>NC_142437.1:79079375-79700000 GCF_059453495.1 Arachis ipaensis | reverse complement strand
TGCAACTCGTTGGGAGACGACCTGGGACTTAAAACTCCCAGTAATTTTTAATTTAACTCTCTGTGACATATTTCTAAATTGATAGGCAGATTTTCGGTAAGTTAAGAACTATACTTGCAACGTAACCATTTTAATAATTTTTAATTCACCAGCTTCTGCGTCTCATCAGGCGTCGGAGATGTTTATGCTCCTAGAAAGACCAAACCTTATTTACTTATTTTGAAGTATGCAAAGATCTTTCACGACAAATCTTTATTAACTAATTTTCAATTCCTTGGTTCCTCAGTTTCTCTTTAATTAAATAGTCGTCAGTTAATTATTCAAAGAGGTTTAAGCACAAAAACTGATTTAGTTTCTTAATAAGATTTAATAGTAGTCCTTAGGTCGAATTATATATCACGTATTCAAGCTAGTCCTATCTAGTTACACCTTCGAAGAAAACACAATTTTCAAAAGTTGTTCTAATCCGAATTATATGTCATTGGTTGCGTGTACGCAAACCCCACACTTCCGTACAACAGTACCAGCAATTGCACTAGGTCGAACAAGTAATACCTGAGTGAGTCAGGGTCGACTGGTGCACGAATTCCCATACCTTCGTACAGCTGTACCAGCAAGTGCACTGGGTCGTCCAAGTAATACCTGAGCGAGTCAGGGTCGATCCCACGAGGATTGTGGTTTGAAGCAAGCTATGGTTATCTTGTAGGTCTTAGTCAGGCAGATCAGAAGGTTGCTGATTTGAAAGATGGAATTATAATGTTTAATTATAGGGATAAGGAAATAAATGGAATCAATAATGGGAATAGAGTTGAGGATGGGTGTTGCTTTGCCTTTCTGAATTACTCTGGTATTACTGCTCTCTTTGCTTGTGAGTGATTTCTTCAATGGCAGGCTGTATGTGATTGACATTAGTTTGAGCAGCTGCCAATACTCCTCCACATCTGAACCCCAGGTTTAGTGCGGATTTATTCTGATTGAGGGTGAAGCTCGTACAGTCATTCTCCTTAATGATCCTACTAAAAATACCACAGACAAGGTTAGATCTTCCAGATCAGAGAATGCTTTACCTTGGATTCTAGCCTCTACCACAAAGACCATAATGTCCCCAGAAATCGGCTGAACTGATGTCTCGAGAAGTTCCCAATGAAGTCGTGGATTAGCCGTCTGAGAGATGTATATTCAAGCTGGTGGTTCATCATTATTCGATGAAAGACGCACTCTGAACCCATGTAGAATGTGATAACCTTATGCCAGTTCAACGTATTCATAGTGATGAAGAACGAATATACATTTTAGAATGAATCAAACACGGATCGAAGAGAAACAGTAATACTTTTATTAATTCATAGCACTCAGTAGGGCTCCTCCCCTCAACCTAGGGGGTTTAGAAGCTCATGCTGATGGTAAAACATGTATGATGGTAAAAGTGATACAAAAGTCATTAAAAAGTGTAAATAAAATATCTTAAATACTAAGCAATGACTAGTAAGGGTAAAACAGTCATTTTAGTGCTAAAATACACTTCTGGGGCCCACTTGGTGAGTGTTTAGGCTGAGCTTTGATGAGATCTACGTGATTAGGCTTCCTTGGGCGTTGAACTTCAGTCCTAGCAACTTTTTGGGCATTGGACTCCAGCTTGGAATCCATTTCTAGCGCTGGATGCCAGAACTGGTCAGATGACTGGCGTTGAACGCCAGTTTTGGGACTTCTAATCTGAAACAAAGTATGGACTATTATATATTCTTGGAAAGCTCTGGAAGTCAGCTTTCCATATCCGTTGAGAGCACTCCATTTGGAATTTTGTAGCTCCATAAAAGCTCTTCCGAATGTAGGCTGGTAAGATCTGGATAGCATCTGCAGTGCTTTCTCTGTCTCTGAATCAGACTTCTGCTCTAACTCCTCAATTTCAGCCAAAAAATACCTGAAATTGTACAAAAACACAAAAACTTATAGTAGAATCCAAAAATGTGAAATTAACACTAAAACCTATAAAAAACTTAATAAAAACTAAATAAAAACTACTAAAAACTATATGAAAGTGAAGCCAAAAAGCGTATAAAATATCCGCTCATCATCGATCCAACGAGGATTGTGGCTTGAAGTAAGCAATGGTTGTCTTGCAGGTCTTAGTTAGGCCGAATCAGAAGGTTGTTTGTTGTGAAACTATGAAGACATATAACTAATAAAGATATTTAATAGGAATAGAGTTGAGAGTTAGAGTTGCTTTGTCTTTCTGAATGCCCTCTGCTATTATTGTCTTCCTTGCTTGTGAATGATCTTCTTCTATGGCAGGCTGTAAGTGATCAAAGTGATTGCTCGTGGTCATTGATCTCTGATGCATGCCCAAAGTGGGTTAGGAATTTTTCTCAAAATAGGATTGGCATTGCAAGTATAGTTCCCAACCCAACAATTGGCCAACAATCAAATTTAATTCAAAAGATTGTCACAATTTAAAACAAATATTATAACCGAGAGTATTTAACTTCCGGGTCATCTTCCCTAGGAGTTGCAATGAAATGTACGTATTATTGGCTATGGGGGATTTTTTGGGTTTTTGATTAAAAGAGGCAATAAATTAATATGGCAGTGAATGAAACAAGCATAAAATTAAATTAACAGCAAGTAAAAGCAATGAAAATAGAAATTAAATGACAAAAATGACTCTTGGTAAGAATTGGGGAACTAAGGGATTCCTATCCTAGTTGTGGACCACAAACATGGTAATTGTGTGGGATTAATCCCAATTAGTCAATCCTAACATCGAGAAATAGTCAAAAGGGCATAATTGATCCCAATCCACAAGTCTTTACCAACTCTATTAATGGAAGGCTTAGTGTTAGTGGAAACCAAATCAATTAACAATCCTCACACAATGTGGAATGGACATCCACCACTCAAGTTCATCCAATGACCCAATTTTCCAACCAAGAGTGTGAAAAACTAGGAAAAAAATAAAACAACCAAGCATTATCAAACACTTGGTGGGCATGAAAAGAAAGCATGGTAAAATAACAAAAAATAATAAATTCTACAACTACCAAGCAAGGAAAGTAAAGATAGCAACTCAATTAAGCAATAAAGGACATGAAACATAAGTTGCATTAAATGTAAATTAAAATAACAAGAGTGTGCATAAACATAAAAGCGACTAAATAAGAAATTAACAAGATAAAAAAAAGAAATTAAGACAATAGAACAAAGAAAGATAGAAGAAACTAGTTGAAAACAAGAATTAAAAACAGAAATTACAAGGAAATTAAACTAAGAAACCCTATTTCTAGAGAGAAGGGAGAGCTTCTCTCTCTAGAAAATAACCTACATAATGTTAAACTAACCCTAATTCCCCCCCCCCCTTCACATGGAATGAGTTCTCCTTTGATATAGCAAGAATTAGCTTCAGAGAGTCTCAAAACTGCGCTCTGGAGGCCCAAAAATCACCCCCAGTGATTTGCATTAATGAGGTCACGTGCTGGCTGTGATGCATACGCATGGGTCATGCGTACGCGTCGTCTGGTGTTTTCTTATCACGCGTATGCGTCGCCTTCGATGATGCACCTCTTAACGCATGCGCGTCACTCTAAGCATTCCAAATCCTTGCTTTTCCATAAATTATCCACTTTGCATGCTTTTCTCTTCACTTCTTCCATCCAATACTTGCCTTACGAATCTGAAATCACTCAACAACATATCAAGGCATCAAATGGGATGAAAGTGGAATAAAATTGGTTAAATTAAGCACAAAATAGCATGTTTTCATAATTAGGCACAATTTAGGGAGAAAAACACAAAAGTATGTTATTTCAATAAATAAATGTGGGTTTATGTGATGAAATCCACTCAAATCAAACCAAAATATATCGTCAAATATGGATTCATCAATTTCCCCATACTTAAACAATAGCATGTCCTCATGCTAATCACAATCAAAGGAGAAGGATTAAGGGGGAAGCAACTTATTAAATGCAACTAACTACATGCATGCAACTATACTAAATACTATCTAGCTATATCTATACTATGGTTCCTATTGAGTTTGGCAAAAACAAGCAAGAGAATTCCAATCAATCCAAAACAAGCCTTAGGGCCAAGGCAAGAAAATATAGCAATATGATCAATGTCCAAAGATTTGATTTGAAATTTTCAAAATTAATATCAACAACTTGCAAGCAGACACAAAATAAGGGATGGAAACATAGAATTGAGCGATCGAACCCCTCACTGGATGTGTATACACTCTAGTCGCTCAGTGTGTAGGGCTTAATCACTCAATCCTCCTTTAATCATGTTTCTCAAATATTTGCATGTCATCTAACAATCAACTAACATTTGATGTATGAATGCAAATATCATGAGGTCTTTTGTGGGTTGTAATGGGGCTAGGGCAAGGGTAGGATTAATATGGTTAAGTGGGCTAGAAAATTGGACCATTGATTAGCTCAAGTATCCCACCCAATCCTATATTAACCTATTTACACTCGAGAAACAACCTAACTTCCCATTCTTTTTCTTTTCTCACATTCACTTATGCATCTTCTTTCCAATTCAACCACATATGCATCCTTTATTAACATTCTTATTTTCATTCATTCCTTTTCTTTTCTTTTTTTTTCTTTTTCTTTTTTTATTTTTTTTTAATAAACAAAGTATGTACACCGAAATCTTTTCTTTTATCATATAAGAGATATGCATATGTTTTAAGTAATGAATGCATGAGTGTTTACCCATTTTTCCAAATATTCTCAATGAACACCCAAAGACAACTAACTACCAATGTTTCCCACAAATTCCCCCACACTTGATTAACACACACTCCTCAACCCAAGCTAATCAAAGATACAATTCATGGACATAATGGTTTTCCGCTTAAAGCAAATGATGTGCTTAAAATTAGACCAAAGGGGAATTAAAGTCTCAAAAGTGGTTTTCAAAGGTAGATGTAAGGGTTGATCATATGGATCAAGTGAGTTCAATTAAAAAAAATGGCCTCAATCATACTAGATACATTCAAAACACCAAATATAGGACATATAGACTAAAGCAAATCTAAGATCACAATCATGAAAGGATTATAACACACAAGAACAAAATTTGTGGTTGAAAATGTATAACCACACAATCAAAGCTCAAATCTCACTTGGTATTGTTCAAGCTCTTTTCTATGTTCCATAAGAAAAAATATTTCAAGCAAGTTCAAAAATGAGTTTTCAAATCTAATCAACGGAATGCCCTAAAAGGGATTTCTTGAAAATTCTTTGTTGTTTTCACAAAACTTATTTCCTATACTAAGCAACATGCAAATATTTACTACTATAAAACTATAACAAGCTAAGATATATACAAGAAAACTAAATAAAAATGAAATGCCATGCAATACTAACAAATATTCACAAATATATTTACTACTATAAAACTATAACAAGCTAAGATATATACAAGCAAACTAAGTAAAAATGAAATGCCATGCAATACTAACAAATATTCACAAAAATATAACTACTAAAAACTAAAGAAAAAATAGTGCAAAGTGTTGAGAAAGAGAGATTTACGCCTTGAACTAGTCAGATGGCTGGCATTGAATGCCAGTTTTGGGACTTCTAATCCGAAGCAAGGTATAAACTATTGTATATTTCTGGAAAGCTCTAGAAGTCAGCTTTCTATAGTCGTTAAGAATGCTCTATTTGGACTTCTGTAGCTCCAGAAAAGCTCTTCTGAATGCAGGCAGGTCAGATTTGGACAGCATCTGCAATGCTTTCTCTGTCTCTGTATCAGACTTTTGCTCCAGCTCCTCAATTTCAGCCAGAAAATACCTAAAATTGTCCAAAAACACAAAAACTCATAGTAGAATCCAAAAAATATGAATTAAACACTAAAATCTATAAAAACCTAATAAAAACTAAACAAAAACTACTAAAAACTATATGAAAGTGATATCAAAAAGCGTATAAAATATCTGCTCATCACAACACCAAACTTAAACCGTTGCTTGTCCCCAAGCAGCTAAAAACATAGTAGGATGGAAAAGAAAATTAAGATACAATAAATTGCTAAGTTTCAAATGAAGCTTAGTTAAAATTAGATGAGCGGGACTTTGTAGCTTTTTGCTTCTGAATAGTTTTGGCATCTCATTATCCATTGAAACTCAGAGATGTTGGCATCTTTAGGAACTTAGAATCCAGATGATATTATTGACTCTCTTAGTTAAGCTTATTTTGATTCTTGAACACAGCTTTCTGAGTCTTGGCTGTGACCCTAAGTACTCTATTTTCCAGTATTACCACCGGATACATTCATGCCACAGACACTTTAACTGGGTGAGCCTTTTCAGATTATGACTCAGCTTTGCTAGAGTCCCCAGATTGAGATGTCTAGAGTTCTTAAGCACACTCTTTTTTACTTTGGACCATGACTTTAACTTCTCAGTCTCAAGCTTTTCACTTGACACCTTCACGCTGCAAGCACGTGGTTAGGGACAGCTTGGTTTAGCTGCTTAGGCCAAGATTCTATTCCTTTGAGCCCTCCTATCCATTAATGCTCAAAGCCTTGGGTCCTTTTACCCTTGCCTTTTGGTTTAAAGGGTTACTGGTTTTTTCAATCTGCCCTCATTTTCCTGCATTTTTGGGCAGTAATGGTTTTTTCTGCTTTATTATTTTTTTTTTCTTTTTGCCATTTTTCTTTCTTTTTTTTGCATGCATATATTATTTTTTTTTTCTTTTGCAACATGCTTTTTCTTTTGCTTTTTGCTACTTTTTCTTGCTTCAAGAATCAATTTTCAGATTTTTTAGATTATCAATAATATTTTTCCTTTTCTCTTATTCTTTCAAGAGCCAACATTCTAAATTTTCAACTTCAAACATGCACTATTTATTTCGTACATTCAGAAAACAAAAGCAAATGACACCACATCAAACTAATTAAACTAATCTTATTTTAAACTTGAAATTCATGCATCTCTCAGTTCTTTTCAATAAAAATTTTATTTAAGCAATGTGAGAGATATATGGAACATTTACAACTTTAAGACATCAATGCAAATGATCGTGCAACTAGAATAAGAGAATAGATAAATACACAGACAGAAAACAGAAAAATAATAAAGGAAAGGAATAAAAAGAGAACGAGTCCACCTTTAATAGTGGTGTCTGGTACTCCTCTTTGAGGCTCCAATATGATGCTTGATCTCTTCTATGTCATCCCTTTGCCTTTGTTGCTCTTCCCTCATAGCCCTTTGGTCTTCCCCTCTAGCTCTTTGATCTTCTCTTATTTCATTGAGGGTGGCAACATGTGCTTGATGCTCCATCCTCAGTTGCTCCATGTTAGTGCTCAATTCTCCAAGAGAAGTTTGCCATTGATCCCAATAGCTTTGGGGAGGAAAATACATCCCTTGAGGCATCTCAGGGATCTCATATTGAGGCGGATGCACAGGTTCTTGTGCATGCTCTCTAGTTTGTCCATTCGCTTCTTAGTGATGAGCTTATCCTTCCCAATGGAGACATCTTCATTTATGACAATTCCAACTGAATTGTATAGGTGACAGATAAGGAGTGGGAATGTCAACCTGGCATTGGTGTGAGGCTTCTCAGCTACCTAGTATAGTTCTTGAGGAATTACCACATGAACTTCCACCTCAGTTCCAATTATGATGCAAAGAATCATGATGGCTCTGTCAACAGTCACTTCTGACCGGTTGCTAGTAGGGATGATGGATCTTTGGATGAATTCCAACCATCCTCTAGCTATGGGCTTAAGGTCAACCCTTCTTAACTAAATGGGCTTGCCTTGGAAATCCCTTTTCCACTGTGTGCCTTCTACACAGATATCTGAGAGCACCTGATCCAATCTCTGATAATAGTTGACTTTCCTAGTGTAGGGATGAAGGTCTCCTTGCAATAGAGACAAGTTGAACGTCAACCTTATACTTTTCAGAATGAAATCTAAGATTCTTCCATGGACCATGGAGATCCAATTCCTTGGATTTGAGTTCACACTAGTGTCATGGTTTTTGGTAACCCATGCATTAGCATAGAACTCTTGCACCATAAGAATCCCAACCTCTTAGATGGGGTTGGTTAGGACTTCCAACGTCTTCTCCGGATCTCTCTTCGGATTTTCGGATACTCATTCTTCTTGAGCAGGAAAGGAACCTCAAGGATCACTTTCTTCTCAGCCACTACTTCATAGAAGTGGTCTTGGTGAGCTTTGGTGATGAATCTCTCCATCTCCCAAGATTCAGAGGGATTGGCTACTACCTTTCCTTTCCTCTTCTTAGAAGAGTCTCCAACCTTGGGTGCCATGAATGGTAATAGAAAGAAAAAAAGCTATGCTTTCCAATACCAAACTTAAAACTTTGCTCGTCCTCGAGCAAAAATAGAAGAATGGAGAAGAAGAAGAAGAAGAAATAGAGAGAGGGAGAGGGAGAGGGAGAGAGAAGGCTCAGCCTTGTGGGTGTTTTAGTGTATGAGAGGTGTGTGTAAGAAAAGTTATGGAGAAGGGTATCTATAGGAGTGGGTAGGGTTAGGTTTTGGCCATAGGGTGGGTTTGGGTGGGAAATTTAATTTTGGAAGTAGGTGGGGGTAGGTGGGAGTTATAATGGTTTGGGAAAATGGTATGGATGTGATTGGGCTAGGGTTTTTGGGGAAGTGTGTATGGGGAAGTATGAAAGTAGGTGGGGTTAAGTGATGTAGGTGAAGATTCTGTGGGACCCACAATTTCTGAGAGGCTAGGGAATTCCAGATTCCCTACTTCTCTGCACTGGCGTTTGAACGCCCAGGGGCTACTCCCTAGCTGGCGTTCAACACCAGCAATGCTTCCCTCTTGGGGCGTTGAACGCCCAGTGAGGACTTCCTCACTGGCATTCAACTTTATCACTCTTTCTGGAGTGTTCTGTTTTCACTACTGTGAATTCTGTCTCTTGACAATGCACATGATCATGACTCTAAGACTAAAAGAAAAACAAAATAAAATAAATAAGGTTGAGTAAAGTTAGGTTGCCTTCTAACAAGCGCTCTTTTAAAGTCACTAGCTTGACCTTCAACTCCTTAAGGAGGTGAGTATGGGCTCAGATTTTTGCCCCTGACAGTGATTTTTCATTCTGTCCTCTCATGAATGAGCTCTACATGCTCTAGAGATAGGACACGATTTACTGTATGTGGTAGGACTGGATTCTTAGTGAAGACAACTCTCATGCTAGGTGAGAAGCCTTCAGTAGGAACTTTCTTGTTCCTCCAGCCTTTAGGTATTTTCTTCTTAGTACCTTTGTGCTTAGAGCATGTTGGGGGCTGCCCAACACCAAACTTAGAAATGATGTATGGGGGCCTTGTAGAGCTCTGCACAGAAAGAGAGGGTTGGCACACTAGGTGTTGCACAGTTGTCCCTTTCTTATTAGAGGGAAAATTAGGATTGGACATCTTACATAAGATGTAGTCCTCTCCTAATTGGAAAACTATTTCTCCCTTAGCTACATTAATCAAGGCATTTACAGTGGTTAAGAAGGGTCTTCCAAGGATAACACAGTCATCCCCATCCTCTCCAATATCTAAGATAATGAAGTTTACAGGAATGTAGTGGTTTTCAATCGTAACCAAGACATCCTCCACTAAGCCATATGGCTTCTTCATGGTCTTATCTGCCATCTCCAAAGAAACATCTGCAGCTTGTACCACAAGAATTCTCAGCTTCTCCATTACAAAGAGTGGCATGAGGTTAATGCTTGACCCTAGGTCACATAGAGCCTTTTCAAAGGTTATAGTGCCTATGGTGCAAGGAATCAGAAAGCGTCCAGGGTCTGGAAGATTCTGAGGTAGCTCTTGCTGAACCAAAAGTATGGAGTTCTTTGGTAAGCAGTGGAGGTTCTTCCTCCAAAGACTTTGTACCAAATAGCTTGGTATTCAGCTTCATTAGAGCTCCTAGGAAACGAGCAACTTACTCTTTCCTAGTGTCTTCATCCTCACTTAAGGATGAGTAGTCATCAAAACTTATGCACTGCAGAAGTGCATTCAAAGGAACCTCAATTGTTTTTATGGTTTCCTTTGGTTCTGGGCTAGAGGGTTCTTGAGTGGGATTCAGGCACTCAAAGGGTGTGCTTTGGTTGGCATTCAACGCCAACTCTGTTAGCTTATTGGGCATTGAACGCCCTTGTTGTCCACCCTGACTGGTGTTAAACGCCAGTCTCTCTAGCATTCTGAGCGTTGAACGCCGAGCAGGGATATCCTTGCTAGCGTTCAACGCCAGCTTCCCTGGGCTGGTGGGCGTTGAACGCCCAGTGAGGGGTTCCGCACTGGCATTCAGCACCAGATTGGCTGGGAGTTTAGGCATTGAACACCCAGCGAGGGGTTCCTCACTGGCGTTCAACGCTGGAGAGCCTTCCTGTTTGGGCATTGAACGCCCAGTGAGGGGTTCCTCACTGGCGTTTAGCGCCAGAAAGCTGGTCTGTTTAGGCATTGAACGCCCAACCAGTGCTCCCTGGCTGGCGTTCAACGCCAGCTTTTCTGTCAGGATGGGCGTTAAACGCCCAGTGAAGGCTTCTTCACTGGCGTTCAATGCCTTCCCATTCTCCTCCAATTCGGCCTCAACCTCCATGGTTATGGCCTTACACTCTTCTCTAGAATTAACCTCAGTACTACTGGGAAGATTTTCAGGAGAAATCTCAGGGATCCTTTTTCTTAGTTGACCAACCTGTACCTCCAAATTTCTAATGGAGGATCTTGTTTCATTAATGAAACTATGGGTGGTCTTAGTGAGGCTGGAGACCAGAATGGCTAAGTCAGAGAGGCGCTACTTAGAGGTCTCCATATTCCCTTGAGAAGATGGGAATGGTGGTCTGTTATTGAACCTATTCTGGTTCCTACCACCTTGGTTGTTATTGAAACCTTGCTGAGGTTTCTGTTGATCCTTCCATGAAAGGTTAGGATGATTCCTCCATGAAGGGTTGTAAGTGTTTTCATTGGGTTCTCCCATTTAATTCACCTCCTCCATGGTGGGTTGATCAGGATCATAGGCTTCTTCTTCAAGAGAAGCTTCCTGATTACTGCCAAGTGCAGTTTACATCCTAGTGAGATGTTGAGAGATCATGTTGACTTGTTGGGTCAAGATCTTATTCTAAGCCAACATGGCATTCAGAGTCTCAACTTCATGAACTCCTTTCTTCTAAGAGGTTTCATGGTTTACAGGATTCCTCTCAAATGTGTATATGAATTGGTTGTTTGCAACCATCTCAATGAGTTCTCTAGCTTCTGCAGGTGTCTTCTTCAAGTGGAGAGATCCACCTGCAGAGCTATCCAAGAAAATCTTGGATATCTCAAACAAGCCATCATAGAACACACCTATGAGGGACCATTCTGAGAGCATATCAGGAGGACATCTTCTGATCAGCTGCTTGTATCTTGCCCAAGCTTCATAGAGGGATTCACCTTCTCTTTGTCTGAAGGTTTGAACTCCCACTCTAATCCTGTTCATCCTTTGAGGAGGAGAGAACTTAGCCAGAAAATCATTAACTAACTTTTCCCAAGAATCAAGACTCTCTCTTTGTTGGGCATCCAACCAAAACTTAGCTCTGTTTCTTAAAGCAAAGGAGAAAAGCATCAGCTTGTAGACTTCAGGATCAACTCCATTAGTCTTTACAGTATCACAGATCTGTAAAAATTCTGCTAAGAACTGATGTGGATCTTCCATTGGAAGTCCATGGAAGGAAAAACTACCATTTGTAACCATGAATTTTGTGAATGCCGACAAAAGTACCCATCAAACAAGAAAACTAACGTTATACCCATGAAAGATGAGTTCCGTGTGACAATAGTACCCAAACCGTGATTTTTTGTTGACTTTTTAATAAAATTCCCAAATTACCCCTTCTATCTTCTTCCCCAAATTCCAAATTTCACAACCCTCATCCTTCGTCTTCTTCTACTGCTGCTAGCCACCAAAATTCCAAATTTCACCACCTTGCACAGAATATCTATCATAGTAGTAAATGTGACAACATTAGGGTGCAATCCATGCCATAGCATTTCAGCTTACAACTCGAAAACCCGGATCACATTAGCTACCTTGCCATAACCATCCATGAAAGTCTTATAAGTGTACAAATTAGGCGCCACTCCGGATTCCCTCATCAAATGAAAGATGCCCTCGGCATCTCCCATTCGATCCTCGTTGCAAAGAACACGGATCATAATAGTGTAAACTACAACGGTTGGTTCAATTTTGCGGTGGCGCATTTCATCAAATAGCTTGCGTGCACCAACAGAATCAGCTTGGCTGCAGCAGCACTGCATCAAAATGCCGTAGCTCACAACGGTAGGGGAGAATCCACGCGACACCATGTCCCCATAGACCTCCCACAGTGAATCAAATATGTGGGTGTTGACGAGGGCATGAAGAAGCGTGTTGCAAACCTTCAAGAGAGGCAAAGTAGAGACGTTTCTATACACCGAAAGAGCTTCTTGGACATGACCCAATTCGCAGAAGGCGACTATGAGGACGGAAGCTAAGTTGGGTGCTTGGGATTGGGTGAGCGCGTGGAAGTCAAAGGATGAGGGTTGTAAAATTTGGAATTTGGGGAAGAAGATAGAAGGGGTAATTTAGAAATTTTATTAAAAAGTCAACGAAAAATCACAGTTTGGATACTATTGTCACACGGAACCCATCTTTCATAGATACAACGTTAGTTTCCTTGTTTGATGGGTACTTTTGTCAGCGTTCGCAAAATTTATGGGTACAAATGATAGTTTTTCCTCCATGAAATTTGCAGTTTTGTTGCAGAAGAGAGACTAACTGAGGCTTAAACTCAAAATTGTTAGCTCCAATGGCAGGTACAGGAATGCTTCTACCATAAAAGTCAGAGGTAGGCATGGTGAGGTCACCAAGGACCTTTCTGGGCTCCTCCTATGGTTCGGACATGTCCTCCAGTTCTTGTTCAAAACTTTCTGAAAGGTCTCTTCCGGAGTGTTATGCTTTAGCTAGTTGTGAACGTCTCCTTAGAGTCTTCTCAGGTTCAGGATCAGGAGTCAAGAAGGGTTCTTTAACCCTGTTCCTGGTCATAAACAAGAAGAAAAGAAAAAGAAGAGAGACTACGCCAATAGACAAGAAGCTCCCCCTTAAAGTTAGAAGTAGAGAAAGAAGAAGAAGATAAAAATAAATAAAAGAAGTAGAAAAGAAGTACCTTAGAAATAGCAGATAAGAGTAAATAAGAGAAGATAGAATAAAAGATGAAAAAGAAATCACAAGAAAGCTTTTTGTACCACTTGGACAAAAGAGCTTCCAGTGAAATGTGAAGAAAGGAAAAAAGATAAATAATTGTAGGTAAAGAGTCGAAGGAAGTATAGTTGAATGAATAGAGATGAGAAGAGAAGAAGTATAAATAGACAAAGTAAATAAGAATTAAAATATTTTTATTTTTATTTAATTAATTAATTAATTTTTCAAAAATTAAGGTTAATAATTTAAAAATATTTTTAAAATGGTTAGTGAATTTTCGAAAATAGAAGAGAGATAAAATGAAGAAGTTTTCGAAAATTTAAGAGAGGTGAGAGTTAGTTAGGTGGTTTTGAAAAAGATGGGAGAGAAATAGCAGAAGTATTTTCGAAAATTAAGAATAGAAAAGTTAGTTAGAAGGTTTTGAAAAAGACGAGAGAAGATAAGATATTAATTGAGAAAAGATAAAAATAAAAATAAAAGATAAGATAAGAAAAGATTTGAATTTTAAAAAAAGATAAGATAAGAAATTAAAAAGTTTTTGAAAATATATGATTTGAATTTTGAAAAAAATAAGATAAGATTTTTAAATTTTGAAAAAGATATGATAAGTTTTGAAAAAGATAAGGTTTTTGAAAAAGATATGTTTTTTTTTAAATTTTGAAAAATTTGATTTTTGAAAACTTGACAACAAAGATATGAAGAGATAAAATTTTAAAATTGAAATCTAAATTTTATTTTAAAATTTTCGAAAAAATGTTAAAAAGATAAGAAGAGATATTATTTTTTTTTATTTTTAAATTTTTTTATGAAAGAGAAAAACACAAAAAAGATATAAGACTTAAAATTTTTAGATCTAGCACCCTTTTATTGTCGAAAATTTAGAGGGAAACACCAAGGGGCACCAAACATAAAAATTTTAAGATCAAGACGCATACAAGACTCAAGAACACTTTGAATACTAACTAAGAACACTTAGAAAAGAATTTAAAGACTCAAAGAACTAAAGAACATAAAAAGAATACCAAACTTAAAATTTTTAGAAAATTAAAAGCAAATTTTCGAAAAACACAAGAAAAATAACAAGAAAACACCAAACTTAAAAATTGAAACAAGATTTAAATAAGGAAAATTTATTTTTGAAAAGTTTGAGAAAGAAAGACTCAAAGAAACAACAATTACCAAGAACATGAACACAACCCTCTAGCCAATTGAACTACAAAAATAAAAAATTTTTTGAAAAAGTTTTTATGCCTTTCGAAAATTTGAAGAGTAAAATAAAAATAAAAGACTCAAAGACTCAAACCAAGAACAAAAATTGAACAAAGAAGAGAAAAAATTTTTTTTTTTAATTTTGATTTTTCGAAAAATTGGGAGAAGAAAATAAAAATAGAAAAGCTAACAAAATTAAAAAGTACCTTATCTAGGGAGCAAAACAATCCGGCAGTTTGTCCAAACACAACAATCCCAGGCAACGGCGCCAAAAACTTGGTTGCGTGTACGCAAATCCCACACTTCCGTACAGCAGTACCAGCAAGTGTACTGGGTCGTCTAAGTAATACCTGAGCGAGTCAGGTGGAATAGAGTTGAGAGTTGAGAGTTGGAGTTGCTTTATCTTTCTGAATGAACTCTGGTATTACTGTCTTCCTTGCTTGTGAATGATCTTCTTCTATGGTAGGCTCTAATTAATCAAAGCCATTGCCTGTGGTCATTGATCTCCTCTGCTGCAAGTCAAACGCCATTATTCGTGGTCAGTCAATCTGACGGAGGGTGAAGCTCTAGCAAGTCATTCTCTTATTGATCCTACTCAAAACGCCACAAACAAGGTCAAATCTTCTGGATCAGAGAATACTGCTTCTTTGGATTCTAGCCTATACCACGGAGACCCTAATCTCTCCAGAAATCGGATGAACTGGTGTCTCGAGAAGTCCCCAACGAAGTCGTGGATTAACCGTCTGAGAGATGTATAAACATAGATGTTGGCTCGTGCTTTTCGGCCAAGTATTCACACGAACCCAAGTAGACGCAGGTGTTTTTCAGGCACGTTCTTCTTAATATGATGAACAGAGATAATTTTTCAGATCATCCTATTCACCACGATGAAGATTGGATATACATCTTAGAGATAGATCAGACACGGATCGAAGAAGAAATAGTAATACTTTTATCAATTCATAGGACTCAGCAGGGGTCCTCCCCTCAACCTAGAAGGTTTAGAAACTCATACTGAAGTGAAAACAATGGTAAAACGTGTATGGTATGCCAAAGGTTTCAAAAAATCTTTCAAAAACAGCGAATTACATAAACATAATCCCTTAAAAACTAAACAGATGACTAGTAAGGGTAAAACAGTCTATTTAGTGCTAAAATTCACTTCTAGGGCCCACTTTGTGAGTGTTTAGGCTAAGATTTGATTAAATCCACGTGCTTAGGCTTCCTTGGGCATTGAACTCCAGTCCTGGCACCTTTTTGGGCGTTGGACTCCAGCTTGGAATCCCTTTCTGGCACTGGACGCCAGAACTGGTTAGATGGCTGGCGTTGAACTCCAGTTTTGGGCCTTCTAATCCGAAGCAAGATATGGACTATTATATATTTCTAAAAATCTCTGGAAGTCAGTTTTTCATAGCCGTTGAGAACGCTCCATTTGAACTTCCGTAGCACCAGAAAAGCGATTCCGAATGCAGGCATGTCAGATCTGGACAGCATCTGCAGTGCTTCCTCTGTCTCTGAATCAGACTTCTGCTCCAGATCCTCAATTTCAGCCAGAAAATACTTGAAATTGTCTAAAAACACAAAAACTCATAGTAGAATCCAAAAAATGTGAATTTAACACTAAAACCTATAAAAACTTAATAAAAACTAGACAAAAACTACTAAAAACTATATGAAAGTGATGTCAAAAAGCGTATAAAATATCCGCTCATCAGTCACTTATTCAAAATTAGAGTGATTGAAAATCATGTATGTGTTGCACACTAATTGAACCACTATTCCTAGCCGAATTCAAAGAATCATGTGAAAGAGTTTTCAAGCTTTAATTTAAATATTAAATTTTTCAATTATAATAAAATAATTCAAAAGGGATTAGTATACCTTCCAATTCCTCTAATCCAAATGAAGAACGAAGAACTCAAACATGAAATAGATCAAATACTTCAAAAAAAAACATAGATTAATAATCCATAAAAAACATAAACAGAGCTCCTAACCCTTTGATAGAGAATAAGTTACCCATGGAATAAAAGAAAAAGAAGAAGAAAACTGTGCTAAGAAACGAAATGGGATTTGGATCCGAAGATCCTCCTCCTCGATGCCTCCTCTCGTGAACAAGATTCAATTATTTATATCCTAAATTCTAAAATTCACATTCAAAACTAATCCTAATCTTATCCTTGGGAAAGAAAGATAAGGTAACTAACTACTTACTTCAAATTCAAATCAAAACGATATTTCAAATCTAACTCTAACAACCAAATTTTTTTGTTTCTAGAAGGAATTAATAACTAATCTTTTGGAGCCTTCAATATTTTAGATGTGATTAAGGCTTCTAATGATGTGGATAATTGAGATTGGCCCTTAATTTATTTGCATCCTGAGAGTTGGAATTGTCTTTACGCCGAACTTGCATAAATAAATTTAAACATAAGCCCAAAATACACATTCAGGGGATACACACGCCAGGCGTGCGTTGGAGCAAGGAGGGGGCTGCTGGGCATGGGACTTGTCCGCTGAGCTGCATGCTTGGATGTTGGTGTAAAACCCGGTCAAACCATATTTAATAAAGTAATTAATTATATATGAAAGAAAATGGTTATAACATTTAGCAATCAAAATTTGATAATTTAAATATGATGTTTAGACTCAGTGAATTTTTCTGAGTCAGAAAACATAGTTTTCTGCGTAAAAATGTGCACTGGAAATTTTGTCCGGCAGTACCAGCTGAGATCTGTGCAGTACTGTACCTGAGAAAATTAATTATAAGCGAGAAAGGTTAAGAAGTTAAAATTTGTAATTGAGATGGTAAGAATAATTAAAGCACACATTAAAACGCTAATCTTAAAGGTTTTGGCCCAAAGTTGGGCCAAACAGGCCATATATGTGAATTGGACTCAGGTTTGGCCCAAACCCAACATATAAATACCCTACACTTAATCTATCATCGCACACAACCCCTTTATTCGTGATTGTGTAGCTAAAATGGAGAAGAGATGGATTAAGAGAAAACCCTCACTCTCCACCAACTTCAATCCGCCATAACTTTCTCTCTTTGTGGTGCGTATCTCGTTGTCCTTTGTCTGGTTTTGTTTTTCCATGTAATTTCGTATTTTGTATTTTAGTTTGGATTTTAAGAAAATATTGTAGTTTTGGTTGTTTAGGAGTGCTCTAGTATGATCTATTGATGAGTTTCATCAACTATTTCTATGGGTTAAGGTAAGGAATTCTCAAACCTTATGATTTATGAGATTTTATAAACCCTAGATTAATGTATATGTGAAATTAGTTATGTTAGTATTGTTGGGTGAATTTGGCACACTTTAAGGACTTGAATTTTGCTTGTGGAACTCTTGGGTGTCATTGGGAAGTGACTTCAAGTGTTGTATGTGAACCGCCATCGCTAAAGGTACGGTTTAAGTTTCATTTAAGTACCATGTAGAGTGATGAGAATTCCTAGGTTAGATGCCCCTAGGATAAGGATTGGATTGTGTATTTGGTTGGAATTGATATGTGTAGATGATATGTTGTCATAATTAATGATTGGGATGTGGATTCTGTGATTTTACAATAGTTGGTGTGTTGTGAAATGTGATGATTTGGATGATGATTATATGTTTATGAATTATGTATTTAATTGGTGAATTTAGGCCGGAGGCCATGTATTTGGGCTGGAGGACTGGAAAAAGTAAGAATGGTAAGTGATGATTAAATTGAGTGATAATCCTTGAGATTGAATAGAATTTTGATAATAATTGTGTGGAAAGTTAGAATGATTGATAGGATATTAGGAAATGAGGATTTGGAGGTGAAATAGATGAAATTTAAGTTAAAATAAGTAAATGTGGTAGGTTTGAATTTGGTTGAGTGTGAACATGTGAATTGAGTTAGTTTGAGGTCCTTTTGATATGTTAAAACTGAGTTGGTTTGGGAAAAATAGGAAGATTTGGTAAATGTGTATTTTGGCAAAAATTGACGTCCAACTTCAGCGGGTTATAACTCAGTCCTTGGAGTTGGAAAACTTTCAGCCTTGGATTTTTATGAAAAATTATTTATCGATATTTCCGATGGTCCAAGAATGGTTTAAAAACAAATTTTGTAGAAAAAGATATAAATGTTTGAAAATTGGATTAAAAATTGATTTCTGCACTTATTAGCTTTTGCAATTCTAGTGTGACATGCGTACGCGAAGGTGCCACACGACGCAGAACTTGGGCACTGCTCAATAGTCCTCCATACGCGGAGGGAGGCTTGCGTACGCGAAAATGACACAATTGCAAAACTCGCGTGTATAGACATGGTACGTGATGCGAGCATAAGCTGTTGTTTTCAACTCTCGTGTACGTGAACGGGGTGCTGCGTACGTGACATGCCAAATTTTCACCTCATGCATACGCAGACCAAGCATGCGTACGCAGAATCTTTAGATTTTGCAAAAATGTTTTTTTAAGATTTTTAACCATTCTTTTAGCCTTTTAAGCCTTTATAAACCCCGGTAGGAGTATAGAGCCAGTGTAATTAAGGATGAAAGAGTTAGAGACCAAATCCAAAGAATTGAGTTAGTGAAGTAGAGAAAATTAAATGGGATGTGAATTGATGCGTGATGAGTTGATGATGGAGTTAAGGTCGAATATGATTATGATTTAGATATGAAGCGAATGATTAAGAGGATGGCTGATAAAGATGATTTATTATGATCGAAATATGATGAGGAGGATTATGATATTGAGAGATAGTAATAATTGGTTGAAATTGAGATGTACCTGCCCGGGTAGATGCAGTGGAGTGATTTCGCTTGCTCCGGGATAAGGTTGAGATAGAATGATTATGATGATGAGGAATGATGATGATTGATTATGAGGAATGTGATTGAGGATAAATATGACAACGAGACTAAGTCTGATGAGGTATACATGCCTGGGTAGATGCAGTGGAGTGATTCCACTTGTTCCAAGATGTGGTGGAGTGTGATTGCCTAGGTAGATGTAGTGGAGTGATTCCACTTACTTCAGGTTATGATATTTTAAGCTTCTATGGTAAATTCAAGGATTGTGGTTTTGTCCCGCTTGCTCCCGGTTGATATTTGAGCTTCTGAGGTTGATGCAAAAAATGTGATTTTGTCCCTCTTGCTCCTAGTTAGAATGTTGACCCTGCGTTGCAAGTTGTGGCTGGACACTTATACCTTTCCGAATGTTCGTCCTTGAAGATAAAAAATTCCTCTTGGTAGATGTCCACACGTTGGGACTGTCTAGGGTTAGCTACCGGACATGTCGGGTTTGGCTGTATTGACAGATGAACTCATTGGCCATAGGGCAGACATACATCATTTGCATATGTTTGATTTGCTTGAGCTTGCTTATTTGTATTAGTTTTCCTAATTGAATATGTTATATGACTAAATGCTACTTGCCTTACTTGCTTTACTTGTATATTACTTGTCTGTATTGCCTATGTTTGCTCAACTGAGAGGTCCCTCATGCTAGTGTTAGGTGACGTTGAGGGCTGATGCTAATTCTGGTTATGGTTTTGTTCTAAATTGGAAGTTGGAAAGTTTGAAATATTGGGAAAGATGAGAAATTGGATTAGTGTTAGTATCCTCTAGGATGGTTGCTTAATAACTTAATTCATGGATTAGTGAAAACGTAGGGTGAATAATTGATGAAAGGAAGCTTAAAATGCTTAGTGAGTTCCTATTATAGTGCATTGTATTTATTTGGCACTTTTACCGTACTGGAAACCCATGGGTCGGGGTTCTTATTTTGTATATATTCTCTGTTTTTCAGATGCAGATCCAGGTGCTTAGCTGTGAGCTGTAGTTTGTAAACCCCGTAAAATTAGCAAATAATTAATTGATAAATTAATTTTTAATAAAAAAATTGGAAATGTAAATTTTATAGTAAAATAGGATAGAGCTAACTAAAATATGAATTTTGACACTAATTTTAAAGAATTTGGCCCAAGATTGAAACAACCGGGCTAAACCAGTCGAACCGGACCCAAACCGGGGCCAACCAACCCCACCTAACTTAATGAGCTTCAGTTCATTCTCTCTCCCTCCACGTGCAAAATGCAGAAGCTCATCCAAGAGTAAGGGAAGAACACCCTCAAGCTTGCAAACCCTCACTCCTTCTTTGATTCCACATAACTTTTGATCCGAAGCTCCAATCTCTGTACCGTTTGTGGCCACGCGTCTGTGGCGTCGAGCTCTACAAAGTCTGGTATATTGTAAGGTAAGGAAGTCACATTTTTTTCCTCAATTTTCTCAGTTTTGGTTTCGAAATTCATGAGCCAAGATATTGAAAATTGTTCAATTTTGGTGTTTAGGTTTGAATTAGCTTGAGAGAAACGTTCAACTTTGCCTCTTTGGTGCTTGTGTAAGGTGAGAATTCTAGAACCTTAGCTAATTCCTTAATTGAGTATGTTAGGTATTGAATTTTGGATATGTATGTGTCATATATGTGAATTAGGTTTGTGTATGAGTAAATTGGAGCTTGATTGTGTACATTGGTGGCTTGGTGGAGTTTGGGTGCCATTGCTTTGGGGATTTTGGATCCTTGGAGCTGTATTTGGTGCCTTTGGTGGTGTCTCGAGTAATACGTGAAAATCGGCCAAGGTATGGTTTAGGTTTCACGTATTTAATAATAATGTTCTGTGAAAACTTAGGCTAGTTGACTATAAGATAGGAATGAATCTATGAGCATGTAAATTGTTTAGTGCTTAATGATAAATGTTGAACAATGATGAGTTTTGGTCTATTGTTGAGATTGGTGTTGGATTGCTAAGTGATGAATTATCAATGCTTGTCAAGGTAAGGGAATGAATATGAGTTTGTGGTGGTATGTTGTTGAATATTGTGACTAAAGTAATGAATTTTAGGTATGAGATTATGTATATATATTGAGTTAAAACTGATTGAGGTAGGATGTGGATGGCTTTGGTAGTATAAATGGTATGTGGCTATGTTAAATATATGTAAAGAAAGTATGATTTGAGTTTGGTTTTAATGAAAATTAAGGGTTGAGATTTTTGCGTAAAACTGATTTTTGGACGAACTTCGGCGAGATCTAACTTGGCTTCCGGACCCCCAAATGGTTTCAAAGTTTTTTCATATGAAAATTGGGTCCGTGAAGTTTACGCCGTTCGAAGAATGGATGAAAAATGTTTTAAAACGAAAAAGTTATGCGCGTCGCAAGTTTGGGATTGAAATTGGAAATTCTACAGCATTTTCAAACTTAGTAAAATTTTTGATAAAACGTACGCCCATGCATACACGTGGCCCGGGGTTGTGTACGCGACCATCTGCACGCGACGTGACCACCCCTTTCGAGTTGGGATTTTCGGGTACGCGAGCAGGAGCTTGCATACGCGAGCAATGATTTTCGCACGCCCATGCGTATGTGTGACCCCTGTTTTTGCAAATCTGGATTTTGTGTTTCTAAGTCGAATTTCAAACCTCTAAACCACTATTTTCATTCTTTTGGTCCTAGATCTTGTTAGTAAGCCTAGTAATGAGATGAAGCTAGGGATAGGTGGTAACTTAGGGGATGAAGAAAGTTTGAGAAGTGATGATTTAGGTATGAGAAGGTAGGATGCTTATATATATATATATATATATATATATATATATATATATATATATATATATATATATATATATATATATATATATATATATATCAATTATGAAGCTGGCTAAAGAAAAGAATAAATGTTGCATCTGAGCACTCTTTCTTGAAAGTGCGATTCCAGGAGATGGTGGAAGGTGAGGATCCCCTTCTTTGTTCCTTCTGGTATTGTAAAATCGTCCCCAGCGATATGGTAGGAGGTTAGGATCCCCTCCTTTGTTCCTCTTGGGAATATGAGAATATACCTCCTGGGTAGATGCAAGGGTTGTGGTTTTGCCCCACTTGCTCCAGGTTGGTTAGTATAGAGGCTCTCCGGGTAGTCGCAAGAGTTGTGGTTTTGCCCCCATTTACTCTGGGTTATGATAAACTATGTATAAAGATGCAAACATATGATGTATAAAGTGACTTTACATCCATTGAATGATTATGAGATGTTTATAAATGAATGTGAAACGATTATCTGATATACGAGTTTCCCTGGGTAAAGTACCGTGGCTTGCCACCACGTGTTCCAGGTTGAGACTCGATACTCTGTTGACCCCTACGTCTTAAGGGTGACCGGGCACGTATAAATTCCTGAGAATGGTAACCCCTATTGAGTAAAATGAATGTATGATTTATGAATGAAAAAAGAAAAAGCTATGTATAGACTCATGGGGATGCACGACGGGGGACAGTCCAAGGGTTTAGCAAACCGGACTTGTCGAGTTGGCTTGATAACCGACAGATGAGCCTCATCAGCCATAGAACTGGTATGCATCATGTGCATATTGTTTGAATCGTTTGATTGTGCATTAACTGGGAATGCCTAACTGCTTATAACATGCTAGTTATTATACTTGTTATTTGTACTATTTATATTCTACCTGTGTTTGCCTTTATTTGGTTTGGATGATGATTCTATGTTTATGAATTATGTATTTATTTGGTGAATTTGGGTCGGAGGTCGGAAAAAGGTAAGAACGGTAAGTGACGATTGGATTAAGTGATAATGCTTAAGATTGAATGGAATTTTGATAATGATTGTGTGGAAAGTTAGAATGATTGATAGGATATTAGGAAATGAGGATTTTGCGATGAAATGGATGAAATTTAAGTTGAAATAAGTTAATGAGGTAGGTTTGAATTTGGTTGAGTGTGAATATGTGAATTGAGTTGGTTTGAGGTCCTTTTGATGTATTAAAACTGAGTTAGTTTGGGAACAATTGGAATATTTGTTAAATTTGTATTTTGGCAAAAATTTATTTTTGGCCAACTTTGGTGAGCTGTAACTTGATCCTCAGAGTTGGAAAACTTTCAAACTTGAGCTTTTATGAAAATTCATTTATCGATCTTTTCGACGGTCCAAGAATGGTTAAAAAATGAATTTTGTGAAAAAAGATATGAATGTTTGAAAATTTAATTAAAAACTAATTTCTGCACTTATCAATTTTTGCAATTATGGTGTGACATGCGTTTGCTGAGGTGCCACGCGACGTGGAACTTGGGCACTGCCTAATAGTCCTGCGTACGCGGAGGAAGGCTTGCGTACGCGGAAATGACACAATTGCAAAATTCGCATATGCGAACAGGGTGTTGCATACATGACATGTCAAATTTTCACCTCTTGCATACGCAAGCCATGCATGCGTACACACAACCTCCAGATTTTGCAAAAGTGTGTTTTCAAGGCTATTAATTGTTCTTTTAGCCTTTTAAACATTTATAAACGCCGATAGGAGTGTAAAGCCGGTATAATTAAGGATGGAAGAGTTAGAGGCCAAATCTAAAGAGTTGAGTTAGTGAAGTTGAGAAAATTAAATGAGATGTCAATTGATGCATGATGAGTTGATGATGGAGTTAAGGTTGAATATGATTATGATTAAGATATGAAGCGAAGGATTAAGATGATGGCTGATAAAGATGATTTATTATGATCGAGATATGATGAGGAGGATTATGATATTGGGAGATAGTGATAATTAGTTGAAATTGATATGTACGTGCCCGGGTAGATGCAGTGGAGTGATTCTACTTGCTCTGGGAAAAAGTTTAGATAGAATGATTATGATGATGAGGGATGATGATGATTGATTATGAGGAATGTGATTGAGGATAAGTATGACAATGAGACTAAGTCTGATGAGGTATACCTACCTGGGTAGATGCAGTGGAGTGATTGCACTTGCTCCGGGATGTGGTGGAGTGTGATTGCTTGGGTAGATGTAGGGGAGTGATTCCACTTGCACCGGATTATGATATTTGGAGCTTCTGGGGTAGACGAAAGGATTGTGGTTTTGTCTCGCTTGCTCCTAGTTGATATTTTAGCTTTTAGGGTAGATGCAATGATTGTGGTTTTGTCCCACTTGCTCCCAATTAGAATGTTGATCTTGCGTCACAAGTTGTGGCCAGACACTTATACCCTTCTAAATGTTCCTCCTTGAAGATGAAAAATTCCTCTTGCTAGATGTGCACACGTTAGGACTGTCCAGGGTTAGCTACTGGACATGTCGGGTTTGGCTATAAAACTGACAGATGAACTCATTGGGCATAGGGTAGATATACATCATTTGCATATGTTTGATTTGTTTGAGCTTGCTTATTTGCATTAGTTTGCCTAATTGAATATGTTATATTACTAAATGCTACTTGCCTTACTTGCCTTACTTGTGTATTACTTGTCTGTATTGCCCGTTTGCTCAACTAAGAGGTCATTCATGCTAGTGTTAGGTGACGTTGAGGGCTGATTTTGATTCTGGTTATGGTTTTGTTTTGAATTGGAAGTTGGAAAGTTTGAAAGATTGGGAAAGATGAGAAATTGGATTAGACTTAGTATCCTCTGGGATAGTTGCTTAATTCATGGATTAGTGAAAATGTAGGGTGAATAATTGATGAAAGGAAGCTTAAGATGCTTAGTAAGTTACTATTAGAGTGCATTGTATTTATTTGGCACTTTTACCGTACTGAAAACCCATAAGTCTGGCTTTTCATTCCGTATATATTCTCTATTTTTCAAATGTAGGTCCAAGTGCTCAGCCGTGAGCTGTGGTTTATCTGAAAGATGGTGTAGATCATTGATTTTGTTCTACTTTTGCTTAGAATCTCTCCTTATTTATTTAGAAAAGTTTATATGTATGTAATAATCTATTTTGGAACTTGCCTATAGAGGTTGTGATGTATCCTTGGGAGAGATAGAAAGCACTATTGTCAAACTGACTTTAAATTCTCTAATCTTAGTTGGCCTAAACTTCGTAGGTCGCGACTAGTAGCTATTTACTTATGTTATATATTTTTATTCCTGTCTTTGACTTATTCTTCTATGTTGTTTTATATTTACCCACTACAACAAATATGGCCTTTAGCAACGCCAAATTTTGCAACGCCTTAAAACCGTTCTCTTAGATAGGTTTAGACAACGGTTTTTTATAGTGTTACTGTTGAATTTAATTTTTCATTATTTTATAGCAACAAACTAAAACTACTCTCTTTGACTATTTTAAAGAACGGTTTTATAACCGTTATTATGATTTGTATTTAAGCAACGGTTTTTTATTGTTGTCTAAATAATTGTACAAAAGAAACGTATTAAAACCGTTTGCAAAATGCTACACTTTAAAACCGTTCTATTAGATCATCTTAGACTATGGTTTTTATAGTGTTGCGGTTGAAGTTCAATTTTTCATTACGCTATAGTAACAAAACAAAACCGTTCTCTTTGACTATTTTAAAGAACGGTTTTTTAACCATTACAATAATCGTTTATGAAACAATAATTTTCTAATATTATTTAAATAATTATACAAATTAAACGATACCAATAAAAATAATTTTAAATAATCATATAAAATTAAACTATTTTTTCTATAAATACTGAATTTATAAAATACTCAAAAACTATTGTTATAAATATATAACAAATATTATTTTTGAAAAAAATAAAATTAAAATAAATTTATAATAAGTATTATATATTTTTGTTATAAATATATAACAAATATTATTTTAAAAAATAAAATAAAATAATTTTAGAATAAATATTATATATTTATTGAAAAATTTCACACTAAGATAAACTCTAACATAACCAATGACTCTGATCTCTTCAAAACAAACCATGAGAGCGTGCCCTTCCTCCCTCCACCATCAACCCTAACCCACACCAACCCAGGCCATTAGACTCAAATCCATCATCACACCGCAGCGCTCTTCTCGGCGTCGCTGAGTCTCTCCTCTTCGCGGCGTCGCTGCTTCTCCCCTCTCTACGGTGTCATTGCTTCTCCGTTCTCTGTGGCCTCCTTGCTTCTCCCTTGTTTTGCTTCTGCTTCGTTATTGCTGCCTTCACCGTCACATCCTGCTGCAGCCGTCACCCGCGTCACCGTCGAGGAGAGGGATGTGTCGCTGCTTCTGAATCGTGCCCTGTCACTAGTTCTCTGCCTCCTCATTGCGGCTCAACCTCTGTTTAGGTAACTCAAGTGTCTCATTTTCTATGATTTTACAGTAATTAAAGAGTCAATGAAAGACATGATGAAAGAGTATGAAAGGGCTGCGCTTTGTCTTGATAAAGTTAAGCTGGTTTGTAGTTTACTCTTAAAAGCTTGTTACTGCAGTTTGGAACCAAATGCACGATTCTTTTAAGGATATCATTTAGCTTTTCTAGTTATTTGATTTTAGCTTAACTGATTACAAAGGAATTATTTTGAGAATTTTTTGAATGTGCTACTGTTTCAAACTTCAAATTAGAACAGGTATTGTTATGATACTCCCAAGTACATAGTTAGTAAAGGTTGTAAATTAGAAACATTTACTTGATAATTTAATAGTCTATCATGTTAAATCTTTCATGCAAATATATGGCATTTTGATATGGATTTGTGTATATTGATAGGTCTTCCAGAGATTAATTAATGTTCAAAAAGCAAAGGCCCGTGCATCAAAAGATGACCCTTTGGAGTTATGCTCACCTATGACAAAAGTTACTCTTGTGGCTGAAGTAATGCTTTCTCTACTGTAGTCAAATGTTGATGGCTACATGAAAATAAGATACATGAATATAGCATGTTAACAAAAAAAGTCATTGTTATTTTATCCCCGAAAACAAAATGTAGTTAGTATTGATGGTTCACTTTATTTTATTTCGGATATTTTATACCATTCCTACCATTAAGATTTGCAACTTGGTCTGTGCGATGGTTCGCTTTATTTTGCCCATGCCTTTGGTATGAACTACAATGGCTACAGAATTCCTATGTACCTAATCATCTGGATGTGATATTAAAAGCATTATGTACTCCCAAGTCTCCAACATCTCTTCCAATCCATGAAAAGAGGGTTGGGTTAGGTTAGGTATGTTAAATCCTGTCATTTTCAATTGAGAACAAAATAGGTAGACCTTGTTTTGCCATTAGTTACTTTGTTGATTGATTTTTTTTCTTTAATGAGATTTTGTTCTGAGTAATGTTAGGAGAAAATAGTTCTGCATCGTCATCGGTTCATACTCTGTCATCCGCTGCTATTCCGTGCTCTCCTCTCCGCTTGTGTCTACTGCGATGTCCCCCACTTGGTCTGCTGAGGTTCGGTTACGGTGTGTGTTTGGATTAAGCTTATTTTCTATTATAAATCAAAGAGTCATTTAGCTGAATATGTTCTCTCTGTGTAAAAAGTTAAGCATAGAAATTTTATTTTAATTCAATTTAGTTTGAAATTAAAAGAGTCATTTAGCTGAACATGTTCTCTCTGTGTAAAAAGTTAAGCATAGAAGTTTTGTTTTAATTCAATTTAGTTTGAAATTAAGCTAAGTTGTTTTATTGAGCATAATGTTAATGTTAATGGTTGTTTCTTAATTGCTAGTTGGTTTATTTTGTTAGCATGTAAAGTGGCTGGAAATTCCGAGTTGATTCTCTCAATAGATGTCTTAGTGTTTCACAAAATGAGTATTTAAATTATGGTAATATTTAGGGACAAAATTTGTTTGATGACTCAGCTGAGAACATTCTCGGTGGCAGGAGACTTGGAAACAAATTTTGCGACTCTTCTGAGAGCCAAGTCCTTAGGAGTTCCTCAACGGATAAAGAGAGAGCAAACAATGTTGCTAAAGATCAAAGTTTTGGTATGCTTTGTGTTGCATGTTTCTCTTCTATGCTTCTTATAGTTTGCATTTTGTTTTATGCTAATCAATGTTCTTTTAATTACTTTTGCAATTACATGTTGATTGAGAATGCAACTTACTGCAGTAGGTTTAGTCGGAAATGGCTTGGCTAGTGTCAACGTGTATAGATTTTAAATTTTAAAGTTTTTTGAGTGTGCAAATAATGAATTAATTGATTCTAATTTGGATTTGAATTTAGTTTGGTGCATTTTAAGTTGTAAAATGATGCAATGCAATGAGTACTACTTTTCTTTGTTATGTACATTTTTCTTTAATCAAACTTCAGTGACATAAAAATTTGTCTGTAAATTAAATTTAATGGTAAATGTTCAATTAGTTTTTTTTTTAGTGATTTGATTCAAATAGTTAAGCTTATTTATCGACACTAAATTAAAATAGTTGGAACTAATTTCAGTGCAACATGAGAAAATTACTGTAAATAAAGAATTATATAATTATAAAAAACTGTTATGAAAAGTCACAAAAGACAATGGTGTTAAAACCGTTGTCAAAGACAACTACAAAATGGCAATGGTATTAAAACCGTTGCAAAAAAAAACACCAAAGGAAACGCTTTTATACCATTGTCTTTGTGAATAACAAAATTACAACAGCTTAAAACCGTTGCCTATCCAGTTATGGTTTTAAACTGTTGCGTCATAAAAGAAAACGGTTTTAAACCGTTGTCTATTCAGTAACAGTTCTAAACCATTCTTTAAAAATTGTTGCCAAAAACCGTTGCCTATGCTAGTAACTCTGGCAACGGTTTTTTTGTTGCCGTTGCCTTAAATAAAAAACCGTTGCCTTTGAGCATTAGTAACGGCCGCATATACCACAGGTCAAAAACCATTGCCAGAGCGTTGCCTAAAGTTTTAGGAACGGTTTTCCGATATATGGCAACGGTTTTTGACCGTTGCGAAAATCCTTATTTGTTGTAGTGACCTTCGCTTTCTGAACGTGCTTTATCTTCTATTTTATCGATACTTGAGTGTTCTGATTCATGATTTTATTTTACTCCTTTTCAGACTTCTCATTTAATACTTTCTTTCAATAATATCTATATACATATGTATTCTATTCTACCTTGAGAGTCATGCCACTTTACTATCATTGACTTATGACTCGAGCATAAGGATTTGTATATTAGGGTGTTACACCTGGGGCGCTGATTTTTTGTGTCAACAAGATGATGGCGGTGCGTGGCCCAAACTAAACATCCATTACAGACATATGTATATAGTTTTGAAACTCTTGACGTTAGCTTTTTAACGCAACTGGAACAGCCTTATTTGGACCACTATAACTCAAGTTATGATCACTTAAGTAGGAAAAAGTCAGGGCTGGGGACATGGCCGCTGGGCATGTAAGCATGGCCGCCGAGCGTGCATGCAATTTGGAGTTATGGGTGTCCTTAGGGCACGATTTTGATTCCTCAGACCACATTTTTGCTGTACTTTTATTTTTCTTAAAAAGTTTTTATTCTTGCTTGTTTTTAGCCAAAAACTCCTGAAAACCCAGAAGCACTATTCCAACTCTAAATATTTGATTATTTATGAATTTCTATTAGAAAACATAAAAAATTTTATTAAAATTTAAGAAAATGAATGAAAAATAATTTTAAAAATCACTTAAGATGATGTGTCATCATTATGTTAAACTATATGATACAAGGACACGACAACGGAGCAATCATAATTAAATTAGGGCAAATTTAGAGACATTTAAAGTTAACACATTTTGAGCTAAACTTTAAAACAATAAAATAGAATAGAATAGAATAAAAATATATAAGAGTAGAAAACAAAGTCTGCACACAAACATAGTTGAATAATAATACTGAATTGGAGAGGGGCATGAGGTAAGGAGATCTGGTTTCTCCTTTCCCCTTTGTTTTGGCAACGAAAGTTTAATTTAAATAATATGTTCAGGAGACTAATAAGTGAAAAAAGACAGCTTAAACCTCTTGAAGTTTGTTTCGAGAAAGTTAAGCTTACACACTTACAATTCGTTGATGACACTATTTTACTTAGCCCATGTGAGTTGGAGAATGTAAGAAACTTTAGGAGAATGCTCCAAGACTTTGAGATGATGTTGGATTTGAAAATTAACTACAAAAAATCAACATGATTGGGTTAAATTGTAAGGAAGAGGAGATATATAAAGTGTGCAGGGATTCTGAGGTGTGGGAGAACAAAAACTTCTGATAAAATACTTGGACATTCCTCTTGGTGCCAACCTAAGGAGAGTGGAAACCTAGAAGCCAGTTATCCAGAGAGTAGAAGATAGACTAAAAGGATGGAAAGGGAACCTCTTGTCTAAGGCAGGCAAGATAATGTTGGTAAAATCGGTGTTGAATAACCTACCGATCGATGTACGACTTGAGCTTGTTCAAAGTTTCTGAAATGTTGGCAAAAAAGCTAGTATTGCTACAATTAGGTTTTCTTTAGTCAAGACGAATGGGAGTAGATGTACGGCTATGGTAAGGTGAGATATTATCCAAAAATCTAAAAGTCTAGGTGGATTAGGGGTAGGTGATGTTACTCTAGAGAACATTGTCTTTCTCTTTAAATGGTGGTAGAGATTTGACAAAGAAAAACGCCATCTCTAGAAGAAAGTGATTTGTTCATGTAATGCATTGAATGTGTAGAGGTCTAGCTCATTAATTAATTCCAAAGAAAGGAGATATATGGACAAAAATGATAGGGAGATATGATGAGAGCTTAGTTGACTTGTTTGAACAAGGAAGATAATTAGTGGTTGTTGATGGGAGTAGAATTGAATTTTGGCATAGCTTATGGGTAAAAGAAAGGGTCTTAAAAGATTGTATGCTTTGGCAACTAATTATGGGTGGGAAATTAAGTTGGCGAAGATTATTAAGATGGTGGGAAGAAGAAAGTGAAAAGGAGCTTTGTCTTATTCTTAACAACGTTGGAGTCAACGACAAAGAGGTGGATAAAATGGTATGATTATATGACAGAGGAATACTCTATTAAGTCTTTTTTGCAGGTGCAATACAAACTCATGGAAAAAGAAGTCGACTAATTAAGGTGATCAAAGCTTCACAAAAGATCTTTGGAAGAGTTTGGTGCCCTTGAGGGTAGAGCTTTTTGGCTGGTTCGCGATGCTTGAAAGGTTTGAATACAAGAGATAAATTGGTCAAATATAATCTAATACAGCAGTAGGTGGCTAATTCTGTGTTTTGCAGTTTATGCTTAAAAACCGTACGTCATTTATTTTTCTTTTGTGAGCTGTCTTAGTCTATTTGGGATAAAATCTTAGATGGTTGGTGTATTAAGTAGTCCTAGCTAGGGGACCCAATGTCTAGCTTCCAGTCATGGGTGGCTTATGTTCTTACAAGGCAAAGAAAAGAGGTATGGACTTCTTTATTTGTTATCATCATTTGTTGTATCTGGAAGATGAGAAATTATGTGACTTTTATCATTGGGGTGGCTAATAAAGAGGAGATAATGATTTAGATTCCGTTATTCAACTCTTTGTGGCAAAGAGATTGAGAGGAAAGAAAGCTATATAATGACAAGTCATAAGGAGTAGAGTCTATCTTATATCCTCGTGTTTGGGACTATTCTGGAGTGGTGTTTTTTGGTTTGTTCCTTAGTTCGTTTTTGTCTTTGATTGTCAAGTTACCCATGCCTTGTTGTGCTTTTGTTTTTGTGGTGGATTGTTTGATCATTTCTGGTATGTAAGCTCATCACTCTCATATTGGGATTTAAGTTTTTTTGGTAATATCAAAAAAGAAAAATACTGTCTAAGTGTCTATATTCATACATGTGACTTTCATATTGCAAATACACAATTTCATGTGAAGGATATTTGGAATTTTGATCGTTGAAATATGCAATAAAGACTTTTTTTCTTGAATCTCAAGTGATGATATATATTGGAGACTAGTCTCTAAGCTATTCGAGATTTGGTGAAAATTATTCTTATTTAGCGCACCTTTAATGTTTCTTTAAAGGTTTAATTACTCTATTGGTACCTATAGTTTTGCGAAATTTTCAATTAGGTCCTTATACTTTTTTTCCTTTTAATTGGATCCTTGCACCAATTTTTTTTTTTTCAATTAGATTCTTCTTGGAAGTAATTGGCTTAATTGTATAAGGACCCAACTAAAAAAATTTTTGGTGCAGGAACTCAAATAAAAGGAAAAAAAGTATAAGGATCCAATTAAAAAAACAAATTGGTGTAAGGACTCAATTAAAAGGAAAAAAAATATAGGACCTAATTAAAAATTTTGCGAAACTATAGGAACCAACAGAGTAATTAAACCTTCTTTAAACTAACTCAAATAGTTAAAACCCTTTTGATTGGATTTATGACCTACTATCTGGCCAGAATCATATGTGTTTCCTAGTCATGATTGTAATGTTTGTAAGTTATTATATATATGAAGTACTGTGAATGGTTTTGTATGTATGTACATACGCTTTCAAAAAATAGTATTTCCAATTTTTAAAGAAAAGTTCATCCGGATTCGAGTTTTAAAAAGGCTCATATCTTATTATTAAATTTTTGGATGTTATCATAATGTCCTCGCTACTAGACTGGCGCAAACGGAAACATGACATTTTGATAGTAAGGGTGTTATAATAATGGTCTTAATATAGAAAGCAAATCACATACAATTTACTTTCTAAAATATTTATATATTAAATAGCAAGTTATTTTGTATAAAAATTGTTTGAAATATTATATTAAATTTGTAGAAAATTTGTGTGAAAATAATTTTTTGTTTTGTATGAAATTTGTTTGAAATACATAAATTATATTAAATTAAATTTGTCTGAAATGGGGTAGATTTTTTGTTTGAAATTTGTCTAAAATAAAATATTTTTACGTTTGAAATTTTTCTGGAATATATTGTTTTTATGTTGGCTAATTTGTCCAAAATTTGTCTAAAATACATCATAAATAAATGTCTATTCGAAATCTGTCACAAAATTGTCTGAAAAAAATTTCGAACGAAATTTCAGATAAAATATAAATTAGCAACAAGAGTTTTTACGACAAAAAAATTTTGTCTCAATTTTATTCGAAACAAAAAATTTATCTCTAATTTGTTTAAAATTTATCTCAATTTTATTCCAAAATTCGTCTGAAAAATATTGATTTCTAGTAATATTGTTTTGTCTTTGGTGAGTATGGAGATGGTATTTAAATTTATTTTCAGTGATGAGCAATGAAACTTTTTCTCTGTGAGACAGGTGATACTATAATCACGACAGGATTTTATGCTTGCTCAGAAGTTTCCCTTGTGGACTGGTAAACTTTTGGCAATGCTACAGTCTATCAAGCTCAGCATGGATGGCAACCAATGATGAATTCAGAAATTTAAAATAGTAGGAACAAATACCACTACAACAATTTCGGCAGATAGCGGCGGTTATGGGGGCCATATTGCGGTAGTTTTTAACCGCCGACAAACATATTACGACAGTTAAACCAAACGCTGGAAGATAGGCCGCAGGTAAACGGTTAGCGGCGGTTTTAGCTAAGCGCTGGAATAACCGCCGCTAAACGTCTACCAATTTTGCGGCGGTTTGCAACCGCCGCTAAATAGCAAATATATGGAAACAGCATTTGTTTTGTGGCGGTTTTAAACCGCCGCCAAATTTTAGTATTTTTGTAATGTCATGTTACCACCAACCGAAATATCTCTTCGATGTATATAGCGCTAATAATTATATCATATGAACATATTTGATTGCCACGCAATTTTTTGTTGTATACTTTATATCTAATCATAGTTATTATAGGCACCTTATATATTAGGTAAATTGCACAATTAAATCAAATGGAGGACTAAATTACACAATTCTATCAAGTTGAAAAATATTATCAGAATCTCCCAAAAGCACATTCTTATGTAATTCGAATCAGTCTCAAATTAGACAAACCAACACTAATTCGAATTAGTCCTATTCGAATTAGTAGTAATGCTTGTAATTTGAATTATGCTTGCAAGTAGTCTTAGGGTAGTTCGAATCAGGGTGATTCGAATTATACACGCTAGGACGTCCCTAGTAATTCGAATAGGTCAGCTTCGAATTAATTTTTTACCATAGTAGATCGTATTAATTTACATCTATTTATATATAATCCAAGCGTATATAAAGAGTACATTTAATAATATCCATAATGAATTCAATAAAGAGTACATTCTATCATAAATAAAAAAATAACAATTATAAATATTTTTTATAAATTATTAAAAATCAAATATTTTTTAAAAATATTTATTAAGATTTAGAATCTAGTCTTTAATATTTAAAATTAGTGAAATATTTGCCATAAACATTATATTTTGTTGGTCAGTTAGCATTATTGAATCTATTAACCACAATAATATGAAGATGATTGATTGGTTTTCATATAAAAATATTTTTATTCTATTTAGTATTTAATTCTGATAAAACATTAATTAATTTTGAATTTAGTTATTATGAATTCTTATATCTAAGAATACAAGTTAAGATTGTTATTTAAAAAAATTTTAAATTTTTTATTTTAATAAATGCTCAACAAATCATTAAAATAAAAAAATTATAATTTAAAATTATAATTTTGGAAAAATTATAAAGTTTTGAATTTTTAATGACTTGTAGAAAATATTTTTAATTATTATTTTTAATATTTTATAGAAAATATTTATAATTATTTTTTTTTAGAAAATATTTGATTTTTAATTAGTTCAGAGTATGATTTTATTTTCTTTTTTTATATCCATGTTTGAATGTAAATTCAAATGCCAATAAAGTAAACAAGAAAATCTTATTGGTAAATTTGTTCACATGAGTTAACATATATAGCTTATTTAACTTGTGAATTTTTTTACATAAAACGGATGTAGAAAAAGTGTTACGAGTTTAAGTAACAATGATTTAAACATATGTAGTTTAATTATCAAAATATATGTTGAGTATAAAATTATTTAATTATTTACTAGTAAATATTAAAGTTGAGTAGAAAAAACTTCAAGAATATAAACATCTACTAAATAAATTTATTAATTAAATAATACTAAACTAATATTTTGTGTTTTGTTTAATTAATTTAATATATATTTTTATCTTATATTTTTAGATACAAATTAGAGTTTAATTTTAATATACTGATAATATAAAAAATTTTATACAATTTTTTAATTATATCTTTTTGAATGATTAACACAAATACAATTAATACAAAAGATAGTTATTTTTTTTTGTTATAGTGTTATATAATTAAATGTATAAAATACACTAATCGTGTATCAAAATTTAATTTTAAAATTAAAAAATATATAAAATAAATATTTTAATTCAAAATTTAATAAGTGTTTTTTAATTAGAGTCAAATATAATTTTTCAATGAAAACGTGTGTGTGTGTTTTTATATTTTATTTTAAAATGTTAGTGAGTACACTTGCTCCAGAAATCAAAACGTGGATCCGTCCCTGATTTATTGGCAGCATACTACTTTCCACGATTATAATCTTGGGGGTACGAGGTTGTAGTTTGAAACTCGAATGAAGCTTGGGATGTTGGCTTCATTTCAGGAAACTCAACCTCAGATGTACTGAGATTGTAGCTGATGCTATCTTCTTAGGATTATGATTATGCTGGAGAACGATTTAGATCTATTGTTGTTATTAAGACTTATTCAATTTAAACCTCTCAAGTAACTAGCGACTAGTTTTCCAAGAATATACATGAGTTAAATGATATTGTTTCTAACATTTTGGCTCGAAGAATGTTAGGGGGTTTAGGGTTTAGGGTTTAGGGTTTAGGGTTTGTGATTTGTAGCCATCAAATAGCCATCAATTATGATTTTAATAGTGTGAGATAGGTGTGAGATTTCATCCAATAACTCATTTTTCTTTGTTGGTTATATGCTGACCAAAATTTTAAAAAATTGCTGGCTCGTAAACTTTTTTTTTGCTTTATTGCGTCATTCATGAGTTGTTTGATTTCTCTGTCATATGTACCTAAAATGACTAATATTGTCGCGGACAAGTTTGCAAAAACGGGTACTTTATCCAGGCGCAGTTTTTTAGTGATTAATAATTCGCCTTATAATGTGTCTACTTTATTGGCTAGTGATCCTTTGATTTTTTTTTTTTTTTTGAGTTGTAAAATTTTTTTGTCTCCGAAAAAAACTCATACGTGTAACTTGGACACATTCATAGAGTTATGCTGATAGAATTTTACCAACGCATTTTAATTAGAAAACTATTTTTAACACCAATTTAACTAGATATCTTTTAAAAATGATATAATATTCAGTCTTTTGTTACAATAATTTAAAAAAAATTAAAACAAACACATCTAAAAATTATGAATAGATTTAGTGTCTTTTTAAAATTAAATACACATTCAAAATATAAACTAAATAAAACTGAAATGTTTCTATTTAATTATTAATATATTATAATTTAAATATATATCTAAAAATTAATTTATTCAAAATTCAAAATTTTGATTTTAAAATTCTAAAATAAACCTTAAATCATCTAATTATTAAGTAAATCCGTACAAAACACTCAAAGAAGCAGAGAAGTCACGTTTGCCTCACATCCAAAACCCAGAGGCGCACATCGAAAACTCAAAGGCACACATCGAAAATCCAGAGAAGTCATCCTCCGCCAGTGTTCATCCGCGCCACCTTCCTCTTCCGCGCTCATCCTCGACGCTGCCTTCCTCGTTCTCGACACTCATTCACAACGCCGCATTCTCCATCGTCAACACTCATCTTCGTCGCCACCTTCCTCCTCCTCGTCACCGTTCGTCCGCATTAACGTCGCCGTTCGTCCACGCCGAAAACTTAGCTAAGGCAGGTTTGGATGGGTCTCTGACACCATTACTTTTTTTATTATTCTGTATAAATGTTTTTTATTTTTTTGAAATAAAAAATCGAATAAAATGGTCTGAAGATATTTTCATATATATTGCAATGTTAAATTATTTTTGCATGTGCAATTTCTGTATTTTGGAAGTGTTTTAAAAATATTTTCTGTATAACTTCATAATTTTAGATGTGTTACAATTATTTTTAATGTTTAAATTTAAATTTTAGATTTATGATTTTGGATGTGTTTCAAAAATATTTTGTGTATAACTTAATAATTTTAGATGTGTTACAATTGCAAAAAAAAAAACTACAATTGAAAATATTTTAGTTTGTGTATATAATTATATTCGACCATTCATCACTGAAAGTTGTAAAACAGATCATGCATTTTATCAAAAGGTACAATAAGTAAGGGATTAATTTTTTTCTAACTGCACTGACTTTGAATTCTTTTTTTTTTTTCTGCAGATACAAATTAGAATATTGTAGTAGAATAGAAGAAAGAAGAAAACTGTGTTACAAAGAGAGAAAGAACGTAAAAGAAGGAAATAATAACTAACTATGAAGTGGGTAAGAAGTTAAAAAATTATAGTTTTTAAAATTTAAATTAAGAGGAATGCTAGGGGGCTAGCAATTTTGGTGTTTTGTAACCATCAATTGGCCATCAATAGTGTTTTTAATGGTGTGAGATTACATCTAATGGTGGGAAATCACTCACTTTTTGTTTTGATGGTTAAGTGCTCGACAAAAAACACAAAAGTTGCTGGCCCCCTAGACTTTTCCTTAAATTAATCTTAATTATAAATGTGTATCCTACAAAATAAGAATATGTTTTGATTAAAAATAATTAAATAATATTAAAAACTGACCAAAAACTAAATTTTATTGTACAAGTAGCATTTTTCTTTTTAACACTAGTTAATCTTATCGGCCATTTTGTGATGGTGAATTTGCCATTAACCATTTTCTTCCCATCAATACCAACCTTCAAATGGCAAAAGAAAATACTTTAAAAAAAAAATTTATTTCGTAATTAATTTATTATGGTAATATCATTTCATTGCTTATTATATGTTTTAAAAAATTAAATACTATCCTTTGTATTATTCCTTCTTTATAAAATATTTAAGAGATCCTCGGATATTTCCAAATTCCAACTACAAAAATTAAGTGTAGAGTTAAAGAAAACTGCAAACATAGATCAATGGTCACTGTTTTAAGCTTTATATCACGGTTTAAAACCGTGACTAAAGCCATGGTGACCATATATAGCTCAATGCAATAGTTACAGCTTTTTATGCTAAGGTCTCATTTTATTTTCGTTGCTGAAAAACGTCACTATTGATGTAGTAAGTAATTTTCCTTTTATTAGTAGTGCAAGTATTCGGATTTGAGTCTTGCAAATTAAAATTTTGTTTCCAGAGAGATTTCTATCCCTGCTTCAACCAAGTTAACTTGAATTAGTTATATTACTAATAATATAATGAAGATTCCGATGGTTCAACAGGTCCAAGAAAAAACAAAACAGAAAAGGAAAAAAGAATAATTGTAGTTTTTTTATTTTTTTATTATGTTTTCTTTTAAATTAAGTAATGGTCAATTGCTGATGAGTTTGAAGAAGGACAAATTACAAATAGCCCAATTAATGGGCAAGAATAGTTGAGTAGTGACAATATGAAGTTGCAGCAATTATAGTGGATGCATGAAGGATACGACGATGGCCACATGGGAAGAAAATCTTCTCAACATTATTGCTGCCATTGTTGTTTTTCATTCAATGTATTTAAAGGGTCACAGCGCATCCAAGAGAGCCAGCGTGTTTATGCATAAAAGTAGAACCTATAAAAGTTGCAAATCTTGCACCATATAAACCTGTTTTGTCTCATTAACATATGCATCAGGTTTTCATGTGTGTCTATATATATATATATATATATATATATATATATCCAAAGAATCATATGCTCCCTCTAATCTCAGAGAACTCTCTAATCATAATAAGGTTATATATGAATTACAAAGATAGAAAAAATATATATTGCTTTTATTAGAAATAATAAAAAATTAAAAACTAAAATAAAAAAATAGTTAGAATTTAGGATTTAAAATTTAAAAATTAGTGTTTAGAGTTTAGAATTTATTATTTAGAAAAGGTAAATACCAAATCGGTATCCGAAAGATTCTGGCGCTGACAAAATGGTACATGACTTTTGTTATTGACAAAATAGTCCCTAAAATATTTTAAAATTTGACAAGCGTATCTTCGAGCTCACCGGAGCAAATCTCTGACAAGCACAATCCTGACATGGCCACTACGTTTTGATGACATGGCAAAAACCCTCTCCAACCCTAATCCTTCCCCTCCAATTCATTCTCCCCTTTCCCTCCCCAACACATTCCCCCTTTCCCTTCCTGAATGCACTCTCCCCCCCCCCCTCCTCAACCCTAATCCCTCCCTCCCCCTCCCTAACTCTCCCTAACCCTAATCCCCCTTCTTTAACACACTTTCCCCCTCCCCAATCCAAAATCCCCCTTTCTGAACCCTAATCCCCTTCCCTTGCCACTTTGAACCCTAATCACCCCTTCCCAACACAGTGTCTCACACTCTCAACTCACTCTCTCTCAAAACGGAGCTCAACCTTCTCAATCTTACAGAGCCAGTGTCACCGACACCACACGGTCGCCATCTTGTCATCGGGTCTTTTGCGTCCGCTAGCATCGTCTGTCTCCTCCGACACGGCACGGTCGCCTTCAACCTTCATTGTTGTGCTTCGCGATGGCTCACGTCCCTCCTTGTGGTCGAACGTAAAAATCGACACACATAGCAGCATCGTCTCACTCATCGGCCTCGTTTCCGTCACCTCTGCTCGCTGCTCACCGCCAATTGCTGCTTGTATCTGCTTGCTGCTCGCCCCCAGTCGCTGCACTGCCTCTTCTGTCTGTGTTCCATCTTGGCTCCGTCGTGTCGTGCCTCCTCTGTCTCCGGTGTTCTTCTTCTGGACTTGTCTAAATCTGCTTCTTGCTTCAGTGGTGTCTGTATTAAGCTTTGTTTCATTTTATTTTAATTATTGTATATGAGTCTGCTTCTTGTTTCTTGCTTGTGGACTTGTATAAATCTGTCTCCTCTGCTTTTTGAATTGTAAATTAATCTAAAAATTTGGAGTATTCATGATTAAAAGAGTGAGAGAGTGTGATGGAGAAGGAAGATCTTTTGTTGGAGTAGGGTTCAAGAAGATTTTCAGGTTGAGAGAGTGAGAGGGTGCACTGGGGAGGGGGGATTAAGGTTCAGAGGGGGATTAGGATTGGGGGATTTTGGATTTTCCAGTTGGACTGTGTAATTAATTAAAAATTTTACCTTGGATTTTTCGGTGGCCACCTAACATCTTTCTCATTGGAAATGTGCTCCGTCGAGCTCGAAGACACGCTTGTCAAATTTTAAAATCTTTTTAGGATCATTTTGTCAATAACAAAAGTTAGGTACCATTTTATCAGCGCCAAAATCTTTCGAGTACCAATTTGGTATTTACATCTATTTAGAATTTAGGATTTAAAGTTAGAATTTAGAACTTAAGGTGATCGAGGGTGGGTGGCCATCGCTGGCTGAAGGGTGGTTGAATACTCACTCCTATGACATGTAAAAAGTGTGAGTCTCAGGACGACACTTTTTCAAAATTATAGATAATAGTACATTATCAAAAGTAAAGTCTTTGATACATGCAGCATCTAAGAAACTCGCCTCCTCCAAGCAGAGGAGGAGTGCGCCTTGTGTTCCTCAACCAAATCCTAATTTCTCTTGAAAAATAAGATCCTTTTACTGTTAAAAATTAATCAAATTGCATAAATACTGTAAACAAGAATAAAATGGCACTAATTTCATAATCAATATACTCTAATATTGCACGTATAAAATAGTTAACTTGTCTATTCACTTTATAATTGTATATTTATAATATTATTTTGCAACAACATGCTCGATTTAAGTGATTAAAGACTTCGTAAAGGGAGTGGAAAATGTCCCAAAAACTAGAAAGGAAGGCATACAACACCACACAAGGTGCCCTGTCCGGACCAAAAACTGGATAAAAAATTGCTATAATGGGCAACAGAATTTTTGTGGTAAAACTTGAAAAAGACAAATAACATAAAAGGACAAAGTGGCAGGACAAAGTAGGGCTCTATCAAACGTGGCATTTATTTATTCATAAATACTCAAATCTTTATAATAGATATTATTAGTGATATTTATATGAGAAGTCATCCTAAATTATAATCTTTGCACATGCTCCTTAAACTACCAAATTAGAGTTGTTTCCTTTGGACAATTATATAGTACAGATTAATATGTACAGATATTTCATCTGAGTTGATAAAAATTGACATGTATCCAAATAGTGGTTGAGTTGCTAAACCATTGTCATACGGATCAGTGTTGCTATAGTGCGTGTGGGTAGAAACTAACATTGTTTCTGTTGAGCTAGTGGTAAGCACCATAACGGGAAGAGTTCAATGATGGGTGTGGGGTCATTGCGCCATGATTTCAACGGGCCTCACTACACCAAATTAATCATATAGCTACATTTGATTTATGACCCTTATTTTAAGGGTCTCTATTCATTAATATAGTGACATTTATATATGTAATTTTTTAACGGTCACTAATGTAATCACTAATCACAGTCTCACTCTTTTTTGTTTTTATTCTATTTTTTCAGAAAACATATTCATACTTTCACCGTGAGAAAGAGAAGAGAAACTAACAACCATAGTCCATCACCGTGCTACAGTTCTCGTTTGCAGTTTGTCATCGCGGTTCAAGTTCGCTATTCACCGTCGCAGTTCGAGTTTGTCGTTCACCCTTCACCGTCGCGGTTCGAGTTCGCCGTTCGCCGTTCGCCATTCGCCGTTCACTAGCACGGTTCGAGTTCGCTGTTCGCCGTTCACCATCGTGGTTCGAGTTCGCCATTCACTATTCTCCATCGCGGTTTGAGTTCGCCGTCCCGGTCCCCCACGCTGTTGTTTCTCTTTCCCTCTTTCGCGAGTGCAAACCCTAATTCCCTCCTTTCAGCGACCATTTCTTCTCTTCCAACCACAATATTGAGCACCAATAGTGAGTATTTGATTATTCTTCTACTATATTTATTTCTCCTGCAATTTCTTTGTTGTTCTTCTGATAGTGAATAACCTATACATGATTGTTATTCTTTGGTACTGTTACTTGTGATTTTCAATTTTTCATTGATTCTTCGTCTAAGAGATCATGCTTTATATCTTATTACATGGAGGATTGTTTTGTTGGAAGCTATAAATTTTGTCTGTCTTAAAATTCATTTTGATTTTACTTGCACACAACCTGCTCGATAAAATGTTTCAACTAAAATTATGGCTGATTTGATGCATTTCTAATTAGAAGCATAGATAATAGTAAAATTAATGCACTAATATGGTATACCTCTCCTTGTCATCTCTCTCTGTTTCAAGGCTTCAAGCTCTCTCTTCGACAAGTAGCACTCCTCCACTGTAATAATATCCCCTTTTAGAGTGATTTTAATTTCATTTCTGTTGTGTTTCGCAGGGGATTACAAGATTCTTACTCACCTTAATTACTCACTTCAAAAAGGTATGTGTGCTTTATCTTTATGGAGTTATGGTAACGCTTCAATAATTTCTTTCTTTGCCTTTTTAAATAGAAAATGTTGATTTGTAAGATAAATCAGTCTTAAGTCCTGTCTCTATGCATTTTATGTTAATTTTTCCAATCCAAGTCTCTATGCATTTTATGTTAATTTTTCCAATCCAATCAGTAGCAGGAACTGAAATTATTCTAAATAAAAGATGAGGGCAATTCATTTCATATGTTTCTCCATGATTCAAAAGCTTCAATTGTCGTTTACCATGTATTTGAGCTTCAATTGATGTTCCTGCATATTTGTTACATTTGTGATGAATCTATGTGACTTAACATTTTTAATTTGTTAAGAACTTAGTAAAACTAGTGAATAATGCCAAAGTTATGACCAAATTCAAGCATTGTGAGTTCCTAGTAAACTTCATTGTTTGCTTGAAATTATCAAATTCATAGCACTTGATTAAAAAGCTGAGAGAACTAATTGTCTAACAAATGTTAAAAATCTTGACATTTTGACATGGATAGATTTAATTTCCCTGTTTTGACATGTTAAAAAAATTAAAAAAATAAAAAGCCAAGCAAATGTCTAATGTGAAAAATTTTGTCCCTTAATTTGATTAATTCTTTAATGGCATCGAGTTAGTCATTAACATGAAAGAAATAAGGTTAATTACTTTTGCCATGGCAAAGCTCAAAACATGGGAAAAACTTATTGTTGTGACGTTATAATTCATTTAGGTGTAGCTAAATGATATTTGTTCTTTATCATGGGATAATTAATACCATAAAATTTGGCATAGGTCGCTGGCACCAAATTATTTCTATGTTTTCTTTTTCATCTGTTGCATGAAGGGCAGTTACTGGGGGGTGGTGTGGAACCTGCACACATGAAAACCAAGAATGTATTTATTTTAACTAACAAATAAAAGGTTGTGTTCACATCATGGTTTTACATTTTTTGTTCTATAGTAACACTTGGATGGTGCATTAGAGCTGACGCTCAATTGGATAAGCAAGTTCACAACATTTTCTGATTTTGATTCACAACAACAACTAATTGCTGACCTTGTGAGGATACAAAATGATGGGACTGTTAAAGTTAATCTAGAAAGAAGTGCATCTGTTGCTTCAGAATTGCTAGAATTCTAGTCATTTGACGAGTCAACAGCGAGTGAAAATCTTATTCGTGAAGCAAAAACATCAATTCCACGGTTACAAATTGTCATACTTGTGGTTGGAACTAGGAGGTGACATACAACCTTTTCTTGCCATTGCAAAGAGACTTCAGGCATGTTCAAATACATATATTATAATTGATCTGATTGCATCATTTGGAGATGCAAAGTCTTTGTTTAACAATTTTGTTTTTTTTTCATACTTGTTCCTTTTCTTTCTTCAGAGATAAACTAATATTTACTTGCAGGAGTATAACTAAAACCTTTTGTAAAATCATGGAGAACTATGTGATTGCACTACTTTTGCTTTGGTGAAAGTCTACTCTTAAAATTAAAAAAAAAACTTTTTGAATGCCAGCTTTTAAACTTTCAATACATACATTTGGTACACTAAAAGGTGAAAGAATGATCATTTTTCTTGTAATATGTGTTCATGTATAAAAATTTTCTTTCTTATTCATTCTGAACGCATTTGTTAATTCCATTGGGTATGAAATTCAATTCAATGACTCTTACTTGACCAATTCCTTTTACCCTTTTAATTTTAATTTATATCCTTCCTTCTTTCTCTTCTCTTCTGTTCTTCTCTACCTTGTTATGTTGTACTCCAGTATATGACTATTCCTTGTTCCTATCAATCAATATGATCATTTCATATGATCTGTTATTGAATTTAATTTCTTTTTTTTGTTCTAGTCAAAGTCTACTCTTAAAATTAAAGATAGTGTTTGTTGCAACTTCTTAGAATATGTGACACGAATATCATGAGTTCTTGGCCTTTTTTTTTTGTTAGTAGTTTGGACTGAAGATACATTTTGGGCCTAAATTGTAACCCTCTTAGTTTATCTTTGTCCATGAAAAATATAATTTCCTTTTCTTTACAGAAAAAAAAATATAATTTCCTTATCTTACTTTTTATAATAATATTCATGCTCTTTTTATTCGTTCTCTATTCCCTTTAATTATATTTTTTACTATGTTTTTACAGGTATGAAGAGAAAAAGACTAATAAAGAAGTATCAAAGTCCTAAAACATCCCTCAAAGATGTTGAAGATGCTAAAATAGTGTCATCTCCTAATACAAGAGAAAATGATCATATCTCAATTTTCAATTTTACCAAATTCTTAAAGTGTGAATTTATACATGATTGTTATTTTTTTATTTAAGTAATATAGTTTTCTCTTATTTCTTTTATGGTTTTACAGGTATGAAGAGAAGAAGGCTAATAAAGAAGTATCAAAGTCCTAAAAAATCCTTCAAAGATGTTGAAAATGCTAGACTAGTGTCATCCCCTAATGCAAGAGAAAATCCTCATATCTCAATTTTTAATTTTATCCAATTCTTAAAGTGTCATCCCCTAATATTATTTTTCCTTATTTTTTTTTATATTATTGCAGGTATTAAAAGGAGAAGGCTTGTACAATTTGAAGAGGAAGAAGATGAACATATTGAACCGAATGTTGTATATGCTAAAGAAAATGTTCATCTTTCAAATGATGAAAATGGTAACTATCTCCTCTTTTAGCATACTATGATAAAAATATTGTGAAGTTTCTAATTCCTTTAATTAGGTTTCTAATTTTTTTTACTTTGAAGTTATCTTGGCACGAGAAAAAAGACATCTTCCAAGTCATTTTAGGTCAACATCTTCTAAAGGCACGAGTCAACAAGAGCATATACCTCAAAGTTCATCCATTCAAAATGAAGTTCATAGTCATAGCCTATCAGATGCTGATTTTCTTAATAATGAAGAGGTAAATGGAGTTGCTATTTCTAGAAAGAAGTGGAACACCACATGGTTTGTTATTGTTGTAGGTATGTTATTTTTTCTTATTAATTTACTAGTTCAAATAATCTGTTTTCAATTACTAATTGTCTTAAATAATAGCTCTTTTATTTTCTTTTTAGATGAACAAGGGGTTGAAAAGAGTATTGATGAGCGGATAATTTATAGGCTTTTTGGCATTATTTTAAGTAGTTTTCAGCATGTTTTAATTACTTTTTAGTATATTTTTATTAGTTTTTATTCAAAATTCCCATTTCTGGACTTTACTACGAATTTGTCTATTTTTCTGTGATTTTAGGTATTTTCTAGCTAAAATTGAGGGACTTGAGCAAAAATCTGATTAAGAGGCTGAAAAAGGACTGCAGATGCTGTTGGATTCTGACCTCCCTGCACTCGAAATAAATTTTCTGGAGCTATAGAAGACCAATTAGTGCGCTCTCAATTGCATTGGAAATTAGACATCCAGGGATTTCCAGTAATATATAATAGTCCATACTTTGCTCAAAGATAAACGACGTAAACTGGCGTTTAACGCCAGTTCCATATTCCATTCTGGCGTTAAACGCTAGAAACAGGTTACAAGTTGGAGTTAAACGCCCAAAATAGGTTACAACCTGGCGTTTAACTCCAGAAACAGCCTAGACATGTGTAAAGCTCAAGTCTCAGCCCCAGCACACACCAAGTGGGCCCCGGAAGTGGATTTCTGCACTATCTATCGTAGTTTACTCATTTTCTGTAAACCTAGGTTACTAGTTTAGTATTTAAACAACTTTTAGAGATTTATTTTGTACCTCATGACATTTTAGACGTTTCATATTGTATTTCTGACGACATGAGTCTCTAAACCCCATGGTTGGGGGTGAGGAGCTCTGCTGTGTTTCGATGAATTAATGCAATTACTACAGTTTTCTATTCAATCACGCTTGTTTCTATTCTAAGATATTCACTCGGACTTCACCCTGATGAATGTGATGATCTGTGACACTCATCACCATTCTCAACCTATGAACGCGTGCCTGACAACCACTTCCGTTCTACCTTAGATTGAGTGTATATCTCTTAGCCTCTTGGTTCATGATCAGAGTCTTCGTAGTATAGGCTAGGACTATTGGCGGCCATTCCTGAGATCCGGAAAGTCTAAACCTTGTCTGTGGTATTCCGAGTAGGATCTGGGATGGGATGACTGTGACGAGCTTCAAACTCACGAGTGTTGGGCGTAGTGACAGACACAAAAGGATCAATGGATCCTATTCCAACACGAGTGAGAACCGACAGATGATTAGCCATGCGGTGACAGCGCATTTGGACCATTTTCACTGAGAAGACGGATGGTAGCCATTGACAACGGTGATCCACCAACATACAGCTTGCCATGGAAGGAGTCTTGCGTGCATGAAGGAGAAGACAGTAGGAAAGCAGAGATTCGGAAGACAGAGCATCTCCAAATCCTCAATCTGTTCTCCATTACTGCATAACAAGTATTATTTAATTTATGCTATTTACTCTTCATAAACCCAATCACTTTTATTACTAATTTCCTGACTAAGAATTACAAGATAACCATAGCTTGCTTCAAGCCAACAATCTCCGTGGGATGGACCCTTACTCACGTAAGGTATTACTTGGACAACCCAGTGCACTTGCTGGTTAGTGGTACGAGTTGTGAAAAGTGTGATTTACAATTCGTGCACCAAGTTTTTGGCGCCGTTGTCGGGGATTGTTTGAGTTTGAACAACTGACGGTTCATCTTGTTGCTTAGATTAGGAAAATTTTGTCTTTTGGGTCAGAGTCTTTTATTTTCTTTTCAAAAATTTTCTAAAAATTTATTATTTTTCTTTATTAATCTTTAGAGTTTTCTGTTTGAGTCTAGTTGCATGTTTTAAGTTTGGTGCCCCTTGTGTTTTTGTCATAAAAAAAATAAAAAATAAAAAATAAAAAAATAAAATAGCTTTTCTCTGTTTAATCCTTGCATTTGTTGAATGTGTCTATGTTCTTGTGAATAGTTGCTCCTTTGAGTCTTTCTTTCTAAAATCTTTTCAAAAATAATTTTTCTTTGATTAAATCTCGTGTCAAGTTTTAAGTTTGGTGTTTTCTTTCTAGTTTTTATTTAATTTTCGAAAATTTATTTTTGGTTTTCTTTAAAATTTTCTGTTCGGTGTTTGTTGTTGTTTATCTTATACATTTTCGAATTATTAGTGTCCAAATTATAAAAATTTTTAAGTTTGGTGTCTTTTGTGTTTCCATTCTCTTAAAAAATTTTAAAATTTTTTCTTGGTGTTCATCTTGATCTTCAAAGTGTTCTTGGTGTTCATCTTGACATTCAAAGTTTTCTTATTTGTTTTCTTTGTTTTGATCTAAAAATTCTAAGTTTGGGGTCATTTTATTATTTTTCTCTTTCCTCATTAAATTCAAAAAAATATCTTTTCTCTTTATTTTAAGTAATTTTTGAAATTTACATAAGAATTTCAGATTTTTGTTTCAAAATTTCTATTCTATCTTATCTTAGTTTTAAAAATTTCGAAATTCAAATCTTTTTCAAAAAAATCATATCTTTTTCAAAAACTTATCTTATCTTATTTCAAATTTCAAATTTCAACTTCTAAAATTCAAAATTCAAATTTTCAAATTTAAAAATCAAATCTTTTCAAAATTTAAATCTTTTTTAAATCATTATCTTATATTGTTGACTTTTCCGAAAATTCAAAATTCAAAATTTTAAATTTTAAATTTCAAATTTTAAATTTCAAATTTCAAAATTTAATTTTCAAATTTAAAATTTAAATTTCAAAACTTTTTAATTTAAATTCCTTATCTTCTCTTACCTAGCTTATCTTATCTTTTCTAATCTCAAATCTTAAAATCAAATCTTTTTCATATCTTTTCTTTTTTTATTTATTTTATTTTATTTTCTTACAAGTATCTTTAATTTTTAAGACATATCTTTTTCAAAACTTCCTAACCAATTTCTCTCTCTTCATTTTTTTTCGAAAATCCTCACCCACATCTTTTTCAAATCTTTTTAATTAATTAATTTAGTTTTCAATTTTCTTTTATTTCTTTTTCTTCAAATTTTTGAAATTATAGTTAATTTTTAATTTATTTTATTTTATTTTATTTTAATTTCGGTTTTCAAAAAAAAATATTTTATTTGCGATCCGCATCATCTCCCTTTCTCCATCATGGACCTAAGTGGAAATGAACAGTCCAGAAGGACTCTGGGGTCATATACTAACCCCATTACTACTGCATATGGGAGTAGCATATGTATACCTCCCATCAAAGCAAGCAGTTTTGAGCTAAATCCTCAGCTCATTGTCATAGTGCAGCAAAATTGCCAGTATTCTGGTCTTTCATAGGAAGAACCTACTGAGTTTCTGGTGCAGTTCTTACAAATTGCTGACACAGTGCGTGACAAGGAGGTAGATCAGGATGTATACAGGCTGTTGCTGTTTCCGTTTGCTGTAAAAGATCAAGCTAAGAGGTGGTTAAATAACCAACCCACAGCAAGCATAAGAACATGGAAACAATTATCAGAAAAATTCCTGAATCAATATTTTCCTCCAAAAAGGATGACACAGCTTAGACTGGACATCCAAGGCTTTAAACAAGAGGATGATGAATCCCTTTATAACGCCTGGGAGAGGTACAGAGGGATGCTAAGGAAATGCCCCTCTGAAATATTTTCAGAGTGGGTGCAGTTAGATATCTTCTACTACGGGCTTACAGAAAAAGCTCAAGTATCTCTAGACCACTCAGCTGGTGGATCTATACACATGAGAAATACTATTGAAGAGGCTCAAGAGCTTATCGATATAGTTGCTAGAAATCAGCATCTGTATATAAGTAATGAGTCCTCCATGAAAGAAGAAGCCAAGGCAGTATCAACTGACTTTAGTCCTCAGGAACAAGTTGCTGAACTCAATTAGCAACTATCTTCTATAACAAGGCAGTTAGCAGAAGTTAAGGAGATGCTACAAGAAACCAAAAATGCTAACAAGGATATGAAATCACAATTGAATCAGACAAAATAGCAATTATCAAAACAGATAACAGAGGAGTGCAAAGCAGTTCAATTAAGGAGTGACAGAGGATGAGCAACCTGCTACCCAAAATCCCTCTGAGGACAGTAAGAGCCCAGAGAGGAATAAGTCTGGCATTCAAATGCCAGAAAAGGGTGAGAATCTGGCGTTCAACGCCCAATCCATGTTCAGTTCTAGTGTTCAAACGCCAGTGAGGGATCAGACACCTGCAAGTGCTGATAATAACTCCCTCAAGAAGGCTTCTCAACCTGCCTCTGTAGGAAATAAACCTGCAGCAACTAAGGTTGAAGAATATAAAGCCAAAATGCCTTATCTTCAGACACTCTGCTAAGAAGAGCAGGATAAGCAATTTTCCTGCTTTGCAGACTATCTCAGGACTCTTGAAATAAAGATTTCGTTTGCAGAGGCACTTGAGCAAATACCCTCTTATGCCAAGTTCATGAAAGAGATCTTGAGTCATAAGAAGGATTGGAGAGAAACTGAAAGAGTTTTCCTCACTGAAGAATGCAGTGCAGTCATTCTGAAAAGCTTCCCAGAAAAGCTTAAGGATCCTGGAAGCTTTATGATACCATGTACATTAGAGGGTGCTTGTACCGAGACAGCTCTATGTGATCTTGGGGCAAGCATCAACCTAATCCCTGCATCCACTATCAGAAAGCTTGGCTTGACTGAAGAGGTCAAACCAACCCGGATCTGTCTTCAACTTGCTGATGGCTCCATTAAATACCCATTAGGCTTAATTGAGGACATGATTGTCAAGGTTGGGCCATTTGTCTTCCCTACTGACTTTGTAGTGCTGAAATGGAGGAACACAAGAGTGCAACTCTCATTCTAGGAAGACCATTTCTAGCAACTGGACGAACCCTCATTGACGTCCAAAAAGGGGAGATAACCCTGAGAGTCAATGAGGATGAGTTTAAGTTGAATGTTGTCAAAGCTATGCAACATCCAGACACATCAAAAGACTGCCTGAGCATTAATATTATTGACTCCCTTGTGGAAGAGGTCAATATGACTGAGAGTCTCGAATCAGAGCTACAGGACATTTTTAAAGATGTTCAGCCTGATCTGGAGGAACCAGAGGAAATAAAAGAACCTCTGAAAACTCCTCAGGAAGAGGAGAAACCTCCTAAACCCGAGCTCAAACCACTACCACCATCCCTGAAATATGTATTTCTGGTAGAAGGTGACATTTTTTCTGTAATCATAAGCTCTGCTTTAGAGCCACAGGAAGAGAAAGCACTAATTCAGGTGCTAAGGACACACAAGACAGCTCTTGGGTGGTCCATAAGTGATCTTAAGGGCATTAGCCCAGCCAGATGCATGCACAAGATCCTATTGGAGGATGATGCTAAGACAGTGGTTCAACCACAGAGGCGGCTAAATCCCGCCATGAAGGAGGTGGTGCAGAAAGAGGTTACTAAGTTACTAGAGGCTGGGATTATTTATCCTATTTTTTATAACCCCTGGGTGAGCCCTGTCTATGTTGTCCCTAAGAAAGGAGGTATGACAGTGGTTCATAATGAAAAAAATGAACTGGTTCCTACAAGAACAGTTACAGGGTTCCATATGTGTATTGACTACAGAAGGCTCAATACAGCCACCAGGAAGGATCACTTTCCTTTACCATTCATAGACCTGATGCTAGAAAGACTAGCAGGTCATGAATACTAGTGCTTTTTGGATGGCTATTTAGGTTACAACTAAATTGCAGTAGATCCTCAAGACCAAGAGAAAACAGCATTCACATGTCCATCTGGAGTATTTGCATACAGAAGAATGCCTTTTGGTCTGTGCAATGCACCTGCAACCTTTTAGAGGTGCATGCTCTCTATCTTCTCTGATATGGTAGAAAAATTTCTGGAAGTCTTCATGGATGACTTCTCAGTATTTGGAGACTCATTTAGCTCCTGTCTTAACCATCTAGCACTTGTTCTGAAAAGATGCCAAGAGACTAACCTGGTTCTAAATTGGGAAAAATGTCACTTTATGGTGACTGAAGGAATTGTCCTTGGGCATAAAATTTCGAACAAGGGAATAGAGGTGGATCAAGCTAAGGTAGATGTAATTGAAAAATTACCACCACCTACCAATGTTAAGGCAATCAGAAGCTTTCTGGGGCATGCAGGATTCTATAGGAGGTTTATAAAGGATTTTTCAAAAATCGTAAAACCTCTAAGCAATCTGCTAGCTGCTGACACGCCATTTATGTTTGACACAGAGTGTCTGCAGTCGTTTGAAACCCTGAAAGCTAAGCTGGTCACAACACCAGTTATTTCTGCACCAGATTGGACATTACCTTTGGAACTAATGTGTGATGCCAGTGACCATGCCATTGGTGCAGTATTGGGACAGAGGCATAACAAGCTTCTGTATGTCATTTATTATGCTAGCCGTGTTTTAAATGATGCCCAGAAAAATTACACAACCACAGAAAAAGAGCTGCTTGCAGTGGTTTATGCCATTGACAAGTTTAGATCATACTTAGTAGGATCAAAAGTGATTGTGTACACTGACCATGCTGCTCTTAAATATCTACTCACAAAGCAAGATTCAAAGCCCAGGCTCATAAGATGGGTGTTGCTTCTGCAAGAGTTTGATATAGAAATAAGAGACATAAAAGGGACAGAGAATCAAGTAGCTGATCACCTGTCCCGGATAGAACCAGTAGCAGGAGCATCACTCTCTCCTACTGAGATCTCTGAAACCATTCCGGATGAGCAATTATTTGCTATTCAGGAAGCTCTGTGGTTTGTAGACATTGAAAACTATAAGACTCAAGGTTCTCCTTTTGTAACCATGGAGAGGAAGCATGAAAAGCTTCTCTCAATACAGAGTCAAACAAAATCCCCACATTCAAACTCTAAGTTTGGTGTTGAGAGGCCCCAGCCCTGCTCTGATTATCTATGAGGCTCCATGAGAGCTCACTGTCAAGCTATTGACATTAAAGAAGCGCTTGTTGGGAGGCAACCCAATGTTATTTAATTATATCTATTTGTTTTCCATTGCTATTTTATATTTTCTTTAGGTTGATGATCATGTGAAGTCACAAAAACAACTGGAAAATAAAAAACAGAATGAAAAACAGCATTAAAAATAGTTCACCCTGGAGGAAGAGCTTACTGGCGTTTAACGCCAGAAAGAAGCATCAAGCTGGCGTTAAACACCAGAAAGAAGCACCAGACTGGCGTTTAACGCTAGAACAGAGCATCAAGTTGGCATTTAACGCCAAGGAAGGGAGAAAAGCTGGCGTTTAACACCAGAAACAAGCAGCAGTCTGGCGTTAGACGCCAGGATTGCACACTAAGGGCATTTTTGCATGCCTCAATAGAGCAGGGATGATAAGTCCTTGACCCATCAGGATCTGTAGACCCCACAGGATCCCCACCTGCCACACCTTTTCATACACACTTCCTTCTCCTCATTTCCTCCTTCTTTTGCTCGAGGACGAGCAAACATTTTAAGTTTGGTGTGGAAAAAGCATTGTTTTTTTTGTTTTTCGATATCCACTAATGCCTCAAGGGATGCACTTTCCTCCACAAAACTATTGGAAGCAAATTAACACCTCCCTAGGAGAATTAAGTTCCAACATGGGACAACTAAGGGTGGAGCACCAAGAGCATTCTATCCTCCTCCATGAAATTAAATAAGATAAAAGAGGTATGAGGGAGGAGCAACAAAGGCAAGGAAGAGACATTGAGGAGCTAAAGCACTCCATAAGATCTTCAAGAGGAAGAACTAGCCGCCATCACTAAGGTGGACCCGTTCTTTAATTTCTTTGTTCTTTATTTTTCTATTTTTCGTTTATTATGCTTTATGTTTATTTATGTTTGTGTCTTTATTACATGATCATTAGTGTCTAGTGTCTATGCCTTAAAGCTATGAATGTCCTATGAATCCATCACCCTTCTTAAATGAAAAATGTTTTAATCACAAAAGAACAAGAAGTACATGATTTCGAATTCATCCTTGAAATTAGTTTAATTATATTGATGTGGTGACAATACTTTTTGTTTTCTGAATGAATGCTTGAACAGTGCATATTTTTGAATTTGTTGTTTATAAATGTTAAATTTGCTGGCTCTTGAAAGAATGATGGAAAAGGAGAAATGTTATCTGATAATCTGAAAAATCATAAAATTGATTCTTGAAGCAAGAAAAAGCAGTGAATAACAAAGCTTGCGAAAAAAAAGGGGGCGAAAAGAAAAAAAAAAAGAAAGAAAAAGAAAAAGCAAGCAGAAAAAGCCAATAGCTTTTTAAACCAAAAGGCAAGAGCAAAAAGCCAATAACCCTTTAAACCAAAAGGCAAGGGTAAAAAGGATCCAAGGCTTTGAGCATTAATGGATAGGAGGGCTCGAAGGAATAAAATCCTGGCCTAAGCAGCTAAACCAAGCTGTCCCTAACCATGTGCTTGTGGCGTGAAGGTGTCAAGTGAAAAAGCTTGAGACTGAGCGGTTAAAGTCGAGGTCCAAAGCAAAAAAAGTGTGCTTAAGAACTCTGGACACCTCTAATTGGGGACTTTAGCAAAGCTGAGTCACAATCTGAAAAGGTTCACCCAGTTATGTGTCTGTGGCATTTATGTATCCGGTGGTAATACTGGAAAACAAAGTGCTTAGGGCTACGGCCAAGACTCATAAAGTAGCTGTATTCAAGAATCAACATACTGAACTAGGAGAATCAATAACACTATCTAAATTCTGAGTTCCTATAGATGCCAGTCATCCTGAGCTTCAAAGGATAAAGTGAGATGCCAAAACTGTTCAGAGGTAAAAAGCTACTAGTCCCGCTCATTTAATTGGAACTAAGTTTCATTGATAATTTGAAATTTATAGTATATTCTCTTCTTTTTATCCTATTTGATTTTCAGTTACTTGGGGACAAGCAAAAATTTAAGTTTGGTGTTGTGATGAGCGGATAATTTATATGCTTTTTGGCATTGTTTTTAAGTAGTTTTCAGCATGTTTTAATTACTTTTTAGTATATTTTTATTAGTTTTTATTCAAAATTCATATTTCTGGACTTTACTATGAGTTTGTGTATTTTTCTGTAATTTCAGGTATTTTCTGGCTGAAATTGAGGGATCTGAGCAAAAATCTGATTCAGAGGCTAAAAAAGGACTGCAGATGTTGTTGGATTCTGACCTCCCTGCACTCGAAATGGATTTTCTGGAGCTACAGAAGACCAATTGGTGCGCTCTCAATTGCATTGGAAATTACACATCCAGGGCTTTCCAGAAATATATAATAGTCCATACTTTGCTCAAAGATAAATGACGTAAACTGGCGTTTAACGCCCGTTCCATGTTCCATTCTGGCGTTAAATGCCAGAAACAGGTTACAAGTTGGAGTTAAACGCCCAAAACAGGTTACAACCTGGTGTTTAACTCCAGAAATAGCCTAGGCACGTGTAAAGCTCAAGTCTCAGCCCCAGCACACACCAAGTGGGCCCCGGAAGTGGATTTATGCACTATCTATCGTAGTTTACTCATTTTCTGTAAACCTAGGTTACTACTTTAGTATTTAAACAACTTTTAAAGATTTATTTTGTACCTCATCACATTTTACACGTTTCATATTGTATTTTTGACGATATGAGTCTCTAAACCCCATGGTTGGGGGTGAGGAGCTCTATTGTGTTTCGATGAATTAATGCAATTACTATAGTTTTCTATTCAATCACGCTTGTTTCTATTCTAAGATATTCACTTGGACTTCACCCTGATGAATGTGATGATCTGTGACACTCATCACCATTCTCAACCTATGAACGCGTGCCTGACAACCACTTCCGTTCTACCTTAGATTGAGTGTATATCTCTTAGCCTCTTGGTTCATGATCAGAGTCTTCGTGGTATAGGCTAGGACTATTGGCGGCCATTCCTGAGATCCGGAAAGTCTAAACCTTATCTGTGGTATTTCGAGTAGGATCTGGGATGGGATAATTGTGACGAGCTTCAAACTCACGAGTGCTGGGCGTAGTGACAGACGCAAAAGGATCAATGGATCCTATTCCAACACGAGTGAGAACCGACAGATGATTAGCCGTGTGGTGACAGCACATTTGGACCATTTTCACTGAGAGGACGGATGGTAGCCATTGACAACGGTGATCCACCAACATACAGCTTGCCATGGAAGGAGCCTTGCATGCGTGAAGGAGAAGACAGTAGGAAAGCAGAGATTCAGAAGACAGAGCATCTCCAAATCCTCAATCTGTTCTCCATTACTGCATAACAAGTATTATTTAATTTATGCTATTTACTCTTCATAAAACCAATCACTTTTATTACTAATTTCCTGACTAAGAATTACAAGATAACCATAGCTTGCTTCAAGCCAACAATCCCCATGAGATCGACCCTTACTCACGTAAGGTATTACTTGGACGACCTAGTGCACTTGCTGGTTAGTGGTACGAGTTGTGAAAAGTGTGATTTACAATTCGTGCACCAAGTATGCATCTTAAGGTAAAAGATGCATTTTCCCTTCATCATAGTAGGAAACGAGTTCTTATAGAATGGAATGGAAGTGGTCAGTCAATTGGAGAATCCGGTGGACTCTTGGGAGGTGTTTTGGGGCTCATTGCAAGTAATTTTAATAATTTTCCTATAATGTACAAAACTTGGCATAAGGTTCCAATGCAATACAAAGATGCTGTTTTTGAGAATACTATTAAGGTATGCTATTTTTTTTATATTTTTATTTTGAAAAATATTATTTGTTGTGTTTACCTTAAGTTTTGTATACTAACTACATATTTATGTTTTTTTTGAAGAAAATATTTGTTGTTATTGATGATGAACACAAAAGGTATATCTTGTCAAATCTTGGAAATAAGTGGAAGAATAATAGATGCAAGCTATTCAATGAGCATTATAAATTGGAACTTAGTTGGGATGCAAATGTTAATTTGAATCCAATTGGAATTCCCAAAGATCATTGGGCTGCATTTTTGGAATATAGATTGAGTCCAAAAACTCAAGTAAACACGTTTGTTATTTGTTAGTTTTTATTTGTGTTTAAGATCCATTAACTTTTATGCTTGTTAATGTGCAGGAATTGTGTGAAAAGAATGCTACAAATCGGCAACAATTAAAAATTCCTCACACTCTTGGCTCAAAAACACTTGCTAGGAAACGCCATGAACTTGTACATTTGTTTACTTTCTTAGTATTTTTGTTTTCTTAATTTTTTGTGTTAGTTATATTTTAATTTGACCAATCTTTTAATAATGTTAGGAAGTTGAAACTGGGCGATAGTTTAGTAGAGGAGAAATGTTTTCTATCACTCACAAGAAAAAAAATGGAACATTTGTCAATGAGGAAGCACAACAAAAAATGTAAGATAAGATTCTAATCTATATTTATTCCCACAATGATATTAACATAGTGCCCTTTTCATTTCATTATTATGTATCCTTTTTAGGTTTGCTAAAACTAAGAGCATTAAGTTTTGAATTTTTCTTCTCATTTTCCTTTGTATATATTACATCATTTCATTCCTAACAACAGTAATATGAAGCAGTAATTAAATTAAAGTAAAGCGCTCTATCTTCATCCTTGAATACTTGATTTTGTTCTTTAAAATAGTAGTACTCCTGTTACTTAATAAAATTGTAGTACTTCTTTGCAAAATGATTGATAAATTCTATTGGACTAATATTGCATATGTAACATTATTATTTGCCTATGAATCACTCCAGGAAGACTACAAAAGGAAATTGGTGAGGGTGCTTCTGAAAATGAAGCATATGTTAAAGTATTTGGCAAAGAGAATCCAAGCTATGTTAGAGGTATGGGATTTGGTGTTCGTCCATCTCAAATGATTGGATCCTTATCCCGCTCAAGAGAGTCTATGCAATCTACTACAACTAGTGGACCATCAAGAGCTGAATATCAAAACTTGAAGTTACAAGTACAATTGCTACAGGAGCAAGTAAATTTTCTTGTGAATCATCAAGAGGGTCAATTGCCACCCGGTTTTCCTACTGAGGTAAGATAAGGATATATGTTATACTTAATTTTATAGACTTGCGTACTTAATTTTTGTCATCAACTTCTTCTAAAATGATTATAGTTTGTAATCATAGCCTCTTGTATAACACTTGTTGATAAGTATCCTTCTAAAATATTTCTAAAATATATATTTTTTAATTTTCAATTGTAGGTTGCAGATTTTGAATTACCGACACATACAAGACCATATTCTTCTGCCAGTCATGAACCTCAACAACATAGGCCATCCAACGTTTAAAGGAGTTTTATGATTGAATTGTTAGGTTTACAAGTTTGGATTAAGTTGGAATTTTTTGAATTTACATATGGATTATTACTATGTAATTAAAATTTGTAGAATTCAACTTTTGAAATACATTGTTACTATTTTTGTAAAACTTGTGGGATTGAATTTGAATTTGTTGAAAAACAATGTTATTTATGGAGAATTCAATTTTTGATAATAGAAATTTTGATGTTAGAGAGATTATGACAGTTTAAAACAGTCACTAAATACAGAAAAAAACTGTCACAGGAATAAGTAACTTAGTAACGGTTTTAAATCGAAAAAATTTCACTAAAAATATTGTGACGGTTTAAATAGTCACTAAATATGCCTAAAAATTATCATAAGAACTAGTAACTAAGTGACGGTTTAAATAGTCACTAAATATGCCTAAAAATTGTCACATAATTTAGTAATTTAACGACGATTTCAAAACGTCGCGAAATATAGTATAAAAAAACACCTTTACAAGTGTTATAAATTAGTGACGGTTTTATACTTTAAAAACCGTCACAAACAATTTAGCGACACTCCTTACCAACGGTGGTCTAAAACCGTCACTATGTCAGCTAGAGACGCTCAAATCTGTGACGCTTTTTTTAGCCGTCGGAAAACCATTTAGTGACAGTTAAAACCGTCACCAAGCATTAAAAAAAACCGTCGTCAAAATGATGTTTTGTTGTAGTACCTTCTATTGTCTGAAATATGGGTCGCGTCCTATTTTTATTAGTTCTCCATAAATAAGTTTATTGATAAAACAAATTAAATACAAAATAGACTTGACGAGTAGATTTCTATCGGTAAAGAATTTTTATAAAGATATAATCGCGTTGTAAGTATAGTTTCTAAACCAACAGAGAATCCTTTCGTACAAAAATTTGGTTGTCACAAGTAACAAAACCCAATAAAATTTATAACCGAAGTATTTAAACCTCGGGTCGTCTTCTCAAGAAATTGCAGGGAAGTATGATTTATTATTGGTTATGAAAGTGGGTATTTTTGGGTTTTTGAAATAGGGAACCAGTAATTTAAATAGCAAGAAAAATAAATTAATAATTATAAAGAAAACTCTTGGTAAGGTATGAGAACTGGAAATCCCATCCTAGTTATCCTTATCAGGTGTGATGAGAATTGGATTTTGCTCCTACTTAGTTAACCCTTAATAAATAAAGGAAAGTCAAGTGGACCATTCAACTCGATTCCTCAAGTCCTAGTCAACTCCTATGGAAAGACTAGCTTTAGAGGGATTCAAGTCAATCAGCAGTTTCCAACTCTTAATCAACTGCTGAGTTTGATAATTCAGGTGTCACCAATTACTCAACCAAAGCCAAAAGGGAAGAAAATCTACTTGAATGAAAATAATTTGGATTAATTAGAAGCATCAATGACATAAATTAAAGAAAGCAATCATAAGTCTGAAATACCTCAAATTATATTAAATAAAGAAATCAACTCTAACATGAAGTTCATAAGCCAAATTGAAAAAGATAAATAACAATTAAAGTAATAGAATAAATAAAAGTAAAAAATAAATAAATTAAAGGAACATTGAACCTGGAATGAAGAGAAGAAAAGAATCACCATAATAGAAATCCTAAATCCTAATCCTAATCCTAAATCCTAAGAGAGAGGAGAGAGTCTCTCTCTCTAAAAACTACATCTAAAACCTAAAATTATGTGAATGAATGTTGTGTCTTTGTCTATGCGTCTGTGTTGAGTCTCTGCTTATTCACTGGCCTTATTCTGTGTTTCTGGGCTGAAAACTGGGTCAAAACGCGGCCCGAAATTGCCCCCCGTGTTTTTTGTTAATTCTGCAGATCGCGCAGGTCACGCGTATGCATCGTCCACGCGTTTGCGTCATTCGGCGATTTTTCTTGTCACGCGTACGCGTCGTCCACGCGTTCGCGTGAGCCATGCGCTTGCGTCATTGTTCGCTGGTCATCTCCTTTGTTTCTTGTGTTCCTTCCATTTTTGCAAGCTTCCTCTACATTTTCTAAGCCATTCCTGCCCTATAAAGCCTGAAACACTTAACACACGAATCACAACATCGAATGGTATAAAGGAGAATTAAAATATACTAATTAAAGATCTTTAGGAAGCAAGTTTTCAATCATAGAATAATACTAGGAATGAATTATAAAATCATGCAATTAGTATGAATAAGTGGGTAAAGACTTGATGAAACCATTCAAATAAACACAAGATAAACCATAAAATAGTGGTTTATCAAGACTTCATATTGAGAAATGACTATTTCTTTTTCTCTCAGTACAAACAACGACTCCAATGGTAATGAGCCAACTACCACCGCTATGAACAGTGCAAATGATCCGCAGGGGAGCCCAGCAGCTCTCTGCAAAAGAACAAGCCTTGCTGAGAAGAAGCATAAAAAACCTGAGAAACAATGGTAAAAGTTTTACAGGGGAACAACAGTTAACTCCAAGGGAGAAAGACTAGATGGTAGATGATTATGAAAGGCAAACTCCTACAAGTAAGGAAAGATCCTTCTCACAAACAATGAAGAATGAGCCAACATAGGATGATGATATGTAGGATGACTCGTAGGAACTAAAAGGAGACAAGCAAAGCAAACAATATAGAAATTAGAGGAAAACTCAGGTGGACCAGAATATAATGGAAGCGAGGAAATTAGAGTTGAGATAGTTGAAGAGGGACTTTTCGATATCTTGATTGATGAAGAGACTAAAAAGTCATATACAATTCAACTTCAAAAGGGAAGGGGGGAACTCTAGTGTCAAAATAAAATCCAAAAAAATAATCCTCTTCACTTCATCACCTAAATTCCGCACTCTCACCAAGGTGCATTACGATCCGTATATGAAAATAAGATAACAACAATAGGTGAGAACCCGAAGGTTCCTAGTATGATAATAGTTCCAAATAACGACTACATAAGGAAACATAAACCCTCTAGGTAATCTTGTTCTCCAAACTTTACAGTAATTTAAGCTTAGGGTCTTAACTAATCTGTACAGGGTAAATTTGCTAAGGTATGAGTAGTTTAAACTATCACTAGACTCACAAATTCCCAAATTATCATCTCAATTTTAGTGTCAAGTCTTTCAATGAGATCAAACACAAACAATAGTTAATACAAAATAATCACAAATAGAGAATAATTATGACAAGTAGCACAATTAGTAGTTAAACAGATTATCAAATAGGCAACCCAAGTAATGATGCACACCCAAATAATTACAAACAAATACACATGATGCATGCTTGTCCTACTGGCCGTGAGCTCACATGTCGTTTATACTGCCAGACCCAACACATCCGGTAGCTAACTCGAAGATCATCTCTTTAATGTGCATCCCCAGGAGGAATATAATCGAGGGAGTGTGCCCTACCACCTTCTTATGGAGGTATCACCAGGGGGAATAAATCGAGGAAGAGTGCCCTACCACCTTCCCTATGAGGCCGTACCATATAAAATGATGGAGAGTGCATTTCTACCTTGCAATCAGAGAGAATGTGAGTGGGACAAAGTCACCATTCCTCACATCCACACAGCATTATTGAGCAAGCGGGACAAAACCACCATCCTTTCTCCTCCCCAATCACATCCTAACTGCCATCTCTATTACCCAAACCCCCTCCCCTCCCATCAAACCCTGCTTTCCCTGTTCCCCATTATTTGACCGAACCCCTCCCACCAGCCCCCATTAAACCCACGTCTTCTCCCTCTCTATCTTTACATACTACCCCCTCTATATAACCCCATCTCTTCAACCCGTTTCACCACACAATTTACCAACCTCCCTTCCCTCATCACAACAACAAACTTCACATTTTTATTCCCTCTACATTGCCACCCTCAGTATTCCTTTCATTCTTTCTTTATTATTATTATTTTCATCACACCCATAGACTCTTCCCCTTCACTGCAACCCACGTCCCCATCTCCCTTAATTTTTTTATTTATTTTTATTCCATCTATCTTATATACGTAACCCCCCTTATCCACTACCTCCTCCAATTCTCCTTTATCATCCATTCCTCTTCTTCCTTTTGCTCTATTTTATTTTGCTCGGAAATGAATAATAGTTCAAATTTGGTGTTGTCACTTTGCTCATTTTTCTCTTTGATTTCAATGGCAACAAAGAAAACTGAGACCTCGAGAAAGAGAAAGGGAAAGGAACCAGCCACTGGCTTTTATGATTCAAGGAGGTTCCGCTCCAAATTGTATTAGGAACACTTTTATGATGTCACTTCCAAGAGAGCAGTAATTCCAGAAGTGCAATTCGCACTGCAACCAGATGAGTATCCAAAAATTTAATTCCAGATTGAGAGGTGGGGTTGGTAATTTCTGTGTAACCCACACACTGAGGTTAGGCAATTGATAGTACAGGAGTTCTATTCCAACTTTTGGATCACATATAAGGATGTAGTTAGGGTGAATCAGAAGAACAATAAGAGCTTTGCGAGAGGGAGAATCCTTGACTTCAGTTCAAGAAATATTCGACAAGCCCTCCAATTTCTACCCCCTAATTACATGGCAGAGCGCTACGGTGAGAGGTGAACCAGAACTAGAAGTTGGATCAAGTGCTTGCTGAGATTTGCAACCCGGGGGCCTAGTGGAGGTTGGGTTGTGATGTGTACGCATCATGTTTTGTTTTTCTATACTTTTTCATATACGAAATAAATGCATAATGCTTAATTATAAAGAGTTTTGGTACTTAAATTGGATATTAATTTGATCCTTTTGATTTCATGATTCTTGTAGGAAAATTTTAGGAAAAGAAAAGCAAAAGCACAAGGAAGAACCAAGAATTGAAGACAAGTGCAAACAAAATTCGTGGATGCTGTCAATCCTGAGCTCTTCACACTCCAACGAGCATAACTTGAGCTACAGAGGTCTAAATGACGCGGTTCTAACAACATTGGAAAGCAACTTCAAGAACTTTCCAATGATATATAATAGTCTATACTTTGTATATGGAATCACGGTGCCAAACTCCGCGACTTAGCGTTTAGCGCCAAGAGTACATAAGTGTTGGCAATGCATTCTGTGTTGCTAACGCTAAACGCCGAGACTGGCATTTAGTGCCAGTAGCGCGTTTTCAACTCATTCGGAAGGCTTAATTTCAACCTATTCTCTTCTCTTCTCCTAATTTCCATTCTGCACTTTTTACAACTTTTCTCTGCTAAGGTTTATTTTTACTATGAGGAACTAAACCTCCATTGTTAAGGTTAGGAGTTCTATTTATATTGATGGATTAATATTATTTGTTCTTCTACTCTTTGATTAATGCATTAATTTATATTCAAGGATTGATTTCATTCTTCATCTTAGGTATTAGAGTATATTCGAAGATAACTTTTTTTCTATTTGAATTCCTTTTGAATCTTGAAAAAGTTATATCACTGGAATTATAGCTTGAAATTAATTCCTCACAATTCTCTAATTATCTGGATTTAATACGATACCTGGCATATAATCGTCTTATTTTTTGGTTCTTAGGATTTTGTGTGGTTTATAAACTAAGATTTGAACTTAAACCCTCTAATTAGATTAAGTGACTAAGGAATTGGCGATTGATTTAGTTAAAGGAGGATTAAATTACCAAGGAATTGGAGTCTAATCACTTAACGTTTGCTATGAATTGAATCTTTGCATGATTAAGGTAGAAGACAAGAATTATTAATCCGAAAATTTAAATAACTCTGACACCTTAACTATCTTTATCATATTTCTTTCTTAACCAATTTTAGTTTGCTCTTATTTAATATTCTGTTTTTATGTTGTTTGCTATTGAAACCCTAAATTTTGATTATTTGACTAGAATAATCAATTAACTATTGTTGCTTGATCCATTAATCCTTGTGGGATTGACCTTTACTCACCTGAGGTATTACTTGGTACGACCTGGTGCACTTGCCGGTTAGTTTGTGGAATCAAAATTCTGCACCAAATTTTTGGCACTGTTACTGGGGATTAATTGTGATTGACAACTACCAATTGTTTGATTACTTATATTAGATAATTTTTTCTTTTTCAATTAGTTTTCTTTTATTAATAAATTCTATATTCATTTTCTTTTTCTTTTCCCTTTAGTTTCGTCCCTTCTCTCCTGTTTTCCTTTTTTTCTTTTTATTTTATTATTTAGTTTCAATTTTAATTTTTCTTTTTTAAAAAAAAAATTGTTCTTTTTTATTTATTTTTTAATTTTGTTTTTTATTTTTTTTAATTATTCTGTTTATTTTCTTTATTTTATTTTTCTTTTATTTTTGTTTTCCTTTCTATTTTATTTTATTTTCGTTGTTTTTATTATTTTTATTATTTTATTTTATTTCTTTTCAAATATATATATATATATATATTTTAAAAAATGATAATAAAAATAAAAATAAAATTCTTTTTGTTCTTTCTTCTTTACTTTTTCTGTTTATCACATGGTGCGTTTAATTTTGTTTGGTATTTTGTGCTAAGGAAAATAATGGAGAGAGATCACGTGGGTTACTACTTATACCCAAGGAGTGACTCATATTATTGTGGATGGAGGAACTACCCGAATTTTGGTTGGAAAAGTCAAGACAAAAAAAACTTTAATGATCCATATTTCATCTATCAAGAACCATCATCTCCTTACTTATATCAAGAACCACCATCTCCATATTCATACCAAGAACTACCACCTCTTTATCCATATCAAGAACCATTATCTTTTTGTTCATATCAGGAACCATCACTTCCTTATTCGTACTAAGAACCATCGTCTTTTGATCTTTTTTGCCAAAAATTACAGCAAACAATAAATAAAATTTTGCAAAAATTACAAACCTCACCCTCTGCTTACTCATATCAAAAACCTTCACCACCTGAGCTTGCCTTAGCACAATCTCTCAAAATTCACAAAATCCGTTTCACACTCCACAAAATCCCTTTTAAAATACACAAAATTCATTTCATAACCCACAAAACTCCTTTCATACCGCCCAATTCACCGTCAACACAGCACCCATATATCCATAAAATCCTTCCAAACCTTCATCTCCGGAGCTGGCCGTAGAACAATTTTCTCAAGATGCCAACATCTTCGTTCAAGAGTCCAGAGCCTCAAGAAGAAATCTAGAAGTGCAAATGGACTGGATGACACAATCTCTTGCTGAGAGAAAGGCCATGAGCTTGAAGAGTAGAATAGTGCTTAGCAAGAATAATGAAGATCAACTTGAGGCGATGGTGCACGAAATTGTGATCTCTGGTAATGGCTCCGAAAACTTAGTGCTCTAATCTCAATTCATAATTTGTCACAACTTCGATACAAATAACCAGCAAGTGCACTGGGTCGTCCAAGTAATAAACCTTACGTGAGTAAGGGTCGATCCCACGGAGATTGTTGGTATGAAGCAAGCTATGGTCACCTTGTAAATCTCAGTCAGGCGGATATAAAATAGTTATGGAGTTTTCGAAAATAATATAATAAAATAAGGATAGAAATACTTATGTAAATCATTGGTGAGAATTTCAGATAAGCGCATAGAGATGCTTTCATTCCTCTGAACCTCTGCTTTCCTGCTGTCTTCATCCAATCAGTCTTACTCCTTTCTATGGCTGGCTTTATGTAAGGACATCACCATTGTCAATGGCTACTTTTGATCCTCTCTGGAAAATGGTCCGATGCGCTGTCACTGCATGGCTAATTGTCTGGAGGCATCACCGTTGTCAAGGGCTGCGTTCCATCCTCTCTGTGAAAATGGTCCAATGCGCTGTCACTGCATGGCTAATCATCTGGAGGTTCTCGATCATACTGGAATAGGATTTACTATCCTTTTGCGTCTGTCACTACGCCCAGCACTCGCGAGTTTGAAGTTCGTCACAGTCATTCAATCCCAGAGTCCTACTCGGAATACCACAGACAAGGTTTAGACTTTTCGGACTCTCATGAATGCCGCCATCAATCTAGCTTATACCATGAAGATTCTGATTAAGAGATCCAAGAGATAATCATTCAATCGAAGGTAGAACGGAAGTGGTTGTCAGGCACGCGTTCATAGGGAATGATGATAATTGTCACGTTCATCACATTCATGTTGAAGTGCAAATGAATATCTTAGAAGTGGAATATGTTGAGTTGAATAGAAAAACAGTAGTACTTTGCATTAATTCATGAGGAACAGCAGAGCTCCACACCTTAATCTATGGAGTGTAGAAACTCTACCGTTGAAAATACATAAGTGATAATGGAGTTCATTGGACTCGGCCCCAGAGGGGAACCAGAGTAACCAAGATTACTATGATCCGAAGATAAAACTCAGGATGTCTAATACAATAGTAAAAAGTCCTATTTATACTAAACTAGTTACTAGGGTTTACAGAAATAAGTAATTGATGCATAAATCCACTTCCGGGGCCCACTTGGTGTGTGCTTGGGCTGAGCTTGAAGTCTACACGTGGAGAGGTCATTCTTGGAGTTGAACGCCAGCTTTTGTGCCAGTTTGGGCGTTGAACTCCACTTTGCAACTTGTTTCTGGCGCTGAACGCCAGAATTGGGTAGAGAGCTGGCGTTGAACGCCTATTTGCGTCGTCTAAACTCGGCCAAAGTATGGACTATTATACATTGCTGGAAAGCCCTGGATGTCTACTTTCCAACTCAGTTAGAAGCGCGCCATTTTGAGTTCTGTAGCTCCATAAAATCTACTTTGAGTGCAGGGAGGTCAGAATCCAACAGCATCAGCAGTCCTTCTTTAACCTCTGAATCTGATTTTTGCTCAAGTCCCTCAATTTCAGCCAGAAAATACCTGAAATCACAGAAAAATACACAAACTCATAGTAAAGTCCATAAATGTAAATTTAACATAAAAACTAATGAAAACATCCCTAAAAGTAACTAGATTCTACTAAAAACATACTAAAAACAATGCCAAAAAGCGTATAAATTATCCGCTCATCACAACACCAAACTTAAATTGTTGCTTGTCCCCAAGCAACTGAAAATCAAATAGGATAAAAAGAATAGAATATACTATAAATTCCAAACTATCAATGAAACATAGCTCCAATCAGATGAGCGGGACTTGTAGCTTTTTGCCTCTTGAATAGTTTTGGCATCTCACTTTATCCATTGAGGTTTAGAATGATTGGCATCTATAGGAACTTAGAGTTCAGATAGTGTTATTGATTCTCCTAGTTCAGTATGATGATTCTTGAACACAGCTATTTTATGAGTCTTGGCCGTGGCCCTAAGCACTTTGTTTTCCAGTATTACCACCGGATACATAAATGCCACAGACACATAACTGGGTGAACCTTTTCAGATTGTGACTCAGCTTTGCTAAAGTCCCCAATTCGAGGTGTCCAGGGTTCTTAAGCACACTCTTTTTTTTTGCTTTGGACCTTGACTTTAACCGCTCAGTCTCAAGTTTTCACTTGACACCTACACGCCACAAGCACATGGTTAGGGACAGCTTGGTTTAGCCGCTTAGGCCAGGATTTTATTCCTTTGGGCCCTCCTATCCACTGATGCTCAAAGCCTTGGGATCCTTTTTATTACCCTTGCCTTTTGGTTTTAAGGGTTATTGGCTTTTTGCTCTTGCCTCTTGGTTTTAAGAGCTTTTGGCTTTTTCTGCTTGCTTTTTCTTTTTATTATTTTTTTTCGCCATTTTTTTTCTGCAAGCTTTGTTCTTTGCTGCTTTTTCTTGCTTCAAGAATCATTTTTATGATTTTTCAGATTATCAAATAACATGTCTCCTTGTCATCATTCTTTCAAGAGCCAACATATTTAACATTCTTAAACAGCAACTTCAAAAGACATATGCACTGTTCAAGCATTCATTCAGAAAACAAGAAGCATTGTCACCACATCAATATAATTAAACTAAGTTCAAGGATAAATTTGAAACTCATGTACTTCTTGTTCTTTTGAATTAAAACATTTTTCTTTTAAGAGAGGTGATGGATTCATAGGACATTCATAACTTTAAGATAAAGTTACTAACTACTAATGATCATGTAATGAAGACACAAACATAGATAAGCACTTTAACATAGAGAAAACGAAAACAGAGAATGTAAGAACAAGGAATGAGTCCACCTTAGTGATGGTGGCGTTTCCTTCTTGAGGAACCAATGATGTCCTTGAGCTCTTCTATGTCTCTTCCTTGTCTTTGTTGCTCCTCCCTCATTGCTTTTTGATCTTCTCTGATTTCATGAAGGATGATGGAGTGCTCTTGATGTTCCACCCTTAGTTGTCCCATGTTGGAACTTAATTCTCCTAGGGAGGTGTTGATTTGCTCCCAATAGTTTTGTGGAGGAAAATGCATTTGAGGCATCTCCGGGATCTCATGGTGATGAGCTTCCTGTGCCTCTTGAGCTCCATGAATGGGCTCTCTTGCTTGCTCCATCTTTTTCTTAGTGATGGGCTTCTCTTCTTCAATGTGAATGTCTACTTCTATGAAAGCTCCAGCTGAGTAACATAGATGGCAAATAAGATGAGGAAAAGCTAGCCTTGCCCCAGGGGAGGGCTTTTCGGCTATTTTGTAGAGTTCAAGGGAGATGACTTCATGAACTTCTACTTCCTCTCCAATCATGATGCTATGGATCATGATGGCTCGATCCACAGTAACTTCAGATCGGTTGCTAGTGGGGATGATGGAGAGTTGGATGAAATCCAACCATCCTCTTGCTACAGGCTTGAGGTCCAGTCTTCTTAGTTAAACCGGCTTGCCTTTGGAGTCAATCTTCCATTGAGCTCCTTCCACACATATGTCCATGAGGACTTGGTCTAACCTTTGATTAAAGTTGACCCTTCTAGTGTAGGGGCGTTCATCTCCTTGCATCATAGGCAAGTTAAACGCCAACCTCACATTTTCTGGACTAAAATCTAAGTATTTCCCCCAAACCATGGTGAGATAATTCTTTGGGTTCGGGTTCTTACTTTGATCATGGTTCCTAGTGATCCATGCATTGGCATAGAACTCTTGAACCATTAGGATGCCGACTTGTTGGATGGGTTTTGTTAGAACTTCCCAACCTCTTCTTTGGATTTCATGTCAGATCTCTAGATACTCATTCTTCTTGAGCTTGAAAGGGACCTCAAAGATCACCTTCTTCTTGGCCACAACATCATAGAAGTGGTCTTGATGAGTTTTGGAGTTGAATCTTTCCATCTCCCATGACTCAGAGGTGGAAGCTTTTGTCTTCCCTTTCCCTTTTCTAGAGGATTCTTCGGTCTTAGGTGCCATCAATGGTAATGGAAAAACAAAAAGCTTATGCTTTTACCACACCAAACTTAGAATTTTGCTCGCCCTCGAGCAAGAGAAGAAAGAATAATAGAAGAAGAAGAAGAAAATATGGAGAAGAGGGGGAGAGGTGTATTCGGCCAAGAAGGGGAAGAGAGTGTAGTGTTGTGTGAAAATGAGGAAGAATGGAGGGCTATATATAGGGAAGGGAGGGTGGGTTATGTTCAGCCATTTAGGGTGGGATGGGTGGGAAATTGTTTTTGAATTTTGAAGGTAGGTGGGGTTTATTGGGAAGTGAAGATGGATGTGAGTGGTGAAGTGGTGATAGGGAAGAGAGATTGAGGTGATTGGTGAAGAGTTTTGGGGAAGAGTGTTTATGGGATTGTGTAAAAGAGGGGTGAGAAGAAGTGAGTAGAGGTAGGTGGGGATCCTGTGGGGTCCACAGATCTTGAGGTGATCCTGTGGGGTCCACAGATCCTGAGGTGTTCAAGGATTCACAACCTTGCACCAAACTAGGCATGCAAAATGCCCTTGCACACAACTCTAGGCGTTGAGCGCCATATTGGTGCTTGTTCTGGGCGTTGAACGCCCATTTGTTGCCCATTTCTGGCGTTGAACGCCAGAACCATGCTTGTCCTGGGCGTTCAGTGCCAGCTCTTCTCCAGGGTGCATTTCTGGCATCCAAACGCCCAGATGCTGCCCATTTCTGGCGTTCAGCGCCAGAACCATGCTCTGTTCTGGTGTTGAACGCCCAAAACATGCTTCTTACTGGCGTTTAAACGCCAGTAAGGTCTTCCTCCAGGGTGTGATTTTTCTTCTGCTGTTTTTGATTCCGTTTTCAATTTTTATATTTATTTTGTGACTCCACATGATCATGAACCTAATAAAACATGAAAAACAATAAAAATTAGATAAATAAACATTGGGTTGCCTCCCAACAAGTGCTTCTTTAATGTCAATAGCTTGACAGTGGGCTCTCATGGAGCCTCACAGATGTGCAGAGCTTTGTTGAGACCTCCCAATACCAAACTTAGAGTTTGGATATGGGGGTTTGACACCAAACTTAGAGTTTGGTTGTGGCCTCCCAATACCAAATTAGAGTTTGACTGTGAGGACTTTGTTCGACTCTGCTTTGAGAGAAGCTTACTATGCTTCCTCTCCATGGGTACAGAGAGAGATCCTTGAGTTTTAAACACAAGGTTGTCCTCATTTAATTGAAGGATCAATTCTCCTCTGTCCACATCAATCACAGCTCTTGCTGTGGCTAGGAAGGGTCTTCCAAGGATGATGAATTCATCCTCATCCTCCTCAGTATCTGATGAGCGGATAATTTATACGCTTTTTGGCATTGTTTTTAGTATGTTTTTAGTAGGATCTAGTTACTTTTAGGGATGTTTTTAATAGATTTTGTGTTAAATTCACATTTCTGGACTTTACTATGAGTTTGTGTGTTTTTCTGTGATTTCAGGTATTTTCTGGCTGAAATTGAGGGACTTGAGCAGAAATCAGATTCAGAGGTTGAAAAAGGACTGCTGATGCTGTTGGATTCTGACCCCCCTGCACTCAAAGTGGATTTTCTGGAGCTACAGAACTCGAAATGGCGCGCTTCCAATTGCGTTGGAAAGTAGACATCCAGGGCTTTCCAGCAATATATAATAGTCTATACTTTGGCCAAGAATTGATGACGTAAACTGGCGTTCAACGCCAGCCTTCTGCCCAAATCTGGCGTCCAACGCCAGAAAAGGATCCAAAACCAGAGTTGAACGCCCAAACTGGCACAGAAACTGGCGTTCAACTCCACAAATGGCCTCTGCACGTGTAACACTCAAGCCCAAGCCCAAGCACGCACCAAGTGGGCCCCGGAAGTGGATTTGTACATCAATTACTTACTCATGTAAACCCTAGTAGCTAGTTTATTATAAATAGGACCTCTTACTATTGTATTTGACATCTTTGGACGCCTGGTTCTTAGATCAGAGGGGCTGGCCTCTCAGCCATGCCTGGACCTTTCACTTATGTATTTTCATACGGTAGAGTTTCTACACTCCATAGATTAAGGTGTGGAGCTCTGCTGTTCCTCAAAGATTAATGCAAAGTACTACTGTTTTCTATTCAATTCTTCTTATTTCGCTTCTAAGATATCCATTCGCACCCAAGAACGTGATGAAGGTGATGATTATGTGTGACGCTCATCATCCTTCTCCCTTATGAACGCGTGCCTGACAAACACTTCTGTTCTACATGAATTAAGCTAGAATGAATATCTCTTAGATCTCCTAACCAGAATCTTCGTGGCGTAAGCTAGAATGATGGCGGCATTCAAGAGAATCCGGAAGGTCTAAACCTTGTCTGTGGTATTCTGAGTAGGATTCAATGATTGAATGACTGTGACGAGCTTCAAACTCGCGATTGTTGGGCGTTAGTGACAGACGCAAAAGGAAGGTGAATCCTATTCTAGCATGATCGAGAACCGACAGATGAATAGCCGTGCCGTGACAGGGTGCGTGAGCATATGATTCACTGAGAGGAGGGGATGTAGCCACTGACAACGGTGATGCCCCTGCATACAGCCAGCCATGGAAAGGAGTAAGACTGATTGGATGAAGATAGCAAGAAAAGCAGAGGTTCAGAGGAACGAAAAGTATCTCCATTCGCTTATCTGAAATTCCTACCAATGATTTACATAAGTATTTCTATCCCCACTCTATGTTCTATTTACATAATATATTGTAACCCATATGAGTCAACTTAACTGAGATTTACAAGGTGACCATAGCTTGCTTCATACCAACAATCTCCGTGGGATTCGACCCTTACTCACGTAAGGTATTACTTGGACGACCCAGTGCACTTGCTGGTTAGTTGTACGGAGTTGTGTCCACACATAGTAAAGAGCCATAATAATGATTCCATACAATACCAAAGAGTACTACATTAATGTGATCACAATTTCGTGCACCAAGTTTTTGGCGCCGTTGCCGGGGATTGTTCGTGTTTGGACAACTGACGGTTCATCTTGTTGCTCAGATTAGGTAATTTCCTTTTTATTTTATTTTCAAAAATAAATTATTCTATGGCTTCAAAATTTTTAAGAATGAATTCTAGTGTTTCATGAAATATGTTGAATCATATCTGGCTGTAAAGCCATACCCAAACTACTTTGGGATTGGTATTCAACTAATCACTCCAGCCCATGTAATTATATGTTGAAGCCTGGCTGGCTGTAAAGCCATGTCTCAATCCTTATACCCAAGAGAAGAGCTTCTTTATCATTCTTAGCCAATTGGCTATTGAATGTAAGGAATGTCAGGCGTGTCATGTCTGAGTTACATACTAAAGCTTGGCTGGCTATTAAGCCATGCCTGACCCTTTGATTGGAGCTTTAGAGCATAAGATTCCTGGAATTCATATTAAAAATTTTGGAATCCTTTTTTTTCTTTTTCAAAAGAATTTTTCGAAAAACATAAAATAAAAATCCAAAAAAATTAGAAAATCATAAAAATCAAAAATATTTTCTGTTTCTTGTTTGAGTCTTGAGTCATGTTATAAGTTTGGTGTCAATTGCATATGCATCTTGCATTTTTTTCGAAAATTTCATGCATTCATAGTGTTCTTCATGATCTTCAAGTTGTTCTTGGTAAGTCTTCTTGTTTGATCTTGATGATTTTTTGTTTTGTGTCTTTTCATGTTTATCATATGCATTCTTGAATTCTTAGTGTCTAAGCATTAAAGAATTCTAAGTTTGGTGTCTTGCATGTTTTCTTTGCATTAAAAATTTTTCAAAAATATGTTCTTGATGTTCATCATGACATTCATAGTGTTCTTGGTGTTCATCTTGACATTCATAGCATTCTTGCATTCATCACATGTTTTGATCTAAAAATTTCATGCATTGCATAATTTTCATGTTTTTCTCTTGCATCATAAAAATTCAAAAATCAAAAAAAATATCTTTCCCTTTTTCTCTCATCAAATTCGAAAATTGAGTTGACTTTTTCAAAAATTTTTAAAATCAAGTTGTTTCTTATGAGTCAAATCAAATTTTCAAATTTGAAAATCTTATCTTTTTCAAAATCTTTTTTCAAAAATCAAATCTTTTTCAAAATTCTTAGTTATTTTCGAAAATTCCAAAAATATTTTTCAAAAATCTTTTTCTCATTTTAAATCATAATTTTCGAAAATAACTTAAACAATTAATGTTTTGGTTCAAAAATTTGAAGTTTGTTATTTGCTTGTTAAGAAAAATTCAAACTTTAAGTTCTAGAATCATATCTTGTGATTTCTTGTGAATCATGTCATTAATTGTGATTTTAAAAAATCAAATCTTTTTCAAAACTAATTTCAATCATATCTTTTCAAAAATATCTTCTTATCTTATCTTTTTCAAAAATATCCTTTCAAAATATCTTTTCTAACTAACTTCTTATCTTTTCAAAACTTGTTTCAACTAACTAACTAACTTTTTTTTCTTAACTTTTTCAAAACTACCTAACTAACTCTCTCTCTCTCTCTAATTTTCGAAAATATCTCCCCTCTTTTTCAAAAATTTCTTTTTAATTAACTAATTATTTTTATTTTTTATTTTTGATTTCAAAAATTTTTCGAAAAAAATTACTAACAATTTTTCAAAAACCATTTTCAAAAATCACTAACTCTTTTTCAAAATAATTTTCGAAAATTATTCCTCCCCCATCTCATTCTATTTATTCATTCATATCCTAACATCTCATCTCACATTCCAATCCTCACAGTTGTGTTTCTTCCTTTACATCACATCCTTTATCTCCCCCTCTTCTTCTACTTACAAAGGGATCCCTATACTATGGTATAAAGGATCTCTATTATTATTATTATTATTATTTTTCTGTGTCTTCTTCTTTGTCATATGAGCAGGAGCAAGGATAAGAACATTCTTGTGGAAGCAGATCCAGAACCTGAAAGGACTCTGAAGAGAAAATTAAGAGAAGCTAAAATACAACAATCCAGAGAAAACCTTTCAGAAATTTTCGAACAGGCAGAGGAGATGGCAGCCGAAAATAATAATGTAAGGAAGATGCTTGGTGACTTTACTGCACCTAATTCCAATTTACATGGAAGAAGCATCTCCATTCCTGCCATTGGAGCAAACAACTTTGAGCTGAAACCTCAATTAGTTTCTCTAATGCAGCAGAACTGCAAGTTTCATGGACTTCCATCTGAAGATCCTTTTCAGTTCTTAACTGAATTCTTGCAGATATGTGATACTGTTAAGACTAATGGAATAGATCCTGAAGTCTACAGGCTCATGCTTTTCCCTTTTGCTGTAAGAGACAGAGCTAGATTATGGTTGGATTCTCAACCTAAAGACAGCCTGAACTCTTGGGATAAGCTGGTCACGGCTTTCTTAGCCAAGTACTTTCCTCCTCAAAAGCTGAGCAAGCTTAGAGCTGATGTTCAAACCTTCAGACAGAAAGAAGGTGAATCCCTCTATGAAGCTTGGGAAAGATACAAACAGTTGACCAAAAAGTGTCCTTCTGACATGCTTTCAGAATGGACCATCCTAGATATATTCTATGATGGTTTATCTGAGCTATCAAAGATGTCACTGGACACTTCTGCAGGTGGATCCATTCACCTAAAGAAAACGCCTGCAGAAGCTCAAGAACTCATTGACATGGTTGCTAATAACCAGTTCATGTACACTTCTGAAAGGAATCCTATGAGTAATGGGACGCCTATGAAGAAGGGAGTTCTTGAGGTTGATACTCTGAATGCCATATTGGCTCAGAACAAAATATTGACTCAGCAAGTCAATATGATTTCTCAGAGTCTGCATGGAATGCAAGCTGCATCCAACAGTACTCAAGAGGCACCTTCTGAAGAAGAAGCCTATGATCCTGAGAACCCTGCAATAGCAGAGGTAAATTACTTAGGTGAACCTTATGGAAACACCTATAACTCAACATGGAGAAATCATCCAAATTTCTCATGGAAGGATCAAAAGCCTCAACAAGGCTTTAATAATGGTGGAAGAAATAGGTTTAGCAATAGCAAGCCTTTTCCATCATCAACTCAGCAACAGACAGAGAACTCTGAACAAAATGCTTCTAATTTAGCAAATCTAGTCTCTGATCTATCTAAGACCACTGTAAGTTTCATGAATGAAACAAGGTCTTCCATTAGAAATCTGGAAGCACAAGTGGGCCAGCTGAGTAAAAGGCACTGAAATCCCTCCTAGTACTCTCCCAAGCAATACAGAAGAGAATCCAAAAGGAGAGTGCAAGGCCATTGACATAAGTGCCCTGGCCGAACCTGTGAGGAGAGGAGAGGACGTGAATCCCAAGGAGGAAGACCTCCAGGGACGTCCAGTGATCAATAAGGAGCTCCCCTCTGGGGAACCAAGGGACTCTGAGGCTCATCTAGAGACCATAGAGCTTCCATTGAACCTCCTTATACCCTTCATGAGCTCTGATGGGTATTCCTCTTCTGAAGAGAATGAGGATGTTACTGAAGAGCAAACTGCCAAGTTTCTTGGTGCAATCATGAAGCTGAATGCCAAATTGTTTGGCATTGATGCTTGGGAAGTTGAACCTCCCTTGTTCATCAATGAACTAAGTGATCTGGATCAACTGACATTGCCTCAGAAGAGACAGGATCCTGGAAAGTTCATAATACCCTGTACCATAGGCACCATGATCTTTAAGGCTCTGTGTGACCTTGGTTCAGGAATAAACCTCATGCCCCTATCTGTAATAGAGAAACTGGGAATCTACGGGGTGCAAGCTGCTAAAATCACACTAGAGATGGCAGACAGCTCAAGAAGACAGGCTTATGGACAAGTAGAAGATGTATTAGTAAAGGTTGAGGGCCTTTACATACCTACTGATTTCATAGTCCTGGATACTGGAAAGGAAGAGGATGAATCCATCATCCTAGGAAGACCTTTCCTGGCCACAGCAAGAGCTGTGATTGATGTTGACAGAGGTGAAATAGTCCTTCAATGGAATGAGAACTCCCTTGTATTCAAAACTCAAGGATCTCCCTCTGCAACCATGGAGAGGAAGCAGGAAAAGCTTCTCTCCAAGCAGAGTCAACCAGAGCCCCCACAGTCAAACTCTAAGTTTGGTGTTGGGAGGCCATATCCAAACTCTAAGTTTGGTGTTGAACTCCCATATCCAAACTCTAAGTTTGGTGTTGGAGAGTTTCAACAAAGCTCTGCACATCTGTGAGGCTCCATGAGAGCCCACTGTCAAGCTATTGACATTAAAGAAGCGCTTGTTGGGAGGCAACCCAATGTTTATTTATCTAACTATATTTTTCTTAGTTATGTGTCTTTATAGGTTCATGATCATGTGGAGTCACAAAATAAACAAAAAAATCAAAAACGGAATCAAAAACAGCAGAAGAAAAATCACACCCTGGAGGAGCATCTATCTGGCGTTCAAACGCCAGAACAGAGCATAGTTCTGGCGCTGAACGCCCAGAATAGGAGCATCCTGGTGCTGAACGCCCAGAACAAGCATGGTTCTGGCGTTCAACGCCAGAAATGGCAGCAAAGGGGCGTTGAACGCCCAAAATGGGCACCAACCTGGCGCTGAACGCCCAGAGTTGTGTGCAAGGGCATTTTGCATGCCTAAATTGGTGCAGGGATGTAAATGCCTTGACACCTCAGGATCTGTGGACACCACAGGATCATCTCAGGATCTGTGGACCCCACAGGATCCCCACCTTACCTCCTCATAATCCTAGTTTTTATTTCCACATCTTCTTCTTCATCTATCCCTTCTTCTTTTGCTCGAGGGCGAGCAACATTCTAAGTTTGGTGTGGTAAAACAATTATGTAAAGGATCTATAGCTCAGTGGTAGAACATTTGACTGCAAATCAAGAGATCCCTGAGATACCTCAGGGGATACATTTTCTTCCACACAATTATTGGAAGCAACTAAGGGTGGAACATCAAGAGCACTCCATCATCCTTCATGAAATCAGAGAAGATCTAAAAGCAATGAAGGAGGAGCAGCAAAAACAAGGAAGAGACATAGAAGAGCTCAAGGACATCACTAAGGTGGACTCATTCCTTGTTCTTACTTTCTCTGTTTTTTCGTTTTATATGTTATGTGCTTATCTATGTTTGTGTCTTCATTACATGATTATTAGTAGTTAGTAACTTTGTCTTAAAGTTATAAATGTCCTATGAATCCATCACCTCTCTTAAATGAAAAATGTTTTAACTCAAAAGAACAAGAAGTACATGAGTTTCGAATTTATCCTTGAACTTGGCTTAATTATATTGATGTGGTGACAATGCTTCTTGTTTTCTGAATGTATGCTTGAACAGTGCATATGTCTTTTGAAGTTGTTGTTTAAGAATGTTAAATATGTTAGCTCTTGAAAGAATGATGACTAGGAGACATGTTATTTGATAATCTGAAAAATCATAAAAATGATTCTTGAAGCAAGAAAAAGCAGCAAAGAACAAAGCTTGCAGAAAAAAAAAAAAGGGGCGAAAAAAAATAGAAAAAAAAAGAGAAAGAAAAAGAAAAAGCAAGCAGAAAAAGCCAATAACCCTTAAAACCAAAAGGCAGGGGCAAAATAAAAAGGATCCCAAGGCTTTGAGCATCAGTGGATAGGAGGGCCTAAAGGAATAAAATCCTGGTCTAAGCGGCTAAAACAAGCTGTCCCTAACCATGTGCTTGTGGCGTGTAGGTGTCAAGTGAAAACTTGAGACTGAGCGGTTAAAGTCAAGGTCCAAAGCAAAAACAAAGAGTGTGCTTAAGAACCCTGGACACCTCTAATTGGGGACTTTAGCAAAGCTGAGTCACAATCTGAAAAGGTTCACCCAATTATGTGTCTGTGGCATTTATGTATCCGGTGGTAATACTGGAAAACAAAGTGCTTAGGGCCACGGCCAAGACTCATAAAGAAGCTGTGTTCAAGAATCATCATACTGAACTAAGAGAGTCAATAACACTATTCGAAATCTGAAGTTCCTATAGATGCCAATCATTCTGAACCTCAATGGATAAAGTGAGATGCCAAAACTATTCAAGAGGCAAAAAGCTATAAGTCCCGCTCATATGATTGAAGCTCTGTTTCATTGATAGTTTGGAATTTATAGTATATTCTATTCTTTTTATCCTATTTTGATTATCAGTTGCTTGGGGACAAGCAACAATTTAAGTTTGGTGTTGTGATGAGCGGATAATTTATACGCTTTTTGGCATTGTTTTTAGTATGTTTTTAGTAGGATCTAGTTACTTTTAGGGATATTTTTAATAGATTTTGTGTTAAATTCACATTTCTGGACTTTACTATGAGTTTGTGTGTTTTTCTGTGATTTCAGGTATTTTCTGGCTGAAATTGAGGGACTTGAGCAGAAATCAGATTCAGAGGTTGAAAAAGGACTGCTGATGCTGTTGGATTCTGACCCCCCTGCACTCAAAGTAGATTTTCTGGAGCTACAGAACTCGAAATGGCGCGCTTCCAATTGCGTTGGAAAGTAGACATCCAGGGCTTTCCAGCAATATATAATAGTCTATACTTTGGCCAAGAATTGACGACGTAAACTGGCGTTCAACGCCAGCCTTCTGCCCAAATCTGGCGTCCAACGCCAGAAAAGGATCCAAAACCAGAGTTGAACGCCCAAACTGGCACAGAAACTGGCGTTCAACTCCACAAATGGCCTCTGCACGTGTAACACTCAAGCCCAAGCCCAAGCACGCACCAAGTGGGCCCCGGAAGTGGATTTGTACATCAATTACTTACTCATGTAAACCCTAGTAGCTAGTTTATTATAAATAGGACCTCTTACTATTGTATTTGACATCTTTGGACGCCTGGTTCTTAGATCAGAGGGGCTGGCCTCTCGGCCATGCCTGGACCTTTCACTTATGTATTTTCATACGGTAGAGTTTCTACACTCCATAGATTAAGGTGTGGAGCTCTGCTGTTCCTCAAAGATTAATGCAAAGTACTACTGTTTTCTATTCAATTCTTCTTATTTCGCTTCTAAGATATCCATTCGCACCCAAGAACGTGATGAAGGTGATGATTATGTGTGACGCTCATCATCCTTCTCCCTTATGAACGCGTGCCTGACAAACACTTCTGTTCTACATGAATTAAGCTAGAATGAATATCTCTTAGATCTCCTAACCAGAATCTTCGTGGCGTAAGCTAGAATGATGGCGGCATTCAAGAGAATCCGGAAGGTCTAAACCTTGTCTGTGGTATTCTGAGTAGGATTCAATGATTGAATGACTGTGACGAGCTTCAAACTCGCGATTGTTGGGCGTTAGTGACAGACGCAAAAGGAAGGTGAATCCTATTCCAGCATGATCGAGAACCGACAGATGAATAGCCGTGCCGTGACAGGGTGCGTGAGCATATGATTCACTGAGAGGAGGGGATGTAGCCACTGACAACGGTGATGCCCCTGCATACAGCCAGCCATGGAAAGGAGTAAGACTGATTGGATGAAGATAGCAAGAAAAGCAGAGGTTCAGAGGAACGAAAAGTATCTCCATTCGCTTATCTGAAATTCCTACCAATGATTTACATAAGTATTTCTATCCCCACTCTATGTTCTATTTACATAATATATTGTAACCCATATGAGTCAACTTAACTGAGATTTACAAGGTGACCATATCTTGCTTCATACCAACAATCTCCGTGGGATTCGACCCTTACTCACGTAAGGTATTACTTGGACGACCCAGTGCACTTGCTGGTTAGTTGTACGGAGTTGTGTCCACACATAGTAAAGAGCCATAATAATGATTCCATACAATACCAAAGAGTACTACATTAATGTGATCACAATTTCGTGCACCAGTATCTAGGACTATGAAAGCAGCAGGGATGTAAAGGCCTTCAACCTTTACTAACACGTCCTCTATTTGTCCATAAGCCTGTTTTCTTGAATTGTCTGCCATTTCTAATGATATTTTAGCGGCTTGCACCCCAAAGATTCCCAGTTTCTCTATTACAGAGAGGGGCATGAGGTTTATCCCTGAACCAAGGTCACATAGAGCCTTTTCAAAGATCATGTTGCCTATGGTATAAGGTATTAAGAACTTTCCAGGATCCTATTTCTTCTGAGGCAATGTCAGTTGATCCAGATCACTTAGTTCATTGGTGAACAAGGGAGGTTCATCTTCCCAAGTCTCAATACCAAATAATTTGGCATTCAGCCTCATGATTGCACCAAGGTACTTGGTAACTTGCTCTTCGGTAACATCCTCATTCTCTTCAGAAGAGGAATACTCATCAGAGCTCATGAATGGCATAAGGAGGTTCAATGGAATCTCTATGGTCTCTAGGTGAGTCTCAGATTCCTTTGGTTCCTCAGAGGGAAGCTCCTTATTGATCACTGGACGTCCCAGGAGGTCTTCCTCCTTGGGATTCACGTCCTCTCCTTCCCTTACAGGTTCGGCCATGGTGATCAATTCAATGGCCTTGCACTCTCCTTTTGGATTCTCTTCTGTATTGCTTGGGAGAGTACTAGGAGGGATTTCAGTGATCCTTTTACTCAGCTGACCCACTTGTGCTTCCAAATTTCTAATGGAAGACCTTGTTTCATTCATGAAACTTACAGTGGCCTTGGATAGATCAGAGACTAAGTTTGCTAAATTAGAGGTATTTTGTTCAGAGTTCTCTGTCTGTTGCTGAGTGGGTGATGGAAAAGGCTTGCTATTGCTAAACCTGTATCTTCCACCATTACTAAAGCCTTGTTGAGGCTTTTGTTGATCCTTCCATGAGAGATTTGGATGATTTCTCCATGATGGATTATAGGTGTTTTCCATAAGGTTCACCTAAGTAATTCACCTCTGCTATTGCAGGGTTCTCAGGATCATAAGCTTCTTCTTCTGAAGATGCCTCTTGAGTACTGTTGGATGTAGCTTGCATTCCATTCAGACTTTGAGAAATTATATTGACTTGCTGAGTCAATATTTTGTTCTGAGCCAATATGGCATTCAGAGTATCAATTTCAAGAACTCCCTTCTTCATAGGCGTCCCATTACTCACAGGATTCCTCTCAGAAGTGTACATGAACTGGTTATTAGCAACCATGTCAATGAGTTCTTGAGCTTCTGTAGGCATTTTCTTTAGGTGAATGGATCCACCTGCAGAAGTATCCAATGACATCTTTGATAGCTCAGATAAACCATCATAGAATATATCCAGGATGGTCCATTCTAAAAGCATGTCAGAAGGACACTTTTTTGGTCAACTGCTTGTATCTTTCCCAAGCTTCATAGAGGGATTCACCTTCCTTCTGTCTGAAGGTCTGAACATCCACTCTAAGCTTGCTCAGCTTTTGAGGAGGAAAGAACTTGGCTAAGAAAGTCGTGACCAACTTATCCCAAGAGTTTAGGCTGTCTTTGGGTTGAGAGTCCAACCACACTCTAGCTCTGTCTCTTACAGCAAAAGGGAAAAGCATGAGCCTGTAGACTTTAGGATCTACTCCATTAGTCTTAACAGTATCACTGATCTGCAAGAATTCAGTTAAGAACTGAAAAGGATCTTCAGATGGAAGTCCATGAAACTTGCAGTTCTGCTGCATCAGAGAAACTAGCTGAGATTTCAGCTCAAAATTGTTTGCTCCAATAGCAGGAATGGAGATGCTTCTTCCATGTAAATTGGAATTTGGTGTAGCAAAGTCACCAAGCATCCTCCTTGCATTATTATTATTTTCGGCTGCCATCTCCTCTTCCTGTTCGAAAATTTCTGAAAGGTTATCTCTGGATTGTTGTAATTTAGCTTCTCTTAGTTTCCTCTTCAGAGTCCTTTCAGGTTCTGGATCTGCTTCAACAAGAATATTCTTGTCCTTGCTCCTACTCATATGACAAAGAAGAGGGCACAGAAAAAATAATAATAATAATAATAGGGATCCTTTATACCATAGTATAGAGGTCCCTGTGTGAGTAGAAGAAAAGAAGAAGAAAATCTGAACTCAGAAAGAGAGAGGGAGTTCGGATTTTTGGTGAGGAAGAGATGTTAGTGAATGAATAAATAAATAGAATAAGATGAGAGAGGAAAAATTTTGAAAATAATTTTAGAAAAAGAGTTAGTGATTTTTGAAAATAGTTTTTGAAAAAGGTTAGTAATTTTCGAAAATTAAAATAAAATAAAAAAATAAAAATAATTAGTTAATTAAAAAAAATTTTGAAAAAGAGGGAAGATATTTTCGAAAATTAGAGAGAGAGGGTTAGTTAGGTGGTTTTGAAAAAGATAGGAAACAAACAAAGAGTTAGTTAGTTAGTTGAAACAAATTTGAAAATCAATTTTGAAAAGATAAGAAGATAAGAAGTTAGAGAAGATATTTTGAAATCAAATTTTGAAAAAGATAAGATAAGGAGATATTTTTGAAAAGATATGATTGAAATTAGTTTTGAAAAAGATTTGATTTTTTTAAATCACAATTAATGACTTGATTCACAAGAAATCACAAGATATGATTCTAGAACTTAAAGTTTGAACCTTTCTTAACAAGTAAGTAACAAACTTGAAATTTTTGAATCAAAACATTAATTGGTAGTGTTATTTTCGAAAATTATGTGATAAAGTTAAGAAAAAGATTTTTAAAAAATATTTTTAAAATTTTCGAAAATAACTAAGAAAAATGAAAAAGATTTTATTTTTGAAAAAGATTTTGAAAAATATAAGATTTTTTTAAATTGAAAATTTGATTTGACTCATGAAAACATCTAGATTTTAAAAATTTTTGAAAAAGTCAAATCTAATTTTCGAAATTTTAAGAGAAGAAAAAGGAAAAGATATTTTTTTAATTTTTTTGAATTTTTATGATGAGAGAGAAAAACACTAAAATGATGCAATGCATGAAATTTTTAGATCAAAACAATGAATGTATGCAAGAATGCTATGAATGTCAAGATGAACACCAAGAACACTTTGAATGTCAAGATGAACATCAAGAACATATTTTTGAAAAAATTTTTAATGCAAAAAAACATGCAAGACACCAAACTTAAAAATTTTTCATGTATAGACACTATGAATGCAAGAATGCATATGAAAAACAAGAAAAGACACAAAACATGAAAACATCAAGATCAAACAAGAAGACTTACCAAGAACAACTTGAAGATCATGAAGAACACTATGAATGCATGAATTTTTGAAAAATGTAAGATGAATATGCAATTGACACCAAACCTTAAATCTGACTCAAGACTCAAACAAGAAATACAAAATATTTTTTTATTTTTATGATTTTATGATTTTTTTTGTATTTTCTTTTAATTTTTTTTTCGAAAATCATTTTGAAAAAGAAAAATAAGGATTCCAAATTTTTTAATATGAATTCCAGGAATCTTATGCTCTTTAATCTAAAGCTCCAATCAAAGGGTCAGGCATGGCTTAATAGCCAGCCAAGCTTTAATATGTAACTCAGACATGACACGCCTAACATGCCCTATCCAGAAGAATTAGACATGGCTTTACAGCCAGCCAGGCTTCAACATGCTTCATGAAACACTAGAATTCATTCTTAAAAATTCTGAAGAAAAAATATATTTTTTTTGAAAACATTTTTATTTTAAAATTTTTTTCGAAAACAAAGGAGAAATTTTTGAAAGATTTTTTTTTTTGAAAAATTTTTTTTTTGAAAACTTTTTGAAAATAAGAAGAAAATTACCCAATCTAAGCAACAAGATGAACCGTCAGTTGTCCAAACTCGAACAATCCCCGGCAACGGCGCCAAAAACTTGGTGCACGAAATTGTGATCTCTGGTAATGGCTCCGAAAACTTGGTGCTCTAATCTCAATTCATAATTTGTCACAACTTCGATACAACTAACCAGCAAGTGCACTGGGTCGTCCAAGTAATAAACCTTACGTGAGTAAGGGTCGATCCCACGGAGATTGTTGGTATGAAGCAAGCTATGGTCACCTTGTAAATCTCAGTCAGGCGGATATAAAATAGTTATGGAGTTTTCGAAAATAATATAATAAAATAAGGATAGAAATACTTATGTAAATCATTGGTGAGAATTTCAGGTAAGCGCATAGAGATGCTTTCGTTCCTCTGAACCTCTGCTTTCCTGCTGTCTTCATCCAATCAGTCTTACTCCTTTCTATGGCTGGCTTTATGTAAGGACATCACCATTGTCAATGGCTACTTTTGATCCTCTCTGGAAAATGGTCCGATGCACTGTCACTGCATGGCTAATCGTCTGGAGGCATCACCGTTGTCAAGGGCTGCGTTCCATCCTCTCTGTGAAAATGGTCCGATGCGCTGTCACTGCATGGCTAATCATCTGGAGGTTCTCGATCATACTGGAATAGGATTTACTATCCTTTTGCGTCTGTCACTATGCCCAGCACTCGCGAGTTTGAAGTTCGTCACAGTCATTCAATCCCAGAGTCCTACTCGGAATACCACAGACAAGGTTTAGACTTTCCGGACTCTCATGAATGCCGCCATCAATCTAGCTTATACCACGAAGATTCTGATTAAGAGATCCAAGAGATAATCATTCAATCGAAGGTAGAACAGAAGTGGTTGTCAGGCACGCGTTCATAGGGAATGATGATGATTGTCACGTTCATCACATTCATGTTGAAGTGCGAATGAATATCTTAGAAGCGGAATAAGTTGAGTTGAATAGAAAAACAGTAGTACTTTGCATTAATTCATGAGGAACAGCAGAGCTCCACACCTTAATCTATGGAGTGTAGAAACTCTACCGTTGAAAATACATAAGTGATAATGGAGTTCATTGGTCTCGGCCCCAGAGGGGAACCGGAGTAACCAAGACTACTATGATCCAAAGATAAAACTCAGGATGTCTAATACAATAGTAAAAAGTCCTATGTATACTAAACTAGTTACTAGGGTTTACAGAAATAAGTAATTGATGCATAAATCCACTTCCGGGGCCCACTTGGTGTGTGCTTGGGCTAAGCTTGAAGTCTACACGTGGAGAGGTCATTGTTGGAGTTGAACGCCAGCTTTTGTGCCAGTTTGGGCGTTGAACTCCACTTTGCAACTTGTATCTGGCGCTGAACGCCAGAATTGGGTAGAGAGCTGGCGTTGAACGCCTGTTTGCGTCGTCTAAACTCGGCCAAAGTATAGACTATTATACATTGCTGGAAAGCCCTGGATGTCTACTTTCCAACGCAATTAGAATCGCGCCATTTTGAGTTCTGTAGCTCCCGAAAATCCACTTTGAGTGCAGGGAGGTCAGAATCCAACAGCATTAGCAGTCCTTCTTTAACCTCTGAATCTGATTTTTGCTCAAGTCCCTCAATTTCAGCCAGAAAATACCTGAAATCACAGAAAAACACACAAACTCATAGTAAAGTCCAGAAATGTAAATTTAACATAAAAACTAATGAAAACATCCCTAAAAGTAACTAGATTCTACTAAAAACATACTAAAAACAATGCCAAAAAGCGTATAAATTATCCGCTCATCAGGCGACAAAGGAGGAGTTAGAAGTGTAAGAGCAAGATCAAGAGACCCCTGTACCAAGTGGAATTCCAATGAAGAATGAGGTAGTGGAGGAATACAAGCCTAGTATTTCATATCCACAGAGGCTACAAGAGGTGGCAAAAGAATATGCAAAGTCCCTCTCAAAAGAATCAATGCAAACTCATACAAAAAGGGAGGAGAGTAACTAAGGGAATCCATACTCCAATTAATCAGGGAAGTACATGGTAGTTAATTTAATTAAACCATCAATCTAAGAAGTTCTTGATGAAGGGGACACTCTAACTATTACACAACACCAAAGTCCTAAAATCAGAGAGGTGAAAGCCATCAAGGAAAGCACTGAAAAGGGGATTGTGACCAAGAAACAAAAGACAATATCCATGAAAAAGAGAAGGTTAGCAAAAAGTAATCCAACCCTTACCCCAACAAACAAAGTGGATCAAGCTAATAACAATAAAAGAAAGCTTGTTAGGAGGAATTTAAATCCGATGCACTAATTTTCTCCTATCCTCTCTTGGAGTCATTTCTTTTAACAACCTGGAAGAAGAGGAAGAAAATTTAAGAATAGCCCTCAAGCTAGTGACGTTGTAAAGAAGCGTTTGTTGGGAGGCAACCCAATGTTTGGTATTTTCTTTTAATTCTCTTTTTTGTTTTGCTTAAGATTGTATATGTGTTCATGGATTAAGTTTGGTGTGCTACACCAAATTTGCATCCCACTGGGTACTTGTTCTAGTTTTACATAGATTGTATCACACTAAGTTTGGTGTCCTCACACCAAGTTTGGTGTTGCCACAATCACATGAAACACATGAGCAATCTAGCTATTTTATACTATTTTAGTTTTCCATGAGTTTTCTTTTAATTTGATTCGTTTCTTTTGAATAAGCCTCTGCATTGCTTGATTTATTCTCACTTGCTAGTCCTATTTACTCTTATTTCCATCACCATTATTTCTCTTTTTTGTTATTTGAGAATAAGCAACCATTCTAAGTTTGATGTTGGAAGCTATGATCTACATAGCTTAAAAGGGGATACAGAAGAAGATGATGAAGAGAAAGGCAAAGAGAACTAAGGTTGTTTTCTTCTTTTTTAATTATATGCATGTGTATTTTTCCTTTTAGATAAGCATAATATAATTTTGAATTGTAACATATTGCCTTTACATCATAATTATTATCTTGAAATTTGTGAGTCAAAGCAATTAAGCATCATAATCTTCAACAAACAGGGTAATTAAAGAAGAAGCTAGCATGAGCATATGAGTATTAGAAGGCTGGCATGACTATATTTGCTCAAACACATTTGAATTTTGTTTGATTGAAATTTTTATCTAGAACACTTTATAAAATCTTTGAAATTTTGAAAACGTTGAAGAATCTTGTCAATTAATGATCAAATAAAAAAAGAGAGAAAGTGGAAAATGAAAAAGTTGAAGGCTCTGAGTACCAATGACAACTCATTAGTCAAGTACTTGTGGTGTTTATATATCAAGCAAAAAGCTTGAAAACAAAACACTTAGAGTCAAGGCTAGGCTCAAGTGCAAAGCACTTCCTCAAAGCTTAAGGCTCTGAGCATCAATGATTAGAGAGTAAAGAAAAGAAACAAAAGCAAAGCTTAAAAAGTTCTATAGTTATATGCTTTTGATGCTTATGTATTAGGTGGTAATACCTGAAAATAAAATATTTAGAGTCGAAGCTATAAAAACAAATGGTGCAAAGCACCCAAGAAGCTAACAAGAAACAAATGAAAAGCTTGTTTCAAGAAAGGAATATAAGAAAAGATTTCATAAAATTATTAAGATAAAATCATCAATCATTTGAAATTCTTTTGTGAGTGTTGCATGCATAATAAACTAGCCAACCATGAACATTAAAATTACTATTCTTCTCACCTTGGATTGTCAATTTATATTGCATGATTCTTTGTTTGCTTGAGGACAAGCAAAGTTTAAGTTTGGTGTTATGATGCATGCGCATCATGTTGTGTTTTTCTATGCTTTTTAAAGTTTTAAGTTCGGAATTGGACACACTCAATCAAGTTCGAGGAAAAAGAATTAACAACAAAATTCCCAGGAGTACGGTTCTAATAAAAAAGAAAATGCTTAAAAGTAACTATGACAAAAAAACCAATTCTTCCTAACAAATTTCATCGAAGAAACTCCCGTCCTTGTGTCACATCCTATTCTTGGTCAGGACCCTTCAGTCTTTCATGATTCGGGGCACTAGTAGTCCTCTTCCAACACTTTTCCATGGGATGAAGAACCGGTTCTGTTGTGCGGGGTGAACTAAGATCTGACGGAGTGCTGAAGTGGGAGAATAGGGCACATACTCCACCTTTGGACTTTTACAAGAGGTTAACTCTTCCTCTGGATCCTCCTCCATTGGGCCCTCCTCCTGGCTACGGCTGTCGGACTCCTCTTCCTCTGTCTCAGAATCTGATTTGAGGTAGACCACCTCGTGTGACTATTTCTTGGGTGCTGAAATGTTCGTATCTAGGAATGTTATGACAGGCAATTGAAGATCTCCTTCTACGAAATCTTGACCTAAGTAGATAGTTTGGAGCACGGTAGTAGTGGTCATAACTACCCACGCGTGCTTCGAGGGGTCATGCTCAGAAGTTACCTTCGGGGGGAGCTGTGTCGTCTCTATCCACTGTGCCATGTTTCTCTGGAGATAGTATGGGTTAAAGAAGGGATCAGAACTTAAAAGATTTGAGTAGGAGTGCTATGTAACACCGCCATATCTATCCCCAGCCCACATATGGAATTTAAAAAGATTATATGGCATGGCATGTATTATAGACTTTTCTTGTAAAACATAAAACACGATAGACATAAAATAAAAGTATGTAACGTTGACATAGGCAAGTCAAATAGAAAGGATAATAACTTATGAAAAATCAACATAATCATAACTTAAGAAAATAACCTTAAAAATATAATTATAATCAAATTTTTCTTTATACTTTTTCTTTCTTAACTTGTAGCCTTTATTGGAAGGTATTAAGCTCAAACCAGTATAAAGATGGGAGTTTCTTCCCTTATCGAAGGTTCTTATCCCGAACGTTTTGGTGATCACCTTCCCTTACCGAAAGATCATCTCGCTCGATCACCCTCCTTTACCGATGGGTCGTATCGATATCTTGTCTTTCGGGGTCACCTTCCTTTATCGAAGGATCATTCCCTCAATTCAATTTACAAATAGGGTTGTTTAGGCATACACAAGAAGAAAATCATGCAAGAAGATGGACAAATATGATGATGAAAGGGACATGTGAAATAATGATACCATAGTTATATGGCACAAGATATGCATGTACTCTCTAAAGAGATATTAGTAACATAATGGCATAAAATAAAAGATCATGTTAAAGCACATAAAAATAGGACATATTAAATAATTGAACAAAGTTTATAAAAGGGTATGTACTCTTGACCTAAAGGGATATTAGTAACATAATCGCATAAATTAAAGGATCATATTAATGCACATAATGAAAATAAGACATATTAAATAATTGAACAAAGCTTATAAAAGGGTATGTACTATTAACTTAAAGGAATATTAATAACATAATGACATAAATTAAAGGATCATATTAATGCATATAATGAAAATAGGGCATATTAAATAATTGAACAAAACTTATAAAAAGGCATATACTCTTGACTTTAAATTGTTGCTCTGTTGTGCTTTATTTGCACTATGTACTCATTGTTAATTTCACTAAATTGACTAAGATTGAGTAAAATTGTTGGTCTGTTGTGTTTCTTTAACTTAAAAATTAAAGTTTAATCTATTATAATTGTACTAATCTTTGTGTTGGATGTAATAAAATGAAGATGTTATTATCTCTGTTGTTGCAATATAAATATGAAGTGTTATTTTTACTACCATGAGAAGTTTAAGTTTATGCTAAAATTTTTCAAAAAGAATGAAAAAGTTTGGAACTTCTCATTTTGATGTCCATTATAAATGTTTAAAGTTGATAACAAATGACACTGTGTGAATATAGTAGACAAAGCATAAGTGATATTTACTCAAATAAAGTTCTAGCATTAAGCTTATGTTACTACTAATAAGCCATACGCCATACATCAGTAGTAATATCGATAATCAAAATGAGTATCAACACATAAGTTTTAACATAAGTATCAACACATGACCTCAGTTAAAGCCAATATGAACACAATAATACCAATAGACTATAAATAATTTCCAGAAACCAAGTTAGCTGCACATGGTCTATATAATATCCATGTACACTAAGCAAAAGAACAAAAAATCTTTAATCCCCATGTTCAAAATATATCAAAATTTCAATCCATCCTATATCCTAATTAGGTGTGAAATTGCTACTGCCACTAAAGAGTCCATTTATTCGTGCTCCAAGTCGTGGAGTTGGCATAACTTGCATGAATCTTGCAACAGTTTCATCACTAACACCGTGCATGGTTTCTTGGCTAATAATAGGCTTAATTAAAGGGTTGTTTATTGAAGGAAGCCTTGCATTATTGAATAAAGTTGGTTAAGGTCTCTTTGTGTTCTTCTTTTTTGTCAGATTCTTTCTATTGGATGGCCTAATCTACATTAGAGGTCTGATTGTCAGTAGCTTTATTAGTTTTGGTTGTTGGCGGCTAATTGACTTGAGGATGTTGCTATGGAGCAACATTTATAGGAGGGTTCATAGTTGGTATCAACTGTTTAGAGATAATTAAATGAAATAAAGTTACGAACTAATTAAATCTGATAAAGTAAAACCAAACAATCCTAGTTGTTAAATTAGAACAACACTTGAGGATAATATATTGTTTGTTCATTCTAATTTATTGTTGTGGATGCTGGATGAGTTTTCATATTCTCTTCTAATTCATCCACTACCCACTTTCCATCAACTGATTTGCACTTGTTGTCTCTTAATCAAGTGTGTTGATCAACAAAGGTCTTTACTTGATAGGTAGGGGATGAGTTCTTCGTGCATAATAAACTATTATGGATAGCTTTTGTAATAACAAATTGCTTTTGATTGCTTCGGATCAACTCTGGGGAAGAAAATGCTCCTTCCAATGGCGATGTTATACTTTCTCACATATTTCTTGAATAATTCCATGCTCTCAAACTCCATTCCTACCTACAAATGATCTTGTCCAACTGGAGCATCTGTATTTCCTTGTGTCTATGTTGTTGGCTGGTCATCTTCTTTATCATTGGAAATGCTATCAGAACATTCAAACTCATAACCGTGATATCTAAGATCATCTAATGAATATTCTTCTTCGTCAAGTGGTAAAAACATGCATAGAACTTTCATTAGATCTGGGTTTTGAATAAAGGTTTGACCCATGGGAAGAGGCCTTCTAACATTTCTAACACTTTTCTTACTCCTATCCACTCCCTCCTTTGGAGTGCTATCTGTTCCAGGTTGAGGTTGCTTTCAGAAACTAAGGCTGAACTTAAAGCAAACCTATCTTGTTAATGCAGTCCAACTAAAGGTTCAGGCACATATTGTGTAAGCAACTCATTTGTGTCATTGGATGTATTTGCATACTGCTGAAGGTTAAGTTAATAGTGTTGCTTGATCCCGGTTCAATTTTGGGAGGTATATGGAATGTAGGAGATGTAGCATATTGTGTAGTTGGTGCTTTAGTGTGGGTTGTAGTGGATTCTTAAGATATTGGGTTAGAAGGATTAATGGGTGTAAGTGATACTTTAGTGGGCTGTGTGTGGGATTTTATGGTCTTAGACACACATATATTGGACTAGGATAAAGCTTTTTGGTGCACTTAGGCCTCCTTCTTAACATATCCATTATCATCATTTTTCTCTTCTATTCTGCTCTTTATCTCCTCTACAGTGACATTTTAACTTCAACTACTACAACAACATCTTCACTTGATGTTACATCTTCATCCTTAGGTAGAACATAAAGACCAATTGGGTGCTCAGTAAACACATCCATTTGCCTACCATGACTGATGGCAGCTTCATACATCTCAACTATGCCATTGTTAGACCTTAGTAGCTTCAACCCATCTTTAAGCTCCTTACCAAATTAGAGCCAATAACATTTATTCACAATAGTGTACCCAATATCCTGTAGGAGACCCTTCATTTAAAAGTTGTTTAGTGTGTCAATGTTAACATGTTTGACTTCGTTAAAACCACCTCCAACATAATCAACATTTTTATCAGTATATCTTAGAAACCTTCCACCATGGTGTATGAACAAAGTTATCTGATTGTTGCTGACATCTAAACTTAAATAATAGAATAGTAAAACTTATGTAAGACAAAAATTCATCATTAATTATTATTCATTGAATCACCCATATTCAAGCTAAAGACTTTAACAAAATCAAATCAAAGTAGTCAAACAAGCCCCATATTCAAAACAACCATAAAAATCATCAACATCCACATAAAATTCTAGACAAATATAAATACTATCTCAAAAAAGATGAGTAAATTTCTAACTAACTAGAATATTACAATCTTCCAAAGAATTTCAAACCAAGACTTCAACATAGTAATGGTTGGGGGAAGAAAAAACAAAAAATGAATGAGTAAATTAACCAAAAACGATATTTGCATGATCAATGTGAATAGAGAGAAAATAAGAGCATCTAAGAGAGAAATGAAAAGAGAAATATGTTGATTATTCTAATTGGTTTTCATTGTACAATATCATAGTTGTGATTCAAAGCTAGAAATATCATATTGTTAGTGTATCCTTAAGGCAAATTCAGAAGAACTATTAAATGTGTTTAATGTTGATTTTTATCCTACAAATTTAAAAATTCAATTAGCTAGAGCTAGAAGAAGTTAATGCTTTATTCCGTTAAGCAATTTACATTTTTTTTTTGACAACGTACCACAATGTTGTTAGTTGCAACAATTGCAATAGTAGCAATAGTTAGGACCTTTTAAAATTTTATGAACTATTTGTTTCTTGGTATTTTTATTTGGAAAAAACAACTGATGTTAGGATCCCAAGTTTTATGACCCACAAATTTTTTTTAAAATCAGAACAACTCTAACAATTTCTTACTTCAAATATAACATAGATCATCAACCAAATCACAAATTAAAAATAAAATATATATATATATATATATAATAAAAACTAACAAGAGCAGTAACAACGCAAATCCTAACCCCAATTATATGCACAGGAGAACAGATGAAAAGCATTCAACGAATCACTTAAACTAACTACAAAATCAAGTGAGAATAAAGTTTTAGACCTTACCTTATGTAACACCCTACCACACAAAACTTTACACTTAAGTCGTAAAATATAGGTGGTGAGGTATTATGACCTTTAAAAATAATTAATTAATATATATATAGCAATAGTGGGAAGAAAATTTTATATTCGAGGAGCCTTGAAAGGAAGCTTAAGCAACAAGTCACAAAAAGAAAAGTGCATCGCTCGCATGAACATAAACTTGCGTACGGAGAAAATTTACAACACAAGAATATAATGAGAGTAAAGGGACAAAAGATACATAATATCATACTCCTGGCTCGACCAGCAAAGCCAAGGTCGGTCGGAGAATATTTACATAAATATATTTATACATATATGACACAGTAAAACCAAAATACATAAGCATACATATATAAGAATATAATGAGAGCAGAGAGACAAAAGATACATAATATCAAACTTCTGGCTCAACTAGCGAAGCCAAGGCCAGCCAGAGAATATTTATGTAAATATATTTATACATATATAACCCAATGAACCCAAAATACACAAGCATACACTTAGTTCCCTCCACCCAAAAGCCTCTAAGATGATCAAATTCAAAATATATAGAAATATACACAGAGAACTTGTCTAAACTTATATACACATAGCAAAATATAAAATCCAACATCCCAACTTCGCTTTCTGAGTAAATCTAGATGCCTAGCGAAGTGCCTCTCGACCTGCATCTGAAAACAACAAATATATGTGTGGAATGAGAACCGGAGGTTCTCAGCATGGTAGTGGTGTGATAAACCTATATTTTATGATATATTTTGTGCTTAATTTGAGTGATTTATTCAATCCTTCACCCACTTAACCATATTAATTGCATGGTTTTACTTTTTCTTCCTTATTATGTGATGTATGTGAAAAACATGTTTCCTATGCTTTAATATTAATTATTTTAATTACCTTTATTTCCATTCGATGCCGTGATTAGTGTGTTGAGTAGTTTCAGATTTTCTAAGACAGAATGACTTAAAGGATGGAAAAGGAAACATACAAAAATGGAAGGAAAGCACAAAACGGAGCTTCTGAAGAAACTGGCATCCACGCGATCGCATGGACGAAGCGATCGCGTGCCAAGCGCGAATCAACAGCGACGTGGCCGCATGACTGACGCAACTGCGTGGCAAGGAAATGCTCCGAATGACGCGACCGCGTGGCCCACGCGGACGCGTGACAGAGGCCACGCACCAGAAATTGCAGAAAATGCTCATAGCGAATTCTGAAGCCCTTTTGGCCCAAATCCAAGTCCAGAAGGCATAGACCAGAGGTTATGAAGTGGGGGAATGCATCCATTCAGGGGGAGCTCGCCAATTTTCACTTCCCATGATTTAGATTTAGTTTGAGAGAGGTTCTCTCCTCTCTCTCTTAGGATTAGGATTAGGATTTAGGACTTCTCTTAGTTTGTAAGAGTGACTCTCGATCCAGGTTTAATATTTACTTTAATGCTTGTATTCGTACCTATAAATGTTGCCAACTTGACTTGTGAACCCTTTCCATGTTATGATTTGAATTAATGATTATTTGAGGTATTTCAGTTATTGATTGCTTTCTCTTTAATTTGTGTTACCATTGTTTCCAATCTGAAGATATTCTATTCCAGCAATTTGCTTTTTCTCTTTTTGGTCTTGGTTAAGAAATCAGTAACTCAACAGTTATCAAACTCAACATAATTGATAATCGTTATCTTGCTAATTGAACTGAACTTCAATAATCCCAACTTTTTCTTAGGAAATAAATAGGATTCGAAGCTCAACTAATTAGTCCCTTGACTTTCCTTTGCCTTAGTAAAGGTTAACTAAGTGGAATTTAGATTCAACTTTCATTATTGTTGAGAGAGATAACTAAGTTGGACTTCCAATTTCTCTTACCTTGCCAGAAGTTTGCTTTACAGTATTTATTTATTTTAATTGCCATCTACTTTACTTGTCATTCAACTCACTTGCTTCTCACCTTCTAAACCCCGATTACAACCTCCTTAACCAATAATAAGAACATACTTCCTTGCAGTTCCTTGAGAAGACGACCCGAGGTTTGAATACTCGGTTAACAATTTTTAAGGGGTTTGTTACTTGTGACAACCAAAACGTTTGTATGAAAGAACTTTTGAAGGTTTAGAAACTATACTTGCAACGAGGATTCATCCACAATTTTCTAGACCACGCAAAAGTTCTCTCATCAAAATGGCGCCGTTGCCAGGGAACTGCTAACGTGTGCCTTATTATTGGTTATTGTAAATATTTTTCTTTTGCTTGTTTCTTTATTTTTGTTTTCCCTTTTCATCTTTATTTGCTACCATGAACTCTCACCCCTCTCGCTTTGAGTTTGGTTCTAACTTTGTTGAAGGAAATAGAAGTTACAGCAGGAATGTGCATCAAGGTCAAACCAATCAAGGATGGATGGAGCCAAGAGGATCTAATCAACCCTTTATGCAGCAACACCCTCCGAGATATCCTGGACAAAGACCATTCTACCGTGCATACCCAGCTGAAAGATATGGTGGACAACCTTGTAACTACCAACAAGCCCCACCCCGTGCATATAAACCATCCTTTCAACATAACCTCGAACCACCACACTCACGAGCTTCTCTTCACCATTCGCCACCATATGATCCTTCCTTACCCCAGTACCAATCCAATCACTCCCAATCACCACCACTTTCCTATGTATCATGCCCAAGTCCGGCAACCCGAGAAGCAGAGGTTCGCCTAAAGGAAACAATAAATAAATTTCAAACAACCATCCAACAACTGGAGCAAGTAGTAATTCAATGGGTTTCTAGACGCTCAAATACACAAGGATTAGCCACAGCCCCATGTGAACAGTCTAACGAAGAGCATAGCATGAAGGAAATACCAGAAACTCCAGTGGATAAGACAGAGAATGAATTCGTACTAGAACAAGTAGAAGAAGCTGTCATTGTTCAAGAAGAAGAGTTGGTTGAAGATCTAGGAGATGCTGAACTTCCATGGGAATCCAGAACTGAGGAGAACTCCGTCAAGGACGCTACAGTTGATGCTAAGGAGGATATTGTACAATCTCCAAGGCAAGTTGTTTATGAAGAATCAGACGGAATAACCCAGGACACAAATTCCCTTGATGATGATAGTCACAAGTCAATTTCTCTTAGTAATGAATTTGCATCCGCAAGTGAATTCTCTGAGATCAAAGAATCTTCCCCAAGTGAATATGAAGATGATGCGGAGGTAGATTTCTCTCAACCTCCAATCTATGACTCAAGTGATGAGGAAGACATAGAAGACTTTGACCAGGACACAGATACAATTGTAGAACCTTGCAAGGAAGTGGAGAAATTCACAGAAGAGAACAAGGGAGTGGAACTTACAGAACCACCAGAAACACCTACCCCAAGGCCATTGCCACCTAATACAAGCTTCAAGTGGGTACAATCCTTAACCTTTAACTTTGCTTATTCACTTGAATATGGTTTGCTTGAAACAGATGGCTAGCTTAGAGCTCTTTGCGGCTTTAAGAGTAAGAGGGAAATGGCTCGTACTCAGAGCTGGTGCACAAGGTTCAATAAGGTTCCACGCTTCACCTCGAAGTACATGGATTGGTATCATGCTCAATTGCACAGATCACAGAGAACGTTTGGTCACCATGGTGAGATTCTACTTTTTAAACCGCCCGGATGGAAACATGTAGATCAAGACGGAGGCTGATTTAAAAACAAACAAAGCTTGGGATCCTGGAATCTTTTCTGACATTCGTCACCCCGGGAGCCTGAAAATTTGTCTGAAGCTGCTCAGAAGCTTTACATGCCAAGTATGGGACCCCGGAGGCTATTGGCATTCCAAGCACTGGTGGAAATTTCTGGATGAATTTAAACACAAGCCACCATAACAGGAAGCCCTTCCAATGTCCAACTTAAGGACTTTAACTAAAAGTGCTAGGTGGGAGACAACCCACCATGGTATGTTCGTTCCTTTTGCAATTTTAATTTTATTTCATTTTGTTTGTTTTTGAATTTTATTTTTATTTTATTAAACCTGGAATCATGCATAGCATTCACATTAAGCACTGCATCCTGCATTCAGCTAAAAAAAAGGAGGATGCACGACGCGACCGCATGCCCCATGCGATCGCGTCGTACTGCGAATACACTATCCACGTGACCACGTCATCCACGCGGCCGCGTACCTTAAAGATCGGCGTCAAAAATCCAACGTCCAGAGAGTTAGGCTGGAATCATGTGGCCCTTGTGCGTTTTGCACAAATTGGCCCACGCGATCGCATGCCCCATGCGATCGCGTCACTTGCACAAAACCAATCCCACGCGATGGCGTGAGCGACGCGATCGCGTCGCATGGATGGCACAACACCCTAGGACGAGACAGAGAGTTGCGCTGAAACGGTGCTGGAGTCGTGCGTTTAGCACAATTTCCAGCGACGCGATCGCGCGACCCACGCGATCGCGTCATCCCCTCTCCTATCCTTCCCACGCGATCGCGCGACCTACGCGATCGCGTCACCCCCATTTTCACCCCCACCACGCGACCGCGTCCCCCACGCGATCGCGTGGATTTGAAAATATAACCCCCCAGCCACACGAACCCTATCAGTCGCGCAGCCCCCCACCCAACCCTATTCTCCCTCTCTGCCCCTCTTCTCTCAACCACCACCCAGCCACCATTGCCGCCGCCCCGACCACCACCCAGTCGCCGCTGCCGCCCAGACGCCGCCGCCACCGACCCCCTTCCTCCCTCCCCTTCTTTCTTTCTCCTTCTTCCTCTTTCTCCCTCCTTCTCCGCCACTGCCCTCCACTACTGCCCACCTCACACCGCCGCCACCAACCCAGCCGCGCCCCCCTCCGCTACCCACACGCAACCCCCCTCCCTTTCTCTATCAATTACCCTAAACCCTATCCCCATTACCCCCCTTCTCCACTGCCCCCCCCCTCAGCCGCCACCGCGCCGCCGTACCCCTCCACCGCGCCGGACGCTGCCGCAGCCACCACCCAGCCGCTTTCTTACCCCGTTCTACTCCTCACGCCTACCAGGTTCCGATGAACGCCGCCTTCCTATCCTTCGCAGTTATTTTACAATTTTTTCTGTTTCTGTTCATAATTAGGATAGATAGATTTGCATGCTGTAGTGGATTTTTAGGTTGTTAGGTAGATTAGGCTGTGGTTAGTGGATTTAGGTCTGTTTACTTGCACTGTTCATGTTTCTGTTTTATCTAAACTGCAATTCTGCTGTTCTTGTGACCTTGTTCATATGCTGTGATTTCCTGCATTTGCTGCTTGTTACTCTGACTTTTCATGTTTCTATTAATTATAGATAACTGCAGCAAGTTTTTTTTAATTCATATGAACTGCCTTGTTTGCTGTTTATTTTCCGGGATAATCCAATTTTAGCCGGAATGTTGCCCAAATTTTTTGAATTATTTTCATTAATGTTTTGGTTTGGCAATCTGAACTCTGTTGTCCTCTGCTTTACCCAAACCATTTCATGACTGCTATGGCAGACTTTCTTATCCTCTTTGATTTCCTGGTTTATAATCTGCATTTGTGATATTCTGATTCCAGTTCTTGCTTTCTTTATATCTATTAGAATCAACATCACCCTATTTTCCTTGTTCGGTTGTGAGTTAATTCTAGTCATAATTGTGAATCCTTGTTATATGGAATATTTTCTTTATGCCACTTACCTTAAACCACATTTTATTGCCTCACTAATTTTAATTTACTAACTTCTTTTTCAACTTCTAACCATACTAACTTCTTTTTTTTAAATCTCTTTTCTGATTTTTCACTTTCCTCTAACTTTCTAACCATGGCATACTGACAATTTTTTCTATTTAACTTGGATTCTGATACATTTTGGATTGTAAATTCTTACTTTCCAAATTTTAAACTACTAAACAATCCTTAATGCACATTTACTCGACTCATTTACCTCATTCTAATTCTCCTTTGCCGCTTTGAGTTTTCTTTGTTTAAATTGCCTATTTGCTTCCCTATTTTATCCATATCCTGGTTTCCCATTTTTCAGGATATCTGCCTCACAAAGGAAAGGAAAAGGCAAGGCTACTGGCAAGCGCAAGAGAGGAGATTACTCCCAGTCCATCATTGCACTCATGCATGATTCCTCATGGCGGGAGAAGAACTTTACACAGCAGGAAAAAGCTGACCAGCTGCTCCCTACAACTGATCCAATAAAATTTGCAAACCGGTACTATGAGCTGAAGTACCCGGCTTTTGCAAACTCCAGGAATCTATACCTGGAGAGAACTCTGAAGAATCCAGAAGCACTCCAGCAGTACACCACTGAGCAAATCAAGCAAAGGGGCTAGTTCTTTCTGGAGAGAACACTGACAGAGGTCAACGCATCTTGGGTCCGGGAATTCTATTGCAACTACTACCTCACCACCCTAGATGTCGTACACCTGAGAGGAAAATAAATTATGGTCACTGAGGAGGCCTTAGAGGACATTCTCCAGCTCCCAGCCAAGTACGATCAGCCTGATGGTTATTCAAAGGCTGAGGAGGACATGCGCCAGATGCAGTTTGATTGGGATGTTGTAAAGGCTCGGATAGCTCTCGACCCGACTGTTCCTTGGGAGATGGGTCAGGACACCACCATGCCTAGAGGGATCAAGAGGGCGTACTTAAATGATGAAGCTCGGTTATGGCACCAGATCTTGAGCAATTATGTGATGCCGAGTACTCACGAGACGGAGATCCCGGCTGCTATGATCACCCTCCTATGGTGTGTGTTGGAGGGTAAGGACCTTTATCTACCACGCTTCATCCGGCATTATTTGGCCAGGGTCCACGTCCGAGGCACCCTCCCTTTCCCGTATCTGGTTACACAGCTAGGCCGTCGAGCTGACGTGCCATGGGGGGATGCCGATGAGAGACCACCAGCGGCGGACTGCGGGAAGATCATTCCTTACAGCAGGAACTTCCTAGCCTTAGGCTACAGACCACCACCCTTCACTGCTACTGATGAGACCGCCCCACCGTCTGCTAGACCCTTGTCATCCACGGCTGCCCCTGCTGCCACCACTGCACCTCCACCTGCCTCGGAGCCCGTATATTGCCTCGTGCACCGCCTGTTCTGACAGCTTGATCAGATGGAGCGCCGTAACCGGCGCCGGTATGAGAGATTAGAGCGTCGCAGCCAGCGACGCTATTTGCATCTGAAGCTGATGATCCGATAGGGTGGTGACATCCCCTCTGAGCCCGACACACCATCAGAGCCATCAGAGGAGGAGGATGATGAGCACGAGGAGGAGACTCACTTCTAGGAGGATACCCATCAGCAGGCAGCCACAGAGCAGGCTGCCCCGCATCAGGAGGTTACGCATCAGATAGAAGCTGCAGATCCGGAGATCCCGATCCAGTTAGCCCCGCCTCTACAGCAGCCAGATCCTCAGCCCACCACCACCACAGAGCCTCCAGCTACCATCCCTACCAGTGATGACACCCCTTCACACCCGGCTTGACTGAGCATCAGGGACGATGCTTCATTTAAGTGTGGGGAGGTCGCCATCTCTGGCGTTTTATTTTGGTGAACCACTACATCTTTTTTTTCTTTTATTTTGGACATTTTTCTGTATTTTTCTTTTTACTGTTATTTTCTGAGTACTTATACATTTCTACTTGTGTGTATTTTTTTACTCTATTTCTGCATTTTGCATTTTTAGTTCATATTTTTAGTTATTTAGTTTAGTTGGCAATTCTGACTTATTAGTGGATTAATTAGTATAGTTTACCCTTTTTAGCATAAGATAGCATAGTTTAAATTGAAAAATATAAAAAGGAAGTAAGCTAGGAAATTGAACATAACAGATTTAAATCCATAAACCTTGTATATATAGCATTACATCACATAGTTAAGTTGACAACATTTCATCAAGGAGGAATATCAAAACTTTAAAGGCTACCCTAAATAATTTTTTTATGAGAATAATGGGAATTTTTAACTAAACCTGCATAACAGATATGAATGATATATGATGCTTGAGTTAGAGAACACACAGCCTGTGAGTCTTGAGCTTAATTGTATGGTTGCATTCAAACCATAATTTCATTCCTGTGTGTTTCGCTTCTTTTTATTCTGATGTTCTTTACTTTGCTTTAATCTATATGTCCGATTATAGAATATAGATACATGCCAAAAGAATGATTGAGGCCATCATTTGATTTTAGCTCACTTACCCCAAATAACCCACCTTTCACATCACCCTTGTTAGCCCCTTGAGCCTTTAAAATCCCTTTTATTCTATTTAGCCACACTAATAGCCTTAAGCAGAAAAACAAAATAAAATCCCACGTTGAATCCTTGGTTAGCTTAAGATAGAAAATTTTGAATAGATTGAAATATGGGAAACCTATTGGGAACATGGATGATAGAAACAAAAGGTAGAAAAGTTAAAAGAATTAAAATAAAATTTGGGAAGCATGCTCATGAGAAATCAAAGTGACTCAGTTACCATGTGCAATAAAAAAAAAGGAGTTATTTTTCAGCATTCAATAAAAGGGGATACAAAAGAATCCCCCAATGCAAAATAAAAGCAATGCACATGGGATAAAAACAAAAATTGAAACATGAGCATGTAACAACAAGTGGGATAATATGGGAAAATTGGTAAAGAAGCTTGTTCTACTAAATATGTATGTTAGGTGAGATCTTAGTCTAATTAAGGATTCACTTATTAGCTCACTTAGCCTTATACATATATCCTTACCTTTACCTTGGCCCCATTACAACCTTAATTAAAGACCTCATGATTTTTGGTATGACTGTTCTCTATAATTGTTGATTGGTTAGATGAAGAACAAAGTTATAGAAAGTAAGAATAAAAAGAAAAGTAGAGTGAATAAACCCAATAAACACTGAGTGACTAGAGGGTAAACACAAAATCCAGTGAGGGTTCAATAACTCATCAACATATATCTGTGCTTAATTTACTAAATGTTTTGAAAGTTTGTACAATATTTTTATTTCCCATCTCATTTGCTAAAATGCTTTATTATTTAAGGGTTGGCTATATATATATATATGGCTCCTTGAGAATGTGAATTAATTTGACTACATGTAAGCTTTATATATGAGTGGATAAATTGGAATTGCATGACTCATTTAGGTAAATGCATTTAGAATAGGTTGCATTGCATAACATTCCACCACTTTCACCTTATTCTTTACCTTGGATTTAGCATGAGGACATGCTATTGTTTAAGTGTGGGGAGGTTGATAAACCCATATTTTATGATATATTTTGTGCTTAATTTGAGTGATTTATTCAATCCTTCACCCACTTAATCATATTAATTGCATGGTTTTACTTTCCCTTCCTTATTATGTGATGTATGTGAAAAACATGTTTCCTATGCTTTAATATTAATTATTTTAATTACCTTTATTTCCATTCGATGCCGTGATTAGTGTGTTGAGTAGTTTCAGATTTTCTAAGGCAGAATGACTTAAAGGATGGAAAAGGAAACATACAAAAATGGAAGGAAAGCACAAAACGGAGCTTCTGAAGAAACTGGCATCCACGCGATCCCATGGACGAAGCGATCGCGTGCCAAGCGCTAATCAGCAGCGACGCGGCCGCATGACTGACGCGACCACGCGCCTTAAGCAGAATGCACATGACGCGGTCGCATGACTGATGCGACCGCGTGGCAAGGAAATGCTCCGAATGACGCGACCGCGTGACCCACGCGGACGCGTGACAGAGGCCACGCACCAGAAATTGCAGAAAACGCTCATAGCAAATTCTGAAGCCCTTTTTAGCCCAAATCCAAGTCCAGAAGGCATAGACCAGAGGTTATGAAGTGGGGGAATGCATCCATTCAGGGAGAGCTCGCCAATTTTCACTTCCCATGATTTAGATTTAGTTTGAGAGAGGTTCTCTCCTCTCTCTCTCTCTCTTAGGATTAGGATTAGGATTTAGGACTTCTCTTAGTTTGTAAGAGTGACTCTCGATCCAGGTTTAATATTTACTTTAATGCTTTTATTCGTACCTATAAATGTTGCCAACTTGACTTGTGAACCCTTTCCATGTTATGATTTGAATTAATGATTATTTGAGGTATTTCAGTTATTGATTGCTTTCTCTTTAATTTGTGTTACCATTGTTTCCAATCAGAAGATATTCTATTCCAGTAATTTACTTTTTCTCTTTTTGGTCTTGGTTAAGAAATCAGTAACTCAACAGTTATCAAACTCAACATAATTGATAATCGTTATCTTGCTAATTGAACTGAACTTCAATAATCCCAACTTTTTCTTAGGAAATAAATAGGATTCGAAGGTCAACTAATTAGTCCCTTGACTTTTCTTTGCCTTAGTAAAGGTTAACTAAGTGGAATTTAGATTCAACTTTTATTATTGTTGAGAGAGATAACTAAGTTGGACTTCCAATTTCTCTTACCTTGCCAGAAGTTTGCTTTACAGTATTTATTTATTTTAATTGCCATCTACTTTACTTGTCATTCAACTCACTTGCTTCTCACCTTCTAAACCCCGATTACAACCTCCATAACCAATAATAAGAACATACTTCCTTGCAGTTCCTTGAGAAGACGACCCGAGGTTTGAATACTCGGTTAACAATTTTTAAAGGGTTTGTTACTTGTGACAACCAAAACGTTTGTATGAAAGAACTTTTGAAGGTTTAGAAACTATACTTGCAACGAGGATTCATCCGCAATTTTCTAGACCATGCAAAAGTTCTCTCATCATGGTGCCTACACAACTAACATATAATGTCCCAAAAAAGCCAGAGGCAATCCTAGAACTTCCGACAATAGATTCAAACTTAAAATTTAATTGAAAACCATAAACAGAGTAGGCTATCTAAGGTTCTTATTTCTAATTCCTTTCTAACTTGAGCCCTAATTTCTTCCTTCCTCTAATCCTCCAAAGCTCCGGTGTACAGACAAGCAATACAGACATAGCAAACAGAAGTAGGATACAAATACAGCAAACAGAAAATATAGCAGTTAAGCATGAATATCAATTATGCAAGTCCAAGAATGCAAAACCAAACAAGACAGGAAAATTCATATGATGCATGCCTTTCCTACCGGCCGTGAGTTCATGTGTCAGTTACTTTGCCAGAACCCGACACATTCGGTAGCTAACCCGGATATCGTCCTCTTGAAAATCGGTGGGCGGTATACCACCATGAATCCCATCATTGCGAGCGGTACACCACCACGAAGCTCACAAAATCTTCGATTGGAAAAAATAACACTCACGTAGGCGGTAAACAACCACGATCCTCACCTTCTGTGAGCGGTAAACCACCACGATCCTCACAGACATTTCGACACTGGACAAGCAGTAAACCACCATGATCCTTGACAATTCCAAGCCCAAAATAATTTTATTTTCAAATTCATCATAAATCATTCATAATCATTCATTATGGCCATATTCGTTAGATACATATCACATTTCTGCACTTCTCATTCATAATTCATTATGTCTCAAGCTTTCTTCACTTCCAAACCAATATTTCACTCTTTAAAACAACTCAAAGGTATTCCAAACAATTCCATAACTATTCTATCTCCCCCACAACATTCTAAGATTCAATTTTCCTCAATTCTAACCCACACAATTCAAAAACAAAACAACGTCACTCATATATATACTTACATATTCATCAATGTCACAATTAACAATCATCATCATCCTCTTCACTCATTATCACAAGCTCATAACAAATTCAATATTCCACCAAACTACTCACATTAACAAGTTCACAACATTCAACATAATAATCATTAATCATGGCACAATCTCATCATCATTCACCCATCTCATATACAAGATTAAATATCACAATCGTAATGGCATCAACCACAACCTCGAAGTTACTATCCCTCATACATATCAACCAATCTCAATCATCAACATCATTAATAATTTAATCTTATCTTACGGTTAACTAACCTAAGTTTTCACGACACATTATATTTTAGTTGCAAATAATCGAAACCATACCTTGGCTGATTCCTCCTTCAGCCTAGAACACCTCCATTATTCACCATTCCTCAAGCTCCAAAGAACCAACTCCTCACCAATTGAATTTTTAGCTCCCAGAATTCAATTCCAAGCTTCCAATATCTACCAATTTAACTCTAATTCAATAAGATATACGATCTAATCCATACAACATCACAATAATTAACATTGAGCTCACTAAGTTACCAATTCACAAGGGTTAGAATTTTTTTACCCTTACCCATGAGTCAAATGGATAAAATCCAGTAATTATCCACCGCTAGAATATCCCTAAACCATCAAAATTACAAAATCTCTCAATACTAAAACTCAAAATCATGAATTGAAGAGGGGAGAACTAGGCGAGAAAAATGTATTCCCTTACCAAATTGTTTAATGATTTTTATAGAGAATTTTGACACGAATGTGTGGCCACTGACGGCTCGACAATCGGAGTTCCGGATTGAAAGTTACGTTGGATTGAAGATTTGGGTGAGGGTTTGGATTTCACATGCGTTCTTCCCCCTTTCTCATGCAAGCTTCAGCAATTTTCATCAAATGGAAGAGAAGAAAGAGTTGAGCTCTTTCATTTAAGTGAGTTGGGCTGGGCCTTGGGCCTGTTATGGGCCCGATTCGCTCGGTTCGGTTCGTTCGGCTCAGTTTTGGGATAAAAGCTTTAAAATTAGTGTCAAAATTCATATTTTAATTATTTCTACCTCATTAAACTATAAAAATTTAATTTTATAATTTCTTTAAATAATAATTAATCTATTTATTAATTATTTACTAATTACTCGAGGTTTACATACTACCCCCCTAACAAAAAGTTTCACCCTAAAAAATTTGCTCTCGAATCTTCATATATGCTTCCTCAAATTCAACCGACCTTATGTCATTCATTCTGCCATTCTCCAAAATCAATTCGAATACTAATTCACAATCTCCATTCTCATGTACAAGATCATAAACTTAACTAAATTCAACCTTAAGTCATGCCCATTTATTTCACTCTTAGCTTCGTCTAGCTCTTTCTCAGTAACTACACTTTCTCTTACCCTTTAAGGTTTCCATCTAAATCAAAACAATCTCAAATGCTTCTCACTATCTCAAACACTAAACAATTCCTCAATCTCTTAGTCTAATTCAACCCGCTATAACCTAAATCACACACTCACACTTTTTATTTCTTGATCCTACGTCAATCCTCGAAACAATCTCCTATCCCAAGACTCTTTTCTCACGTCACTACAATTCTAGAGCCACCAAATCACCGTGCTTCTGCAGTGCTACTCAAATTATAAATCACTAAGAGCTTAATCCTTCACTCTCTTCCACCGAACATCTCCTTGAATATTTTTACCTCTCTAACTAAACAGCATTGTCCTTTATTCTAGTTGCACGAGTTCTAATTCCTTGGTTTTCTTTACCACCAGGTCCATTACCGCCTCTATCACCGTTTCTAGCTTGTTGTCTCAACCTGTCAGCAATAGCCTGTATAGCAGGAGCCCTATCGTCAACCGTATCACCTCACTCGTGTTCACAAGACACCCTTTGGGTCATGTCCACACCGAACAATCGTTATTAAGGTAATCAGTATTAATATCACAAGTCTAGTGGTTCGAATCTCCAAAATTATGCTCATAAATATTTGTGCTATATATGTCAAGAAGGCATCCTAAATAGCATATACATACACCCAGAGTATGCTCAGAAGCATAGTCAGTCCATTCCTCAGGCTCTACAGGAACGAACTGCTCTGATACCATAGTGTAACACCCTGCCACACAAAGCTTTACGCTTAAATCATAAAACAGAGGTGGTGAGGTATTACGACCTCTAAAAATAAAAAATATATATATAGTAAAAGTTGGAAGGAAATTTTATTTTTGAAGAGCCTTGAAAGAAAGCTTAAGCAACAAGTCGCAAAAAGAAAAGTGCATCGCTCGCGTGAACATAAACTTGCGTACGGAGAAAATTTACAACACAAGAATATAATGAGAGTAAAGGGACAAAAGATACATAATATCAAACTCCTGGCTCGACCAGCAAAGCCAAGGCCGGCCGGAGAATATTTACATAAATATATTTATACATATATGACACAGTAAAACCAAAATACATAAGCATACACTTAGTTCTCCACCCAAAAGCCTCTAAGAGGATCAGATTCAAAATATATAGAAATATACACAGAGAACTTGTCTAGACTTATATACACATAGAAAAATATCAAAACCAGCACCCCAACTTCGCTTGCTGAGTAAATCCAGACGCCTAGCGAGGTGCCTCTCGACCTGCGTCTGAAAAACCACAAATATATGTATGGAATGAGAACCGAATGTTCTCAGCATGGTAACAGTGCCTACATAACTAACATATAATCTCCCGGAAAAGCCAGAGGCAATCTTAGAACTTCCGACAATAGATTCAAACTTAAAACTAAATTGAAAACCATAGACACGGTAGGCTATCTAAAGTTCTTATTTCTAATGCCTTTCTAACTTAAGCCCTAATTTCTGCCTTCCTCCAATCTTTCAAAGCTCCGGTGCACAGACAAACAATACAGACAAAGCAAATACAAGTAGGATACAGATACAGCAAATAAAACATATAGCTGTTAAGCATAAATATCAATTACACAAGCCTAAGAATGCAAAACCAAACAAGACACATAAATCCATATGATGCATGCCTTTCCTACTGGCCGTGAGCTCATATGTCGGTTACTTTGCCAGAATCTGACACATCCGGTAGCTAACTCGGATATCATCCTCTTGAAAACCGATGGGCGGTACACCAACACGAACCCCACCTGGCAGACGGTACACCACCACAAACCCCACCATTGAGAGCGATACACCACCACAAACGTCGCAAGATCTTCAATTGGAAAAAATAACACACACGTGGACGGTAAACAACCACGATCCCCACCTTCTATGAGCGGTAAACCACCACGATCCTCACAGACATTTCGACACTGGACAAGCAGAAAACCACCACGATCCTTGCCAGGTCAAAGCCCAAAACAATTTCAGTTTCAAATTCATCATAAGTCATTCATAATCATTCATTATGGCCATATTCATCATATTCATATCACATTTCTGCACTTCTCATTCATAATTCATTATGTCTCAAGCTTTCTTCACTTCCAAACCAATATTTCACTCTTTAAAACAACTTAATGGTATTCCAAACAATTTCATAACTATTCTATCTCCCCCACAACATTCCAAGACTCAATTTTTTTCAATTCTAACCCACACAATTCAAAAATAAAACAACGTAACTCATATATATACATACATATTCATCAACGTCACAACTCACAATCATCATCATCCTCTTCACTCATTATCACAAGCTCATAACAAATTCAATATTTTACCAAACTACTCATGTTAACAAGTTCATAGCATTCAACATAATCATTATTAATCATGGCACAATCTTATCATCATTTACCCATCTCATATACAAGATTAAATATCACAATCATAATGCATCAACGACAACCTTAAAGTCACTAACCCTCATACATATCAACCAATCTCAATCATCAACATCATTAATAATTCAATCTTATCTTACGGTTAACTAACCTAAGTTTTCACGACATGTTATATTTTAGTTACAAAAAACCGAAACCATACCATGACCGATTCCTCCCTAAGCCCGGAACACCTTAATTATCCACCGTTCCTCGAGCTCAAAATCTCTAACTCCTCACCAATTCAATTTTTAGCTCCCAAGATTCAATTCCAAGCTTCCAATATCCACCAATCTAACTCCAATTCAACAAGATACACGATTTAATTCATACAATATCACAATAATCAATATTGAGCTCACTAAATCACCAATTCACAAGGGTTAGAATTTTTTTACCATTACCCACGAGTCAAATAGATAAAATTTGGTGATTATCCACCACTAGAGTACCCCTAAACCATCAAAATCACAAAATCTCTCAATACTAAAACTCAAAATCATGAATTGAAGAGGGGAGAATTAGGTGAGAAAACGTGATTCTCTTATTGAATTTTTTGGTGAGTTTTGTAGAGAATTTCGAGTCGAATGCATGGCCACTGACGGCTTGTCAATCGGAGCTCCGGATTGAAAGTTATGTTGAATTGAAGATTTGGGTGAGAGTTTAGGTTTCACATGCTTTCTTCCCCTTTTTTGATGCAAGCTTCAGCGATTTTCATTAAATGGAAGGGAAGAAAGAGCTGAGCTCTTTCATTTACGTGAGTTGGACTGGGCCCTAGGCCCGTTATGGACCCAGTTCGCTTGGTTCGGTCCGTTCAGCATAGTTTTGGGCTAAAACCTTTAAAATTAGTGTCAAAATTCATATTTTAATTATTTCTACCTCATTAAACTATAAAATTTAATTTTTTAATTTTTTTAAATAATAATTAATTTATTGGTTAATTATTTACTAATTACTCGTAGGGATGGCAGCAGTACCCGTACCCGCGGGTACCCGCCCCGCCCTACCCGGTCGGGGCGGGTTTAAACCCGACCCGGTGCGGGGTGGGTCTGAACCGTGGCGGGTTTGATGAGCGGGGCAGGGCGGGGTCGGGTTCAGGGTAAACCCGCCCCGGAGTACATATATATATATATATATATATATATATAACTTTTTAGCAATTAGGGTTAGTAGGTTAAGGTTCTCACTTCTGATTCTCACCCACCGTCACTGAACTCCCACTCTCCCAGTCCCAACCCTCGTTGTCTCTTTCGCGTCTCCTTCAAGGTTCAAGCCGCCTGTCGCTCCTCCTCCGCGCCGCCTCTCAATCCCACATCCTCTGCGCTCCCTCCGGCCTCCAAGTCGTGCACTAGACGAGCCACCCCCGTGCCTCCTCTGCATCATAATCGAGCCTCGTCTGGCTCCTCCTCCGCGCCGCCTCTCAGTCCCATATCCTCTGTGCTCCCTCCGGCCTCCAAGTCGCTCACTAGACGAGCCACCCCCGTGCCTCCTCTACATCGGAATCGAGCCTCGTCCGGCTCCTCCTCCGCGCTGCCTCTCAGTCCCACATCCTCTGCGCTCCCGCCGGTCTCCAAGTCGCGCACTAGACGAGTCACCCCCGTGCCTCCTCTGCATCAGAATAGAGCCTCGTCCGCGCCTCTCCTGGTCCCCAAACGCACAACCTCCACCAGATTCTCCCCGCATCGAGCATCGGTACTGTTCTTGCCTCTATCCCAGCCTTTCTTTTCTTTTTGAATGATTTGATATGTTTAATCTCTGGCTAATTTTGGATGTATGATGAGAATAGACAAGAAGAAGCTCTTTTGTTTTTTGGGTGATAACAGGAACAGTATGTTTGTTGGTTTAATTTCTCATACTTAGTTGGAATAAAGCTTGAAAAATTGAAGTTGTTTTGGCTTCTTTGTTGATTGGTTATATGCAGAAGTTGTTTTGGCTCATGGTGTTCTGTTTCCTTTGTTAAGAAAATATGCTCATGGTGTTCTGTTTTAATTAAGGAAATATGCTGTTATATGCAGAAGTTGTTGTGTTCTGTTTTCTTTGTTAAGGAATATGCTCATGGTGTTCTGTTTTAATTAAGGAAATATGTTGTTATATGCAGAAGTTGTTTTGGCTCATGGTGTTCTGTCTTCTTTGTTAATGAAATATGCTCTTGGTGTTCTGTTTTAATTAAGGAAATATGCTGTTATTCTGTTTTAATTAAGGAAATATGATGTTATATGCAGAAGTTGTTTTGGCTCATGGTGTTCTGTTTTCTTTGTTAAGGAAATATGCTCATGGTGTTCTATTTTAATTAAGGAAATATGCTGTTATATGCAGAAGTTGTTTTGGCTCATTGTGTTCTGTTTCCGGCTCGCTTCTTCAGTTTTTATTTTAAGTTAATTTTGTATGATTTATTTTTTATGTTAAAATAGTTAAACTAAATTCATAATATTACTTATGATTATTGTTGATGGCTGATAATCTGATTTTATGTTGTTGATGGATGATTTTGTGATGTTAATTGTTGTTGATAATTGCTGATAATCTTACAGTGGTTTTTCTCAAACTCACATGTCGGCCCCCAAAGATTTATATTGACCAAGATAAATCCCTCCTTTGATGAATGGCTGAAGTTACTGGCTGCCATGGACCAACTCTAATTTCAATTTTTAATTTAGTTTAGACCATGTTCCCTTAACAACTAACTAGCAAATTAGTTAAACAAGAATGAAGAACCACCCAAATTTGATTTTGGCTTTACTTTTAAAAAGATTGACTAGGAACTTGGAACTTAGAACTTAGAACTAGTCTTGTAGAGTTTGCACTTGGTCTTTCGATATAACTAAAAAATTTTTGCTGGGATAACACTTGATTGGTTGTGGTTAATAGGTAAAGAGTGGTGAGATTGGTTAATATGACTCATTTTTTATATGTTCTTAGCATGAGGCATTACTGAGATTGGTTTTTTTTATTTATTATTTTACAGAGTTAGAGTTAGAGTAAATATTTTTACATAGTTATATAGTAATTTTTAATTGCATTATCATGAGAGTTATTTTATTGGTTGACCATGAAAACTATACCTATGCAAATTGTTCAATTCTAAAATAAGTGTTGACTGCTTCTATTTTTGTTACCTTTACTTTGAAATTTTAATTTGGTGTTGCTTTCATCTCAATGGTATTGCTTTTATTTCTGAAAAATTATTTCAACTTTTTTTTAAAAAATGGTGCCAAGTTATTTGGTAAAACTTTGTGTTTACTGTTTACTGATCATAATGCTTAACTTAACAAGTTTATATGTTGTGTTTTTAATGTAGGTTTGTTAAATGGTGGAAGAACAACAATAATGATTGAAGACTCTTTTGATGCAATTTTTTTATTATAATGTTAAATTTGTAGTGATTAAACATTAATATTTTTTTAATTTCAAGTTATTTGACATTGTATGAATCTTATGTTTGTATATTAATTTAGTTATGAATTTTAAGTTTTTATCTTAATTTATATATGAATGTGTAAAAATTAGAATGTTATTTAATTTTTATAGGGGCGGGTAGGGGCGGGACGGGTACCCGTGGGGGCGGGTTAGGGTAGAGCAGCCTACTACCCGCAGGTAGGGATGGGATGGGTAGTAGTGGAGTGCAAGGACGGCGGGGCGGGGTCGGGTAGGGCAAAAACCCGCCCCTACCCGCTCCACTGCCACCCCTAATTACTCGGGGTTTACACCTTACACAATCACAAGTGTTTTCTCTTCCAACATTGGCTCTTGATCCTCCTCGATGGGTCTCCTTCCTCGCAAGTGTCCTCCTGTGACTTCACAAACCTGACTCGTAAACGATGAACAACGGTTCAGAATGACGATTTTGTTGGGTTGATTTGGAAATCACCATTGTTGGGAAGCTCAATCCTCTCTTCTCGCAAAACTACTCTTTCCGTAACTCTTCTTATGTTTCAAAGCAAAAGATGGGCTAAAAACAAAAGGTTGAATATGTAAATTCTATTAATAATTATTTAATTTTTAAATTAAAATAAAATATTAACGTGTTAGATTATGATTTGTCACGTTAGACACTTAACAACCACCTAGGATTAAAACTAACAGCGTCTGTTACCAAATTAACTTTTGGTTATAACGCTTATTTAAATTAGTCACAGATAGTATTGTCGACTTCTCAATCTTTTATTGTCAAAAATGACTATTTAATCGATTTTTTTAATTTTAAATTGATTTAAAAATGGATATCATCACTCTTAAATTGATAATACTATTATCCCCAATCAAATAATTTTACTCTCCATACAAAAACACATCAAAAACAAAATTTTATCAATTTGGGAATGGCATTGGCTAACTCCCATTAAATTATACTTTAATATGAAAAAAAATTCTTAAAAAGTGCACCGAAGTTTGGCAACCTTCAGGAGGTGTTAACAAACATAACAATCTTTGCTGATCCATATAAGCAATTTGTTGCATCATCAATTGGATTAGCGTGTGAGAATTAATTAATTTATTATATTTTTTCAAAAGGGTCAATGGACATAACATGATTATATTATGTTTCAACTAACTTAATTTACTAATGTTTACTATATATTTATTTAAAATGGTTTTGAATTTAGTATTTCTAAATTAATCAAATTATGCATTTGAAATTTTAACAAGTTTCTATTGCATACATGCTTTGATGTATAATTTTTGTTTGAAAATATTTTTAATTAAAAAAATATTACTACGATTGAACTTTCCTCTTCGTAACCATTTCTCCTATTTTAGGATAGCCCTGAAGATGCTTTTTTTTTTTAAACTATCCCTACTTTTTCATTACTAGATAAATAGATTGATTGATTTGCTTGAATGTGATTAGTGAATGAATTCACTAAAGTGAGCAAGACATGGCATAGTTAAAATTAATAAATGAGGTTATTCAATGACAATGTCCAATATAAATTGAGCATGATGGAATTAAACCAGATTAGCAAGTATAAGAGGAGAACAAGTGAGAGTACTCATTTAATTGAGTCTTTATTATTGTGCAAGAAGTGGGAGATGCTAGTCAAGATGCAACTCTTTTAATTTTATGAGAGAAGGATAATAAGTCATTGACCTTTTATCACAAAAATTAATTAATCTTTTAAGATTAAAAAATACGAAAACGTCTCTAACTATTTAAGATGTAAAACATTTGAGTCTTTCCATTTGTTTTGTTCTCTAAATTTTAAGGTAGTATTTGTTTTGAGGTATTGAAACAGAGATAGAGAGACTAAGACTCAGTATTATATTTGTTGATCTAGAGATTGGTATTAAAATTTCAGTTTTTGTCTCTAAAATTTTAGTATTTCAATACCTCCAAAAAATAAAGACACAATAGACTGAAATTTTTGGAAACAAAAACTGAAACTTTAATAAAATTTATAATTAAAATACCCTCATTTCAATTAATTAATTCTAATTTTATCTTTTTTGCAAATTAAATTAAAATTTTATTTATATTTCAATCCCTGTCTCTCACTTTATACCAAACACAATACTAAAACTTATATCAGTCTCTGTCTCTCCATCTTTGTCTCTCAATCTCAATCTATTTGTCTCTATCTCTTTTCCAAACGCTACTTAACAATGTAACTGATGTGGCCGCTAAAATAACCACGTGTCCACGATGATGCACGCAAAAAGGGTAAAAAAAAATAAAAGGACATTTAGATTCCTGTTTCTTTTCTCCCCCTCCTCTCTCCCATCATCATTTCTATTTTTTTCAAAAATAGCAAAACCTCCTAATTCTTTAATATTTTTGAAGTTTGTCTTAGAAACAAAACATAAAAGAGGGATTTTATTTTATTCAACACACTTTTATTCACTTCTTATTTTTTGTGCCGCTGCTATTTGCTATTCTTGTAATCCTTTTATTTCATTGGTAAGTAGGAGGAATGTAAAGACTTTGATAGAAATTGAGGGTGACTGTCAAAATGAGTTAGGATTTCATGTGTTTACGTAATTATTGAACATTTTATCTTCAAAAGGGAAAAAGATAAAGCTTGATATAAAGCTTTCAACATCAGGTTCGGCTTAGCAGGGACAACTTGAAAAGTATCCATTCATTCTCTCTCTCTCTAAGTGTATTTTATATATTGAATAAAAAATAGAAATTTAGCAGCCAAATATTGAGTCTTTTTTAATATTGAATTGAATATGTGCTAACTACTAAGTAATAATTCTAGGTTGCTACCATAATTAACAGAGAAATTAATGGCCACATGTCAAATTACCTGAGATTGCCGCTCCGGTTGATTTTCCAACTTCACAATGTTAGGATACATGTCAATTTATGGTTGGCTTATGCCTGATGTCGTTGACTGAAATTTGTAGAATAACAACAATAAGAGGTTCAGTAGTTTTTGAGACACATGAAAATGGTGATGTGTAAGAAAAGGTAAAATATAACCTCCTACTACATAGAATTTTACGCTTAAATAGTAAAGTAGAAGTGGCAAAATATTATGACCTCCAAAAAAAAGATTTATATAAATATAATTAAAAAGAATTTTATAACTAAAAACCTTAAAAGAAAAAAAACTAAGCAAAAACAAAAAATAGAAAATCATATCACATTCGTACGAATAAGCATAAAACAGATAGATAAGATCAAAAGAAGGCAAAAATATAATATACAGATCAGAATTTCAAAACACATATATCAAACTCCAAACTCGACCTGTAAAGTTAAGGCCAGCCAGAATATATAATTATATATATATACAACTCAATAAAACTTAAACTACAGAATAAACACCTGTTTTTTCAAGTCAATCTCTAGGAGGGACAAAATACAAAATTTAAATGCGGAGATTCTATAAGCATATATACATAGCCTAAACAAAATATAACAGTCCAAAAGATAGTTCTTCGCTTGTAAGGAAGGTCTCCAGATGCTCAACGAGGTGCCTCTCAACATGCATCTGAAAATAACAGAAATATGTATGGAATAAGAATCGGGGGTTCTCAGTATGATAAAGGTGTCCGCATAATTAATATAAAAAGTTTCGAAAAAGCCAGAAGCATTACTAAAACTCCGACAATCAGATTTCAGCTTAAAGATTCAACTAAACCAGAAATTAAGGTATTTCAAATTCTGAATTTAACTTTAACCTAACACTTTACTTTCTGTCTCCTCCAATCCTTCGAACCCCTTCCTCACACCCCCGTCAAGAGGGGTTTTTCAGAAAACAGACACATATAATTCAAACAAAAAAAAACACAGACAGAAGTGCAATTACAACAAGTAGAACAAGTAGCAGATAAGTAGAGTTAAGTAGTTAAGCAAACTAAAACAATGCACACTCAAACAAAACATACAAATGCATATGATGTATGTCTGTCCTATGACTGATAAGTCTCATCTATCGATTATATAGCAAACCCAACATATCCTGTAGTTAACCATTAGACAGTCCATCTGTGCGTGCATCCCCAAGCTCAAAAATAATATCCATGGAGTCAAATTTCAAGCTCAAATATAATATTCCATGGAGTCAAACTCCAAGCTCAATAATATAATATTCAAAATCCATATATATGCATGTCCATAGGGAACTGGGAAAGTCAATGTGCCTAGTCACATCTTGCAACAGAAGGTCAACAAATTGTCTCAAATATACAAGCCACATAATAATCTTTTTCTTTTTAAAATAACAACACTTCAAATCAAAACTCCAATTTTTATAGAAATTTCGGTAGTATCTCCTCTAAATTGAATTTCTGCCACTCCTCAAGGGTCCCAACCACCAAACTAAACACCTCTCGATCACTCAAATCATTTCCAGTATCAAATCATTTTAAAATCAAACCAATTCCAATATCAAATCTTTTTCCAAAACCAACCAACTCCAATAACAAATCATTTACAAAAACCAAACCATACATCATATACCATATACACAATTCATCAATAATTCATTCAGTTCGTTCTTATCTTAAGGTCATCTAGCCTAAATTTTCACGTGACATTAAACATTAACTACGAGAAACTAAAATCATACCTTGGCCGATTCATCCCTAAATTTGAAACACCGCAAAAACCTCTCCTTTCACAAGCTCCAAGCTTCCAAACGTCAATTCCTCAAGTTTAACCACCCGGATTTTGTTTCAAACCGCCTAATTGAACTTCAAATCAACAAGAACAGAATCTAATTCATATAATATCACTATAATTATCATATGATTCACAAACTCAATGATTCAAAAGGGTTCAACAGTTTCTTACCTTATCTATGAATCAATTAGAGAAAATTCAGTGATTTTTTGTTACTAGAGTTCACATAAACCATCAAAATCATTCAATTCCTCAATACACAAACTCAAAACCCACGAAATTGAGAAGGAGAAGAATTGGGTAAGAAATTCAAATTTCTTACCACTTTATTCGGATAGAATTGAAGAGAATTTTGAGATAAATACGTAACCGCTGATAGCTCGTCAATCGAAACTCCGAATTAAAAGTTACATAAAATTAAAATGTCTTGACGAAAATTTGGGTTGTTTTACGTTAATCTTCTCTTCTCAACGAGGGTTTGCAAGAAATAATGAAAAAAGGGCTCGTTTTAGTTAGTGGTTTTATGAGTTGGGTCTGGTTTAATCAGTTCGGTCTATTGATCCAGTTTTACATCAAAATTTTTAAAATAAGTATTGAAATTCGTATTTTTAATATTTTTACTCTTTTAAATTATAAAAATTAATTTTTTTAATTTTTTTGAATAATAATTAATTTATTGACTAATTATTTATTAATTTTACAGAATTTACATTAAAAAAAAAAGACAAAAACCTAGATGTTTTTTTTTACATGTGCCACGTATAAAGCATTAAGGACAAGTGGCTATTCTAGCAGCCATGCAGCCTATGTCGTTAAGGTTTAGAGAGCTAAACGAACAGAGGGACGGAGTTAATTGTCTCATGTTTTAAATGGTCCAAGGCATTTTTGTATTTTTTTTATTGGTTATAGACTAATTTGTCCTCATGGTTAAAGACTAATCCCTACATTCTAAATCCTAAAATCTTAACCCATTTGTCTATAATCAAGCATTTTAGTATGATTTGACTTCAACTCTATTTTGTGCCTTGCCAAAATTTGGGGCTAGCCCATTGCTACAATCCCTTCCCCCAAAACTTGCCTTCTACAGTAGTTCATGCATCTAACCTTATATTAATATTTTTAATCAGATAAATTAAGAATAAATTTACTGCAGATCTTTAGTTCTATTTAAAAATTTGTTGTTAGTCAATAAATTAATGTATATATAAAACAAAATTTAAAACTTTTAATACTTATTAAATAAAAAAATGAACAAATTATTCCACCAACCTAAATCTATTTAAACTTGTTTTTATTTGACCTTACTTAGACTCTGCCAATGAACGGATAAAAAAAATATTTGTCATAATTGTGACATTCAAATCTCACTAAGATTGGATCTTAGACTAAAATAAAACAATTAAAGTGTTATCTCTCAATTCATGTTCTAGCAAGGATTATATAAAACAAAGAAAAATATAACTTACCCAGTCAATAATAAAAAATTTGTCTTCATTCCACCAAAACTAGCTCCACCTATCAACATGGCATGCTATAATTTGCATTTAGAAAAAAAAAATAAATAGACAAAAATATACATAAAAGAGTTTGTCGAGAATAAAAATACACAGTACACTCTAAAGATTGATTTCGTTGGACAAAAGTGTCATATTAATTAATAGTAGGTGCGTCAGATTTGAAGTGTACTTTTATTCAATAAAAATAATCTTTTAAGTGTATTTTAATATTTATAACTTTTTACTGTGTTTTTGTCCATCTCAAACTTTTTTATTTATACTTTTGTTCATTTACTCTAAAAAAAAAAATGAAAAATCTATGGGGCAAGAACTCAAATTGAATAAAAGTTATATAACAAAACATAAAATTGTTAACATCCAAGTTTCTCATCCCAAGTCTTCATCGCGTAAGGGTTCACCTAATTCACTTGACACAATGTTATTTCTTATCTTAAAAATATAAAATCTCAGTCTAGGGTCTTTCTTAAAACCCAACAGTACCTCAACCTCTGTTATCTCTACAAACCAGATAAACACAAATAATTTATACAAATTTACCATACAAAAAAGAAAAAAGATAATATAATTCATTTAGCACATAGTTACATTCATAGCAATCACAATCAAATGCATATCCAAATAATATGCACAAATTCACATGATGAATATTTTTTCTATTAATCATAAACTCATGTATCGATTATATAGTCAGACCTAATCAAATCTAGTAGTCATTCTTAAACTTTATTTTGTCGTTCATCTTACACGAGGAACAACCAAAAATTTTTAAAAATTTGCCTTAGAAAAAGAGTATCATGTCTCTTTTTCTTAGAGAAAAATTATTCAGAGATTATGTGCTTAATCACCCTTACAATATAAAAGAATTCACATACAATCCATCAAGTGTCATAAATCGTCTAGTATAATCATATCAAACATCATTATAAGACCATAGTGAATCTCGGCATCAACCTTATCATCTCATTCCCTATCATTTTGTTACAATAGACCATCATTGTCAATATCGTTTCCTGTGTCATCATTATGCCACCTTAGGCCCTCATCATAACATCATCTAAACATTTCATATTTATTCATCACACGTACCCTACTTCACTCTCAATAACCATTAATTGTGATTTAAGCTGTTAGATACAATTTGAGGATCTAAGGTGAAGGTAGAGGAGTGTTAGGGACAGCAAATTTTGTAATTTGTAACTATTAATTAATTATATTATTAGTGTTTTTAATGGTGTGAGATTTCTTCTAATGGTGTGAGATTATTTTATTTTCTTTTGATGATTAAGTGATTGCCCTAAGCTCGCGAAAGCGGCCTTCTGCTAAAATTCCCGTATATGAAATTCCTTCACATACATGGCAGATCACCTATGCTAATCCCTTGCACCTTTTAGCTTTCAAAACCCAACTTTCAAAGTTCACAATAATTTACATAAAAATTGTATAGTCTCCTTCTTCAAAAACATGAAACAAGACATAATGAATATCTTAATAAGGCAAATCCACCTCAAATAGAGCTCCGAGAACTAACTTATGGCTCGCCAAAATGGCGCACAGATTTTACAAGATTAGGCCTTCCTTTTTTCATTTTCTTTTCTATCCTCCTCAGTTAATTTCTTCAATTTACTCAAGCTCAAACTAATTCTACATTTCACTTTATTTATATATATATATAATTCTCGTGATATCTTAGATTTTAATATAATATTGTGCTTGTTTGGGCGTCATTATTTTGATAAGAAAAAGATCTTTTTTTAATAAAAAAATATTTTTTTTATTTTTTAATGTATTTGACAAATTTCTAATAGTAAAAGTATAAAAACACTAGAAAAATAAATAAAAAAAAATATCTTTTTTGAGAAGCTATAATTTATATATTTTTTTAAAAGATCTTTTTTCTTTAAAAAAAGATGTTTTTCATGTAATAAATAAACAAAAAAGTACTTTTATAAATTATACCCAAACATAATTGATAGATAAAAAATTTTTTTGTATGAGATACCCAAACATAAAATTACTTTTATTTTTTCATAAAATCTTTTAAAAAAAGATAACTCAAAAAAATATTTTTTTAAAAGTTCACCAAACAACGAGTATTTATCCAAAATCAAATCCTATCTTTAGTCTCGATTAACGTAGCTCCTTAGACGTTAAATTTGAGCTCTAGTTGCTCCCTATCAAATTAAACAACTCAATTAAGCTTAACTAACTATTAGGATTCCCAAAATTAAGGGAGAATCAGAAAAAATGTTTTTCTTATCTTTATACTTTAACAACCTAATGCTTAGGACTTCTAAATGTCAACCCATAACTCTCTTCAAGAACCAAATTTAGAAGTCTTAGTTTGGGTGAAACTCTTACCCAAAAATGAAGAGAAAAATAGAGAAGAGGAGGGTTTTTCCAAATTCTTATCGATGAACATTACAACAAAAATCATTTTTATTGTTAATAATATAATGATAATTATATGTCTTATTTAACCATATTTTTGCAGCAGTTATATATTTGTTATTATTATTATATATTATAATAACAATTATATAATTTTTATATCCATTAAAAAAGTCTTTATCGACAATTGTATAACTGTTGTCAACATATTTTAATAAAATAATATAAGATAACTAATGTCTAATTATCATAAATATATATTGGTGGTTATTTTTATTATTATTAAAAATAAAATAAATAATATCCGTTAAAAATGATTTTTTTTTTGTTATAAAATGAGGCATGGTTAATGGTTATGTAGAGAAGAATGCAAATAAATGTTTTTTTGTTTGAACATTATGCAAATAAATGTTTAATCGAAACGAAATCTTGATTGGAGCACTAGTGTCTCGTTTCTTTCTTCTCTCAACATTGTGTTCTCTTCTCCAAGAAGAAAAAGAAATCCAAATGGAGATGAATTAGAAAGAAGGGTCATAGGGTTCTCTTTCTTTAAGTGGGCCAAGGGAATTTTTATCTTTTTGTCCTTTGAGCATATTTTGTAGCCAACATTTAATATTATGTGTTTTCACCATTTTTCTGTTTAAATTTTTATAATGAAAACAAAAAGAGAGACAAAATCTTAAGCATTAGCAATTTTATTTTATATTAATCAATATATTTAGTTATTAGTCTAATATTTTTAATCTAATAATCAAATAATATATTTTTAGTTAATATTTTTAAATATTACTAGTTAGCTGTTGGTCAAAAATAATAAATTTTAATAATTCTTTAATATTATCTTAAAAAATAATTAAATTTGATATTAAAAAAATCTTGAATTTTTTTTAACAAATTCAATAAATAAATACATTAGTCTTTCTGTCTATAAGTATAGCTGTATAGGTCACTTTTAATAAAAGTACATGAATTAAAAAGTCGTTATCTTCAAAAGTATTTAACGTGTTTAGAATAATTTAACTTTGAAAGTTTTAAATATTTAGTGCATAATTAAGTATTTTATAATTTATAATGAATAAGGATATAAGTGGAAAAGGAGAAACAGGACATCCTTAAATAAATTAAATGATTTATATTAATTAGACAAACTTTTAGATAAAATTGACCTGAATTACTATGCATGGACTGAGTGTAAGTTCTAAAACTTCTCAATTTGAATACTACTACTCTCAAAGACGCTTGTAAAGTTATAATTGGATCAATGACTTCAATTAAAAATTGATCTCATAAAATTACTTGAAAATAAAAAAGTATTGGTGACCAATTATATATGCAGTTAACTAGAACAAATTTTAAAAATTTTTAAAAATTTAATTTTAAAATTTTTAAAATTTAAATTTGCATTAAAAAAATTCTTTTCATAAGAAACGACGCAGCGTCATTCCTCTCCTCTCCTAATGCGACATTATTTTTTCTTTTCTCCTATCGTGATTCGCCGTCTCCATATTACGTCACGCCGCCATTCTTAAAGGGATCCTCTCATGCCGCACCGCTTATGCGCATCGACGTCAAAACTCTTCTCGCAGAGTTGCGATCTATGCACTCCCAACTATTCAGCACGTGGAGTCGCCGAGTCGGACCACCCTTGACCACATCTTCTCGCGTTGTCATGGTGCTGCCCGTGGGAATTCTATTGCCACAACGACGACGCAAAACGCAATAGCGCAGCCACCCTTTCCATCTCTTCACGCAAGAACACTTTGGCCTCTTCCCTCCATCTCGTCATACTTCTTCATAATTTTGGATAATTCTTTTTATTAGTTTTGAATGTTTCTTTCTCTTAAATTTTGGATGTTTTCATTTTATGTTTTAAATATTCTTTTTTTTGGGTTTTGGATATTTTTTTTTAATAGTTTTCGATTTTTTCTTAGTTTTTTTTAATATTTTGTTGTATGTCTCGTTTTATTAAGTTTTAGAATTTTAAAAAGATTTTGAATATCTTATTTTTTTACAGGTTTTAGATGTTTTTTGTTACATTTCTGATGTTTTTTTTATTATGAATTTTTAAAATGATTATTTTGGATGTTTGTTATTATTTGGTATTAGATTTTTTTAGATGGTTTTTTTGTTATGTTTTGAATGATTTTTTTTATTAGGAATTTTTAAAATAATTTTGGAAGTTTTAGAATGAATTTTAGATTTTTTAAATGAATTTTGAATTTTAAAAATTATGTTTGAAAATTTTAAAATAGATTTTAGAATTATGATTTTATAATGATTTTGGATGTTTATTATTATTTGGTGTTAGATATTTTTTTAGATTTTAGATTTTTTTTTATTAAATTTTGAATATTTCTTATGATAATTTAAATTTACATTCTTCCATAAAAAATTAAAAAAATTACTAATTAGCTGTAATTAGTAGCATCACCCCTAGTTAATTAGCTAACGGAATTGTTAAAATATATGTATTACTCCTTCACTTTATATTTTCCTTCACAAGTTTACTTCAAAATATTCATTTTTTTTTTTTTTTTGCATTAGAAAAACACACTATTTAACTAATCCAAGCTACTATTATAATGAGGTTTATTTTTTGTTCCTCAAACAACTTGTGTTGTCACTATATATATATGCATATGCAGTGTGTGCATTTGCACTCTGAATCGCTCTAATAAATATTTCTTTACTTGCCTCTACAAACGCTAAACATTCTAACTTGCTGATTCCAACCATTATAATTTAAAAAGCATCACATATTCAATTATTATTAAGTAAAATGACAACAATCCCTTCTATGATTCCTTCTCCACAACAAACTAAAAATTCTATTGACATGCGCCCAATATACATTCCCAATTATATCCCTAACCCTTATTATGTTCGCATTTTTGACACGACACTACGCGATGGGGAGCAGTCTCCCGGGGCTGCAATGACATCCCAGGAGAAGCTTGACATCGCACGCCAGCTCGCGAAGCTTGGCGTGGATGTCATAGAGGCAGGATTCCCTTGTTCGTCTCAAGACGAATTCAAGGCTGTCAAGATGATAGCCGAAGAGGTCGGAAACGATGTTGATGACAATGGATATGTTCCGGTTATTGTTGGTATTGCTAGATGTAATCAGAAGGATATTGAAACTGCATGGGAGGCTGTTAAACATGCCATGAGACCAAAGATTAGCACGTTTATTGCTACAAGCCCAATTCATATGGAGCATAAGTTGGGTAAGAGCAAGGAAGAGGTTCTTCAGATTGCATGCAAGATGGTGAAGTTTGCTAGAAATTTGGGTTGCCATGACATACAATTTGTTCCTGAAGATGCTACCAGGTATTAGAATTTGATGTTATAAATAATAAATTAAATTATTACTTTTGGTTGTTAATGATCTTAGTGCCAGGCTATTCTAACAACGAAATATTGGTAAACCATTAAAATTGTCTCCGATTTTTTAATATATTGAAAAAAATACCTTCTACTCTTAACGATAAAAATATCTTTAAATATATATTATTAAACGTAATAAAAATAACTAAAAAGATATTATTTTTTATAAATGACAAATGAATATTTGATTCAAAATTTTGTAAAAATATTTAGATAACTATTTTAAAAGTACAATAAAAAAAATAAAAATTTGATCTCTAAAATTTTTTATTTTTTAACTATTAACAAAAATAAATAAAAAAATCTACTTAACATAAAATTACCAAAATTTAAGAATAAAAATATTTTATTTTTTAATCATATTTGTTAAAAACAATATCAAAATTCAATCTTTAAAACATTATTTATAATATATATTTAAAGTTGGGTATTTTTATCACATTTTAAAATATTTTTAAGACAATTTTTTTATTAATAGAAGTAGAAGATATTTTTGCCGACGTATTCAAAAATCAGGAATATAATAATTTTAATAGTTTACCCATGAAATATATAAGCTAATTTGGCCTCCATAAAAAATTGGGTTAGCTCAGCATAACTTCATAAAATAATGGTATTTGAAAATCTCGAAATGTGTTAGATACCTAAAACATAAAATAAAAAAAGGACGTCTTTTAGTGGTTTCAAAAGTATTTTTTAAAGGACAATTTATTTTTTGTTATACAAATATCACATCTTAAATTATTATATATAGAACAGTTAACAGATAATGAAAACATAAAAGAACCATAAAATAGCATGAGATTTAAATTTGTTATTCATTTGAAACTCAAAAGTCCACTACTACCTCATAAACTAATAATTCAAAATGAAAAACTAATATTTGATTATTAGAACACAAGTAACGCATCATAAATCTAGCATCAAGGAATAGATGTCGGCACGATAATGCTTTTCGAGAATGTATATCCATTTAAATTTGTGGACAAGTAAAAACTCTTATAAATGATTTTTATGGATATACTTTTAACACTATATTTGAAGTACTTGTTCATAAAATAGTATATCATCATCAACTTTGTTTATAACAAATTGATCTATTTTTGTGTCCCAAAATCTATATATATTGTGAATAAATAAGTATATATGAATTACGGTTTACAGCTCAGTTTATTTTAATGATTTAACTTCCATAAGAATTAAAATAATTCAATGTGCCTCTTGGGTGGGAAATTAGATAAATCTTATAGTTATTGTAATAATAATAAAAATCTTTTGCATAATGATTTATATATAATTTTAGATATTTCATAAACACTCTAGCCTAGATTACATGGGTTTATTTTACAACATAGGATTTAAAAATGCTAAAATACGATTTTTATCTTTACAAATATTGTAAAATTTGGTAATGACCAGGTCTCTCTATATGTTTTTTGTATTTGTGAGAATCTAAATATTTTTAACTATATCTAGCATTAAGTCCCCACAATTATCAGGTTTAGATGATTCTAAAGATGTTTTAGTTTTTGCACCCATATACAATATATAAAAGCTATATGCTTGTTTGAAATTCCTAAAATAACACATTTCTTATAATGTACAATGATTTTGTTCAGGTTCTCTCAAATAATAATGTGAGGCATTTAATTTGAAATTAATTTATCATAATTTTGGAAGTACTCATATAAAACCAAATATTTTAGAAATATTTGGACTTATATCAAAGGAAAATCTTCTACGGAGATCAAAATCGAATGTCACTCGATTTCTTATTCATAATAGATGTTAATTTAGATATTTACAAACGAACTAGCTAAGGAGCTAGTATTTAATTTGCTAACTATGCTTATTTAATCATTTATTAGTTGCATTAATATATTTTTTTTTATTATTCATAAAACGATATAATGGATAAATTAAAAAATATTCAATAAATTTGTATTGAAACCTAATAGATATTTACATCAAAATTAAATAACTTATCTAATTTAGAAATTTTTACTAATCAAAGTGAGGAAACATTTAACTTCACAGATATGTCCTAGATGTAGGAGGTAGTGTATACAAATAAATAAAAATAAAAAAATCTTTTTTGATAAATAATAATTTGGGTTTTTTATTTAAATAAATTTTATGGAAGATAAAATTACTGGATTTTCCTGAAACGAATTTTGAAATGTGATTACTCTGTTACTCTTAAGCTATGTAGGGGTATATAATATGTGAATCATGTCAACCTAAAACGATTAATACATGCATGGAGAAGACATAAATCGTGCTAGAGTGCCTAAGGTTAGTAATAAAGCATAAATCGTTCCACCCCCTTAGGTTTCACGTGAATTTTGGCCAACCCTCAATAGGATGCCACGAATTATGCTCTAAGAGGACCCGACCCAGCCTAGCACGGTTTATACTTGCTTCAGTAACCCTCATTAGTGTCCCACGATTTATGCTCAACTTAGTAATCCTAAGGTGGTAACGACGATTTACGAGGGCATAAACTCTATAAATAAACGAGTCTGAATGTAACGAACCACACTTGAGATTTATTGAGCATAGAGAGAGATGGCTGAGAGTATTTTTTTGTTAGTGCATCACCGAGAAAAAATTGATGAAAACACAAGTGAGAATGTAGCTTTGTCTAACAAAAAGCAGATAGGTATATTTGTAAATCTGTCAACGACTTTGATAGAATTACATAGTAGTATATTACAGAAGGCAGGAAAGTGCGGAAAAAAACATGTGAAGCAATTATTTTTTCGTATTCCTATATCATTGAGGCAAGGTTATGTTAAGTTTGGGAAGTACGAGATGCTGGACAATGACGACATGCGAGTTATATTTCACAGTCAAGCAAGATTTTCCGACTTGGGTGCTATGGAATTGTTTGCCAGAATGGCTGATATAGAGGGTAGCTCTGGTAGATCCGCTCCGAATCCGCCAACTGGCGTCATAGAAGGGAGTTCCACCACTATTCCAACTGGGCAACCAGTGACTCCCTTTGTTTCATCCCTATCATTTGCGGCTGATTTACCCGTTCCGATAGATGACTTGGGTGATGGGCGTAGCTTTGGACAGCTTGCAGCTGCAATGGGAGCAGCACCTATAGTAGACGGTGCACCGGCATTCATGGAGATAAGAGAGAGAGAGATCCATTTGCAGAGGCTATAGGCAATGATGGGTCGGATTTGGAGCCACCAATTATTGGGGATGAGAGCGATGAAGAAGAAGACACCGCACATGCTGGGGGAGCACAAACCCATACAAGTAGTCAAACACAGCAGTACCCTTGACATTTTTTCACTTTGGACCTTGATGTAATGAACCAGCCTACATTTGTAGATCAACATCACCCTACTATTCACGGAGACAGGCCTAGCATGATTGGCACAGACGAGTTTGAAATCAGGCAACGGTTTGAAACCAAAGACAAAGTTGTACTGACAATCAAGAGTTATAATATTCGTCGTGGTGTAAAATATAAAGTGTTTGAATCTGACCAATTGAAGTATCATGGGAAGTGTGCCCAGTTTGGAAATAGATGTAACTGGCTTATACATGTGACTATGAGGAAGAGGAAAGGCTACTGGAAAGTTAGAAAGTACAACAGACCACACACATGTTTAGCAACTGAGATATTGACAGATCACAGGCAGATCGATTATCATGTCATCTGCGCTTCAATTCAATAGTTGGTCTTGGCGAATGCATCAGTCTCCATTAAGGTATTACAGAATGTGGTGTCGTAAAAGTTTGGTTTCAAGCCCAGCTACAGGAAGGTTTGGATGGCCAAGCAGAAGGCCATTGCTCAGATATATGGAGATTTGGGAGGAGTCTTACAACCACATACCAAAGTGGATCACCGGGGTTCAGTTGTATATGTCGGGCACTATAGCGGTGTTGCGCACTTCACCAGCGAGGGCAGGTAATACGGTGGATGGAACGAAGGTTTTCTTTCATCGATTATTTTGGACGTTTCCTCCGTGCATTGAGGCATTCAAGTATTGCAAGCCACTGATATCCATCGATGGTACTTATTTATATGGGAAGTATGGAGGTACTTTGCTAATGGCTATTGCCCAAGATGGAAACTCGAACATTCTCCCAGTAGCATTCAGGTTAGTCGAAGACGAAAATACAGATTCACGGAAGTTTTTTCTTAGTCACCTTCGGCAGCATGTCACCCCCCAGCCCGGCATTTTAGTCATCTTTGACCAGCACAATGCCATCAAGGCTGCCCTGCTTCCGGAAGACGGTGGTTGGCTCCGGCCAACGGCATACCGTGCATTCTGTGTACGACACATTGCCACTAACCTCGCGCTATCCTTTAAGTCTAAGGATTCCCGGAAGATCCTCGTGAATGCCGCATATGCAAAGACTGAGGAGGAGCATCGGTATTACATGGTCTTCCTGCGGAAGGAAGACCTGCAATGGTTGATTGGTGTGACAGGATTGGATTGGAGTTATCGACTCAATATTGAGATGGAGATCGTCGATATGGTCATATGACGACTAACATTTCTAAGTCTATTAATGCCGTGTTGAAGATGACACGTAGCCTACCGGTGGGTTCACTAGTTAAGTCAACATATGGGCTTCTGGCCGAGCTCTTTGTGAGGAAAGAAAAGGAAGCCGATTCGCAGCTCGGGGATAGGCAAGAATTTTGTCAGACCCTTGTAAAGGCTATTGAGAAGAATCTACATGCCTCCAGGAATATGCGGGTAGATCTATATGACAGGGAAAACTCTGAGTTTGTTGTTAAGGAGTTTGCGGCGACCAGGGAAAAAATTGCAATGAGTGTCGGGTTTCTTTATCTGATTGCACATGTGACTATGAATACTTTCAAGCCCTCCACTATCCATGTCGTCATGTGCTTGCAACATGCTCGTTTTGTAGACTGGACTGGAGGACTTACATTGATGATATGTACCGCCTCAGCACCGTGTTCAATGTTTACAAGATGAGTTTCTCTCCACCTATTCAGGAAGAGTTGTTGCCCGTATATGAGGGACCTCATGTGATCCCTGATCCGGGCTGCTGTCGGAAGACCTCGGAGTACCAGGATAAGGAATAGTTTGGATGAGACAAAGTCGGATCAACCAAAAAGATGCGGAATGTGTAGGACCCCAGGTCATACTCGAAGAAACTGTCCACAGTGCCCAGGTGCTTCCGGATTGCATGAAGGAAGCAACACATAGCCGCCAGTGATTGACCCATTAGGTTATTAGTATTTGTTATTGCTCATGTGTCTTTATGCTATGTTATTTGTTTTAAGTTTATGTTAGGTTGATATTATTGTTAAATTGGCCTAATTCTATGATATTTTGTATTATGTTATTTTATGTTAAGTTTGCTTTTGTTGGACTTACATTTATGATGTGTTGAATCTTACTTTTGAGACACGTAAGATAAGATACAACAAAACATAGCATGCGCAGCATACATAACATAGCATACAATAATACAATGCAAGATAAGCAACAAAGTAAGATACAATACCCTAAAGATAGATAAACATAAACAAAAGTTTAAAGGTAGATAAGATCCAACAAAAGTCTTAAAATAGATAAGCTACATCAAAAGTCTAAAGATAGATAAATTATAACAAAAGTCAGATAATAGAGGTGATCCCAACAACTAACACATGTGTGATCCAATGTCACACTTTGCCGGCTTGATGACGCATTTCCTCCTTTATATGACCGATACAAACAGGTCTAGTGGCTGAGTGACAGGTGCGAATACCTGATTCGGTTGATAACTTAGTGAAAATTATCTTTGTCTCTGTCTCTGTTAATACTAATTTATAGGACTATATATATAACTCATTTTTTATCTTCTCTTCTCTTAGTCATACCTAGCTAAGTATAACACTACATTCTTAATGTCTTACAAAATAACATTACAAGAAAAATTAAAGGAGCAAATTTTGTTCGTTGTTATCTTTGTTTTAAATACAGTTATTTTAATAATATCTTTATACAATTATTAAATTGTCAAAGAATATTTGAAAGCATTATTCTTCGAACCAATAATTAATAAAAAAATAACATGCAAAAATATATTTTTTGACAATACTTTTAGTTTATAAATACAGTGTAAAAAATACATTTAAATACTTATTTTATAATTACTCACACAAATTGTTGTTTAAAATATTAACTATTTTTGTAAATAATTAATAATTGTGAAAAATATGTTACAAATAAAATAATTAGTTTAAATAATGAAAATAGAGGAATGCTAGGGGCCAGCAACTTTTGTGATATGTAGCCATCAAATAGCCATTAATGATGGTTTTAATGGTGTGAGATTGGTATGAGATTTTATCTAATGGCTCACTTTTCTTTGCTGGTTACATGCTGACCAGAATTTAACAAAGTTGCTGGTTCCCTAGACTTTTCCATGAAAAAATTATATTTCTAGTAAGAAATAAATAAATAAGTCCTACATTCCTAAAGTTCTAATAATAACACTTAATTTTGTATAATTGTATTTTTTTTTTTAAAAATCAATTAATTTTATTTTTATATTTTCAGATCAGAGAGAGATTTTCTTTATCAAATTCTTGGAGAAGTTATCAAGGCTGGGGTTACAACTGTGGCCATACCTGATACTGTTGGCATAACAATGCCATGGGAGTATGGAAGATTAATTGCTGATATAAAAGCTAATACTCCTGGAATTGAAAATGTTGTTCTTTCATCACATTGTCACAATGATCTTGGACTTGCTGTTGCTAACACCTTAGAGGTGATAACCATAATAACATTATCATTTAATGAATATAATAATATAATATAAAAATATATATTGTAATTTTTTCGAGCCTTGACTACTTTTAGGGTGTACGTGCTGGTGCAAGACAATTAGAAGTTACAATTAATGGAATTGGAGAAAGGGCAGGTAACGCATCATTAGAAGAGGTGAGTGTTAATTTTTTATTATTTAGTTAATGCGTTTTTTTAACCAATAATATAAGTTATTTTTCATTCAAATTTTTCCAAGAATCGATTTAAGTAACTTGCATAATCTTAAATTGTTTAAATATTTAATTTTTCAATTTACATTCATGTCCATTAATTATAGTAAGATTATTTTGACAACCATCGTACTAAGCAGGTAGTAAGGTTTATGGTTAAATTAATATAAACATCATAAATATTTATATTTGTAGATAAAGAGATTCATAATAGATTAAGTGTAAGATTCATGTATACTTAGACATGTAGTACTTAGTATCTTAGTATTTACGAACAAATTATCATTTTTAACCACAAATATTTAAAATACTATATAATGAAATTGATATTGTATACACGAAAGATACGTTTTAGTTTATAAAATTATCCAAATCTTAAAAAATTATTCAAAATTTATAAATGATCTCTTTTAACCTAACCTATGCCACTTCCAATTTCCAATCTTTTACCATTACTACCCATCTACATCCTCACTCATCCAACTCTTATCTTAGCTACCACCGTTATTATTGCTGTTGCCACCACCACCACCACTATTACCACCTCTTTCTCTTTGCCCGTCGCTACTACGGCTACTGTTGCATCCTTCTCCTTGCAATCACCACCATCACATACACTTTCTAAAATCTTGATCTAAAAAATCTCAAGGAAATGAGGGAGGCATTAGGAACCGAAGCTTGTAGTGGCTTCTTTGGAATTTTCTCAACAACCATAAACACTAACAAACAACTGTCATTGTCTGTTATGACAAAACTAAAGCTCAACCGTGTAAAGGATAATTCAACAACAAGAAGCAAATCCGCAAAGAAAAAAAGGCATTATAAAGCTCAAGAAGAAGAACAAGAACATTGATGAAGAAGAAGAAGCGTTTTGGATGAGGGCCGGGGCATGTTGTGGATCATCTCGCGGACGCGCTTGTCGCCAACGAGTTCTCAGTGTCACCTTGGATATTCCTTCTAGTAATCTTACTTTCTTCCTTGTTAATTGGGGAAAATCCTAATTTACTCTCTCGATCCCCCATCACACACCATTTTCCATAGCCACCGTCCACAATTTTTTTTCCTTTTTTACTTCAAATATTCATTAACCTAGAATACACTTAAGGTTCTCAATAATCAGACATGGCTTATATATGCTTCTTTAATCAAGTTTAGTTACAGCAATGACATTATTACTTTCTCTTTCTATTGATAAAGAGAAAGAGGTGGCCGATGGCAGCGGCGGTGGTAAAGACCGGTGATTGAAGTTGCGGTCATGAAGAGTTAAGTGGTTGGAAATTATGGAGTAGGGATTGGAGGTTGGGATTGGAGATGGACTAAGTTTCCCCAAGGAGGGTAGTTTAGGAATTTAGGATAATTTTTTGAAGTTTAGATAGTTTTGTTAACCAAAATTCATCTTTTATAAGTACAAGATTAATTTTATCTTTTTATGTATAAATTTGTCAGTATTTTAATATTCATAAATAGAAATGAACAAATAGTAGTTTACTCTAGTATTTATTGTAGGTATATATAAAGTCTTTAAATAGAAATGAATTAGATGTGACATGAAGGTTTATCAAATTCTTATACATAGTTACTATTTACCTTTTTTTACGGATAAAACACTATTTTCTGTTATGATTTTCTTCTTAGTAACGGTAAAAATTGTAATCCTAGTAGTAGTTGTAGTGGTTTGATAGTGAAAGTAACATAATAATAAGAAAAAAAATATAATAATAAAAAAAATAGTATTTTCAGAAGAAAAAACTTTTGTTTTGACCAGAAAAATAAAATTGGATAAAATAAATTTTAGGATAAAAATATGATATTTCAAATATTAAAAACAAAATTAAAACTTTGTCCAAATTTTAGAGATTAAAAATATATTTTATCCTTTTTTAACCAATGAAAAACTCTAATCCATTATTTTTATTTTCTACATCTTTAAAATTAGCTACTTAGCCATTTTTAATTAATTTCACTTAATTTTAATATAACTATAAAGCCTGTTATGGATGCAAAATGAATGAACTTGTCCTATCTAATTAATCTTTTATTTTTAGATAAATGATAATAATAACAATAATAATACTAAATCCACAATAAATTTTAAATTAAAGGATAAATGGCATTATTAGTTCTTTTTAAATTCCTTTGACATTGCCATAAAAAGAATAATGTAAGAATAATGTTTGGGAGACAATAAAATATCAATTCAAAAATCTAAAATAATTTTATTTAATGTTTATTAATTACTATTAAAATAATGATATAATTTTAAATGTAATAAATACGTGAGTATAAGTATTTTGAATGTTAAGCAATTCCACATATGTATTTATTAGTAGAGGAGTTCACTAGTTGCATTTCATTCTTCTATAATCTTATACTTCTTCACCTTAATAATCTTAAGGGGAGTGCTAGGAGAACAATGAAAATTTTGAATAACATGAACAACTACCAATCAAATGAAAATACATTACACCTTAATTTAATGCTACTAATTAAATTTACTCTTTTAATCCTATTAATTCATATTATTTACACATTGTTCAAAAATCTTATTGATTACCTATACTTTTCCTAATCTTAAAATCAAATTAGGTTTATTTGCCTTAATTATTATCATATAAAAAGTCTCAATTTTGTTTTAAATTAGATAATTAACAAATTTACAAGTCAACTTACCCAAAAAACAATTAAACTTCAAACAACTAGCTACTAACATTGGGAGAATACAATAATTAGGCAACACCTAACCAAGGAAAAAAAATAAATAACACAATTAACTAATTATCATCTAAGAATCAAAGATTAGATGCATTATTTTTATTTAAAAATAAAAATAAAAATTTATTCATTGTTATTGTTAAATTAATAATTTGTTTTATTTTTATCTTTTTCAAGATTGTGATGGCCTTAAAATGTAAGAGATACGATCAATTTGATGGATTATACACAGGAATCAACACACAACACATATTAAAGACAAGCAAGATGGTTTTATAACTCAAACTAATACTACTTTTGTTTTGTTTTTATTCTTAACTTTCTATTTTTGCTGTCACTAAAGTTATCTTTATTCAATTTATAAATTTAACAATTTTTTATAGGTCGAAAAGTACACTGGTATGTATTTACAACCACACAAGGCTCTTGTTGGTGCTAATGCATTTGTTCATGAAAGTGGCATTCATCAGGTTAGTGTTGTTAAAAATTTAATGATATTATTTGGACAATACAATAAGTATTAATTGTATTATCAAAGTTTATAATTTTCAACTTGGACATAAAGTTAACTGCTTTATATATTCGATAGTTTTACAACATAAAACAATGAAAATTTTTATAAATGATGCCAAAAAACTTTAAAATTTCAATCAAATTAAAAAATTTTTGAGAGTTAACCAAAATTACATACATTAGAATTTTTCTTTTTTATCATTTTATATTATGCTAAAATTTAAAATATATTTCTAGGGATAAATACTGTTTTAGTCCCTAAAATTTGGGGTCAAAATCGAATTCGTTTCTCACTTTTTTTTTTAAATTTAAAGTCGTTCTCAATATTTCATGTGGTATTAAAATCGTCCTTTCGACATTTTACGAACAAAAATGTCCTTGCATTAATTCTGGCCCTAATCTCATCATCCACTATCATTACCTTTACCATCACCACCATCAATTTTTTTTTTTTTTTTGATTGTTGAGTTACAAACTCGACCCAAAATAAGAAAAAAAGACACAAAACAAATCATACATCTCAGTTATATCCCCTTCGGCATTGCCATCAAGAATAATGATCAAGAATAGGATAACACTACTAATATAAAAATGCCCAAAATACAAGAAAATCACACCTAATATAAGGACTAATACCAAATCAAAAAGAAAGTTCTCCAACTAAATACTAAGGCTAGAATAACTATTGATAACTTGTCTCTATCTTTTATTGCATTATTCCATCTCCAGCACTGTATATAAGACAACTTCTCTATAATCATTGCCCCAGTTGCACACGAAAATTATTTTGGTGATCACGCAACTTTTCATTAGCACCACAAGACTTTTCTATTCTCATTCTGATTATTGACCATTTTTTTTCAATTGTTGATGAATTTGAACTCCTTATATGAAGCATATTGAACCTTAATATTATTGCAACTTTGTAGGAAATTTTTCAGTTTATTTCTTTTAAAATTCAGCCTCCAATAATTATTTCCTTGTCCTTTGGTCCATCTCACCAAGATTGCTTCATTGGTTTTGAAGACCACCCGCTCTAAAACTGCACTATACTCTTCCAGCAAGAATTGAACGGATGTTTCAATGCATTCTGCCAAAGCATTAACTCTAGAATCTGCATTCAAAAACTCACATAAAAGTACAATAATATTATTTTTAGCATTCACAAGATAGCCATCCACTGCCATACATTATTTTGAAGCAACATATTCAGCACAAATCCACCAAGAAAATTCATAATCAATGTTCACAGCCGGTCCTAGACTACTTGTAGCCCCTTGAACAATAGTTGACTGCTCTTCCTTCCTTTTTTTGTTAAGAATTTTCCATTCTTTTAGCTGGAACATAATAAACTCCCATGCATTTTCACATGATACATCCTTTCTTTCAAAAATAAATTGGTTCCTACTCCATATCACCCCTACTATTACAAACCAACAATTTATTCACCTTCTCCTTCCCACTCTCAATCTCTTTGGCCTAACTCATGTAATTCCCCCTACAACCATAGCTTTATACCACAAACGAGAAACATAGTTACAATGGATGAATAGGTGATCTATATCCTCATCATCTAAACCACATAAAGTATATGTTACCTCATTTCCATCACCACATTAATCTGTGCCAGCCTTTTCATCGTGTTGAGCTTGCCAAAGATCAGAAACCAGCCCATCATCTCCACCCTTAGAGGTACAGTTTCCCGCCAGATATTATCAAAAGTATGACATGTTTTAGGAAAGCCCAATGCTTTTGACTCCACTGAAGTGATGAACGACTTTACTGAGAAACTTCCATCCTTGGAGCAACTCCAAATGAGCTTATCTTCTGTACCTGCATTTAAACAAACTTTTTGTAATAATACTAGTAATTTCTCACAGTGTTTACACTCTCACTCAAAAAAGCGTCTCCTCCATCTCAGGTTCCAGACCCACCTAAAGTCGTCCCAAAAACCACATTTAACAATAGTTTCTGCTTGTTGGGTAGAAATTAAATACAGCCTTGGAAATTTTTCTCTGAGCCTAAAATCACCCAACCACTTATCATCCCAGAATTTTGATTTTTCACCATTTCTAACGCACATTCTAAGGCCCGCTGAACTTAATTCTTTACATAGTTGGTTACTTTTAACTCCATTTATGATATCCTTCCATGGTCCGCTAGACTTAGGTACATTATGCTCATTGATCGGTTCATCTAAAGGTACCACATTACACGAGGATACAATTTTCTTTCACATTGGTTTATCCTCTGTTGAGTATCTCCACCACCATTTAAACAGCAAAGCAGCATTTTTAATAGTGATATCTTCCACTCCAAGCCCTCTATGCTCCTTTGGCTTCTGTATAGTGTCCCATGCTACAGTTAGTAACTTTGTTCGCCCTTCTTTTGTACCCCAAAAATATTTTGATTGTAGGAAAATGATCTTCTTAGCCACCGCCTTAGGTAGTTTGAATAAACTTAAGTAGTAGATCGGTAAATTATTAATTACCGATTTAATAATTGTCAACCTACCCGCTCTTGACAGTAATCCTGATTTCCATTTTGACAATTTCTTTTCCATCTTCTCAATGATCGGCTTCCAAGTTTTAATACGCTTGGGATTTGCACCCAGAGAAATACCTAAATAAGTGATTAGTAGTCTCCCAAGCTGACAGTTCATAACCTCTGCCAAACCATATGCAACTTCCTCATGCACATTAATAGGAATGAGGGTGGACTTCTAATAGTTAATCACTAGTCTCGACATCATCCCGAAAAAAGCTAATATGCCTCTGAAATTTCGTAAAACCTTTCTATCTGGCGGGTAGAACAAAATTGTATCGTCGGCAAACTGTAAATGCGATAGAAGCACCTTGTCTCTACTAACTTCTAGGCCAGAGATGCTTCCTATATCCCTTGCTCTTGTAAACATCTGATTCAAAACCTCTGCCACCAAAATAACGAGGAATGGCGAAATTGGAACCCCCTGATGCAATCCCCTCTCCATGGCAAAAGGCTCTATCGGTGATCCATTTACAATGATCGACATGGCCGCTGTATTGAGCATTCCACTAATCCATTTCCTCCAAATATCACCAAAACCCATAATTTTTAGAACCTGATCCAAGAATGACCATCTGACAGTGTCATATGCTTTCTTGAAGTCAAGCTTAATAATTACCCCACTCTTCTTGCCTTTTTTCAACCAAGAAATGGTTTCTGACGCGATTAATGCACCATCAAGAATCTGCCTATTCTGTATGAAAGCAGATTGCACTTCCCCTACCAAAGAGCTCATTATCTTCTTCATCCTTAGGACCAAAACCTTTTATATTACCTTATATATGCTTCCCACCATGCTTATTGGTCTGAAGTCCTTCATTTCTTCTGGCACATTTATCTTTGAGGGTAGGATCACCCATGTCATGTTTAAGTTCCTATGTAGAGATCCCATTCTGAAGAAGTCTAAAACTGATTCTGTGAACTCCATCCCAATGATCTCCCAGGAATTTTTCACAAAGAACATGTTGAATCTGTCAGGGCCGGGTGCTTTGGTAGAACCACACGACCAAACAGCTTCTTTTACTTCATTATAGGATGGCATCAACTCAAGTTGCATTCTTGCTCCTCAGATAATCTTGCAACCAATCCCTCTTGGACTCTTATAACCAGCATCCTATCCTGGTGATAGAGATTTTTGAAGAATTTTCTTGCTTCATTCTTAATCCTTCTTGGATCTTTGAAACGTCTGTTCCCGATCTTGATTTCCTTTATCTGCTTCTTTCTCCTTCTGATTGTTGCCATGGTATGAAAGTATCTTGTATTTTTGTCTACCTCCTTGATGTATTTCTCCCTTGACATTTGCTTCCAATATTCTCCTTTTTGTTTATACCATATATCAAGCTGGCCTACCAACGCCTTCCTTCTACTCAAGTTTATTTCTGCCTCAATGTTTTCTTCTAAGAGGACTTCCACTTTGGCAATTTCACTTTCTAACCTCCTGATTTTATCATCAATGTTGCCAAATACCTCCCTGTTCCATTTTGAAATATTCTTCTTTATTAGCTTTAATTTCTCATGCTTCGGTAACTCTCCTAAAGCCCTCCATTCTTCTCCTAACATTGGTAAAAATTTTGGATTAGAGAACCAAATGTCAAGAGCACGAAAAGATTTCGAACCCCATTGCAATCTATCCGTCATCAGGCATAAAGGTACATGGTCTGACTTTGAACATTTTAACACATCAATTCTTAATTCCGGAAACTTTTGTAGCCATTGAGGATCCACACAAATTCTATCAAGCCTACTGGCCTGGCTTCCCCTCCTCCAAGTAAATTTTCTGCCCTGGAGAGGAAGGTCTACCAGGTTCATATCTTGAATCCAGTTGCCAAAATCCCTCATCCCTGCTATACTTCCTCTTTCGCTACACCTTTTTTTCCGAGCATAATACTTCATTAAAATCCCCGAATACAATAAAGGGCCTCATCAGGCTATTCTTTAAAGCCAACAGTTTATTCCATAACTCTCTTCTTTCACTGACCGAATGATTTTCGTAGACAAGAGCAATAGAAATTTTTCTACCAAATTGTCTCAGCATACCAATAATACAGATCTATCTATAACCTTTATCTCTTCTAATTACCTCCAACATCTCCTTATCCCATATACATACAAGGCCACCATTACTCCCCTCACCCCCAAAATATTCCCAGTCAAAGTCAGAATTTCCCCACATCCTTTTTATTATATTCTCAGAAATACTATCATTTTTAGTTTCAACAATACCTACTATTATCAAATTAAATTTTCTCACAAATTCTTTGATGCATCCCACATTTCCCCTACTCCCTAACCCTCTACAATTCCAGCATAAAATCATTGATTGTGATTTGAAGCTCCTACCTTTGTTTTGTAGGTTCTCTTTCTTCCTCTTATTCTCTTGGTGACATTAATATCTTCCATCACATTTCCTCCCTTCAGATCCTTCCTGATGAAGCTCATAGCTTCTTCCTCATCACTGCATTCCAGGTTCAACTGCGATCCCAAGATCCAAGCTTTTGTTGCCTCACTTATGGCGTCACTCTCCTCACCATCACTATTTTCAGAATGTTGATTTTCTGTGCCCCTTTCCTTTGTTATTTTGAGATCGCTCTTCCTCTGCCTCATTACTTTAGCACTATTCTCACATTTCTTCTTTCTTTTTTGTGATTTGATTGATAGTAGCACTTTCTTCGATTTTTCTCCATACTTGGAAGAGTGTAACCTTCTTTCTTTTAGCGTTGGGGCCAATAGAGGCTTCTTTGTTTTTTAGGGTCTGCCCTAACCATCCCAGTTTCATGCAAAATGATTGTTTCTTCTTTTTTGCCTTGATCTGCAAGGAGTTATTATTAACAAAGTCTTCAAAACCAGGTGGAACCATAGGGCCAGAGTTTGATTCAGAGTTCACCACATAGTTATTACCCACCATCAAGCCCATTTCCTCCTTCTCCCCTTTATTTACTAGCCCACCCTGCAGGCCCAATTGTGTTTCTTGAATGATTTCCTTGGTGTTTCGATCATCATGCCAACATTTTATACAATTTGAATCACCCTGGTGGTTGACCACTTCAAGTGATTGCATATCTAGAACCGTGCCACTGTCATTATTTCTTTCTTCATTCCTATGCACAACAACCTCTATATCATTAAGATCACCCACTATTTCATTATTGCACTTGTCTTTTCCCATGCAATATGCCACATCATCTTCCCTAACCTTGTGTCCATGTGTTTGAAAATTTGGTTGGTCACCACAAGCATTTTCAGATGCAGCAATGGCCTCCAAATTAATGAAATCAGCCCGATTATGCTTCATGGTGTCGGTTTTTCGACTTTCTGTACCATATTCCTTCACAAATATTTCGAACTTACTTCCATTCAATAATTAGATCATGGATCATAGGGAACCACGTTGTGTCGATTGGAGAAGGAGGAGAAAGAGAGAGTTGCTCTTATTCTCTGAAATCAGTAATAATCAAATTTTTTCATCAATAAGTAACACATTAGTGACAAATCACTAACAGTTACTTAATCAATAACAAATTTCAACAAAATCTAAAATTCCTAAATCACTAAAATCACAAAAAATCAGAAATTTTCTTCAATTTCATAAAATATTTATAATAAATAAAAGATAAATTTTAAAAAAAATTAAAACCAAGAGCTAAAATTTACCTAGAAGAAGAGGTCATAGGACTAGCGCCTTGCAATGTAGCCACATTGACGGTTTTCAAAGTGGTGGTGCCGACGGCGCGTGATGGACAACCTCAAACTCTGCAAGCTCCACTATCTTCAAGGGCGCCACTACCAACACAACCAGAAGGTTTCGGAGTCGCTGAAGCTTCAGAGAACAACGAGCACCAGGACAAAAGGGCAAAATAACACTACTTTCGAAAATGACACCGTTTTGAAGAGCACCAAAATTAGGGCAAAAGTTTTAAAGTGGATGATGCTCAAAGATGTGCATTTGGAACTGCTAAGGAGGGTTCTGCAAAAGAGAGGACAGCCAAACAAAGAGGATGATAAGGGGTATCTTCGTTATTTAGAAAAATATTTTATTCAAAAGGATGATTTTAATACCAAATGAAGCGCTATGAATGATTTTGAATAAAAAATAAGGTTATGGAAGATTTTGATTTTGATCTTAAATCTTAAGGACCAAAACAATATTTATTCCTATATTTTATTTGGGTTAACATGAATACATTTTACATTCAACAATATAATTATTTTAACTAATTTTTTGGTTTAACTTTAAGCGCTCAACAAAATAATCCTCTAAATTTGGTCAATGAAGTTATTTTTTATTTTTATTGTATGACTTATTTATAGGATGGATGGTTAAAACATAAAGCTACATATGAAATAATACTTCCAGAGAGTATTGGGATTAAAAGATCTAAAGGTGATGGTTATGTATTAGGAAAGCTTAGGTAAGCAATTAAACTTAGCTTCTCATTCTTTGTCTTTAATTGTCTTAGCTATTATAAACATACAAAAATATTTGGTAACCGAAGAAAACTAATTTTTTTTTTGTCTTCATAACATTACCAATAAACATATAATTGGATCTTTCATGGCCTATTCATCTATGAATATATGCTTCCGAAAAAATTCAAATTATCTTCTATTAAATTTAGAGTAATGCCTCTAGTATGAATATTTCAGTCAAAATTACATGAAATTAGTAAACATGTTTTCGTTTATTGTTGTATTACTATGATACTCATGATCATGCTTTGTTGTATAATTATAATTACATATTATCATTCACACCCATACATAGTTTAGTAGAAAAGGAACACCTCATCTCTTGTAATTGCCATTACTTGAATAGTGTCTCATATGTCTAAAATCGATTTTGAGCCATCTACACCATCCACCCACCTATATTTGCCAAAAAGAATTTGCAATTTAATTTGTATTAAGTTCTAAAAAATGTTAAAAGTTTTGCCAGAATTTTTTCAATAATTAAGACCCTCTAATTTACCAAATTTCAAGTCTATTGTGTATTTCAATATTTAAGTAATACATTTATATAATATAGATAAATAATTTGTAATTACATTATTTAATCCTAGCCTTTCTAATCGTCTTATTTCTCACAAATGAACTACAGAGAAAACACAAACAAACAACAAATCTCTACGTCCACACAAAATCATTTCGCCTTACCCACCCTATAACTCTGTCATAGGGGATTCAAGTTTCTATCCTAAACATGCAATAATTTCTAAAATAAACACTTTTTCAATTAACATATTAGTTTCACTTATTTTAATTTATTATTTTTAGTTTGAATTAAAGTTTAATAACAATGGAAAGACAATTAGATAAGTAGATACTAACCTTATGCAAATTTATCTATAGACGCCTCTGAAAACAATAATTTCAATGAACCATCTTCACTCTAGCAACAGCCACAATCTCCCAAAGGTTACAAGAAATATGCAAAAATCAAAACTGAACTCAAAGTGTAGAAAAATGGGATACAAAAAAATAATCGAAAAAACTTAATAGACCGCAAAAACCAAATTGATTAAATTGAGGAAAAACTTACCACAAACATAATGACATTGACGGAATATTGGTCGAAGCTTTGAGAAAGGAGAAAACCTAGAGAGAAGGTTTGGTGGTTGAGAAAGAGAGAGAGAGTGTGTGTGTTTCTAACATGAAATGCTGTGTTTTATTAAATTTAAATGGATATTACTGTCATTTTAGCGACGGCTAATCTGTTAGTAATATTAATGGAGTGTGAATTGTTAAAATTTCATTTTTTTATTGATCAACACATGTATTTTTATTTTTTTAATTTTAAAATAATTTAAAATTTCATTTTCGGCTGTTAGTAAATTAACTTAAAAAACTTCCATCAAAACTTATCGACGCTTTGGCTGTTGGTAGTTAATTATAAAAATAATGTTTAAATTAAAATAATTTATTTACTAAATTGATAATAGAAATAAAATTAAATTTGCATTCTTAAAAAATATTATTACACGTGTTGACATCAATAATATTATTATACGTGTAATGCATTAGATGTGTAATAGTGATTGGATGTTTAATGCATTAGCTAGTAGGCAATTAAAGTGTTCATATTGCTAACATAAATGATATAATTAAGCACAAATCACACTAAAAGTTTAATCGTTTGGTGATATTCATTAAGATCACCTGCTATTTTTAAAATGTAAAAAAAAAAGTAATATTCATATCATTGTCATCTTTTGTTGTTTTGTCTAATTAGAATATATTTTGTTCTAGGATAAAAATGTACCATACATTTTTATAATGAAAAAGTATATGAAATCAAGAGGTGATCAGCCAAAAGTAAATAATTTAACTAATTTATAATTATATTTAATTAATTTTATTTGTTTTTAATTTATAATATTTGATATTAATTGCTTCTCATTTTAAATTAAAATTTTAAATGATACGTTAGAGAAATAGGGGCGGGGATCACGGAACTTCCAACAATTCCGATTCTTAGTATATAAAAAAAATTATAAAATATATAAAAGAACATCCATTTAGTATGAAAAAGAAACATTCTGATACTTAGTAGAAAAAACATCCTAATGCCTAGCATAAGCATCATCCACGTAGAGGTTTTGGATTCACCCAGAGGCATTTGACTGGTTTTTTGCTAGTACCCTCTTGGTTCCCTAGCATTATTGTTTTATAATAGATTATATAATTTTACATATTAAATGTATTCGTGGAATTTTTCATCTCCTTTTTACTGCTAATCGAGTGTACCCTAAATGGTGAATTTTCTTGTTTTTAATCCTCCAAAATATTATCTAATTCATTTTTTGTCTTTATATCTATAAATAACGTTGAGTTAATTATTGTACTATTGATACAGTGGAAGAGCTGCCTTAAGAAAGCGTCTTGAAGAGGTATTAAATAGTCATATAAGTTTGATAGTATATTAACTATTTTCACTATATTTGATGAGTTTTTCTCTTTTATTTCAGCTTGGTTTTCAACTTAAAGATGATGAAATTAACAGGGTGTTTTTCAATTTCAAAGCCCTAGGTGATAAGAAAAAGGTAACTAAGAACTATTAATTCAACTTATATATCTTTCTGACTTTGATTTTAATAATCAACTATTAATTATTTTTATTTTTGTTTATGTCATCCATTTGTCAAAGCATTTTACTACAAGACTACTCGTATTATTTTTGTTTATGTAAAATTTTAATTTGATTAATATTGATAGAATTTTAACTTTTTTATGTATTAATTTATTTGATCTTTGGTTTCTCAGAGAGTTACTGATGAAGACCTTAGAACATTAGTATCAAATGAAGTTACCCATATAGAACCTATTTGGAAACTTGGTGACTTACAGGTAAATATTGATATGATAACTTATAGGTAATTACATTTTTAAAAGGATGATTTTGAATTATTTTTTATGTTTAATGTAGTGGATTGGCATGTGACTATAAAACAAAAAAATAAAAAAACTTTATCTGTTAATGCAGGTAATTTCTGGAACATTAGGTCTTCCATCAACAACAATCAGACTCATTAATATGAATGGAAGCACACATGTTGCATGTTCTATTGGTCAAGGATCAGTGGATTCAGCATTAAAAGCAGTTAATTTTATTGTGAAGGTTTGAATTCAAAAATAACTAACTTGTTGCTATAATGATCATGATCTTTTGAATTTTATAAATTTTGACACAATTTAACTTTTAATTTTTTTTTTTGTATTTTCGACCCAAAACTTCTTATTTTGTTGGTTTTGTCATAAAAAAAAATAAAAAATGGTACCACTCATTTTGCTCAATGAAATTTTATTAAATGGGTTCGACTTTTATTCATTGGTTAATAAACACTTGATATATGATTGATACTAACCTGTTTAACTAGTTAGCTAAAACAAATCAGGTTAGCATGTTTAATGGTCTTAATATATAATTAATATGAATCTGGCAATTGAGCCAGAATACAAATATAGAGATAGAGAAACAAAAATATCATTTTTTCTTCCAATTAAAACGATAGAGAATTAAAGAAATTTGTATCCTACACATTTTGTTATTGTAATTATATCTAGTTTCAAACATATTTTTGTGTTTCTCTATCTTTATATTAGTGCCTCATTTCACTACGAATTGCAGCATGAAAAAAATATTCATCCTGTTATGGATTTTTTCATGTATTTGAAATTGTAGTTTTCATGAAAAATAAAGTCTATAGGATTAAATATAGATTTATGTAGTTGCAATCATAATTACATTGCAATAATAAAGAAAATTGTATCGTTCTGAGTATCAAATCGAATTGGCTGGTTAATCGATTTAAAATAATAAATCATAAAAAAGACATTTAAAAAATGATATATTTATACATAAATGTATTATTTTATTATATATCTTAGAAAATTGTAAAGCTATATAGGAGATAATTTGCAATTATTGTTACCATCGTATCATTATATTGGGCACTATAATCATAGTAAACAATTGGAAGTTTCTTGGATTGTAGCTATTCTATATGAATACATTTTTTTTCTCTTTTGAGTGCATTTAATCTATAATATTTATACTAATATGTTGAAGAAGGAATTAATGCAGGAACCCATAAAACTTGTTGAATATTCAGTCACTACAATAAAAAATGGGATTGATGGTATTGTTACCACATATGTTGTCATTTGTAGAGAAAACAGCAATTATGAATCTACTTCTACCTTATCACAAGAAAATGTTCATCCAACTTTTAGGTATAATTATATTTATAAAGTATAAATAGAATTTAATTGCTTTAGCAACATATGTTTATTACAATACTCAATTCCGAAGCCATTCATTAATTTTTTTTTTTTTTTTTTTGTGATAGTGGTACTGCAGCAGGAACAGATGTAGTTGTTTCAAGTGTTGAGGCTTACATTGCTGCATTAAATAAGATGTTGGGTTCTAAAGAATAAGTTATATATCAGTTAAAATAATAATCATTTTTATTTATGCTTGAAAGATTTGAAAATCAATGTTGTTATTTTTTATAGTTGTTTTATTTTGTAGTTTCTAACCTTCTAGCTAGTTAAACTACAATTTTCTTATTACTTTCCACAAATTGCTACACCAAATTAGGGGTGCACATGGGCCGGGTGAAGCCAGGTTTGATGTGACCCAGACCCGGCCCGAAATATACACCGGGTCTATTTATTAGACCCGAACCCGACCCTAGACCCGATGAAACCAATACACTTTCGGGCCACAATTATACCGGGTAAAAACCGGGTGAAAACCGGGCCGTTAACATTATATTATGTTGATACCTTCTTGTAAGCTAGCATGTAAAAATATCCAAATTTTCAAGACTCCAACCATTAGTTAACATGGTAAAATTCACTTAGAAAAATATAACAAGAACCAACCCTTCTTCAAAATTAAAGCATAACCACAATCAATACTAATATTGTCTAATAATACCAAATATTTAAATCAATACAAATAACACAATCTTATGTATTAGTCTAAAGTCTTATGCATTCTAAACATAAAACATTAACTTATAGTCTTATAATGACTAATAACACAAAATATTAAGGTTTACAATACTTAAATTCCACATAAGAATAGTCATGATCCATCACTAATAACACAAAATATTAATTGTGTATGATAACCGGGCCACCGGGCCGACTTCGGGTGACCCGAGCTATGGCCCGGACCCGACCCGAAATAATGACCGGGTCTATTTTTAAGACTCGTACCCGACCCTAAACCCGATGAAATCACACCAAATTAGTCCCTAAAGTGTTCGGGACCGGGCCGAACCTTCGGACTGGGCCGGGTCATGTGCACCCCTACACCAAATAATTATAGCTATAATTAAAAATTATTTTTGAATATAAATGTATCAATAAAATATATGAAATATTCTATCATGAGACTTTCTTCAAAATTTACAAATCATAATAATATGAAATATTAATATAAATATTGAGTTACATATATCTTTTTATGTACTATTTATTAATCACACAATTCTAAAGAAAAATAAATTTTATATATATGGTGCATCCTACTGTGATGATGTTCCTGTGCATGTTCACATGAAAAAATGCATAATAGTTTGACACATATTATTTTTTGTAGTTAGTGTTGATCTCATTATACAAATGAAAAGATAGTTGCCAAAAAAATTGTCTTTTTTATTGAATTTGTTAACAACAAATATTAATATAAGTAACTAATATAAAAAATAATATTTATTGTTATATTTGACTTAGGCTAAGAAATCTAAGTTGAAGATCCTCAAACAAAAAATAAAAATGGGCGATTATGAAAACAACAATTATAAGACATTCGTCAACAATAAATATTATTGTACTTCATGAACAAAAAAAGAATAAACATTATTATTATACTTGTTTTATTAATAAAATACTTAATCAATCTAAATTTAATTAAATTTAAGTGTATGAACTAACTCTTCATTTTTCAAGTTAAAAATATTTATGAATTAATATTCTTTAAGTTAAGCACAATTTTTAATTACATAAATAAAAAACTACATATATAAAATAAAAAATATAGAAATAATTAATTATCAAACACAATATTTTTGCCACACAAACATACAAGAAGAAGTATAAGAAAGAGGAAGAAGAAAGGAAAACACAAATTTTGGTTGTTTGTTTATAAAATTATGTGTTTATTGTCAAAGAGAAAAAAATGAAACAAAAAGTTTATAAATATGCAAAAAGTGAAAAACACAAAAATCTGTAAAGTTGGACACAAAGATTTATAAAGATAAACAAAAATTACTACATAGACAAAATATAAATATGAAACAAATTATTGTAACTTGTTTCGAACAAATCAATTTCATAAAAAAAAACTGTAAATTCTTAAACATACTAGTGAGCTTAAAATGAATAAGGATAGGGATAACAATGGGACCCATGCAACAGGGACATGCCTCCCGTCCCCATACCTCGCCCTCACCCCTGCTAAAAACCCTACCCGTCCCCACCCCCACCCCGTACCATACCTATAACGGATAACAAAGACCCCATTTTTGCCAGATATCCGGATTGCGGATATCCATGAATTTGAAAAACAAATGAATAATAGGGTTAAGTACGATTTTGGTCCTTAATGTATAGGTCAAAAAATTTTTTGTCTCTAACTTTTTTTGCATACAAAATCGTCTTTCGGACAATTATACCTTTCTCATTTTTCACCAAAATACTCAGCAACAACAATGAATCAAAAGCAAAAACAATGAAGCCATCTCTTCTTTTTTTTATCTTCATCAACAACAATGAAGCAAAAACATCTCTTCTTTTTTTTCTTCTTCAGCAACAACCATGAAGCAAAAACAAAAGCAGAATTGAAAATAGAAGAAACAGAAGCATAAGCAGAAGAAACAAAAGCATAAGCAGAATTGAAAACAAAACTAGAAGCAAAATTAGAAATAGAAATAGAAGTAGAAATGTAAGCAGAATCAAAAGCATAAAAAACAGAAGCAGAATCAGAAGTAGAAGAAATAGAAGTAGAAGAACAATCGATTAACAAAATAAGAAACAAAATCAAAATTGGAAACAATATGATTAACAAAATCAGAATTAGAAACATGTGATTAATGTAACACCCTAATTAGCCTAAGCCTTACCTCGCGTCGTAAAGCAAAGGTTAATCAAAGGTTACGATAGTTCTAAAGCTCATACATATACTATATAGAAAGAATTAATATAATCTAGAAGCCCGATGAAGGATATAGTTCAAAAACAGGATTTGAAAAGCACAAAGCATACTCACGAAGCTACAAACTTAACGCACAAGATATAGAGATGATATAACCAAAAATAAGGGTATAGTAACATAAGGATCTAGCCACGGCTTGCAGAGTTTAAGACGGCTAGCTACATACAGACCATGCAGAAAATTGGAGGTTTAAAGATAGCTTATACAAGTTTTTCTCTCAAAATAAGCCTCTAGGAAAAAGTAAATATAAAAGTGAGAGATAATACAAAATAAGCAAAACGATTCCAAAACTAATAGAGAGCCTCCACTCTGTCACCACCAGAATAACTCACCGACGTGGGTTGCAACCTGCATCTGAAAAATAACAACAGAATATGGTATGAGAACCGGAGGTTCTCAGTATGGTAATAGTGCCCAATAATGTAAGATGTAAAGATTCGGGACGCCGAAGGCAATCCTAGAACTTCACATCGCATACGGATATTCAAGCTTAAAACAGAATAAATAACGTAAACCATATACAGTAAACAGGGTTATCTAAACTTAGAGGATTTCTGACTAATGCTAAACACACCGCTGTATCCCACAGACTTCACCAACCTAACCTCCGTGCGATCCCATCGCCACCGCCTACCTTCCTCCTCAGCACTAGACAATCACAATTAATACAAGCAAGTAAATCACAAGTAATATACATGTACAGCAAGTAAAACAACTAGCAAATAAGCATATTATTCATTTAGGCAAGATATGCAATTAGGCAAAGCAAACAAAACACATAGTAGATGCACATGATGAATGCCTGTCCTATTGGTTCGTGATATCACTTGTCGGTCTATGAATGCCAACTCGACACATCCTTCCGGATGTCGCCTTTCTGCCACGTCCGAGGATATAGCGCCTTGCACGCTTTTGTTTCGAGGATATAGTGCCTGACACACTATCGTTCCGAGGATATAGTGCCTGGTGTAACATCCTCACTATCAGAAGTCACGCTTCCGGCTGCGCTACTCTGATAGCAAGAAGTATTACGACTACTTTATATACTAAATATTAAAATAGGATCCTCTGACTCAACACCGTTTCGCTAATCACTTTATAAACCGGAAATACATACTTCATCTAAAATAAAAAAGCAGGCATATATTCATATACAAGACTTCTTACATAATATTTTATAATATAATATATATATATATATATATATATATATATATATATATATATATATATATATATATAAAACATACAACTTCTATCCCTCTCACAAAATTGTAATAATAAAGACGAGGGAAGAAAATAATCTAATTAATACAACAATATATAAACCAAACGCAGTATAACTCTTCTTAGTGCTTCTTCATTCGGTTCCTGAAAAGTAGAGCTGTAGGGGGGTGAGAACCTAACCACACGGCCTCACCATGGAGTTTCAAAGTTGTCATAAGAAGATATTTAATAGGAAAACTGTTTTCAAGCTCAGTGATTATCATTACCTTATGAATCTTTTAAAAAAACCAATAGGTAATCGTTCAAAACCTTTTCAAAGAAACAATGTTTAATCTTTCAGAAATCCGAAACCTTTCCTTTCTTATAAGAAAATCTCAATCAGAAACCAACGACGCAATCAAACAACACAATCATTAATTCAGCACCAAAGTTCAATCTCAAATGTAGCACGCCAGAACAAACACAGGCAAGGCAGACAAGGAAAGCACAAGTAGGCAGCAGTTACAGCAAATAGTTCAAGTAGCAGTTACGAACAGTTTAGCAATTAGGCAAACCAAAACAAGTTCAAACTCAAGCAAAGTATACAAATGCATATGATGCATGCCTGTCCTATGGCTGATGAGGCTCATCTGTCGGTTATCCAGCCAACCCGACAAGTCTGAATTGTACTTAGACTGTCCCCCGACGTGCATCCCCAAGAGTCTATGCATAGCTTTTTCTCAAATAATCAATATTACTCAATGGGGTAACATTCCCAGGAATTTATATAGTGCCCGGTCACACACTTACGTCGTAGGGTCAACAGAGTATCGAGTCTTCAACCTGGTACACGTGGTGGCAAGCCACGGCACTTAATCCAGGGAACCTCGTATTTCAGATATTTCAAATTCATAAGCCATATAAATAATTCATTCATCATTCATCAATATCTGAGCCATTCTCAATATCATCATCATTCGTCAATCCATATCCCATTTCCAAATTCATTCAAAAATCATATTTCAAATCAATCCTCATCATCTTTTTTTCCGTTTCGTTCACTAACAATTCTCAATCCAAAACATAACTTTTTCTTTGATAAATGAAGTAATCTTAAATCATATAATGCTTAAAATTAAACCTTTTAAAATAACTATTTCAAATGAAACTTCTAATTTTATAAAATTTCGGCAGCATCTCCTCTAAAACTCGGATTCTGCCACCCTTCTCAGGTCCCATCCAAACATTTCTCAAACCTTTCCCAAACCTCAATCATTTTCCAAGATTCAGCTAGTTCCAATATCAAATTATTTTCAAAGCGAATCAGTGCCCATAATAAATCTCTTTTTAAAATCAAACAAGCTCAAATACTAAATCATTTATAAAGTCATTTATAAAGTCACTAACTCAAAATTAAACCATTTCCAAAGCCAATTCCTTTACATCATCAAAAATAGCTTCAAAACCAAGAAAAGCCATTTTTCATAATAATCAACTAAATAACCTTTCAAACTAATTTCTTTTGAGCAATCACAAACTACTCAAGCAATCAAGCAATCAGTCATTCAGTCTAGCAAACAACCTCATTTAGAAGATAATTATAATCACAGGCATATGTTCTCTCACTTTAATATCTATTTATCACAACTCTGTAATATAAATTAGATTTTAAGGAAAACTCCTACCTCGATTTAGTCAAAGCTCAGTAGTTAAACATGTCAATTCCTCTTTTATTTATTTTTAATTTTACAGCAGCAGCAGCAACCTTGTTTATTTTCAAGCAATATCAACAGCGGCATCAAGAATAGCAGCAACAACACTTTTCTGACATAAATTGGGATTTAACGCGAAATTGATATTGAGCGAAATTAGAACAAAATTAGTAATGGAATATTACGGTAAATTGAAACTGAACCAAATAATCTCACCACGAGAAACAAAGCCGCAGTGACCCTCTGAACCAAACAGGCGGCCGCTCCGGCAATTACCTCTAGTGACGGCGGCTACCAGAAGCTCCGGTGGTTTAACAACAACCTTAATTTCGACGCGCAAATACCGAAACTCGAACCTACGATACCAACATCTCAGAATCTCTAACAGATTATAATAGAACACTTATCTCAAGGGGTTTTGGAAACAAAACGCTTACCAAGAAGACAGGAGTTCCGGCGGCGGCGTGGAGCTCTGGCGCAGCGGCAAGCATAAACGGCGGCGGGTAGATCGGCGAGGGCGGCCATCCTTCCAACAGCGGCGGCAGAACGCGAACAACCTTCCTTTCCCTGCGGACTCTCTCTCTCCTCGGCTCCACCATGGATGACGGTGACTCTGGCTTGCGGTGAGGACGACGTTGGCGACCTTAACCATGGTAGCGGTGACTCCTCTCCTGCGCGCACTTTGCTCCTCCCTTGCATGGCTCTGGTTCGCGCTCCTCTTCCTCTATCAGCGACACACGACGGCGTGGACGCATCGGTGGCGGCGACGGCTTCAGCTGCGACGAGGAGCGGTGGAACAGTCCACCAGCTCCGGCGCGTCTTCCTCCTTCCCCCGGCGCTCTTTCCTCTCTTTCTCTCTGCTTTCACGGATCTCACCCTCTCTCCCCTCCTTCCCCTGTTTCCATTTTCCTTCTCTTTTTCTTTCTTATTTTTTCTGAAACTGTTTCTTTTTGGAAAAGGGGAGTGTGGCGGTGGTGGCTAGGGTTAATAGGTTTAGTTTGGGAATTTTGTTTTTGTTTTGGGTAGTTTAGGTATATTTAATAAAATTAAGGGTATAGAGTATTAATTAAAAATTTAATTTAATCTTGAAAATTATTTTAAAATATCATTTGTTGTATTAAAATACTAATTGGTTTGAAATCAAATTCTTTAATTGAATTTATAAGATAATAAGATTAATTTTCTTTATTCCTAAAATTTGAGGTATTAAATCATAAAAATATCAATTATTTGAATTAAATCACATAAAAATTCTTGTCATTCCATAACTACTAATTTTGTAATTTAAATATAAAAAATAATTCAATAATTATAAAATTAGGTAAAATTCTAATTAATTATCAAAACCTGATTTAATTTTTGATTTAATTAACTTTAATAAAATAATTTCTGAGAATAAATTTTCTAATGAATAAATGAATTGAAATTAATTCATAATAAGATTTATTTGAAAATTCTGGGTCTTACACCTGGCACACTTGCATGCTCATTCCGAGGATATAGTGCCTGGCACACTCTTGCGGCAGAAAAGCAAAACAACAATATCTATTTCATCATAAATACTTCCAAGGATATAGTGCCTGCCACACTATCCACATCCAACAGGTCCATTGACCTTAAATCATCACCAGTCACCAATAGTTCTCATCTCAATCCACTTTCATTTATCAATTCTCAACATTTCAAGGATATAGTGCCTGGCACACTTTCCACATTCAACAAGATCATCATTCCTCTTTGAGTCCTCAACTCATCATAACCATTATCATTTCCATTAACATCCTTAAACATTCATATTTCTCAAGTTCATCAGTTCCTCAATTCGTTGTCAGTAATCACCAAATTCACTACTCATCATTCTCTCTCAACCAAACTCATCCTCAATACACCAGAACCTAAGCCTCCGTTTGCTAACTTTTCAAGTAAAACCCAAATTAAATCTCCTAGGGCATTTCCCATGCTTTGATACCCGAAAATAAGTTTAAAAGTCTTAAATAGGTGTCACAGAAGTTTACAAACTTGTTGGAAAGGTGAAATAGTTGAAAACAAAGTTTAAGTTTGAAAAACAGGGCGTGTGCGTGCGCACGCCCAAGAGGGTATTTAAACATGTGCGTACGCATAGGGGTGTGCGTACGCACAGGTACAAATTTTCATAATTCTGTTCGCTCGCACAAGCTGTGCTAGCGCCCCCAACAGACTGCCTTTTCCAACTTGTGCGTGCACACAGGTTGTAATTCTTCATTGGTTATGTGCGCGCACAAGCTGTGCTAGCGCTCTAAACAGGAAACCTTCCCCTGCCTGTGCGTACGAACAGGGCTGTGCATTCGCACAGGTTTAAATTTTTGCAGGGGTGTGCGTGCGCACATACCAAAAATCACAAAATTCTGCAACTTTGCAAAATTTCAGATTTTGACACCAACTTTGAATTATCATAACTTCCTTTACAAAAATCTAAATTTTACAAACTTTGTATCAATTTGAAGGGTTCTCAATGGACTTTAATTCTAAACAAATCTCAATAAATTTTGAAAACTGAGACACAAGTTATGATCCGTCAAAATTCATCAAAAAATCCTTTTTACCAAAAGTCTCAAAACCTTAATTTTACCAAAACTCCCAATCCAAAACCAAACCAAAACAACATAAAATTCGATACCATTTCTCTCCCAACTCAACCAACCATAATACCTCAATTACACCATTCAACACCATCAAAACACTTAATCATCAACATCCAAAACCATCATAAACACTCATAATCATCATCAACCAACAACAATAACATCAACAACCACTACTTCTTCATCAATTTCAAGAATCATCACCAAACCATATCTAACATTACCCAAATTCATCAAGTGTTTACTCCTCACATTATGCTCATAAAACTAACATCCTTCACCAATTGTCATCAAAAATCAATATTCATACTCCTCATCAACTAACCTCAACATTATCAATCATTATCAACATTCATATTACCACAATCAACATACGCCTCACCAACATCAACCAATATCATAATATATCATTAACACCAATAACCCTCATCAACAACAATTAATCTCACATTCCTCATCAACCTTCATAATCATTAAAATACCAATAATCATCATCAATCATATAATCATTATTATTATCATTCCAACTCCTTCCACACAACACCACTACAACATCAATAAATTCACATCAACAAAACCAATCATTAATTTTCTCATCAACATCAAAAATCAAACTCTAACATACACAACTCATAAAATCTTCATCGCAAATTCACATGCCACATACATAATTCAATCCACCATTTATTTAATTCAATCCTATCTTAAGGTCAACTAGCCTAAGTGTCCAGAAACATTACATATTACATAAAAGAAACCGAAACCATACCTTGGCCGATTTCTAAACGCACCAAACACCAAAATGAAGCCACCAAGCTTGATTCAAAGCCTCAACCAACTCCAACAAACACCCAAAACTCAATCTAACATCATATATATATATATATCAAAATCAAAACCTAAGATACACAAAACAACTAAACACAAGGGTTTAGTGAAACCTTACCTTATCCAACGAGATTAAGGGTAAAATCCAACAATTACCCACTACAAGAGATCACGTAAACAAGCAAAATCACAAAATCCACTCAAAAACCAAACCCCAAAAAATGCAGAAGTTAGGGCACGAAACTGGGGAGTTAATTTCGATATCTTACCAAATTTTCTTAGATAGAAAGGAAGAGCTCGTTGAGAGATTCACGTGGCCACAAACGGCTCGTTAATCGGAGTTCCGTAGCTCAAGTTATGGCTCCCGGAAGGTGGAGGTGAATAGTGAAATCACCTCTTCTCCTTTCTTCTTCTCAAACCGCGCCCCTCTCTCTCTCTTTGGATTGGAAAATGAGCTCAATGCTCATTAAAAAGGTACTTTTATATGTCGGGCTTGGGCCCAACTTAGGTCCGGTCCAACCGCATGGCGTTTTTAGTTCGCTTGGCCCACTTTGGGCCAAATATTTTAAGATTAGTGCCTAGTTTCAATTCTAAATTATTTTTGCCTTTTCAAAACAACAAATTAATTTTCCAAAATCTTATTTTCCAAAATACACGATACTGGACAGACTAGAGCCGGTACTGCCGGCTTAAGCGCCAGTACGCATTTTTACATAAACTTTTCGAAGAAGATACATTTTCCAACTCAGTAAAATTCATTGAAACAAAATTTCACCTTTATATTTTCAAATTAAAACTTCTAGATTTTGAATCTATTCCGAACACTAAAATTATTTTATTAAAACGGTTTTACGTTAAAAACTCCGGTTCTTACAATTAACAATCTGATTAACAAAATAAAAGACAGAAGCAAAATTGGAACCCTAGGAAGGATAGGTTTTCCAATCTGATTAACTAAAGTTCTATTGCACCTTCAGCACGGTCTTTCAACAATTGGAGGGAGAGAGAGATTGGTACCATTGGAATCAAAGATGCTTAAGAGTAAGAGCAAGTCCCCGTTAGAAGACCTTGCGAAAACCGCCGGTGGTGGTGATAGAGAAGACCTGGCAGAGGATGCCGTCGTTGCGGCGGCAATAGCGTAAGAGGGTGAAAGCGCGGTCGAGGATAACTTCGGTGACGATGCGACGTTCGTTGAGGGACTGGGCAGTGGCGACGCGGATGATGGAGCAGAGGTTGTCGCAGAGGAGCTGAGTTCGGCGCAGTCGCAGTGGCTCTCTCTTCCTCTAGTTCTGATTTCTGACGGCAACGGCGGCTCCAAGCCTCACCGACGCCGACCCTTTTCCCCTTTTCCTTTCTTTCCCTTCTTCTTCCCTTCCCCTCCTCCTTCTTCTTCCCTCCCCCTCGCGATTCCCTTTCCACTCATCCGTTCTCTTTTTTTTTTCCTTTTTTTAATTTATAATTTTTTGGTTAGGAGTAATTTGATAATAAAAATTAAAATTTTGGTAAAAAGGACAATTTTAAAATTAAGTATAAACTTAGGGATGATTTTATATGCAAAAAATGATTGGGAACAAAAAAAATTTTCGACCTATATCTTAGAGACCAAAATTGTAGTTAACCCTAAATAATACCTATAACTAAAAAATTCCTAACAAACTAGAAGGAGACCTGTGTATCACAAACAGCAACAGAAATTTCCTAAAAATAAAATTTGCGGTGGTAAATAATAAAAATAATAATAGGAAATTTTTGCAAGAGATCAAAGTAAACCAGAAAAAAAATTCTCACTGAGTTACTCCATTACAATACAATAGAATTCTTACAAATTTTTGTGCATAAAGTTAACGAAATTAGTTAATGAAATTTGAAGAGATCAATAAACATATGGTTAGAAATAAAATATAACTTGATGTCATAAAATTTGTACTCAGTACATCATATCAAAACTCAAACATTCCTAAATACCGAAAAAAAAAAAAACACTCAAAGAAAACTAATTAGAGAGAGGGACTTAAAGGACCTACTAGAAAGAATGATGTGGCAGCAACAATGAGGGTGCAAGAGGCAGCAATGACGATTAGCGAAGAAGGAGAATGCCAACTAGAAGCGATGATTGTAATATCCTACTGCGCAGAATTTTATGCTTAAGTCGTAAATCAATGGTAGTAAGGCATTATGACTCTAAGAAGAGAAAATATACATATAGATATAGAAAAATAATATCATAAGTAGGATTCCGTGAAAAAAAAATTAAACATAAAAAACTGTTAATCACACACAAACGCATTAAAGAGGTAAAAATGCCAGATACAAAATTAGAAGATATCATAAGTTAACTGAAAATATATAATAACATATATACAGAATAGTTACTAGTCTCAACCCACGAAAGAAGGCAGGCTAAAATAATATAACATTAGAAAAATACATAACATAAACCTATCTCTCTAAAAAAAAAACCTCTAAGAGGAACTAAAGTTATACAACAATACATTTTCAAAAGGGGAGAGATCTATAAAACCAAAATACATCTCAAAAGAATCCTCTTCACTTCTTCATAAGAAATCCCGTACTCTCAACAAGATGCATTACGTTCTATATCTAAAAAATAACAAATCCACGACGGGTGAGAACACGAAAGTTCCCAGTAGAGTAACAATTCCGAATAAAAACTACATAAAAAAATATAAACCTACTAGACAATCTTGACCTTCAACTCCACAGGAATCCAAGCCTAAAGTCTTAACTAATTCATATAGGATTAATTTGCTAAATTAAACGTACTCGAAACTACAACCAATCTTATTCATTCCCCATAGTCATCATCACCATTAATTCCAAATATAATTAATGAAATCAAATACAATTAATAATCCATCAGTTCTATCAATTACCTCAAGTATAACATCTCGTTACTCTAAGCCTTACTTCTAGTCGTAAAGTAAAGGGTAATAAAGTATCATGATAGTTCTAAAGCTTATAATATATAATATATAATATATAATATATACCTAATAATTTATATAACTAGAAGCCCAACGAAGGAGTAAAACTCAAAGTTGCATAAAACAAAATTACGAAACGCGAAACGTTTACACACAATAACTAAACGCGTAGGCACGGACAATATAACAATCTGAGCTTTTAAAAATTAAATAATAAGTGATTTATGATTTATTATATCTATTGAGAATTTTACTTAAAAAAATTATTCTCCTAAAAATAATTAAATTAAATTTTATAATACTTTGAGTTTAAAATCTATTAAAATTTTTAAATAATTTTTATTATAATAAAATAGTTCAATAAAAGTAAAAGAACTACTGTTGTTGTTGGCGATGCCTCTAAAGAAATAAAAGAAAAGAGAACGGAACTTATATATATAAAACACTAATGCCACGTTAACGTTTTTTTTATACATATAAAACACCTACCCATCGTTGTCTCGGCTGTGCTACCGGAGGCTCTGGAGAAGTCGGAATAGGAGAGCACTCATCTTGGGGTGGGCTTACTACATCCCTTATTCCTTAATCATCATCATTCTTTATTAACACTTCATCATCATTCTTTATTTCTTCATTTCATTCAAACGAACCAAGGAAAGAAAGAAAAGAAATAAAGAGCCGTGAGTGAGAGAGAATGAGAAGCCATGGCACCATAAACTTTCGGCGTTCGATTTGTTGATCTGTAATTTCAATAAAAAATCTAATTCAATAAAATTGTTTGTATCTTTTTTCTCTACACGTTGGCATTACTTTTGTTCGGTAGAGGTTAACAGTGATGTAGCTCATCTTCTCCTTGAGTTTAGCTAATTGGAGTTCTAAGAGGTACAGACGATTTCTGACGTTTTCTTCTTCGGCAGCTCAGTCAAAAAACTTCTCCAGAGTTTCGAGTATTTTGATTTCATACGGAAGTATGGTTTGGTAATTTTATAATAATTAATGTGAATTTGATAAGTGAATGTTGGTTTGATTGATTATTGTTTGAGTTTGATTAAGTTTATGTTAAAATTTTGTTGAATTATTGTTGTTGCTTGTAAATTTTGGTTCGACCATAAAGAACAGGCCAGCTGGGGTTATTTTGAGTGAATTTTGGGGCTGGTTTATGTGAAAATACTAAAAAATATTGATGAAGTCTGATGGCCGAGAGATTAAATTAAAAGTTATGAAAAGTCGATAACCATAAAGCTCGAAAATGGACTTAAAAATGAAGCAAAAACTTGAAGAGTTTTGGGAATGGGATTCGGTCCTTCGGTAAAGCTATAATTATGGAAACAAAATTTATATTTGAGATTGAAATAGTAATTTAATAAAAATCGAAGTTAGTTTTGTAATTATATACATTTTGGAGTATTTTAGGTAATAATTAAGAAGTTCAAGGATAAAATGGGTATTTTATAAAAGATACAAGGGTATTTTAGTAATTATTCTATATGTAAGAGTATTTTAATAAATTATAAAATATGTTAGAGTAAAAAGATAAATATTTTAGAAAGCTCAAAGATTTAGAATCATTTATAAAAGCTTAATAATAAAGCTTAAGTTATCAGTTTTGAATAATAAAAAAAATTATTATTAATGTTATTAATTTATTAAGATTATTATCAATGTATTTTTGAAATATATTATATATTAGTAATTTGTACTATAATAGAATAGAAGAGTTAAACAGTAACCTACTTAAAAGCTGTAGAAAAACGAACCTACGTTGAGAACTTTATGATTCACTCTTCATAAAACATCTAGGAAGAGATGAGGGAAGAGTGTGAAGATAATTTATGGTATTAAAACAAGAAAAAGAAAAGAAGAAGAAAAGAAAAGATTAAAAGAATCTAAAGAACCTTTGTCATAAGAGAGCAGAGAGTGGGAATAAAAGAATGTATTAACCAAAGAGATCCCTGCCATAGGAGGCAGAGCATAAAAAAGAAAAGAAAGAAAGAACGAAAAGAAAAAGAGGTAAGCAAAGATATTATTTGGCACTGAGAACGAGCTGAGATGATTGCTTACCTGCTGAAAACGAGCAGAGATATGGTGGTGAGTCCATCGAAATTTGCTTTCCAGAGATACATCAACCTATCTAGGGGATGGTCGCACCTGTAAGACGAAGGTTGCTTACAGAGGTTATCAATACGAAGACGACGACGAACGCAAGGCAGTGGTGGCTGCTCCTCCCCTGCGTGTGCCTCTACTCCCCAACGGCGGCCAAGGCAACGTAACGGCGTGACCCACCAACTCCGACGCCCTCCCACCGGCGCTCCCTCACCCTCGGATCTCCCTCTCTTTCTCCCTCTTTCCTTCTTTCTTTCTTTCATTCTTTTTCCAACAGCAGCTGCTGTGTTGTGTGTATGTGTATTACTGAAGGAGAAAGGGTGGCTAGGGTTTCTTTTGGGGTAAAGGAAAAAATGTGTGCTAATTAGGGTTAGGGTTTCAATTTGAAAATTTTTGGTTTAATCTGAAAACTAATTGAATCCTTAAAATTACTTTAAAAAATATTATTTGTTGTATCAAATACTACTTGATTTTCATTCACATACTCTAATTGAAAATATAATACAATATAATTAATTTTCTCTATTAACAAAACTTAAAGTATTTAATTATATAAAAATATTATCATATAAAAATCTTATCATTTTACAACTAGTAAATTTATAATTTAAATATAAAACATAATTTAATAATTATAAAATTAGATAAAATTATATTTTGAATAGCTAAACCTCATTATTTTTGAATTTTTAAAATTTTAAATTGTAAATATGAAAATAATCCTTAATTATATAATTTAGATAAAAACCTTAATTTATTTCAAATCCATTTAATCAAAGCTGACTTTAAGTATCTTTAATAAAGTAATTTTTTTAAACTAAAATTGTAAATAATTATATAATATGAAATTAGTGCATAATAAGACTTTTCAAAAATTTTGGGTCTTACACGGTAGCTAACTTGGATATGGTCTCTAGGTTACGCATCTTCAGGAGGAACTTTAACGAATGTGAGTGCCTTTCCACCTTCTCCTAGAGGTATCACGAAGGAGAATGTCTTTCCGTATTAAAAGAGTGTGCCTTTCCACCTTGCAACTAGAGAAGAATGTGGGAAAAACAATACGAAGGAGAGTGCCTTTCTACCTTCCCCAAATTCCCATCACAACAAGAGAGAGGATCCTCCGTCCTCAACTTGCCATCCGATAAGATTTTCAAGTTAACACGCAAGCGAGATCATACCTAGATCTTGCCATCTCGACCATTCTGGCCATACTTGGTCATTGCCAATCTCAATATTTACCTCTCAATATAGTCACATCACGAATCAAATCTTATCATTTTCAACTCTATCCTTAATCATATATCATCATCAATTTTGCACTTCCTCGCACATAATTTATCACTCCAAGCCTTTCTTCACTTCCAAATAACCTCCCTTTTCATAACTTAATCTTATCACTATACTTAAAACTAATATTTAGGTCTAAAAGAGTAAAAATAGAGCTTTAGAGGTTCAAAATTGGGTTTTAAAACATAAAATCCACTTTGCTGAAAACAGGGGTCACGCATACGCGTGGCCCACACATACGCGTGGGTGCGATTTTCTTGCTCGCGTATGCATGCACCTTGCTCGCGTATGCGAGATACAAACCCGAAAGGGTTGGTCACGTCGCGTGCAGGTGGTCGTGTACGCAAGTTCTGCAAAATGGGTAAAAATGCTAAGTGCTGTAGAATTTTAGTTTTGCATACCGAACTTCTAACACCCATAACTTTCTTGTTTTAAAGCATTTTTCATTCATTCTTCTAACGGTATAAACTTCACGGACCCAATTTTCATATGAGATAAGTTTGAAACAATTTGGGGGTCCGGAAGCTGAGTTATGGCTCGCTGAAGTTTGGCTAAAAATCATATTTTTACTAGAGTCCTCAAACCTCTATTTTCATCAAATCACAACTCAAAACCAACTTTCTGTGCCCATAATCAGCACCAAAACGTATCATATTACATCAACACAGCCCCACATCCTACCACAACCAATCATACCTCAATTTTTAAATAATCTCATACAAATCCAGCAAACTCAACTTCAATAATCAACAAACTCTGATATTCAAACATTTATATATTACTATCATTCATTCAATTCATCATCTCATCAACTATCCACCATATTCATATCATTAGCCAACACCCAATTATCCAAGACCAAACTCAACACACATTGTATTAACCAAAGTCACTAAATATGCATCTAACATGCAGTTCAACTTATCCTATGTTGTCTAGCCTAAGTTTTTACGACACCGTACATATTATATACGAGAAATCAAAACCATACCTTAGCCGATTTTCCGTTAATCCTGGAACACATCAAGCGTCCACCGTTAACAAATATCCATAGCCCCAAAGTTCACGCTAAAGCTCCCAGCTTTGCCAATTTTTCTCCAATATTACCAAATTATTTCCAAGTATACAATTCTATCTAAATTTCATATAACAACACTAGGATTACTTAGGGTTCACAAATTCAGTAACTTGACAAGGGTTAAGGTTGTCTCACTTTACCAACGCGAAATTGGAACAAGATCCAGCAAGTCCACAAAGCCAATTTGGTCCTATAAAATTGTTGGACGTGTCTTGTAGAGCTCGTCGCGGTGAATGCGTGGCCGCAAACGGTGCAACGATCGGAGTTTCGGATCAAAAGTTATTTGGATTTGATTGGAGGGTTAGGTTTTGGAACTCTCGTCTTCCCTCTCTTGAAGTTTCCAACGTGTTTTCATGTTTTGGAAAAGGAAAGGGAGCTGAGCTCATTAGCTTATGTATGTTGGGTTGGGCCTTGGGCCCAATACGGGCCCGGTTTGACCAGTTCGACCCGTTCATCCCAATCTTAGGCCAAATTCTTTAAAATTAGAGTCAAAATTCTTATTTTGATTAGCTTTATCTCATTAAACTATAAAATTTTATTTTTTCATTTTTCTGATTAATAATTAATTTATTAGCTAATTATTTACTAATTTTGCGGGTTTTACAATAACACATGAAAGAGATGTGACACATATATGTTGTCTCTTTTCTAACTCTTCGCTAACACTAGTTAAGATTTGTATTGGTTCAGGATGATATTGGTTAATAGAAGTGATTTGATTTACTTGAAAGTCTGAGTCATGTATGACGTTCGTTCTATCTTTAAGATTCGTATCTTCGATATTTTTAGTATCCATCTATGAAAATATAATATTTAGAGTGGACATATTAATAATAAAAATACTTAAAAAGTGACATTTTATGTTAGATTATAGCAATTCATCTGTTGAAAAAAAAATTAAAGTTTTATATAAAACTATGGTTTCACATTACACAGTATAAAAAGTACCTTATTCTAATGTACTTATTTCCAACTCCTAAATACCAAACTCAATTCCGAAGCTCACTATCATAAAGAACAAAAAAAAAAAAAGCACTTTCATCTTGTGTAATAAACTAAATTTCAATCATGTTTTTCATATAAGCTAGGACAATTAAAGGATTCTGCAACTAAAATTTGAACTTTTAAGGATTCAAATTCAAGAACATAATCTTATACAAGAACCATCATGTAATAACTAATCTCAAACTCCCTTCTTTCAATAATATAACATTTACGGTGGACATATCAATAATAAAAATAACTAGATAGTTACATTTTTAATTACAATATAACAATTTATTTTTTGAAAAAAAAAAAACTAAAGTTTTATATAAAATTATGGTATCACCTTATACAATATAAAAATATTTTTTTGTGAGGCACTTATCTCCAATTCATAAATGCCAAATTCAAGTTCAAAGCTCGATGTCATAAACAATAAACATAAACTATAAATCACATGATACATTAAGTAATTCATTTGTTAAAGAAAAATAGACTTCATAGCAATACATGATATAGTGTATAGCACATAAGAAATATTCAAACTCAGAAATTTAATCCTTGAAAAATTCAAACTACAAAACATAACCTTATACAACTAAAAGTATATGATAAGTAGTCTCAAATGATCTTTTTTCACATAAGCTAGTAAAATAATGAGCTATTGAATTAAAAATTCCTCCTTTTCATATCAAACATAACATAAACTATTTGTAGATTTTTGTGGATTAGAATGAAATACTTATTTAAAAATAGAGAAGGAAAAATCTCATATTTTTCACTACAAAAATAAGAATCATCCATAGAATATAAAATCACAATAATTTCTCAGTTCGAAAAACAAAAAAAAAAATGACAAACTATGTGCAATGATAAGGATGAAAATGGCAAATTATGTACAATGATAGCAAACAAAAGAAAATCACAATAATTCTTTCAATAGAGTTAACTCCGTATAATTGACTCTCCTTAGTATATGGATCTTTAAAGAAAAAAAATCGAGAGTATCAAAGGGAAGCTTTCTGGACTTGATAGCATGATCCCAGCATACTTCTACGTAGAATCAAATGTCTAACCAAAAGTAATTAATTAAGAGAAATTAAAGTAAAAGGAGGAAATGATCAAATAATAGCTATTATTGCTGTGATGGAATTTTCATTTCACACTAGGACACTGCATTTGTTTCTGAGAATAGGATATGATAAGACACTGACAACAAGACATAAGGGAAAACAATACAAAATTTTGTGCTCTTATATTCTGTTTGGTGATAAACTAGAACAAATTATGAAAATTCAATTTCTTCTCATTTTTTCATTCAAAAGATTTGAGATGAAAAATATAACAATAAAAATATATAATTAAAAAAAAATTAACAAGAATAATGTAAGAAAAAATGAAAAATAAGTTGTGTCCCTTGTTAGTGTATCCGTGTCTTTCCTGTTAGGATGGACACAAAATACACTAATCCAGTGTCTCTGGACATGTTGTCTCTGTCCATATCTCTTCTGTTAAACACGATTTTGTGTCTATGTCCTTGTCTCAGTGCCCTATCTCTATAAACAAACGCAGCCTAATTGATCACAGTTCACAATTTAAAATGCTATATCATTATAACTAGTAGCAAATTTGTCTGGAACAACCAATGAAGCATTGTACACAATCGGTACCAATTTTCCATATTTCACATCATTAGGGGAATTCATTTTTTGCACCCAAAAGCAGTTGCATCATGAATTGAACTTAACACAGATCTCTCTCACATACTGTCAAAAACAATGAACCAACTAAAAGAAAATGCAAAAGTTGCATTCCAAAAAACAAAAATGGGTTTGCATTACCGCTTCCTACTACGATCCATTTAAGCCAATTCGAATTCAAAAAGAATCCATAATTACGAAAAACAGAAAAATAATAGAAAACATGTACAACTTCAGTTGAAAAAGTAAATCATCGATTCAAATGAATTACCCTAATTTGGGAGAAATGACGAGAACGACAAAAAATTTCACCTTCGTCTTGAGAAGGAAGAGATGTAGTTGTGATGGACTTGTGACGAAGATGATGATGCTGCGATGGCTGTGGACAACGAGGATGAGACTTTGGTGACGCTGGCGACAGTAAAAATTGAAAGAAGACAAGAGATGAATTTTTAAATTTGGAAGAAAGTAAAATGGGAAATTTTGATTTCTCTATTAAGTAAAGGACAAATATATAATTGTATCATTATTTGTTCCTTCTCTGCCCATTTTCATCTTATGGGGGAAGAGAAAATTTTTGGCTGGACTTCACTCCAATTTTCTTATTTCTGCTTAATTTTCTTTGGTGATCCAAACAAAAAAAATTTGATTTTTTACCCATTTTTTTTATATTTTCTTTCTCCCCATATTCTATTAAACCAAACACTGTGTTAATATATTCGGTAGAATTAAAATTAGGTTAGATTAGATAATAATACATCAACAATATTTGAAAGGAGATGATTAATTTTAGACAATAAAAATAAAACCATGTATTCTTAATCTTAAAACACATAACAAGTTCTCATTTTTTATTTTTATCAAGATTAGTCCAATTTGCGTGTAGTGGAATAAATAATGTCGCTGGAGCCGTAAACCCTTACTTAAAAGGTTAAACCCTCCTCCCGCTCTGCAAACTGCACCAAAATCGTCCGAACACAGTAAGCAAACAAAGCAAGTCCTCCGAACCGACTGTGAAAACCTATGGAAGAAGAATTCATTGAGCCACTCACCAAAGATGGCTCCGACCTCTGCCAGCAGCTAATGGACCGTTACGCCAACTCTTCCGCGCCGCAGCACCGCCATCTCGTCGCCACCGCCGCTGCCCTGCGCTCCAACCTTAACGCCGAGTCCCTCCCTCTCACGCCGCCCGCGTACTTTGCTGCTGCCATCTCTGAGCTCGTGGACGACTTGGCTGCTGAGGCGCTTGACCCAACGGCGCTCTCCGCCCTGCTGTCCTTCATGGCCATTGGTCTTCCCTTGGTTCCGCAGGGTGGTATCGCCGCTCCGAAGGCGTGCGACGCAGCTGCTATCCTCGTCGCTCTACTGGACAGGGAGGGAGATGGGAAGGGGTTGGGTATGTCGACCATAAGGGCCGCAGTGAAGTGCTTGGGGGTTTTAATTGGGTTTTGTGATTTGGAGAATTGGGACTCTATTAAATTAGGTTTTGAAACATTGCTGAAGTTTGCAGTTGACAAACGCCCAAAGGTAAAATTATCTTATGTTTTCTTATGGTTTTGCATTTCATTTAACCTAGTGCTTTGTGATTGATTTGTTGATATTTTCCCATGCAATACATTTTGAATTTGGTTATAGTTTTTCTGTTTGTGGACATTTTCCCTTGCATCGTAATAATTCCATGATTTTTTCTCCATTTATCGTGGTGAATTTTTATGTTGCTGTTGCTGTGTGGTTTGTTTGATTTAGGTACGAAGATGTGCTCAAGAGTCTCTTGAGAAGGTTTTCGGGTCTATTCATTCCTCCAAAGTTGTTAAGGATGCTAGCAAGTTAGTTTTGTCAATGCTTAAAAGTGGCATTGCTTTGGTGATAAAATTGATCGGTACAAGGACTGTTGGTGATTCCAAAGAAGATAAAGTTTTGAAACCGGAACTTTTGGAGGTCCTTCATGTACTAAATGTTGTTAATCTTACTGCTCCCTGTTTTTCTGCAGAAGTCATTCCAAAGGTTCTTTCGGAATTGGTTAAGTTATTGGGTGCTGAGAGTTTGGTGCTTGCAAGGCATGTTCTTAAAAGTATTGATGCTATTTTTGAAGCTTCGAGAGTCCAAAATATAGACTTAGAGACAGAGGATATTGTAGTTTTTCTTGCTTCGTTTGTATCTCTGGGAGATAGAAACCCCTTGGATACTCTGGTTTATGCAGCAACCTTATTAAGACATGCAATGGACTCACTTTATACCAGACAATCAAGTTTGTGGATCAAGAATCTGCCTCTAGTTTGTACATCTTTAATGGGTATATATATACTTCTTTCATGTCCATCGGTTATAGAAATCATGAATGAATCAACTATAGTACTGGTGATTTATTTTGACGGTTTTGTTTCACCTGCTTATGCAGTGGCACAATCTTTCTCTGACTTCTCAATCAGAAAAAATAAGATGTTGCAGTGAATTAAAAATGACCATATAACTATTGATATTTTGCTAGGTTTTGGTATTAACTAAGAATTTGGTAGAGACTGAGAAGCCAACTGCAAACTATATTCAAACAAGTAGGATGAGGATTAAGAAACCACGTATATAAGTAGAACAAAGAAAATGTGAGAAGCAGATATCATTTATCTCTTTTCAAATTTCTCCCATCTTGAATTTGTATATTGGGCAGGTTTCCTGTACCTCTGGGACTTCCACTTTTTCAGAAATTTAAATGGATAGAGATTAGTTCCTCAGACTTAGCAATTCTTTTGGGTCTCCTTGTCTTGTGTGTAGACTAGATAAAGGATCTTAATCTCTTAATCCTTTGGCTTCTAGACTTTCACCTTCATGGTTCTTTTAGAGGGGGCTGACCTATCAGTTGTTGAAAGACTCAAAAGTCAAAAGCTTTTCTATTTTGATGTCTCCTTTCGTGCATGGTTTTTGTATCTCATGTCCTCCACTTTGGTAGTAATACTTTCTCCTCTTGTCGATAAAGTTCTTTCATTTGGAAGATTTGGAGAAGAAAGTTGCTATTTGTGCCATTGCCAGATATGGCCTAGACACTCCACTTTCCCTAAATGGTTCTTGCCTTGGTACCCTCACTGTGTCTATTCACATTGCCTTGAATGGTTTTTGCACCACCCTAAGCAACCCCTAATTGTCATGTGTCCTTTTATTTAGATCTCTCGCTATCATCTGTAACAGAATCTTCCTTAATATTTCTGCCCCTCTTCCCTCCTTTCTTTCGTCAAGGATATACGTAGATCAATAGCCCCCCCCCCTCCCCTTCTTTTCTTTCTCTCCAGGGATTTTTCTAGCTTGTTATGTGCTCAAAGTTCGAAATGACTGAATTTTAAATTTTACTTTAAATTCAAACAAATTTATTACAGTTTACTGATTAACATCAAAGTGTCAAATTTTTTTATTATGTCATGTGGGGATTGGGACATTGTTGTGCAATCTATCTTTCATTTAATTTCTTCTGAATGTACATTTTGATAAAGTGTATGCAGAATATGAAGGTTGATTTGTTTTTTCCTTCAGTATTAAGATGATGACTGTATTGTGAGACTAATGTTGCTAAGTTTTTTCTATTTCAGTAATGCTGTTTTTATTATATATATTCTAATTTTTTATGGTCTTCTGAGTTGACTCAAGCTGCATATGTTGAGCTCAGGTCTACTAAATTTAGAGGGAAACACTGCAGTGCAGGCTTCGAGTATTTTGAAGGATGTGCTCAAGCATCATCTTGGTCCCCAAAGTTTGACAAGTAGTGGGGATCAAAGATTTGATAATTGTAGTCAGGAAAACATGGAAGGAAATGCAGTAAATTCAACATGTGCAGTTTTTGAAAATGCCATTTCTGCTGCTGCTGGAATTCCTACTGAGCATTTTGTGTCCGTCATATCTGTTTTATTTTTTGAGCTTGGTATGGAACTGTCTATCTTATAACTTATATATTCTTACCATATAAGAATCTATTTTCATGTTATTCTACCATATATGCAATTTGTGCTGTTCTCTAATGTATATAGTATGTTTTGTTGTCTGTTGTATTTTATTGCCCTTTAAAATGGTTTTCAGATAGCTTTGCTTTTATGGTGTTACTTTTGCTTGTTTTAGGGGTGCTGATATTCAAAGAGATTGGATAGCTTCATTTCTATTTTAAAGCCATTAGAGTCTCATTTATCTTTTGCATTTGTGATCTAAAGAAAATATTTTTATTAATGAAGATTCTGTCTTTGTCAACACACCTTATCCAAGTCAAGTGCTTAACTGTATCTTATTCCTTTTTGTTTATTTGTGTGCGTGTATATTATTACTATATTATATCATATTCACTTGTGCTAATGGGTTGAAGCTCTTTATTGTGTTGACATCTCTCTATATTTGTTCTTTGTCAAATGTATAATGTCTTATCCTCTGCTATTGGTATACTGCTGTTTGAGGTTTATCAACAGTAAAATTTATTGATCTGAAAAGAGCACTAGAGCTACACCGCCTACATGTCCCTTTCTTACTATCTTATAATCCTTGCTTCTAGGAGAACACTCAGTTGTCTTTATGAGGAATATTGTGCTTAAACTTGCTGAATTGATGATTCAAACATCTGGAGGAAATGTTAATAATGAGCATGTAAGTATTGGTTAAAGACTTTATTTTGGCTATACCTTTGTTTTATTATTATTTTTACTTTTTTAGTGAAGAATATAACTAAGATGCGAGGTACAAAAGCAAAAAACCAACACAAGATCAATAAACATACCTATCCATTCTCTACATGTTTGAGCAAAAGTCATCTAAAATGATCACAAGCTTTAAGACCAAATGGTGGGGCAGGTTTTTGTTAGATGTGGGAAAGGTATTGGGCCTGTTTCATCCTGAGTTGCAATTACTGGTGTTTATATTCAAAACCTATTATATCCATTGTCCAAGCCTTGTAAACTTAACTGTCTAGGTTTTTTTCCTTTTTTTGGGGTTTTTGTGTGTGGGGGGGGGGGGGGGGGGAAGAGATGGGGGATCCCTGTGGTTCATTAGTTTAATTAATTCTCTGTTTTGGTTGCTATCAGAAATTTGTTATTACTATATACAATTTACAGTTTAAATTAGAGCTGCTTTACTGATCAGGTCATTTTTTCAAATTTATGCAGCTTCAGAAATGCATTGGTTCTGCTATTATTGTTATGGGGGTAGAGAGATTTCTTGAAATTGTGCCTATCACTCTTGATGAACGCAGCTTTGCTTATTCAAATATTTGGCTAGTACCAATCTTGAAGAGATATGTTACCGGATCCTCACTTGCTTACTACATGGAGCATATTGTGCCCCTTGCAAAATCCTTTAAGAAGGCTAGTCGCAAAGGTATGCTTCCCACTTGTGCATCTATACCCACTGTCCAAATGTGTTCTGCCATAATTTTCCTAGTGCTATGGGCAGTTTTTTTTTTCCTTTTTCAGCTGGTAGAGGAATTGAAATTTGAAAGCATGTTTTGTGGTTCGTAAGTTACCTTCACTGAAGGTAGCAAAAAGCTATTGGAAGCCTACTGCTACTTGATCTTATGAATTAGAGTAAATTTTCAGAATATTGGTCATCTCATTAGTTTAGTACTTATTACATATGAGCTTTTTTGTTTAGCATTTAGATCCTAATCTGTATAAGATATTACATGTTACACCCCAATCTTTGCACACTTCCTACACAATGCTCGTTTGAAAATAGCATAGCATGGGTTTTGGTGTAAAGCTCATGATCTATATAGCAGAATTTCCCTCTCAGACATGTTGAGAGATTGGAAAGCTATGCTTTATAGATTAATCTTTTGTTTTGTTTTGTTTCTGTATGGGGGATTCCGTATCCCCATTTTGTATTATCCTTCCCCTCATCTCATTGAATTTTTTTTAATATAAAAAAATAAATAGCATAGCATGGGAGTAAGTATACTTTCATAAACAAGATGGGTGGCAGTAAGCAGTACCTTGGGAGGTCAATACAATTAATCCCAATAAATGTTGGCAATACTGATACGGTAGCACTCATGCTACAATAGCGTGAAAAACTGAAAATAACTCATCCATAATAGCGAAGCAGCTGGCGACAAATGATTGTTATTGATGCATCTTGTCATACATCAATATGGTAATTTTTTTTTATAAAAAAAGTTTCAACAACAACAAGAAGAAAACCTTGTCCCACTAGGTGGGGATAAAAAAAAGAGTTTTATTAAGGATAATACAAAAAGGGACCCCAGTATGGTATTTAGACAAAGTGCTTCATTGAAAAAATTGACATCAGCTTTCACATCAGAGAAGTTTCTTGAGATAATCTAATTTGAGTTTGTAAAAAGTGACTGGCATTTCTTTCCCATTTCAAAAGAAAAAAAAAGAGAGGGGAGGGGGGCATAGTTAAAAGTACTAAATTTGTCTCAATGGTTTGTTGTTCTGACTTCATATATCTTGCCCTTTGCTGGTATCTATGCAATTCCTATTCTATGACATAACCACTAATATCAAGTTCTTGAGCAAGTTTTTCAACATTTTTTCCAGTCAAGAAGACACGGATTAGTGAAGATCTGTTGACTCGAGCCCATGAACTATGGGGATTGCTACCCAGTTTTTGTCGTCATGCAAATGATACTCACCAAAATTTTGCAAGTCTCTCTGATGTTCTTGTTTCTTTTCTTAAAAAGCAGCCCTCCATGCATGAAAACGTTTTCATGGCATTACAGGTTACATCTCTCTTGCATACAACTGGTGACCTGTGAGCTTTCGGCGGTTATATTTCTATATTTTGTTTAACTGAATATCTTTGTAAATGTTCCTGAACATTGTCTAGGTTCTTGTGAATGAGAACAAAGCTGTACTTATTCCTAAAAAGAGCGAGTCAAATTGCCACGCAGTATGTGATTCTGAATTAGAGTTTGGTGTGCAACCTGCATATTCTAAGAAAGCTGCTACCAGAAACATCAAGTCTTTGGCATCTTGTTCAAGACAGTTGCTTTCTATTTTGTCAGATTTATTTATTGCTTCACAGCCTGAGATGCGCTTTTCTTTGAAGGTCAGGCAATATATCTTATTTGACTTATTTTCCCACACTTCTGCTTATGTTCGTCCTATAAAATGCATGACTTATTTGTTCACTCAATAATTTATTAACGGAACTCTACCTGGGCCTCTTAAATTAATTTTGGAGAAATTTTGGTTTGAGCAGTACTCTGGCTTGGGCCATTTTGTATCTTACTTTTGTTATCCCTTACATTGGTTTGCGACTTGTCATGATTCCTTCTGTATGTCTCTTGCATCATTATTTGCTTCATGTAATGAGAAAAAAGTAGTGTTGGATTGTTTGAATTTTAATTTAATCTCTTTTTTATTAGGGAGCCATTGGGTGCCTGGCTTCTATCACTGATTCCTCTGTGATCAAAGAGATGTTTCTCTCTTTTCTTGATAAGTTTAAGTTTACGGATTGTGAAGGCAACATTGAAATGCTGACGAGCGACAGTGGAGTGTTAGATAGCAAACTTGGCAAAATGGAGAATTATTCTAAGAGGTGAATTTAGTGCTTGATTTATACATGTATTTTATATCAATGATAATGATGTAGTGCCTGTCAATAATTCGTCTTCTGTATTTCTTCGATGCTAGTATTGCTACCCAAGCTATCTTTCTTAAGTCTTTTATTTCCTTGAAGCCAGGTGATAGTTCTTGTTTTAATTTTTGGTAGGTCTATTGGGTATGACATTCTTCTATTAATCTGGTCTTTTCTTGTCTCTATTGCTTATCTTCCTTCCATAATTCTCATATCCACAATATTTAATGTGCTGGAATCTAGTTCTAAATTATAACTTTTTCATAATATTTATCTTCCTTGATAATGCTCTTTTATTGTTTAGCCTAAATAAAAGGCCATGGAATCTCTGTTTTGTTTAGTTGAAACTCTTATCTCCAGTTATTAACTAATTACGAAAACATTCCACCTTGATAACCCCTTTTGGAAGTCCAAAGTTCCCTCTAATGAGTAAAGACAAATCTTTTACCTGTACAGATTTGCTTAGATGTGTTTGGAACACAATGGAATTAGAATTAATTTGATGTCAAAATTAAATTCTTGGTTTGGAATTAATAAACAAACAGGAATTGAACTGATTTGTAAATCCTATGAATTCGCTTTATAACACGTCTCAAATCTTCTTATTTTTGAGATAATTTGGTTGGAGTTAAAATGATTTGGTTTGTTAAAAAAGTAGTCATTTTAAACCCTTTAGGTATTAATATAAAATAGAAGGGTTTGGAGACGGGAAGAGGTGGTAGAGGTCTGGTTATCGCCATGTTGGCGGCGGCGGTTATTGGTTGTGATGATTGTGTGGTAAATAAAGGATAAAGAGGTAAAATCAGATCATTACATCTATTTGTAAATCAAATGAATTCCTATTTTACATAATTGATTCCAAACACAATAATTCATTTTAAATTCAATTCATTTCAAATAAAATCAAATCAATTCTAAAAATATTTTGTTCAAAACACACCCTTACATAATTAATATCATTGACATTTTGCTGATTTGAACGCCATAAAAGGGCTGTTTGCCCTAATGTCTGCTATGTTTGGGGTGAACTCATAGTTACTATCACTTTTTTCTAGCATTGTCCTGTGATTGTTGACTTTTTCTGGAGTACTTCATTTGATATATTATTAAGTTCTGGGTGTCCCTTGTAACTTAGACTAGTTCTTATAGATTAGCCTTGCTTGATTTTTTTATTATTTTTATTTTTATTTTTTTGGTGACTAGCCTTGCTGGATTTGTATAGTATAGAAACTTGATTAGAATTTAGAATATTTTAAATAATTAAGCCATATGAATTTGATTGAATTTTTTTGTATACTATCGGGGCTTGGTTACAAAATCTTAAAGCTCAGAATCCTTTTAACTGGATGAGAATTACATTTCAATTTTTTTCTCCTACTCTCCTCTCATAAGGAGGATCTCTTGTCATTGTATTTTTTCACGTGTTTCTTGTTTAATCCCCCCTCTCTTTTTTCCACCACAAAACAAGGCTTTGTCCTTCTCAGCTAGATTTTTCTGTAGAATTAGTTCACTAGATGAACTAGCAATTGTCCTGTTGACCACAAAGGTTAAATACTCCCTTTTGAAGAAGATTATGTATGAACCATTTTGAAACTGAGAATCATGCCATGGAAACACATAGGAAATCAATGGAGTGATTGATTGGTAATACTGATCCAAGAACTCCGTCCGTTATCTGTCCTTTGCAGTTTGTAGCAATATTTATGCTATCAACTGGATTGAATGAACAGGAGTTGTTCTTAACCTGATATGTTTTCTGATGAGAATGTCATTGAGCTGCTACATTTCCTGAAAATGTTTAATTACGAAATATTGAACTATTGTTATTTCAATTGCAGAATTTAGGAATCCTTAAGTGCATACACTTCAAATTAGCTCCTGTTTTTCAATTTATTATTATATAACTGGTAAAAGTCAAGAATTCTTTATTTGCTCAGGTGTTTGATTTTGGAAATAGCATCCTGTCTTGTTGAAGGAGCCAAGGATGATCTTATAGAGTTAATATATAATTTAGCAGTACAGTCGTTCCAGGTAATTCTCAGATTTAGCAGTACATTATAATCTTTCTTCCATTATTATTCGTCTTAGTTATTCATTTGACTATCCTATATAATTTTCTGAACAAAGGGAAATCCACTTTTAATATGCAGGCAACTGATGAGAGCGTTCATTGTGAAGCATACAACACTTTGAGCAAAATTTTGGAGGTCTGCATTTGCCCAAGATTTTTCTGTTTCATTTATGTTTTATTTTATGTATCTGAGTGTTGTTGATACATGACACAGGATCATGCCTTTTCTTCTTCTCGATATACAGAGCTGATCGATTTATTGATCAGTCTAAAGCCTTCAACTGATATTGTATATCTTAGAAGTCGATATACTTGTTTCCACTCTCTGATGGTTCGCACAATGAAGGTGAGAATCCCTTTTTTCTATTTTTCTATCATCGGCTTCATGGTTTTGTTCAATTATAGCACGGCATTCAAGATGTGTCTAAATGATATTTTTCCAACTTCTATCCAATTTTCGCTATTAATAGTGCTTTTATTCAAAATTTGTATGTTATGCTTCTAGTATCTTGTGGATGTATATACCAGTAATGTCAAAGTTATCTTAAGGAGTCAACATTGAACAGAGCATCAGTTAGTTGGTTTGAATGGCTCCACATGTATAATGTAGGCTTTTATTTCTGCTGTTATTAAAAGGATTTGTTGTCATCTTCTGTTAATTATATTTATCTTTTAATCCCCCACCACACCCTTCCCACAAAAAAAAGGATAAAGAAAAAGAAAAAAGAAAGCACGTATCCACACACACGCAAAAAAAAAGTTAAATAAAATAAAACCAAAAGAAAATAAAATTTGTAGAGTGTTGGTTGGGTTCTGTTCATAACCAAGTTCTAATCTTTCAATTACCCTGTTTATTTGTCTGGTTAATGGTAACTGATATAGACGACATTTATTTCCTTATTGGCATGATGCATATATATATATATAAAGAAAATTTCTTAACCAATAAGCCTGAGTCATGCTTGCATATTGAGAAAGTTTCTTTTTGACTTTCGTTGAATCAAATTGATTTTTCTATATATGTATTATGCAGATTAGTTTAGAGGAAGATGAGAACTCAAAGGCTTTCCTTATTCTTAATGAAATCATTCTCACATTGAAAGATGTAAGTATAAAGTACATGGCATACACATTTATTGACTTCAGTATTGAGTCAATGAGCAGGGGTGGTAGCTGTTGTGCTAACTCATCCAATTGAACCCTGTAGGGAAGTGATGAAGCTAGAAAAGCAGCCTATGATTTACTCTTGAATATTAGTTCTAGCTTGAGGGACACATCAGGTGTTGATCCTATTGAACCATATCAGAAACTGGTCAACATGGTAAGTACATATTATACAAGTGATACTTTTGTTTTGCTTATTTTATTAGAAAATCACTTGCGTAAAAAGTTTAAAGCAGCCAATGTAGCCTTCATACTGTGTGTGCTGGATGAAATTGTTGCATTCACAAAATTTTATGATGCAAGAGTTGGAGTTGAGTAAGTGCATTTTTTTATGGAATATATATTGACATAATACTCAACAATATACAGATCATGGGGTATCTTTCTGGTTCTTCCCCTCACATTAAAAGCGGAGCAGTGTCTGCGCTCTCTGTATTGGTATATAAGGATACAAATCTTTGTCTCTCTGTTCCTGAACTTGTCCCTTCTTTCTTATCTTTGCTGCAAACCAAAGACGTGGAAATAATAAAGGTAAGTGTTCTATTATTTTTTCAAGATCAGTTTGTGCTTTGGTCATCTTTCCGTTATTGTTGAATTTAATCTTATAACTGCAACAGGCTGTCTTGGGCTTTGTAAAAGTCATGGTATCTTCTTTACAAGCAAACGAGTTGCAGCAATTTGTCTCAGACATCATTACTGCAATCGTCCCCTGGTCATCTGTTTCTAGACATCATTTTAGATCAAAGGCATGGTGCAATTTCTAATGTTAAATTCCAATGTACACATGGTGTGGTCAGATACATACACATGCACATGAACAAATTCATCTGTATAATTTGCTAGAAATAAAGAATATGTTCTTGATTTTATACAGGTCACTGTCATATTTGAAATATTATTACGGAAGTGTAGTTCTGCTGCTGTCAAACGGGTTACCCCAGAGAAGTATCACAGTTTTCTCAAGACAGTTCTAGAGGTAACTCCTTCAGTATTTATATTAAAAGAATTTGACAGTACTGTACCTAGCCATAGGCCATATGTCACTGACACATGCCTAAGTATGAATGTTTGTGGCATCGGGGCATAAAAGTTCACACCAAGATTGACAATTTGAATGATTAGATTTTTATTAGGATAGAAATGGCTTGAATGAGACATTACACAATCTGTAAGCCGCGTGTTTCTTCTGAACTATAAAAATTGTTACCGAGTGGATTTCGGCAATTGATGCCTTTTTGTTCCTCTGATTATTGTTTTCCCGCTTCTCTCCTTTATATCATAACTCTTATGAGGTGACTTGTTCTTGAATATGTACATATTGGATGAAAGCTAGCAAGGTTGTTTGAAGAAATTGATAGTGTGAATTTGCTTTGTGAATCATAGTTTGCATGAACATAGAACATCAGGATACTTCAGAAAAAGAAAAACGTCTATGAAAGGGAAAAGGCAGGCAGATTTTATTTTGAAACTAAAATTCATGAGTTGTAACTTACGGAAATTTGTATATTATTTCAACTTTTTAATTGATTTTAAGCGCTCTTAAAATTTGTAATATTTGTAAATGGTCCATCAGTACTGCTTATATTTGTAAATGGTCCATCAGTAGCTGCTTTTCCATGTCCAATGAAAATTTGTCATGGTGCCTTTTTCATGCAGAATCGACATGGTAAATCAAGTGAGACAACCTCCAATGGTACAGAAAATATGCGTGAGGATTCATCTGCTAAAGGGTATGTTCTAATTTCTGTGAAATAATTTGATTTTGTAAGGTGGTTTATTGTTTCTTGGAAGTTCAACTAGAGTCCTATCCTCTTTTTGTGTAGGCCAAATTCAAGGAAGCCCAAAAGTTCAGATACCCAAGGTATTACTTTGGTTAAACATAAAAAGAGAAAGAGGGATAAGAAATTTGAGTCGGACTTACCAAGTGAAAATGAACCCCATGAGTCTATTACTACCAGCAACCATGGCTTAAGGTTAGTCAAGAGAAGTAGGCATTCTAGTGATAGAAATTCAAATGGAGGAAAGGAAGAAGGAAGTAAAATGTTCAAGAAAAGTCGGCACAAAAGTCTCATTGAAAGTGGTGTGAAGAGAAAAGTAAAGTTGACAAATACAGAGAAGAATAAAGCAGCTACTCATGCTCCTAAGCGAGTTTCAAAACCAGAAACATTCAAAGGGAAATTCAAAAGAAATTTATAGATTCAATTCAATTCAATTTACCCAATGCTCCAAATCTCTAAAGCAAGATTAAAGAGGAGGAGGAGGAGGAGGAGGAGGAGGAAAAGGGGGGGGGGGGGGGGGATCTGTTGTATTTGAAATATATGTGCCATTATATTCAGTACACACATATTGCCTTCTTTGGCACTTGGCAGGACACATAGCTAGTTGCTATTTCGCACTGCATATTGCATGGCTTCACTGCTTATATACGAAGCTAAAATTTTGATCTACAATATCAAGTTGATTTTCATTATCAGAGGGATTGGAGTGAGCTCCTTCTGTACATGTAAAAAAAAAAGGTAAATAGGTTTCGAAATCATGCTTGTTTTAATTACGTGTTCTACTCTATACGTAGAGCTGTCGAAACGAGCCTTGACTCACGAATAGCTCGGATTGTTTGTAAAAAAAGAAAACCAAGCAAGTAAAATTATAATTCGTTTAAAAGTGGGTAAATTTTAGCCCGGCTTGTATACCTTGCGAGTTAAACGGCTTCAGGTCGAGTGGGTATTGAGTCATTGAGTTGGTTTGTCTGATTCATTTTTTTCTTTTTTTTTTTTTTTTGGTTATATAAAGTGTCCTTTGGTATAAAAATTTTCTTGTTAATTAGATTTTTAGACTTTAAATAATTTACTATAAAGTATATGAATATATGATAATTTTTTTTAATTTGCATGTACATAAAGTAAAAAATGATTTCTAAAATTATGAATTAATCTTTTAAAGAGTCAAATGAGTCGATTTGTCTAACTTGTTGATTTGGACGAGTTAAGTGGGATTGACATTTTTTTTAACTAGTATAAAATATAGGCCAACCCGTTTTTCCAATTTTAGATTCTGTGCATGAAGAATCGACTCAAACTCGCTCGTGGCCCTTTGACACCTCTATATATGACTCGTTAACTCCTTTGTTTTTGCAAAATAGTCTGATTGATTAAAAACATGACTAGGTCCCTTCTCCATCCACAACAAATTTAGGTGGGAGTTGTGGCAGGCCAATATTTAGGTTATGTTTGGTTTGAAGGAAAGAAATAGAGAGGAAGAAAATAGAAAAGAAAAAAAGGAAAGAAGAGAAATTGAGTGAATTTTTATTTTTTTTAGATGTGTTTGGATAGAAGAAAAATAAGAAGAAAAGAAATATTATAAAAAGATAATTTTATCCTTATATTATAAAATATATTGAAAAAGTGAAAAAGATAGTATTGAAAATAGAGAGAGAAAATTAGTTTTCTCTCTATTTTTCTTTCCAATGTTGAAGAGCCCACCAATTTTTTTTCATCAATTTTTCTTCTCTAAATTTTTTCTTCAATCAAACAATGGAAAATAATCATTTTTCTTCCCATTTTTTTCCCTTTTCTTTCCTTCTTTTCCATTCAAATAAATCTCATCATGGCTCATTCGGTGGGGCGAGTCCCAGAAAAGAAAAACGACTTATGGCTCATGAGCAACTTGATTCCTCTCATTGTAAGTCGTTACTAAACTTACTATTAGTATGGTGAGTTTTAGAAAGCGCCCCTTCAGAAGAGGTGCCCTATGCGCCTCAGTGATTCTGACACAAGTTGACACGAAAAGCAACAGTTATGCGAGTTTTATTTTGTTGCTTTTCTGTTTCACCTCGGATGGTAATGTGAATTTGGAAACTGACCACATAACTAATATATATTATGCAAACAAGTTTTCTGAATTTACAAGTTTGGACCAGTGGATTCGTGGCGCTAATGATGTGGGTCGGCCCAGTCACTATGTTTTTGAAAGTTGAGGATATGTATAGGTTTTTTGTTTTGTTGTTGTAAGGTTATTTTTATTTTGCAATTTGATTTCAAAAATTTTATTAAGAAAACATGGATATTAAAAATATTTTTGAAGTCCATATTTAAAAAAGAAGAATGTGGCTAGGAAGTAGTTTGTTAGATGGAGATCTAAATGGGAAGCAGGTTGTGAAAGTAAAATGGGAAGCAGATTGTTAGATGAAGATCTTCATAGTAAGGTAAAGTTGGCAACAATAGTGAGGGTCAAACCCATGAGAATTGATGGATTAAGCAACAATAGTTGAGTGATTCACTTAGTCAGATAAGCAGAAAATGGTGTTTTGAGGTTCAAAAGCATTAAACAGTAATTTAGAGACTTAAAAAGCAAACAGTAAAACTGGTGTGAGACATATCTGAGAGAACAGTTAAGATTTCAGAGGTATTTATTTTTCTGGATTAATATTTCTCACCAACTATTTTAGTCATGCAAGATTTATTTCATGGTAAACTGTAATTGACTAAACCCTAATTCCTTAGTGATTTAGTCTCCCCTAACCGAATCAACCGCCAATTCCTTGGTCACTTAATATAGATTAATGGGTTAGGTTCAATTCTAGTTTATTAGCTACAAAAACGCTAATTATCCTAATATAAGAAGATTATATATCACGTATCCCGTTAAGTTCAGGCAATTAGTGATTTAAGAGGAATTTACTTTCAAGTGTAACAACGTACGCAAGATCTTTTCTGAAGGTACGGATTTCTCCGGAAGATAAGTAAAGGGAACACCTTTGATGAATTGATGTATCATCAAGCATCTCAATCCTCATTGTCATTATGTCATCTTTAAGTTAGAACCTCTTTTGGGGCAAGCTCGGCAATGCAATGACGAAGAACCTAGTTTTTGAACCGTATTGGTTTGGAGTTTTGATTCTGATTTTTGTAAATAGTCTCAGTTTGACGAACCAGACTCGATTCATGAGAGAAGAGAGATAATAGTATAATATTGTCATTATATTAGTATTAGAAGCTGCTTGAATGATATTATAAGGTTACCTAGTCTGTTTTAGTTAAAAACAGTTCACAGTTTACTGGTGTAGTTTAGCACCAGCACTCTTTGATGACTTTAGCAATGCTAAGGCCTCATCATACATGTTTTATTCTCATATTAAATATGTTACTAGTGTCATTTATGCTAGTAGCTCAGAAAGGAATTTTAGAGATGTTTTTACAAGTGTTCTGATACATCAAGTTTTAGTAGTTATACACTTGAGATATTTTAATATTATTTTAATCCACCTCCAAGCCAACCAATCACAACTCACCCTACACCCCCAAGACCCCCAAGGCTGGTTCATTTTCACCTTGTGGCCGAAAATAGGAAGAGAGAAAAAGAGAGAAAAGTTCTTAGTTCCAAATCTTCAAAGCTTGATTTCTGCTGAACTAAAACTCAAATCAAAATTCCAATCCGACCAAAATGATCCTCTCTTCTTTCTCTACATAATCATATGACTTATCAAGGCTGGAAATAAGGTTAGATGACTGTCCCTTTCCCCTTTGAATTCGGTTTTCAAGGAAGCATGCTTAAAACATGTATTTTCTTATTGTTCTTCCTTAGATCTCTTGCTTAGCTTGACTTGTGAGCCAATAATCTTCAATTCCCAGCACGTTTAAGGTGAGAAATCCTTCCTAACATGTTGATTAAGTTTTGGTCAGTTGACATTTTATGGATTCAAAGTTGTTCTTGATATGTTTTAGGAGGAAAAAGTGCTTTAAGAACACTTCAAAGAGTAACCGGATTTGGAGCAGCAAATTAAGGTAGGGTTTGGTAAAATTAATCCTGATTAATTGTGTTTGAGTTGTGTGATAATGATATGGTTTGGTTATGCTTGAAATTGATTGTTTATATGAGTGATTCTTGTTGAAATTTTGGTGAAAATTTGATGAAATTTGATGAAATTCAAGCTATGAACTCGTGTTCTTGTAGCTGCTAGGAAAACGAACCCTAACCCTTAAATTGGGGTTGAATTTGTGCTGAAATCAAGTGGAAAACATAGGGATTTAGGGGCTGCAATTTTATTTTGAATTATGGTAAAAATCGGTTGTTGAAAAGATTGAAAAACGGGTAAAAAACAGAGAAAGAATCTGAAAAATTTACGAAGAACACGAAGAACACTTTGAGTGTGATGAAGAAAATTTAAGAACATCTTTTAGATCTTAAAAAGGGCAAGTTTTTAATATTTTGGTGTTTGAGGGGTTATTTTGTAATTTCTAAAAGTTAGGGTGGTTAAAATAGAAATATTAAAAGTTACGGGTGGTAAAAAGTGAATTTTAAAGTTAAAAGTAAAAGGTAAGTTAATTTTTGAAAATTTAATAATAAAATAAGAAATAGTAATAAATATTAAATAATATTTAATTAAAAATAATATTTTAATAAAAATAATAAAATAATGCGGAAAGGATAGTTTTTCGTAAAAGTTTTAGAAAGACAACTTTAAGCGTAGAATCTCATAATTACGTTCATAAAACACCTAGGGAGTGGTAATAACATATTAGTGAGGCAAAGGCAAAGGAAGTATAAAAATTTAAAGAAGTGATAAAAGTCGAAGAAAAAGTCTGTAAAGTTTTAATGACAGAAAAATAGATAGAGATTAGTGAACGAACTAGGGCAACATAGTTAGTCCTTGAGTTGCGGCTAGGGTTAGGTATTATATGAAAAGTTAAACTGTTTCAGTATAGACTTAATGAACTTATACTTGGGACAGGCTAACTATTCATACCGAAATTTACATAAGCTTTAAATACATACGTTAAACAGAGAAATCAAAGCAGAATAAAGAGACATAGAGAAAAGAGTAATATGATAATGAACAGAGGACCTGTTGAATGCTTATTTGTTGACCTGCTTGTATACTATATCTGTGTTTTATTTTCTTGTATTCTTCTGTTCGTGTTCTGTTTTTTGTTTTCTCTATTTTCTCTATTTATCTTCAGCTCCTATTTATTGCTTCGCTGTATTTTGCTATCTGTCTGCTAAACAACACCAAATTAATGAACGTAACTAATAACCACGGCCCTACTAAGAACTCCCCAGTTCTTACCCCCTTATCTCCCTTCCTCCCCTCCAGATGGAGCCGGGCGTGATATTCTATGAGTTCGAAGACCCTTACATCTACGAGGATCCAGTACATCACAGTTACTTCATTATGGGATTGGAGCCTTGTATTAGATGATATGCGTTACAGAATTGAGCTTTTCAACATCCTCTGTCTAGCCCACTTTTTGATCCCGATGCTCCTTACGACTTTCCCTTATCCTGGTTACACGCTGACGCACGTGGGCATCCTTTTCCCGATGGTCCCGGACACCCTATACCAGATCAGCCCTTGAATGTGGTGGCACCTGAGCCTGTCATTCCTGATGAGCCTGAGATAGCTAGAGAGTACGTACCTGTGATTCCACCAGAGTGGGACTTTCCCTCTGACATGATTTCTGACTTTCCGCAGCCTGATGAGCCGGCACTACCGGATGACGGGGTAGCTCCTATATACGCGAACGGACCTGTGCTCGTGAATGGTTTTATACATAGTGACAGTGGTGCTTCTGGTGGATTTTAGGGTATAGCTGTAGCTGCGGACGAGGAGGAGGAAGAGGATCCTGAGATAGAGATAGAGTAGGATGAGGAGATAGGCGAGCCTCATGATGATCTTCTGAACGGCCACATGTAGATATAGTCTGACAGCAGTAGGGGCATTCTTTTGATGACACTCTAGACTGACATTGTCTGTTAGTTAGTCTCTCACTTGTGTTAGAACACTCGAGAGCTAGGAGCTATAGAGTGGTTAGGCTAGTGATGAGCGGATAATTTATACGCTTTTTGGCATTGTTTTTACATAGTTTTTAGTATGATTTGGTTAGTTTTTAGTATATTTTTATTAGTTTTTAAATAAAATTCACATTTCTGGACTTTACTATGAGTTTGTGTATTTTTCTATGATTTCAGGTAATTTCTGGCTGAAATTGAGGGACTTGAGCAAAAATCAGATTTAGAGGCTGAAGAAGGACTGCATATGCTGTTGGATTCTGACCTCCCTGCACTAAAAGTGGATTTTCTGAAGCTACAGAAGTCCAAATGGTGCGCTCTCAATTGCATTGGAAATTAGACATCCAGGGCTTTCCATCAATATATAATAGTCCATACTTTGCTCGAGTTTAGACGATGCAAACTGGCGTTCAACGCCAGCTCTCTGCCCTATTCTGGAGTTAAACGCCAGAAACAGGTTGCAAAGCAGAGTTAAATGCCAGAAACAGGTTACAAACTGGCGTTTAACTCCAAAAAGAGTCTCTACACATGAAAGCTCAATTCTCATCCCAAGCACACACCAAGTGGGCTCGGAAGTGGATTTCTACATCATTTACTTATCTCTGTAAACCCTAGTAACTAGTTTAGTATAAGTAGAACTTTTTACTATTGCACTAAGAGCCCTTTTCCCTATTTTCGAATTCATATACCATTTGGGGAGGCTGGCCATTCGGCCATGCCTGGACCTTGTTCTGATGTATTTTCAACGGTAGAGTTTCTACACACCATAGATTAAGGTGTGGAGCTCTGCTGTTTCTCATGAATTAATGCAAAGTACTATTGTTTTTCTATTCAACTCAAGCCTATTTCTTCTCTAAGATATTCATTCGCACACAAGAACATGATGAATGTGATGATTATGTGACGCTCATCATCATTCTCACTTATGAACGCGTGCCTGACAAACACTTCCGTTCTACATGTAAACAAGCTTGAATGTGTATCTCTTAGCCTCCTGATCTACGATCAGAGTCTTCGTGGTATAGGCTAGAATTATTGGCGGCCATTCTTGAGATCCGAAAAGTCTAAACCTTGTCTGTGGTATTCCGAGTAGGATCTGGGAAGGGATGGCTGTGACGAGCTTCAAACTCGCGAGTGCTGGGCGTAGTGACAGACGCAAAAGGATTACTGAATCCTATTCCTGTATGATCGAGAACCGACAGATGATTAGCCGTGCGGTGACAGCGCATTTTGGACCATTTTCACTGAGAGGACGGGAAGTAGCCATTGACAACGGTGATTCCCTACATAAAGCTTGCCATGGAAAAGAGTAGGAATGATTGGATGAAGACAGCAGGAAGGCAGAGTTTCAGGAGGAACAAAAGCATCTCTATACGCTTATCTGAAATTCTCACCAATGAATTACATAAGTATTTCTATCCTATTTTATATTTTAATTATATTTTAATTATCAATTCACCATAACCATTTGAATCCGCCTGACTGAGATTTACAAGGTGACCATAGCTTGCTTCAAGCCAACAATCTCCGTGGGATCGACCCTTACTCACGTAAGGTTTATTACTTGGACGACGCAGTGCACTTGCTGGTTAGTTGTGCGAAGTTGTGACAAAGAGCTAAGATTATGAACGTGCGTATTAAGTTTTTAGTGCCGTTACCAAGGAATGAACGAACACGATTTCGCATACCAAGTTTTTGGCGCCGTTGCCGGGGATTGTTCGAGTTTGGACAACTGACGGTTCATCTTGTTGCTCAGATTAGGTAATTTTATTTTAATTTTAAGCTTTTTGTTTTTATTTTTATTTTCGAAAAAAAACTTAAAAAAAAATATTTTTAAAATAAATAAATTATTCTATGGCTTCAGAATTTTTAAGAATGAATTCCAGAGTTTCATGATGATCTGTTGAAGTCTGGCTGGCTGTAAAGCCATGTCTAATCCTTTGGACCGAGGTTTCAACTATCATTAGAGAAGAGCTTCTTTGTCTTTCTTAGCAATTTAGCTTTTGTATGTAATGATCTGCTAAAGCTTGGCTGGCCATTGGCCATGTCTAGTGTTTTGGACCGGAGCTTTCACTGAAAGCTTGGCTGGCTAGTAAGCCATGTCTAATTCCTAGACTGGAGCTTTAGACTAACATTGCATGATTCATGGAATTCTCATTAAAAATTTCGAAATCCTTAATTTTTTTTCCAAATAATTTTCGAAAAATACAAAATTTTTTTTTAAAAAATCATAAAAACAAAAAATTTGATGTTTCTTGTTTAAGTTTTGTGTCAATTTTTAAGTTTGGTGTCAATTGCATGTGTTTTAATTTCCCTTTAATTTTCGAAAATTCATCAAATGTTCTTCATTGATCTTCAAATTGTTCTTGATGATTTGCTTTGTTTGATCTTTGCATTTTTATGTTTTGTGTCTTTTCTTGTTTTCCATATGCATTTTCAATTTGTTAGTGTCTCAACATTAAAAATTTCTAAGTTTGGTGTCTTGCATATTTTTCTTTTCTTAAAAATTTTCAAAAATAAGTTCTTGGTGTTCATCTTGAAATTCAAAGTGTTCTTGGTGTTCATCTTGACATTCAAAGTGTTCTTGCATGCATCATGTGTTTTGATTCATAATTTTCATGTTTTGAGTCTTTTGGTTGTTTTTCTCTTTCTTTATTAAAATTCAAAAAAAAAAAAATCTTTCCCTTATTTCACTCATAATTTTCGAAAATTTGGTTTGACTTAGTCAAAAAGTTTTTAAAATTTAATTGTTTCTTATGAGTCAAGTCAAATTTTCAATTTAAAAATTCTATCTTTATCAAATCTTTTTCAAAAATCAAATCTTTTTCATTTTTCCTTTTATGATTTTTGAAACTTTCAAAATGATTTTCAAAAATATTTTTCTTATTTCTATCTCATATTTTCGAAATAATGCTAACAATTAATGTGATTGATTCAAAAATTTCAAGTTTGTTACTTGCCTAGTAAGAAAGGTTCAATCTTTAAATTTTAAAATCATATCTTTCTGTTTCTTGTTAGTCAAGTAGTCAACTTTAATTTTCGAAATCAAATCTTTTTAAATTTCTTTTTCAATTTTTTTTCAAAATAAGTTTCAATCACATCTTTTTCAAAATCAATTTCAAAATCTTTTCTAACTTTTTTTCCAACTTCTTATCTTTTCAAAAATTGATTTTCAAATCTTTTTCAATTAACTACTTGACTTTTTATTTGATTTTAAAAGTTTACTATTTCAATCATATCTTTTTCAAAACTACCTAATTAATTCTCTCTCTAATTTTCGAAAATCACTTTCCTCTTTTTCAAAATTTCTTTTTAATTAACTAATTGTTTTAAATTTTAATTTCATTTTTCTTTTTAAAATTTTCGAATTTTAATTTTAAATTTTAAATTAAAAACAAAAATATTTTTCTTTTCTTTTCAATTATTTTTGAAAATTCTTCTCTCTCACCTCCTTCTAATTATTTATTTATCTACTAACACTTATCTTCTTCTTAAAAATTCGAACCCTCTCCCTCTTTCTGTGTTCAAATTTCTTTTCTTCTTCTACTCACATAAAGGAATCTCTATACTGTGACATAGAGGATTCCTCTTCTTTTCTGTTTTCTTCTTTTTCACATGAGCAGGAGGAAGGATAAGAACATTCTTGTTGAAGCTGATCCGGAACCTGAAAGGACTCTGAAGAGGAAGCTAAGAGAAGCTAAAACACAACACTCTGAAGAGGACTTTACTGAAATTTTTGAAAAAGAAGTAGAGATGGCCGAAACCAATAACAATGGTGGAGGTGCAAGGAAGATGCTTGGTGACTTTACTGCACCCAATTCCAACTTACATGGAAGAAGCATCTTAATTCCTGCCATTGGAGCAAACAATTTTGAGCTAAAGCCTCAATTAGTTTCTCTGATGCAACAGAATTACAAGTTTCATGGACTTCCATCAGAAGATCCTTTTCAGTTCTTAACTGAATTCTTGCAGATCTGTGATACTGTTAAGACCAATGGGGTTGACTCCGAGGTCTACAGGCTCATGCTTTTCCCGTTTGCTGTAAGAGACAGAGCTAGAATATGGTTGGACTCTCAACCTAAAGATAGCCTGAACTCTTGGGATAAGCTGGTCATGGCTTTCTTAGCCAAGTTCTTTCATCCTCAAAAGCTTAGCAAGCTTAGGGTGGATGTTCAAACCTTCAAACAGAAAGAAGGTGAATCCCTCTATGAAGCTTGGGAGAGATACAAGCAACTGACCAAAAAGTGTCCTTCTAACATGCTTTCAGAATGGACCATGCTGGATATATTATATGATGGTTTGTCTGAATTATCTAAGATGTCACTGGACCATTCTGCAGGTGGATCCATTCACCTAATGAAAATACCTACAGAAGCTCAGGAACTCATTGACATGGTTGCAAATAACCAGTTCATGTACACTTCTGAAAGGAATCCTGTGAGTAATGGGACGCCTTAGAGGAAGGGAGTTCTTGAAATTGATACTCTGAATGTCATATTGGCTCAGAATAAAATATTGACTCAGCAAGTCAATATGATTTCTCAAAGTCTGAATGGATTGCAAGCTGCATCCAACAGTACTCAAGAGGCATCTTCTGAAGAAGAAGCTTATGATCCTGAGAACCCTACAATAGCAGAGGTGAATTACATGGGGGAACCCTATGGAAACACCTATAATCCCTCATGGAGAAATCATCCAAATTTCTCATGGAAGGATCAACAAAAGCCTCAACAAGGCTTTAATAATGGTGGAAGAAATAGGTTTAGTAATAGCAAGCCTTTTCCATCATCCACTCAGCAACAGACAGAGAATTCTGAGCAGAATCTATCTAGCTTAGCAAATATAGTCTCTGATCTATCTAAGGCCACTCTAAGTTTCATGAATGAAACAAGGTCCTTCATTAGAAATTTGGAGGCACAAGTGGGCCAGCTGAGTAAAAGGGTAACTGAAACTCCTCCTAGTACTCTCCCAAGCAATACAGAAGAGAATCCAAAAAGAGAGTGCAAGGCCATTACCTTACTTGGTGTGGCCAAACCCAGAGAGGAGGGGGAGGACGTGAATCCTAGTGAGGAAGACCTCCTGGGACGTTCACTGACCAATAAGGAGTTTTCCTTTTAGGAACCAAAGGAATCTGAGGCTCATCTAAAGACCATAGAGATTCCATTGAACCTCCTTTTACCATTTATGAGCTCTGATGACTATTCATCTTCTGAAGAAGATGAAGACATTGTTCAAGAGCAAGTTGCCCAGTATTTAGGAGCAATCATGAAGCTGAATGTCAAGCTATTTGGTAATGAGACTTGGGAAGATGAACCTCCCTTGCTCACCAATGAACTAAATGCATTGGATAAGCAGAAATTACCTCAAAAGAAATAGGATCCTGGTAAATTCCTAATTCCCTGTAACATAGGCACCATGACCTTTGAGAAGGCTCTGTGTGACCTGGGGTCAGGAATAAACTTAATGCCACTCTCTGTAATGGAAAAACTTGGGATCTTTGAGGTGCAAGCTGCCAGAATCTCATTAGAGATGACAGACAACTCAAGAAAACAGGCTTATGGACTAGTAGAGGACGTGCTAGTAAAGGTTGAAAGCCTTTACATCCCTGTTGATTTCATAATCCTAGACACTGGGAAGGATGAGGATGAATCTATCATTCTTGGAAGACCCTTCCTAGCCACAACAAGAGCTGTGATTGATGTGGACAGAGGAGAGTTGGTCCTTCAACTAAATGAGGACAACCTTGTGTTTAAAACTCAAGAATCTCCTTCTGTAACAATGGAGAGTAAGTATGAAAAGCTTCTCTCACTGCAGAGTCAACCAAAGCCCCCACAGTCAAACTCTAAGTTTGGTGTTGGGAGGTCCCAACAATGCTCTGAATATCTGTGAGGCTCCATGAGAGCTCACTGTCAAGCTATTGACATTAAAGAAGCGCTTGTTGGGAGGAAACCCAATGTTATTTAATTATATCTATTTATTTTCCATTGCTATTTTATGTTTTCTTTAGGTTGATGATCATGTGAAGTCACAAAAACTACTGGAAAATCAAAAAATAGAATGAAAAAGCAGCATTAAAAATAGCACACCCTGGAGGAAGAGCATTCTGGCATTTAAACGCCAGAAACAAGCATCTGTCTGGCGTTTAATGCCAGAAACAAGCACCAAGCTAGCATTTAACGCCAGAAACAAGCCTCAACCTGGCGTTAAACGCCAGAAACAGGCTACATTTGGGCGTTTAACACCAAAAACAGGCAGTAGTTTGGCGTTAAATGCCAGTATTGCATACAAAGGACGTTTTGCACGCCTAATTGGAGTAGGGATGCTATGTCCTTGACCCCTCAGGATCTGTGAACCCCACAGGATCCCCACCTCTCTCACACCTTTTCATAACACTCTTCCCCAAAATAACCTCCATCAATCACCTCCATTACTCCTCCAAAACCATCATACAACCCACCTACACCCACCCACTCAAATTCAAACCATCATTCCTTCCTTTTCACACATCATAACCTCCTAAAACCTCCCTTGGCGGAACCACTCACACTTCTCCATCTCATCTAGTTTCTTCTTCTTCTACTCTCTCTTCTCTTCTTTTGCTCGAGGATGAGCAAACCTTCTAAGTTTGGTGTGGTAAAAGCATTGCTATTTGTTTTTCCATAACCATTTATGGCACCTAAGGCCGGAAAAACCTCTAGAAAGAGGAAAGGGAAGACAAAAGCTTTCACCTTCGAGTCATGGGAGATGGAGAGATTCATCTCAAGGGTCGATAGCTCAGTAGTAGAGCATTTGACTGCACAACAAGAGAGCCCACTCATGGACCTCAACAAGAGCATGAGGAATTCCCTCACCAAGAAATCCTTGAGATACCTCAAGGGATACATTTTCTTCCACACAACTATTGGAAGCAACAATGGAAAGGAAGAGACATAGAGAAGCTCAAAAGCACCATTGGTTCTTCGAGAAGAGGAAGACGCCAACCCCACTAAGGTGGACCCATTCCTTAATCTCCTTGTTCTTATTTTCCTGTTTTTCGATTTTTGAACCTTCTGTTTTATTTATGTTTGTGTCTTTACTATATGATCATTAGTGTTTAAGTATCTATGTCTTAAAGCTATGAATGTCCTATGAATCCTCACCTCTCTTAAATGAAAACTGTTCTAAAAACAAAAGAACAAGAAGTACATGGTTTTGAATTCATCCTTGAAACTAGTTTAATTATTTTGATGTGGTGACAATACTTTTTGTTTTCTGAATGAATGCTTGAATAGTGCATATGTCTTTTGATATTGTGGTTTATGAATGTTAAATATGTTGGCTCTTGAAAGAATGATGAAAAAGGAGAAATGTTATTGATAATCTGAAAAATCATAAAATTGATTCTTGAAGCAAGAAAAAGCAGTGAATACAAAATCTTGCGAAAAAAAAGAGAAAATAAAAATGGCGAAAAAAAAGAAAGAAAAAGAAAAAGCCAGCAAAAAAAGCCAAAAGCTCTTTAAACCAAAAGGCAAGAGCAAAAAGCCAATAGACCTTAAAACCAAAAGGCAAGGGTAAGAAAAAGGATCCAAGGCTTTGAGCATCAGTGGATAGGAGGGCCTAAAGGAATAAAATCCTGGCCTAAGCGGTTAAACCAAGCTGTTCCTAACCATGTGCTTGTGGCGTGAAGGTGTCAAGTGAAAACTTGAGACTGAGCAGTTAAAGTCAAGGTCCAAAGCAAAAAAAGAGTGTGCTTAAGAACCCTGGACACCTCTAATTGGGGACTTTAGCAAAGCTGAGTCACAATCTGAAAAGGTTCACCCAATTATGTGTCTGTGGCATGTATGTATCCGGTGGTAATACTGGAAAACAGAGTGCTTAGGGCCACGGCCAAGACTCATAAAGTAGCTGTGTTCAAGAATCAACATACTGAACTAGGAGAATCAATAACACTATCTAAATTCTAAGTTCCTATAGATGCCAATCATTCTGAACTTCAATGGATAAAGTGAGATGCCAAAACTATTCAAGAGGCAAAAAGCTACTAGTCCCGCTCATCTGAGTGGAGCTAAGTTTCATTGATATTTTGGAATTTATAGTATATTCTCTTCTTTTTATCCTATTTGATTTTCAGTTGTTTGGGGACAAGCAACAAATTAAGTTTGGTGTTGTGATGAGCGGATAATTTATACGCTTTTTGGCATTGTTTTTACATAATTTTTAGTATGATTTAGTTAGTTTTTAGTATATTTTTATTAGTTTTTAAATAAAATTCACATTTCTGAACTTTACTATGAGTTTGTGTGTTTTTCTGTGATTTCAGGTAATTTCTGGCTGAAATTGAGGGACTTGAGCAAAAATCAGATTTAGAGGCTGAAGAAGGACTGCAGATGCTATTGGATTCTGACCTCCCTGCACTCAAAGTAGATTTTCTGGAGCTACAGAAGTCCAAATCACGCACTCTCAATTGCGTTGGAAAGTAGACATCCAGTGCCTTCCAGAAATATATAATAGTTCATGCTTTGCCCGAGTTTAGATGACGCAAACTGGCGTTCAACGCCAGCTCTCTGCCCTATTCTGGAGTTAAACGGCAGAAACAGATTACAAACTGGTGTTTAACTCCAAAAAGAGTCTCTACACATGGAAGCTCAATGCTCAGCCCAAGCACACACCAAGTGGGTCCGGAATTGGATTTCTACATCATTTACTTATCTCTGTAAACCCTAGTAACTATAAGTAGAACTTTTTACTATTGCACTAAGAGTCCTTTTCCCTATTTTTGAATTCATATACCATTTGGGGAGGCTGGCCATTTGGCCATGCCTGGACCTTGTTCTTATGTATTTTCAACGGTAGAGTTTCTACACACCATAGATTAAGGTGTGGAGCTTTGCTGTTTCTCATGAATTAATGCAAAGTACTATTGTTTTTCTATTCAACTCAAGCCTATTTCTTTTCTAAGATATTCATTCGCACACAAGAACATGATGAATGTGATGATTATGTGATGCTCATCATTATTCTCACTTATGAACGCGTGCCTGATAAACACTTCCGTTCTACATGTAAACAAGCTTGAATGTGTATCTCTCAGCCTCCTGATCTACGATCAGAGTCTTCGTGGTATAGGCTAGAATTATTGGCGGCGATTCTTGAGATCCGGAAAGTCTAAACCTTGTCTGTGGTATTCCGAGTAGGATTTGGGAAGGGATGGCTGTGACGAGCTTCAAACTCGTGAGTGCTGGGCGTAGTGACAGATGCAAAAGGATTACTGAATCATATTCCAGTATGATCGAGAACCGACAGATGATTAGCCGTGCGGTGACAGCGTATTTTGTACCATTTTCACTGAGAGGACGGGAAGTAGCCATTGACAACGGTGATGCCCTATATAAAGCTTGCCATGAAAAGGAGTAGGAATGATTGGATGAAGACAGTAGAAAATCAGAGGTTCAGGAGGAACAAAAGCATCTCTATACGCTTATCTAAAATTCTCACCAATGAATTACATAAGTATTTCTATCCTATTTTATATTTTAATTATATTTTAATTATCAATTCACCATAACCATTTGAATCCGCCTGACTGAGATTTACAAGGTGACCATAGCTTGCTTCAAGCCAACAATCTCCGTGGGATCGACCCTTATTCACGTAAGGTTTATTACTTGGACGACCCAGTGCACTTGCTGGTTAGTTGTGCGAAGTTGTGACAAAGAGCTAAGATTATGAACGTGCGTATTAAGTTTTTAGCGCCGTTACCAAGGAATGAACGAACACAATTTCGCATACCAGCTAGCCTGGGTGCCAGCTTAGCGGCTTTTTTGTATGGGCCAGGTCCTAGGAGTGTCGTGTATATATTAGCTAGGTAGGTTCGATGATGAGCGGATAATTTATACGCTTTTTGGCATTGTTTTTAGTATATTTTTAGTATATTTTAATTAGTTTTTATTATATTTTTATTAGTTTTTAAATAAAAATCACTCTTCTGGACTTTACTATGAGTTTGTGTATTTTTCTATAATTTCAGGTATTTTCTGGCTGAAATTGAGGGACCTGAGCAAAAATATGATTCAGAGGCTGAAAAAGGACTGCAGATGCTGTTGGATTCTGACCTCTCTGCACTCAAAGTAAATTTTATGGAGCTACAGAAGCCCAATTGGCGCGCTCTCAATTGCGTTGGAAAGTAGACATCTTGGGCTTTCCAGCAATATATAATAGTTTATACTTTGCCCGAGATTTGATGGCCAAAACAGGCGTTCCAAGACAGCTCAAGAATTCTGGCGTTTAACTCCAAAACTGGCACAAAAGCTGGAGTTAAACGCCCAAGCTGGCACAAAAGCTGGCGTTTAACTCCAAGAAAAGTCTCTACACATGGAAGCTTCAATGCTCAGCCCAAGCACACACCAAGTGGGCCTGGAAGAAGATTTCTACATTAATTACCTATTTCTGTAACCCTAGGCCACTAGTTTTCTATAAATAGGACCTTTTGCTATTGTATTTGGATCGATCTTTTACTCATACTTTCATAGACCTTTTCACATTTGGGGGCTGGCCTCACGGCCATGCCTAGACCTTGTTCTTATGTATTTTCAACGGTGGAGTTTCTACACACCATAGATTAAGGTGTGGAGCTCTGCTGTTCTTCATGAATTAATGCAATTACTACTGTTTTTCTATCCAACTCAAATCTATTTCTTCTCCAAGATATTCATTCGCATCCAAGAACATGATGAATGTGATGATTATGTGACGCTCATCACCATTCTCACTTATGAACGCGTGATTGACAACCACTTCCATTCTACATGAACAAGCTTGAATGCGTATCTCTTGGGTTTCTAATCTAAGGTTGGAACCTTCGTGGTATAGGCTAGAATTATTGGCGGCGATTCCTGAGATCTGGAAAGTCTAAACCTTGTTTGTGGTATTCCGAGTAGGATCTGGGAAGGGATGACTGTGACGAACTTCAAACTCGCGATTGTGGGGCGTGTGACAGACGCAAAAGGATCAATGGATCCTATTTCGACATGATCGAGAACCGACAACTGATTAGCCGATGTTGTGACAGAGCATCAGGACCATTTTCACTGAGAGGACGGGATGTAGCCATTGAGAATAGTGATACCCAACATAAAGCTTGCCATGGAAAGGAGTATGAATGATTGGAAGAAAGCAATAGGAAAGCAGAGGTTCAAGGGGAACAAAGCATCTTCATACGCTTATCTGAAATCCACCAATGAATTACATAAGTATCTCTATCTTTATTTTATGTTTATTTTCATCACCTTAAACTCCATAACCATTTGAATCCGCCTGACTGAGATTTACAAGATGACTATAGCTTGCTTCAAGCCGACAATCTCCGTGGGATCGACCCTTACTCACGTAAGGTTTATTACTTGGACGACCCAGTGCACTTGCTGGTTAGTTGTGCGGAATTGTGACAAAGTGTGATTCACGTTTAAGAGCTCCAAGTCCTTTGGCGCCATTGTTGATGATCACAATTTCGTGCACCAAGTTTTTGGCGCCGTTACCGGGGATTGTTCGAGTTTGGACAACTGACGGTTCATCTTGTTGCTTAGATTAGGTTTCTTTTCTTCAGAATTTTTAAGAATGAATTCTACAGTTTCAAGGTGATGTTCCCACCATCACAAAAGCTGATTGATTCTCATCAATTTAGCTATTGAATGTAATGTGCTGCTGAAGCTTGGCCAAACATGCCTAATCCTTTTTAGACTGAAGCTTTAGACTAACATTGCATGATTCCTGGAATTCTTATTAAAAGTTTTGATTCTCTTTTTTCTTTTCTATATAATTTTCAAAAAAAAATACAAAAAAATTTTAAAATCATAAAACCAAAAATATTTTATGTTTCTTGTTTGAGTCTAGTATCAATTTTTAAGTTTGGTGTCAATTGCATGTTTTTATTCTTCTTGTATTTTTTAAATACATGCAATATGTTCTTCATTGATCTTCAAGTTGTTCTTGATGATTTCAATGCTCTGATCTTTAAATTCTCTTGTTTTGTGTGTTTTGTTGTTTCTCATATGCATTCTCAATTTGTTAGTGTCTCTTATATGAAAATTTTTAAGTTTGGTGTCCTGCATGCATTGTTTGATTTGAGTTTCCTAAGATTAGTTGTATTTTGATTGTTTCTCATCATTAAAAATTCAAAAATATTTTCAAAATCGTGTCTTTTCAAGTCAATAATACAAAGAATTGAAGATTCAGAACATTCAGCAGAGGAATCAAACAGAAAAAGCTGGGCGTTCAAAACGCCCAGTGAAGAAGGAAAACTGGCATTTAAACGCCAGCCAGGGTACCTGGCTGGGCGTTTAACGCCCCAAAAGGTAGAGTTTTGGGCGTTAAACGCCAGAATGGATGCCATTCTGGGTGTTTAACGCCAGGATGACACTTGAGGGAAGATTTTGTTTTTAATTTAGATTTTTTTCAAATCTTCATAATTTTTCAAAATCAAATCTTTTTCAAATCATATCTTTTCAATCATATCTCTTTTAAAATCTACTTCTTTCTATTTTATATTTATTTTTACTATTTTCAAAAATCCTTGCTTCAATTCAAGATTTACTTAAAAAATTTTCAAGTTGTTACTTGCCTATTAAGAAAGGATCAAATTTTAAATTTTAGAATCATATCTTTTAATTTCTTGTTAGTCAAGTAATCAACTTTAGTTTTAAAACTTTCTCTTTTTAATTTGATTTTCAATCATATCTTCTCAATCATATCTTTTCAATCACACCCTTTTTCAAAATTAATTTTCAATCATATCTTTTTAATTTCTGATTTCAAAATCTTTTTCAAAAATCACTTGATTTCTTTCTCAATCTTAGTTTTCGAAAACCAATTACCAAATTTTCAAAATCTCTTACTTTAATTTCGAAAATTTCTTCCCCTCTTCTCACATCCTTCTATTTAAGGGACTAAGACTCCTCACCAAGGTGCAATTCAAACTCTGTCCCTCTTGATAAGTTCGAATACCCTCTTCTCCACCTCCTCCTTCTATTCTTATTTTCTTCTGACACCTCAAGGAATCTCTATACTGTGACATAGAGGATTCCCTACTTTGTTGTTCTCTTCTCTTTCATATGAGCATGAACAAAGATAAAGGCATACTTGTTCAACCTGATCCTGAACTTGAAAGGACCTTGAAGAGAAAGCTAAAGCACAATTCTCTTTAGAGGGCCTAACAGAGATCTTCAAGGAAGAAGAAACCATGGCATCCGAAAATAACAATGCCAACAATGCAAGGAAGGTGCTTGGTGACTTTACTGCACCTGCTCCTGATTTCTATGGGAGATGCATCTCTATCCCTGCCATTGGAGCAAACAACTTTGAGCTTAAGCCTCAATTAGTTTCTTTAATGCAACAGAATTGCAAGTTTCATGGACTTCCATTGGAAGATCCTCATAAGTTCTTAGTTGAATTCTTGCAAATTTGTGATACTGTCAAGACCAATGGGGTTGACCCTGAAGTCTACAGACTTATGCTTTTTCCTTTTGCTGTAAGAGACAGAGCTAGGACATGGTTGGACTCACAACCTAAAGAAAGCCTGAACTCTTGGGAAAAGCTAGTCAATGCCTTCTTGGCAAAGTTCTTTCCACCTCAAAAACTGAGCAAGCTTAGAGTGGAAGTCCAAACCTTCAGACAGAAGGAAGGTGAATCCCTCTATGAAGCTTGGAAAAGATACAAGCAATTAATCAGAAGATGTCCTTCTGACATGCTTTCTGAATGTCGCATCATAGGAATTTTCTATGATGGTCTGTCTGAACTATCCAAGATGTCATTGGATAGCTTTGTTGGAGGATCTCTTCATCTGAAGAAGACGCCTGCAGAAGCTCAGGAACTCATTGAAATGGTTGCAAATAACCAATTCATGTACACCTCTGAAAGGAATCCTGTGAATAATGGGTCAACTCAGAAGAAAGGAGTTCTTGAGATTGATACTCTGAATGCCATATTGGCTCAGAATAAAATATTAACCCAACAAGTTAATATGATTTCTCAGAGTCTGTCTGGAATGCAAGCAGCAACAGGCAGTACTAAGGAAGCTTCCTCTGAAGAAGAAGCTTATGATCCTGAGAACCCAGCAATGGAAGAGGTGAATTACATGGGAGAACCCTATGGAAACACCTATAATCCTTCATGGAGAAATCATCTAAATCTCTCATGGAAGGATCAATAGAGACCTCAACAAGGTTTCAACAACAATAACGGTGGAAGAAACAGGTTTAGCAATAGCAAGCCTTTTCCATCATCTTCTTAGCAACAAACAGAGAATTCTAAGCAAAGCCACTCTGACTCAGCAACCATTGTCTCTGATCTAATCAAAATCACTCAAAGTTTCATGACTGAAACAAGGTCCTCCATTAGAAATTTGGAGGCACAAGTGGGTCAGCTAAGTAAGAAAATTACTGAACTCCCTCCTAGTACTCTCCCAAGCAATACAGAAGAAAATCCAAAGAGAGAGTGCAAGGCCATAAACACTTCTCCCATGGCCGAACCTGGAGAGGAGGAAGAGGCAGTGATCTCCACTGAGGAAGACCTCAATGGACGTCCACTGACCTCCAAGGAGTCCCCTAATGAGGAACCATGGGAATCTGAGGCTCATTCTGAGACCATAGAGATTCCATTGAATTTACTTTTGCCATTCATGAGCTCTGATGAGTATTCATCCTCTGAAGAGGATGAAGATGTCACTGAAGAGAAAGTTGCTAAGTACCTTGGAGCAATCATGAAGCGAAATGCCAAGTTATTTGGTAATGAGACTTAGGAGAATGAACCTCCATTGCTCATCAAAGAACTGGATGACTTGACTAGGCAGAGATTACCACAAAAGAGACAGGACCCTGGAAAGTTCTTAATCTCTTGTACCATAGGCACCATGACCTTTGAGAAGGCTCTGTGTGACCTAGAGTCAAGCATAAACCTTATGCCTCTCTCTGTAATGGAGAAGCTAGGGATCATTGAGGTACAAGCTGCAAGAATCTCACTAGAGATGGCAGACAATTCAAAGAAACAGGCTTATGGACTTGTAGAGGATGTCTTGGTAAAGGTTGAAGACCATTACATCCCTGCTGATTTCATAATCCTAGAAATTGGGAAGTGTATGGATGAATCCATCATCCTTGGCAGACCCTTCCTAACCACAGCAAAAGCTGTGATTGATGTTGACAAAGGAGAATTGATCATTCAAGTGAATGAAGACTCCCTTGTGTTTAAAGCTCAAGGATATCCCTCTGTAACCATGGAGAGGAAGCATGAAGAGCTTCTCTCAATACAGAGTCAAACAGAGCCCCCACAGTCAAACTCTATGTTTGGTGTTGGGAGGCCACAACCAAACTCTAAGTTTGGTGTTGAACCCCCACATTCAAACTCTAAGTTTGGTGTTGGGAGGTTCCAACATTGCTCTGAACATCTGTGAGGCTCCATGAGAGCCACTGTCAAGATATTGACATTAAAGGAGCGCTTGTTGGGAGGCAACCCAATCTTTAATTATCTATGTTAAATTTCTATTTTCCTTTGTTATTTTATGTTTTCTGTAGGTTGATGATCATGTGAAGTCACAAAAATAATTGAAAAAGCAAAAACAGCAGGAAAAACAGAATGAAAAATAGAACACCCTGGAGGAGAAGCTTACTGGCGTTTAAACGCCAGTAAGGGTAGCAGAATGGGCGTTAAACGCCCAGTCTGGCACCATTCTGGGCGTTTAACGCCAGAAAAGGGCACCAGACTGGCGTTTAACACCAGGAATGGGCAAGAAGCTGGCATTAAACGCCAGAAATGGGCAGCAGCCTGGCGTTTAACGCCAGGATTGGCAGCAAGGGGCGTTTTGCACGCCACATGGTGCAGGGATGAGAAATCCTTGACATCTCAGAATCTGTGGACCCCACAGGATCCCCACCTACCCCACCTCTCTCTCTCTTCTTCACCCATTCACCAATCACCTCAATACCTCTTCTCCAAAAACCCCTCACCTATCAAATCCTACCATTCTCTTCACCACTCACATCCATCCTTCATAAAATCCCACCTACCTCACCATCCAAATTCAAACCACTTTCCCTCCCAAACCCACCCATAATGGCCGAACCATACAGACCCCTCTCACTCCTATATAACCCATCTTCACTCCTTCATTTCCACACAACCTAAACACCATTTCTCCCCCTTGGCCGAAACACAAAGCCCACTCCATCTCCTCTATTTCTTCTTCTTCTACTCTCTTCCTTCTTCTTTTGATCGAGGACGAGCAACCTTCTAAGTTTGGTGTGGTAAAAGCTAAAGCTTTTTGTTTTTCCATAACCATTTATGGCACCAAAGGCCAGAGAAACCTCTAGAAAGAGGAAAGGGAAGGCAAAAGCTTCCACCTCCGAGTCATGGGAGATGGAGAGATTCCTTTCAAAGGTGCATCAAGACCACTTCTATGAAGTTGTGGCCAAGAAGAAAGTGATCCCCGAGGTCCCTTTTAAACTCAAAAATAAAGAGTATCCGGAGATCCGACATGAGATCCGAAGAAGAGGTTGGGAAGTTCTCACCAACCCCATTCAACAAGTTGGGATCTTAATGGTTCAAGAGTTCTATGCCAATGCATGGATCACCAAGAACCATGATCAAAGTGTGAACCCGGACCCTAAGAATTGGGTTACAATGGTTCGGGGGAATTACTTAGATTTTAGTCCGGAAAATGTAAGGTTGGCATTCAACTTGCCTATGATGCAAGGAGATGCACACCCATACACAAGAAGGGTCAACTTTGATCAAAGGTTGGACCAAATCCTCATGGACATATGTGAAGAGGGCGCTCAATGGAAGAGAGATTCAAGAGGGAAGCCGGTTCAACTAAGAAGGCAAGACCTCAAGCCCTGTGGCTAGGGGATGGTTGGAGTTCATCCAACGCTCACTCATTCCTACTAGCAACCGGTCTGAAGTTACTATAGACCGGGCTATCATGATTTATAGCATCTTGATTAGAGAGGAAGTAGAAGTTCATGAGGTTATATCCCAAGAACTCTACAAGGTGGCGGACAAATCCTCTCCTTTTGCAAGGTTAGCCTTCCCACATCTCATTTGTCACCTTTGCAATTCGGTTGGAATTGACATAGAGGGAGACATTCTCATTGATGAGGACAAACCTATCACTAAGAAAAGGATGGAGAAAACAAGAGAACCTCATCAAGAGCATGAGGAAATTCCTCATCATGAAATCCCTGAGATGCCTCAAGGGATGCATCTTCCTCCACAAAACTATTGGGAGCAAATCAACACCTCCCTAGGAGAATTAAGTTCCAACATGGGACAACTAAGGGTGGAGCACCAAGAGCATTCGATCCCCCTCCATGAAATTAGAGAAGATCAAAGGACCATGAGAGAGGAGTAACAAAGGCAAGGAAGAGATATTGAGGAGCTCAAGCACTCCATAAGATCTTCAAGAGGAAGAACAAGCCGCCATCACTAAGGTGGACCCGTTCTTTAATTTCCTTGTTCTTTATTTTCCTGTTTTTCAAATTTTTATGCTTATGTTATTTATGTTTGTGTCTTTATGATCATTAGTGTCTAAGTGTCTATGCCTTAAAGCTATGAAAATGAATCCATCACCTTTCTTAAATGAAAAATGTTTTTAAATTGAAAAAGAAAAAGAAGTGCATGAATTTCAAATTTTAAAACAGTTTAATTATCTTGATGTGGTGGCAATACTATTATTTTTCTGAATGAATGCTTGAACAGTGCATATTTTTGAATTTGATTATTTATGAATGTTAAAATTATTGGCTCTTGAAAGAATGAAAGGAAAAGGAGAAATGTTATCTGATGATCTGAAAAATCATAAAATTGATTCTTAAAGCAAGAAAAAGCAGTGAAAAGCTGGCAAAAAAAAAAAGAAAAAGAGAAAAGCAAGCAGAAAAAGCCAATACCCCTTTAAACCAAAAGGCAAGGGTGATAAAAAGGATCCAAGGCTTTGAGCATCAGTGGATAGGAGGGCCCACAGGAATAAAATCCTGGCCTAAGCGGCTAAACCAAGCTGTCCCTAACCATGTGCTTGTGGCATGAAAGTGTCAAGTGAAAACTTGAGACTGAGCGGTTAAAGTCGTGGTCCAAAACAAAAACAGTGTGCTTAAGAGCTCTGGACACCTCTAATTGGGGACTCTAGCAAAGCTGAGTCACAATCTGAAAAGGTTCACCCAGTTATGTGTCTGTGGCATTTATGTATCCAGTGGTAATACTGGAAAACAAAATGCTTAGGGTCACGGCCAAGACTCATAAAGTAGCTGTGTTCAAGAATCAACATACTTAACTAGGAGAATAAATAACACTATCTGGATTCTGAGTTCCTATAGATGCCAATCATTCTGAACTTCAAAGGATAAAGTGAGATGCCAAAACTGTTCAGAAGCAAAAAGCTAAAAGCCCCGCTCATCTAATTAATACTGATCTTCATAGATATTTTTGGAATTCATTGTATATTATCTTATTTTTATCCTATTTGATTTTTAGTTGCTTGGGGACAAGCAATAATTTAAGTTTGGTGTTGTGATGAGCGGATAATTTATACGCTTTTTGGCATTGTTTTTAGTATATTTTTAGTATATTTTAATTAGTTTTTATTATATTTTTATTAGTTTTTAAATAAAAATCACTCTTCTAGACTTTACTATGAGTTTGTGTGTTTTTCTGTAATTTCAGGTATTTTCTGGCTGAAATTGAGGGACCTGAGCAAAAATCTGATTCAGAGGCTGAAAAAGGACTGCAGATGCTGTTGGATTCTGACCTCCCTGCACTCATAGTGGATTTTCTGGAGCTACAGAAGCCCAATTGGCGCGCTTTCAATTGAGTTGGAAAGCAGACATCCTGGGCTTTCTAGAAATATATAATAGTCCATACTTTGCCCGAGATTTGATGGCCCAAACAGGCGTTCCAAGACAGCTCAAGAATTCTGGCGTTTAACTCCAAAACTGGCACAAAAGCTGGAGTTAAACGCCCAAACTGGCACAAAAGCTGGCGTTTAACTCCAAGAAAAGTCTCTACACATGGAAGCTTCAATGCTCAGCCCAAGCACACACCAAGTGGGCCTGGAAAAAGATTTCTACATTAATTACCTATTTTTGTAACCCTAGACCACTAGTTTTCTATAAGTAGGACCTTTTGCTATTGTATTTGGATCGATCTTTTACTCATAATTTCATAGACCTTTTCACTTTTGGGGGCTGGCCTCACGGCCATGCCTAGACCTTGTTCTTATGTATTTTCAACGGTGGAGTTTCTACACACCATAGATTAAGGTGTGGAGCTCTGCTGTTCTTCATGAATTAATGCAATTACTACTGTTTTTCTATCCAACTCAAGTCTATTTCTTCTCCAAGATATTCATTCGCACCCAAGAACATGATGAATGTGATAATTATGTGATGCTCATCACCATTTTCACTTATGAACGCGTGATTGACAACCACTTCCGTTCTACATGAACAAGCTTGAATGCGTATCTCTTGGGTTTCTAATCTAAGATTGGAACCTTCGTGGTATAGGCTAGAATTATTGGCGGCCATTCCTGAGATCCGAAGAGTCTAAACCTTGTCTGTGGTATTCCGAGTAGGATCTGGGAAGGGATGACTGTGACGAACTTCAAACTCGCGATTGTGGGGCGTGTGACAGACGCAAAAGGATCAATGGATCCTATTCTGACATGATCGAGAACCGACAGCTGATTAGCCGATGTTGTGACAGAGCATCAGGACCATTTTCACTGAGAGGACGGGATGTAGCCATTGACAACGGTGATGCCCAACATAAAGCTTGCCATGGAAAGGAGTATGAATGATTGGAAGAAAGCAATAGGAAAGCAGAGGTTCAAGGGGAACAAAGCATCTTCATACGCTTATCTGAAATCTACCAATGAATTACATAAGTATCTCTATCTTTATTTTATGTTTATTTTCATCACCTTAAACTCCATAACCATTTGAATCCGCCTGACTGAGATTTACAAGATGACCATAGCTTGCTTCAAGCCGACAATCTCCGTGGGATCGACCCTTACTCACGTAAGGTTTATTACTTGGACGACCCAGTGCACTTGCTGGTTAGTTGTGCGGAATTGTGACAAAGTGTGATTCACGTTTAAGAGCTCCAAGTCCTTTGGCAACATTGTTGATGATCACAATTTCGTACACCATTTGACGAGGATGTAAATTGACTTGATCTTTTGTGAACGCTATATGTTTTGTTATAGTGTACATGATGTATATTTTCAGCTGTGTTATATGTTTCTTTATGCTTCCTTATTATTTTTATCAGTGTGTGCTTATTTATTTTACTCCCTCGCTCACAACGATATAAGTTAAATAAAAAAAAAGTTACTCGTAAAATTGGCAACGTTCTAACAAGGAACATGCTCATATATTAAGTAATAGTTAATAATTAGGAAGAACAAGTTGGTAACTCTTGGCTTCTTGTATGACCATGGTATACTGGGAGTTGGGTCGTTACATCAAGCTAGTATTCAGGAGAGATAACTTTTCCAAGAAACAACAAGAATTCATGTAGAACAAGAGTTATTTTTCAATACACTCAAATTCATAAGATGAAGAGTGAAAGTAATCCTTGAATTTAAATCAATACATAATTAAAATAGTGGGACAATAGTATTAACTCATAGAATAAACAAAGCTCCTAACCTTAACAAGGAGGTTTAGTTGCTCTTGCCTCAGAGAGAACTAGGGTTCAAAAGTGTGTGAAAATTAGAATGAGGTAGAAGAGAAGAGAGAGAGCTTGGAGGACTGAATCTTTCTCCCTTTTATATCTAATCTAATTGATTTTAAATTAAAATAAAATAATCATTACTAAAGCCTAAATGATTGTGTTTGTAAAATAAAAATAACCAAAACAAAATAAAATATAATAATTATAACCCAAATCTAACTAATGAAGCCCCTTTGTTGAAGTTGGATCTGCGCTACTGGCGCTAAATGGCAGAATTGGCGTTTAGCACCCCACAAGACAGCAAGCTTCGTATCGTTGCTGTCTTTCTGGCGCTAAATGCCAGGCTCGGCATTTAGCGTCCTTCAAGACAGTAAGCTCACACACATTACGAGGCACCTGGCACTAAACGCGCAGGTCCACGTTTAGTGCAGCTTGACATAATGGCTACATGCATTTTAAAGCACTTGGGCACTAAACACCAGATGCGGCGTTCAGCGCCAGCCCAACAGAATCAAAATTCTTCTCTTTTCTTCTGCACAGACTCTGTCAAACTGATTCAAAGTTCACCTGAAATAATCAAAACAATAGAACGACTCAAAGTAGCATCCAAATAGGCTTCAAACACTAAAATATCAATAAATTCATATCTAAAATAATAAGAAAATACAAAAATATGCTCACGCATCACAACACCAAACTTGAATTGATGCTTGGCCTCAAGCAACTAAAAACAATATAGGACTGAGAAGTGAAATTGCCTAAGAATTGAATTTTCAGTTAAGCTCCTATCCATTCACTGAGTAGGGTTGATGACACTGTGATCCTGAGTAGTTTCGGCATCTCACTATACTTTGAAACTCAAAAATTGTCAATGTTCTTCAGAACTAGAACTCGGATAATATTATGAATTCTTTTCCTTTTTATCCTTTGATTAGTCCTTGAACACAACTTTTTCTTATCTTTTCTTTGGTGCTTTGCACCTTGAGCCTAGCTGTGACTTCTAAATGTTTTGTCTCAAGCTTAACTTGACACAAAAATACCACAATCACTTAACTGGAGAACTCTTTGAGTTTTGATCTTTTCGTTTTTCCAGTCAGTGGTGCTCAGGGCTTTTGGCGTACTCTTTATTTGCACTTGGTCTCGACTGTTAGTGCTTGACGAACGGACTTTTGTGTGGTCTAGAATTTTCTAAAAATAATTACGTTGTAGGTATAGTTTCTAAACCAACAGAGAATCCTTTCATGCAAAAGTTTTGGTTGTCACAAGTAACAAACCCCTAATAAAATTGATAACCGAAGTATTTAAACCTCAAGTCGTCTCTCAAGGAATTGCAGGGAGGTGTTCTTATTATTGGTTATTTGTTGTGTAAATTGGGGTTTTGGATTAAGAGATAAGAAAAGTGAATTGTGAAGGAAACTAACTAATAATTATAAAAGGCTCTTGGCAAGGAATGAAAATTGGAAGTTCTATCCTTATTATCGCCCTCAATAGTGATGAGAATTGTTGGTTGCAACCACTTAGTTAACCCTCTAATTACGAAGAAAAGTCAAGTGTATGAATCAGTTTGATTCCTCAAGTCCTAGTCAACTCCTAAGGAAAGGCTAGCTTTAGTGGAACCCAAACCAATTAGCAACCTTCAATTGTCAATCAACTAAGGAGTTCGATAACTCAAGTGTCACCAATTACTCAACCAAAGCCAAGAGGGGAAAATCTATTCGAATAAAAATGCCTTGACCTGGAGAAGATTAATTGGAAGTCCATCCTTGTTGGAATCTCTCAAGTGTAGTATAAAGAGGTTATTATTTTCACTTAGTTAACCCTTACTAAATAAAGGAAAGTCAAGTGATTGAGCTAACTCTTATTCGCAAATCCTAGTCCTCTCCCTTGGGAAGGTCTAGCGTTAGTAAATAGAGAATTAGCCAACAACTTCCAATTTAACTAATCACTTGAGCATTCCAAATCAAGTGTCTCCTTTTAATCAATTCATCAATTAAAGCTAAGAATGTAAAAAGCTAAATTAAAATCATAAATCTGAAATACCTCAAATTGCATTAAATATAAAATTAAATCTAACATGAAGAGTTCATAAACCAACTTGGCAACATAAGAAATTAACAAAGGGAAAGAAATAAACCAAAGTACTAGAATAAATAAAAGTAGAAAAGAAACTAAATTAAAGGAACATTGAACCTAAAATTGAGGAGAAACAATCCTAAAACTAAAAGAAATCCTAAATCCTAAAAACCTAGAGAGAGGAGAGAATCTTTCTCTCTCTAGAAAACTACATCTAAAACCTAAAATTGTGAATTATGAATGTTGTATCAATAAATGAATGGATTCTCCCACTTTATAGCCTCTAATCTGTGTTTTCTGGGCCGAACGACGCGTGCGCGTGATGCACACGTGCGCGTCATTTTACTGTATGGACACTATAGCGAATTATATATCATTTCGAAGCCCCGGATGTTAGATTTCCAACGCAACTGGAACCGCCTCATTTGGAGCTCTGTAGCTCAAGTTATAACAGTTTGAGTGTGAAGAGGTCAGGCTGGACAACTTAGCAGTTCCTTCAATTTCTTGTATTCCTTCCACTTTTGCATGCTTCCTTTCCATCCTCTAAGCCATTCCTGCCTTATAAATCCTGAAATCACTTAACACACATATCACGGCATCGAATGGTATAAAGGGGAATTAACATACACAAATTAAAGATTCTAGGAAGCAAGTTTTCAACTATAGAATAACACTAGGAAGGAATTGTAAAATCATGCAAATCATATGAATAAGTGGGTAAGGACTTGATAAAAACCACTCAAATGAGCACAAGATAAACCATAAAATAGTGGTTTATCAGTGCTCTGTCTCAAGGATTCCTTGACACATTCACACCGCAAGCATATGACAAGGAAAACAACTCTTTGAGCGTTTAATCACATTTTACCTTCCTAGCCATTGATGCTTAGAGCCTTGGACCTTGCCTTTTATATTCTTTTGTTTTCTTTTTGCTATCTATTTTTCTTCAAGGATTAATTTTTTGTTTAATTTGGAGAATCCATAATACTTCTCTAAATTCCTGTACCTTAAGAATCAACACTCTTAACTTCAATATCAATTATGCAATATTTTTCATACATTCAGAGCCACAGACATACCACCACATCCGGATAAATAAGATAATTCTTAATATATATATAAACTCAATTCTCTTGCATTATATCACTTTTCTTTTCTTTTTATTTCTTTTTCAGGCTCGGTGAGCAATACATGAGACAATTTTTCAAAATAAGCATAAAATATCAAAATAGTTAACTAAGCTAGAAAAAATAAAAATACTACTACTCATGCAAAGGATTTAAACAGATGACAGAAAATAAGATATAATAACTGAGAAATAGAAAATAGGGGAAATAGCAGATAAGAAACTCAGCCACCTCAGTCCTGGTGGCTGCTCCCTCCTGGGAATCCTCTGGAAGCTCCAAAATCATGCCTCAACTGCTCCATCTTTCGCTGCTGGCTCTGCTGCTCCTCTACTAGCTGCTGAAGGAGGGTAGGGTGGCCCTCATGGTCTATCCTCAGATGATCAACAGAAAATGCCATATGCCCAATGGATGATGTTAGCTGATCCCAATAAGCCTAAAGAGGGAAATAGTATCCCTGAGGCATCTCAAGCTACTACTGCTGAGGAGGAAGAACTGGCTCCTGAGGCAGTGCTCGGGTATACTCCTTAGCATACTCCATACCCCTCCTAGTGATCGGCCTCTCAATGTTAATGGGGGTGTCGTGATCAATGTGCTCTCGAGCAAGTGAATCACATGATGCACCTGCACATCATTACCGAGCATGATGCAATAAATCATCATTGCTCAGTCAACGGTAACCTCGGACTGGTTACTCATAGGAATGATGGAGTGCTGAATGAACTCCAACAATCCCCTAGCAACCGACTTCAGATCGTGCCTCCCCAACTGGTATGGTTACCCCTTAGCATCACGCCTCCACTATGCTCTGGGGAGATATATGTCAGTAAGGATCTAGTCTAATCTTTGATCACTGTTAACCCTCCTAGTGTAAGAGTGAGGGTCCTCTCTGGTCGGAGGCAACTGACGTCCTTCACTTTCTCTGAAAAAACTCCAAGATCCTCACTCGGACCATGGTGCGCCAGTTATTTGGGTCATGGTTCGCGCCCTTGACATGCTTGTAAGTGACCCAAGCATTAGCGTAGAAGTCCTGGATCATTAAACGGCCTACTACAGTCACGGGGTTGTATAGAATCACTCAACCCCTCCTCTGAATTTGCTTTCATATCTTCGGATACTTATCCGGCTGTAAATCAAATCTCACTTCTGGGATAACTTTCTTATTGCTTACGATCTCATGAAAGTGATCCTCATGGGTCTTGGAGCTGAACCGGTTATTGTCAAAAGGACCGATTGCTGGAGCTTTATCCTTTCTCTTCCTAGAAGAGGATTCACCAGTCTTGGGTGCCATATGAATAAATCACAAAAAGAAAATAGCGAAACGCTCACAGAAAACTTAGAAAGTTTGCTCGTCCCTGAGTAAAGAAAAAGAAAAATAGGAGAGGAAAATAGAGAGTGAAAAAAAGAATTAAGGAAAATAAAAATGGAGGATAAAAGAAAAGGAAATTGATAGAAGAAAGATGGTGGTGGTAATAGAGGGGTTAAAAAAAAAAGGGGGGGGGGTAATTAGTGTTTTGGGTATGGCCCATGAAATCTTCTCTTCAAATTTCAAAATTCCCTTTCGAATTGGCTGTGCAGGCACTACTGTAGCTAAACGCCAGCTCTGGAGTTAAGCACTGCAGCGGTCTGATAAACCCCATTTGTAGGGTTTATCTTGTGTTTAATTTAGGGGATTTTATGACCTTTTACCCACATTTATTCAATGAAATAGCATGGTTTCATGATTGTCTCCTAATTTGTGCTTAAGTGTGAAAATATATTTTTTAGGCCCTTAATTGTTTAATCTTGATTTACCTTTGATTCCATTAGATGCCTTGATATGTTTTTTAAGTGATTTCAGATTTAGGAGGCAAAGATTGGATCAAGGAAATGAAGAAAAAGCATGTAAAAATGGAGAACTCATGAAGATATGAAGGAATCGCAAAAGCTGTCAAGACGACCTCTTCGCACTCAAACGACCATAACTTGAGCTACAGAGGTCCAAATGATACGGTTCTAGTTGTGTTGGAAAGCTAACATCCGGGGCTTCGAAATGATATAAGACATAATTGCATCGCGCATAGGGGCGTGCACGCGCACGGTATGTGTCCGCGCCGATGGGTGCACATGGTTCACTTAATGCAACTCGTGGCCAGCGATTTTAGAAGCCTTGTGGGCCCAATCTAACTCATTTCTGATGCTATTTAAGCCAAGGATTAAAGGGAAATTAACATACTTTGATGATTAGTCATAGTTTAAGTTTTAGAAGTAGTTAGAGTTAGTTTCTAGAGAGAGGCTCTCACTTCTCTCTAGAATTAGGATTAGGTTTTAGATATAGATCTACTTCTTCTTCTCTTGCTTAATTTCCTTTTTCATCTTCCCTAATTGCTCTCTTGTAGTTGTAGAATTCTTCTTCTCTTTTAATTCCTTTGTATTGTTAATTATAGTTTATGAACTTTCTTTTGTAGATCTACATTTCTTCTTCAATGTAATTGGTAAGTTCCTTGTTGTTTTTTAATTGTTTTCCTTTTCTATTGTTGATCTCTTACTATTCTAGTTAGATCTTTCTTTAATTCTTGTAATTCATGTTTAATTTTATTGCCTTCCAAGTGTTTGATAAAATGCTTGGTTGGATTTTACTGTAGATTTTGTTCCTCTTGGCCTAGGTAGAGTAATTAGTGACGCTTGAATTATCTAATTCCTTTGTTGATCGACAATTAGAAGTTACTAATTGATTTGGATACTACTAAAGCTAGTTTTTCCCTTGGGAGCTGGCCAGGACTTATGGAATCAAGTTGATTCATCCACTTGACTTTCTTCCATGGTTAAGAGGTTAACTAAGTGGTAGCAATGGACAATTGTGGTCACAATTGAGGAGGATAATGAGGATAGGACTTCCGATTCTCATAACCTTGCCAAGAGCTTTTCTTAGTTATTAGTTTATTTCTTTTGCAATTTACATTCCTTGTTCCTTAACTTAAGAAACCCCAAACATACTTCATAGCCAATAACAAGAACATTTGTTTGCAATTCCTAGTGACAAACAAATTTTTGTATGAAAGGATTAGTGTTGGTTTAGAAACTATATTGCAACGAGACTTCATTTGTGAAATTCTAAACCGTCAAAAGTCCTCTCATCAAAATGGCACCGTTGTCGGGGAATTGCAATGGTGTTGTGTTATTGGTTATTGTATATATGTGAATAGTGTGAATATGTTTGCTTTTGTTAGCTCTTGCTAGTTTTAGGATTTAATTTTCTTGCTTCTTATTTGATTTTATTTTCATTTTCTCTTGCTATCATGAATTCTCACTTTGTTTATGAGTTTGGTTCTCACTATGTTGTAGGAAATGAGGGCTATAATGAGGATGTATATCAAGGATGGGATAATCAAAGGTGGGAGGAGCCATATGCCTATGATCAATCTTCATGGCAACAACCACCACCAATGCACTATGAACAAGAGCCATTCTATGATGCATACCAATCCAATGATTATGGTGAGTCCCCTTGTGACTTCCAAGAACCACCACCATACACCTATGAGCCATATCCTCAACATAGCCATCTACCACACTCACAAGCCTCTTTTCACCAACCACCTTCATATGACCCTCATCCATATCCACCATTACAACAATCATATGAGCCATATGAACCACATATAGAGCCACCACCATTCCAACATCAACATTTTCAAGAGCTACCTCCTCTATACTATTACCAAGATGAACCACCTCCAATGCATGACAATTTTCAATCACAAGATGAACACTACTTTCCACCACAACCTCCCATGGAAGAATACTCATGTCATTCAATCTAGGGGTGCACATGATCCGGCCCGGCCCGGTCCCGAACACTTTAAGGGCTAATTTGGTGTGATTTCATCGGGTTTAGGGTCGGGTAAGGGTCTCAAAAATAGACCCGGTCATTATTTCGGGTCGGGTCCGGGCCATAGCTCGGGTCACCCGAAGTCGGCCCGGTCATTATACACAATTAATATTTTGTGTTATTAGTGATGGATCATGACTATTCTTATGTGAAATTTAAGTATTGTAAACCTTAATATTTTGTGCTATTAGTCATTATAAGACTATAAGTTAATGTTTTATGTTTAGAATGTATAAGACTTTAGACTAATGCATAATATTGTGTTATTTGTATTGATTTAAATATTTGGTATTATTAGACAATATTAGCATTGATTGTGGTTATGCTTTAGTATGATTGTGATTATGCTTTAATTTTGAAGAAGGGTTGGTTCTTGTTATATTTTTCTAATTGAATTTTACCATGTTAAATAATAGTTGGAGTCTTGGAAATTTGGATATTTTACATGCTAGCTTACAAGAAGGTATCAACGTAATGTAATGTTAACGGCCCGATTTTCACCCAGTATAATTGTGGCCCGAAAGTATATTGGTTTCATCAGGTCTAGGGCCGGGTTCGGGTCTAATAAATAGACCCGATGTATATTTTGGGCCGGGTCTGGGTCACATCAAACCCGGATTTACCCGGTCCATGTGCACCCCTACTTCAATCCAAGAGCCATATGATCCTACTCATGATATTTAAGAGGAACAAGAGTTAAGGGATCGTCTCAAGGAAGCCTTGGATCAATTTCAAGCAACCATGGAGTGTGTTGTGCAACAAGTGGAAAGAATGGAAAATATTGAACCACCACAACTCTACCAAGAGGAACTACCTTCCTACTATGAATCCTTCCCCCAAATTGATGAACCCTTCCATCCATCCCAACCTCCAATAGATGAAATCCTTGATGTTCTTGTTCAAGGACAAGAGGAGATGAAAAGGGATGTGCAACAATTCACGACTGCCTTGGACGAGGTGGTAATCTGGTTAGCATCCCAATGCTTGAATACTCAAGGAACTCCCATGGCTACATGTGGAGAATCAAATGAAGAGCATAACATGAAGGAGAGGTTGGTGGAGAATGAGGAAAGTTGCTTTGTTTTGGAACAATTAGAGGAAGCTACAATTGTTGAAGAAAAGAAAGAAGTGGTTGAAGACTTAGGAGATGCGGATCCTCCTTGGGAACATAGAGTTGAAGAAAACCCCTCCAAGATGATTGAATTTGATGCTAAGGAAGAATGTGCACAACCTCCATATGAAGACTTGGATGGGATAGAGCAAGAATTGAGTTCCCTTGGTGATGGAGATCAAGCATCAAGTCTTAGTGGTGAAGAATCCTTTGAGCATGAAGAACCTTCTCCCGGTGAATTTGAAAGTAATGTGGAGGTAAAATTATCTCACCCTCCCATTTATGATTTGAGTAAGGGAAAAGGCTTAGATGAAATTGTTGAACAAAGGATTAAAATTAAGAGATCTTGTGAAGAGGTGGAAGTCCTTAGAAAGAGAAGAACAGGGGTTGGTTACGCTTTGTCAAGACCCTTAGAAGCTTTTTTACCTAGGTTGCCATCTACTCCTTCACTTGAGTGGGTAAAATTCATTTCTATTAGCTTTATTGTCCCATTTGAGTATGGCTTGCTTGAAACGGATGGTCAACTTAGGATTCTTTGTGGGATGAAGCGTAAAACAAAGATGTTTCGCGGTTGGCGTTGCAAATCAAGGCTCATTATGGTTGATACTTCAAGAGTTGAATACAAAGGTTGGAATAGTGCTCAATTAGATGGGTCTAGGAGGATTTTTGGGCACTTCATTGAGAATTCACCTTACTCACCACCCATTTGGACTAATAATGATGATCAACTTCAAGACGGGTGTGAAAATAAAGTGTGGGTTCTCGGATCACAAGACGAGGATCAACTTTGGGAGCCCCAAGCTTGTGAAGAACTCCATCAATACTTGGTGCAACAAATAAGAAATCTTGGGGCACAATGGAGAACCAAGCATTGGTGGGAGTTCCAAGATGGATTCAAGCACAAGCCACCTTGAGAGGAGCTCCCCATAAGTCCAACTTAAGGACAATAAATAAAAGTGCTAGGTGGGAGACACCCCACCATGGTAACTTCTTTTCATTTTCTCTTTTTGTATATATTGGTGGAAGTAGTTTAATTTCATGTTTTGTATAGTTAGTTGAGTTTATTTGGTAGTATAATATGTTAAATAAGGTTTTAGGGTATTTTGGTAGCTGTTTGGAGGTTTGGAAGGCTTGGTTTAGTGCAAGAACTTGGAAAATTTTCAAAAACAGAGCACCAATCCGCGCGTGCGTGCTGACGAACTGACTTTTGCTAGCAGAGAAATTCACAAAATTAATCGCGTTGTAGGTATAGTTTCTAAACTAACAGAAAATCCTTTCGTACAAAAACTTTGGTTGTCACATAAGCAAACCCAATAAAATTTATAACCGAAGTATTTAAACCTCGGGTCGTCTTCTCAAGGAATTGTAGGGAGGTGTGTTTATTATTGATTATGAAATTGTATACTTTTGTTTTGGGTTTTTGAAATAGGGAACAAGTAATTTAAATAGCAAGGAAAATAAATTAATAATTAAGAGAATTTCTTGGCAAGGTATGAGAACTGGAAATCCTATCCTAGTTATCCTTATCAAGTGTGATGAGAATTGGATTTTTCTCCCACTTAGTTAACCCTTACTAAATAAAGGAAAGTCAAGTGGACTAATTAATTTTATCCTCAAGTCCTAGTCAACTCCTGTGGAAAGACTAGCTTTAGAGCGATCCAAATTAATCAGCAATTCCCAAATCTCAATCAACTGCTGAGTTTGACAACTCAAGTGTTACTAATTACTTAACCAAAGCCAAATGGAGAAAATAAATCTAAATTAAATTGAAAGCATCATAAATAGAATAAGACAATCATAAATCTGAAATACCTCAAATTGCATTAAATAGAATGTTTAAATCTAACATGAAAAGTTCATAAGACAATTTGGAAAGATAAATAACAATTAAAGTAATAGAATAAATAAAAGTAGAAAATAAATTAAAGGGGGCATTGAACCTGTGATTGAAGAGAAGTAGCCTAATCATAATAGAAATCCTAAATCCTAATCCTAATCGAAATCCTAATTCCTAAGATAGAGGAGAGGAGAGAGCCTCTCTCTCTAAAAGCTACATCTAAGAACCTAAAATTGTGTATTTGAAAGTTGTTTCTCATCTCCTTCTTTTGATTCCTCCATTCTCTGGCTTATATTCTGTGTTTCTGGCTTGGATTTGGGCCGAAAAAGGGCCCAGAAATCACTGCACGTGGCGTCCGTCACGCGTACGCGTGGGTCACGTGTTCGCGTGGTTTGGAGTTTTTCTTTGTCACACGTACGCGTCAGTCATGTGTTCGCGTCATTTGCGTTCTGCTCTAGGCACGCGTCCGTGTCGTCCATGCGTACGCGTCGCTGCCAATTCGCGCTAGACACGCTTCCGCGTCGTTCACGCGTGCGCGTCGCTGCCTTTTCTTCAAAACTCCATTTTTGTGCTTTCCTTCCATTTTTGTATGTTTTCTTTCTGTCCTTTAAGTCATTCCTGCCCTATGAAGCCTGAAAATACTTAACACACAAATCACGGTATCGAATGGTAATAAAGGATAATTAAATTTAATATTTTCAAAGCATAGGAAACATGTTTTCACATATATCATAAAATAAGGAAGGAATAGTAAAACCATGCAATTTACATGAATAAGTGGGTGAAGAATTGATAAAAATACTTAATTGAGCACAAGATGAATCATAAAATAGGGGTTTATTTACCTCCCCACACTTAAACAATAGCATGTCCTCATGCTAAATCCAAGAGAATGAAGGTGGAATGGTGGAATCTTCTGCAATGCAATTTGTTCTAAATGCAAGCTACCTAAATGAATCACGCAATTCTAATTATTATCCACCTATATATATATATATATATATATATATATATATATATATATATATATATATATATATATATATATATATATATATATATACACACTTAAATGTGGCTATATTGAGTTAAATTTTTCAAAGAATCATACATGCATATCCAAGCCTAAATCATGTTAAAGCACTTTCACAATTGAGTTGAGTTAAAAGAATTCACAAACTTGCAAGACAATTTATAATTAAATTTGGATATATGGAGATGAGCTATTGAACCCTCACTAGATTGGTGTTTATTCTCTAGTCACTCAGTGTTTGGGGTTAATCACTCTATTCTTTTCTATTCGTACTTTCTAAAACTTTGTTCTTCATCTAACCAATCAACAAATATATAATGTATGCATACAAACATCATGAGGTCTTTTTCAAGGTTGTAATGGGGCCAAGGTAAAGGTGAGGATATATATGAGGCTAAGTGAGATATAAATTGAATCCTTGATTAGTCTAAGATCTCACCTAACATATACATACTCTATTAAAATTATCCTAGTCTTCCCATAATTTTTTTTTCACTTTTTTGTCACATACTCATCCACCAAGTTTATTTTAATTTTACCTCTATGTGCATTGATTCCTTTACTAAACTTATTATTGGGGTGATTTTGTCCCCTTATTTATATATTTATTTTAAAATGGATTTTTTTGAAACGTAAACACAACATTTTCAATGCACATGGTATTTTTGATTATTTTGGTTTCACATGAGCATGCTCCCAAATTTCTGATTATTTTATTAATTTAATCCTTTCCTATCAACCCATGTTCCCATGTTTCCCCACACTTAGTGGATACATAATCTCTATCTTAAGCTAACCAAAGATTCAATTTGGAATTTTTAATTTTTGTTTTTCTGCTTAAGGCTAGTGATGTCGTTATAGAACAAAAGAGGATTAAAAGGTTCAATGGGGCTAACAAGGGTGACATAAAAGGGTAGGTTTATTTGGGATAAGTGAGCAAAAATAAATAATGGCCTCAATCACATGCAGGTATGTATCTACATTCTATATTGGACATATAGATTGAAACAAAGTAAAGATTGCAAGCATAGAAAAGAAGTGCGAAACACACAGGAATGAAATTTATGGTTAAATGTAACCATATAATTAAGCTCAAAAACTCACGGGTTGTGTGTTCTTTGGCTCAAAAATTATATATCAGTTATGTATGTCATGCAAGTAGAAATCAAGAGTTTCCATTCAACTCAATGTGAATCTTAGAATGGCTTTTATAAAATTTAGTATTTTCCTTGAAAAATGTTGTCAATTTACCAACATGTATTGCTATATATATATAAGGTGTGTGGATTGTTGTGATTCTGTTATAGTAAAGTTTCTAGTTTACTCTTTTATTTTCAATTAAACTAAATTATCATATGCTAAAAGGGTAAACTAAGCTAATTAATCCATATTTTCTATATCACAACTTAATAATCTAAAGGTGCAAACTAAACTAAATATCTAAGATATATACAAACCAAATTGTAAAATATAATAAAGTAGACAGAAATACAGTAAAAGGAAAATGTGCGAGTGCTGAAAGATAAATAAGATAAAATAAAACAAAAAAGAAATAGAAATAGGATAAAAAGAGTTCGAAAGTGGTTCACCAAAAATAAAGTTCGCCGGAGATGGCGACCTCCCGACACTTAAATAATAGCATCGTCCTTGATGCTTTTTCAAACTGTGTGTGAAGAAGTGGCATCTCCGGAAGGATGTGCTGCTGGTGTCTCTGTGGTGGCCTGAGGGTCTACAGTCTCTATGAGTGTCGGAGGATCTGCCTACTGAAACGGAGTCTCTGTCTGTAGAGGGACCTCTGGATCTGCTGGTTGTATCTGATGGGGCTCCTCATGATGTAGTACAGCCTGCTCAGCTCCTTCCTGCTCAGCCTCTGCACGTGCCTCCTCCTCATGATCGTCCGCCTCTGCATCAGATGGCTCCGATGGCGTGTCAGGCTCAGAGGGCATGTCACTGTCAGATCGGATCATCAACTTTAAGTGCTCATAGCATCACTTGTTGTGATGCTCCATACGATCCAGGCGTGCGAAGAGTCGGTGCACGAGGTGATAAATGGGCTCGGGAGCAGGTGAGGGTGCAGTGGTGGTGGCTGGGCAGTAGGTGCTGAAGGGGCAGCAGAAGATGTGGCTGCCTCAGCGGAGGCAGTGAGAAATGGAGGTTGGTAGCCCAAAGCCTAAAACTTCATGCTGTGAGGGATAATCTTCTTGCAGTCTGCGGCGGTTGGCTTTTCATCAGCAATCTCCCAGGGCACCTCAGCTCGACGGCCCAGCTGAGTAATCAAGTAGGGAAAGGGCAGAGTGCCTCTAACATGGACCCTGGCCATGTAATACCGGATGAAGCGGGGAAGAGAGAGGTCCTTGCCCTCCATCACACACCAAATGAGGGTGATCATGGCTGCTGGCAACTCTGTCTCATGAGTGCTCGGCATCACGTAGTTACTTAGAATCTGCTGCCAAAGCTGAGCCTCATCATTCAGATAGATAAGCTTAATTCCCTTTGGGGCCACTGTGGACTTGCTCATGACCCATGGGACAGTAGGATCAAGAGCTATTGTCCGCTTCACTACGTTCTAGTCAAATCTCATAAATCTCATATCCTTTTCATCCTTTTGGTAACCATCTGATTGATCTGATTTAGGCTGGAGGTTGAGGATTTCTTCTATTGCTTCCTCAGTAACTAGAATCTGCTTTCCTCTGAGTTACACTGCATCTAGGGATGTTTTGAAGTAGTTACAGTAGAATTCTCTGACCCAAGATGAGTTGACTTCAGTCAAGTTCCTTTCCAAGAAGAACCAGCCTCTCTGTTTAATTTGTTCTGAAGTGTATTGTTTGAGTTCTTCTGGAATTTTCAAGGTTTTTTCCAGGTATAGGTTCCTAGAAGTTGCAAAGATCGGATATTTCAGCTCACAGTATTTATTGGTAAACTTTACTGGGTCAGTGGCAGGCACCAATTGATCAGCCTTTTCCTGCGGGGTAAAATTCTTCTCCCGCCAGGAATCATCTTGGAGAATATCCAATATAGAGGTAGAGGATTCGCCTCTTTTCCTTTTGCCTGTGGTTGCCTTTCCCTTTCCTTTGCTTTTAGGGTCAGACATCCTAAAAAGCAGAAGTACCAGGATACAATTTAAGAACTAAAGCAGGAAAACAGGTAAGCAAATATAATTTTATCAATAGAAGCATAGATGAGCAAAAGAGGAATAAAAGAGCAATATAAGCATGAATTGAGTTAAATAGATGTAAAATTTTGGATTGTATGCAAGTTAAAAATTAGAGAGTGAAAATCACAATCCAAAATATATGATATGCAGAATTCTTGTTAATTAGGAAAAACAGTAATCATGCCTTGAAATGGTTTTAAAGTGGTTAGTTGAAAACTAATAGAAAAGTTAGAAAGTTAAAGTGGTTTAAGAGGTAAAAATAAAGTTAAAGTAAGTAGCATGATGTTGTGGTTTCCAATTAACTAAAATTTTACAAACTTGAATAACAAGTAACTCACATTCAAGTGAATATTGCAGATTATTGATGATTAATTCATAAAAAAAAGAAGAATTGCAAAATGAAAGTGGAATCATCAATAATGTTATTTAATGAATAAGGGAATTAAAAAGAATAAGAAAGCTAGCCCGTGCATTCATGAATTGCTTTTGGTTGAAACGAATTAGTGCAAAACTTGAAATTTCCAAAACTAATTCATGAATGGAAGATGAGTGAAACATTTTGCTGAAAAAAATTGGGCAGCATTTCGGCTAAAAATTGGACAATCCCGGGTAATGAACAGCAGCAGAAACAGTTCATATGAGAATAAGGTAGTGCAGGAAAGAGTAATAAATAGTAATTCACAAGAATTCAGAATAAACAAACTCAATCTACATTAAAGAATGGTAAGGAGCAGCATATGAACAGCATTATCATCATAGCAAATTCAAAATTGCGAAGCAGATAAAACAAGTAACAAGAGCGGCGCAATTATCAGGCCTAATTCTACTAACCACATTCTAGCTACCTAACCACCTAAAATCCACTACGATCATGCATCTCTAACTATCTTAATTTGAACAGAATTTGAGAAAAAATATGCGACTAACTAACTAACTTGGGACAAGAATCGGTGTTCGGCGTGACCTGGTGGGCGGAGGTATAGAATTTGGATTCAGAGAGATGGTGGTGATGGTGACGCGACGGCGCTGGGAGGCGGTCACGGCGGCGGTTCGGTGGAGGCAAGGTGGCGGTTTGGGGGTTGGGGATGAAAGGGGGTTATGGGGGAGGGAAGGAGAAAAAGAGGCGAGGAGGGGAGGGTTGGGGGCTTTATGGCCGGCGGTTCTGGGCGGGGCGGCGCTGTGGTGGTTCGGCAATGGGGCGGGGGGGTCGTAGAGGGAGAAGAGTGGAAGGAGAGAAAGAGGGAAGAAGAAGAGACGGGAGGAGGGGGGTTCTGCGAGGGCGGCGCGGTTGCGGGGGCACGGCGAGGTGGGGTGGGGTGGTGGTGGCTGGTCGGTGGTGGTAGAGGGGAAGAGGGAGAGTGCAGAGGGGAGGGGGGGTTTTGGGACGCGAAATGGTTAGGGTTCCACGTCGAAGGGGGTTAGTGTATTTAAATCCACGCGAACGCGTGGATCTCGTGATCTCGTGATTTGGGTGGAAAGGTAATGACGCGGACGCGTCATTGATGTGTTCGCATGGGTGAGGGATAATGAACGTGACGCGAACGCGTGGGGCACGCGTACGTGTCGCTCAGAAGTGTTCTAAACACACAATTCCACCGTCGTTTTGGTGCAACTCTCTATTTCCATTTAGGGGGCAAGAATATTCACGTGACGCGTACGTGTCGCCCACGCTTTCGCGTGGTGTGTATGAGGTGAAAGTGACGCGTTCGCGTCACCGACGCGATTGCGTGGCCCAAATTGTGCCTGACGCATACCAACCGCACAATTGTAGGCCAACTTTCTGGGCGTTGGATTGTTACGTCGATTTTGAATCGACGCCCACGTGTGGCCCATGCGCACGCGTGGGGTGCTTTTTTTTTTTTATGCAATATGCAGTATGCAATATGCCAGATGCAGTGCTAATATAGATGTTATGAATAATTCCAGGTTTAATAAAATAGAATAAAATAAAACTTGAAAACAAACAAAACGAAATAAAATTAAAATTGAAAAAGGAACGATCATACCATGGCGGGTTGTCTCCCACCTAGCACTTTTGGTTAAAGTCCTTAAGTTGGACAATTGATGAGATCCTTGTTATGGCGGTTTGTGCTTGAACTCATCCATAAATCTCCACCAACATTTGCAGTTCCAATATCCTCCGGGGTCCCAGACTAGGCATGTAAAGCCTTTGAGCAAATCAAAGCAGGTTTTCAGACCCCACGGGTGTTGATTGTCAGAATGAATCCCAGGATCCCAAACCTTGCTTTTGTACCCGTCTTTGCATTGATCTTCATTTTTCCAGCCGGGCGGTACGTAACCTGAATTCCCACTGAGATACCCAAACATCTTCCGAAACCCATTAAATCGAGCTTTATACCAATCCTTGCATTTCCAATCGGAGCGTGGAACCGTATTGAACCTTTGGTACCAACTTCTATTATTACCAACCATCTCCCTCTTACTCTTAAAGCCGCAAAGAGTGCTATGCTGACCATCTGTTTCAAGAAAGCCGTATTCAAGTGGAAAAGTAAGGATGAAGGCTAAGGATTTTACCCACTTGAAGTTTGTATTTGGTGGTAATGGCCGTGGGAGTGGTGTTTCCAATGGTTCTTCAGGCTCCACTTCCTTGTACTCTTCTGTGAATTCTTCCAATTCCTGACTAATCTCTTCAATTGCAACCACGTCTTGTTCAAAGTCTTTAATGTCTTCCTCATCACTCAAGTCATAAGTTGGAGGTTGAGAAAAGTCGATCTCCACATCATCTTCATATTCACTTGGGGAAGAATCTTCTATCTCAAAGAGTTCAACTGTGACTGCAAGCTCATCATCAGAAGAACTTGATTCATGCTCATCATTACCAATGAAACTTGCTTCTTGAATTGTTTCGTCCAGTTCTTCATAAGATAGATGCTTTGGGGGTGGTGCACTATCCTCCTTAGCATCGATTTCAAATTTCTTGACGGGATTGTCCACAATTCTTAATTCCCATGGAGGTTCAGTGTCTCCTAAGTCTTCAACCAATTTATCTTCTTTGATAATTGCAGCTTCCTCTACTTGTTCCAGTACAAAGTCATGTTCCGTGTTGTTCACCCGAGCTTCTAGTGTCTCCTTTGTACAGGGGGCTAATCGATTTATCGCTTGCTCCAATTGATGAAGAGTTGCATGAAATTGGTTCACCGTATCCTTGAGACGATCCTGTGCTTCTTGGTTTGATGGGCGTGGATATGGTGCATATGGAAGTGGTGGTTCTTGGGAGTAATTGGGTTGGAATTGGGGTGGATAAGGGTTAGGGGCATATGGGATGAACGGTTATGGTTGGCTTGTGAATATGGTAGTTCAAAGCTATGTTGAGGAGTTGGGTTATAGACGTATGATGGGGCTTGTTGGTAACCACAAGGGGGTCCACCATATCTATCATCTTGGTACGCACCTCGGAATGACTTTTGACCATAGTAAACTGGTGGGGGTTGGTTGTCACGAGTAGGTCCACCGTAACTATTGTCTTGGCATGCATTGTAGAATGGTCGTTGTCCATGGTATCTTGAAAGGTGTTGTTGCCGAAAGGGTTTATCAGATCCTCGTGGCTCCTTCCATCTTTGATTGTTTTGACCTTGATGCATGTTCCTGTTATAGCTTCTATTCCTTTCAACAACATTAGAAACAAACTCAAAGCGACGGGGTGAGAACTCATAGTAGCTAATAAAAATTAAAAATAAAAATAAAAGAAAATAAACAAGCAAAATAAAATATTTACAATAACCAATAATAAGGCACACAATTGCAATTCCCCGGCAACGGCGCCATTTTGACGAACTGACTTTTGCTAGCAGAGAAATTCACAAAATTAATCGCGTTGTAGGTATAGTTTCTAAACTAACAGAAAATCCTTTCATACAAAAACTTTGGTTGTCACTTAAGCAAACCCAATAAAATTTATAACCGAAGTATTTAAACCTCGGGTCATCTTCTCAAGGAATTGCAGGGAGGTGTGTTTATTATTGGTTTTGAAATTGTATATTTTTGTTTTGGGTTTTTGAAATAGGGAACAAGTAATTTAAATAGCAAGGAAAATAAATTAATAATTAAGAGAATTTTCTGGCAAGGTATGAGAACTGGAAATCCTATCCTAGTTATCCTTATCAGGTGTGATGAGAATTGGATTTTGCTCCCACTTAGTTAACCCTTACTAAATAAAGGAAAGTCAAGTGGATTAATTAATTTGATCCTCAAGTCCTAGTCAACTCCTGTGGAAAGACTAGCTTTAGAGCGATCCAAATTAATCAGCAATTCCCAAATCTCAATCAACTGCTGAGTTTGACAACTCAAGTGTTACCAATTACTTAACCAAAGCCAAAAGGAGAAAATAAATCTAAATTAAATTGAAAGCATCATAAATAGAATAAAACAATCATTAATTTGAAATACCTCAAATTGCGTTAAATAGAATGTTCAAATCTAACATGAAAAGTTCATAAGACAATTTGGAAAGATAAATAACAATTAAAGTAATAGAATAAATAAAAGTAGAAAATAAATTAAAGGGGTATTGAACCTGTGATTGAAAAGAAGTAGCCTAATCATAATAGAAATCCTAAATCCTAATCCTAATCAAAATCCTAATTCCTAAGAGAGAGGAGAGAGCCTCTCTCTCTAAAAGCTACATCTAAGATCCTAAAATTGTGTATTTGAAAGTTGTTTCTCATCTCTTTCTTTTGATTTCTCCATTCTCTGGCTTATATTCTGTGTTTCTAGCTTGGATTTGGGCCGAAAAGGGCCCAGAAATTGCTGGGGCGACTTCTGCAATTTCTGCACGTGGCGTTCGTCACGCGTGCGCGTGGGTCACACGTTCGCGTGGTTTGGAGTTTTTCTTTGTCACGCGTACGCGTCAGTCACGCGTTCGCATCATTTGCGTTCTGCTCTAGGCACGCGTCCGCATCGTCCACGTGTACGCGTCGCTGCCAATTCGCGCTAGACACGCGTCCGCGTCGTTCACGCGTGCGCGTCGCTGCCTTTTCTTCAAAACTCCATTTTTGTGCTTTTCTTCCATTTTTGTATGTTTCCTTTATGTCCTTTAAGCCACTCCTGCCCTATAAAGCCTAAAAATACTTAACACACAAATCACGGCATTGAATGGTAATAAAGGATAATTAAATTTAATATTTTCAAAGCATAGGAAACATGTTTTCACATATATCATAAAATAAGGAAGGAATAGTAAAACCATGAAATTTACATGAATAAGTGGGTGAAGAATTGATAAAAACACTTAATTGAGCACAAGATGAATAATAAAATAGGGGTTTATCACGCACACCTGGCGCGTATGCGCGCCCGAGCATTTTCGACCATCCGCGCGCATGCGTACATGGCGCGTACACGCGGATGCAAAAATTCCACCCCCAGCAAAAAACCCGAGAGTTAGGCCTGCACCGTGCGAAAATTGGGCCTAAGGCACAAACCAACCCGCGCGTACGTGCACCTGGCGCTTACGCGCCCTTGATTCAAATTACGCAATGCACGCGTACGCACGCTGTGCGCGCGCACGCCGGTAGCGTCACCTGCCCTCATGGTACATTTTTCAGAGAGTTGGGCCAATCTTGGTCTGCCACTATGCGCCCAGCCTAGCCCACGCGTACGTGCACCTGGCGCGTACGCGCTCTTCGGCCAATATGCACATCGGCGCGTAAGCGTGCATGACGCGTCCGCACCGGTAAAAAAAAAGTTTTTTTCTCCTCTTCCATTTTCTTTTGTTTATCGCATTCGTATACTTCTATTCTTTACATTTCAATTTTGTTTTTATAGCCTGTTTTCATTTTTTTTCTAAGTTTCTCATTTTAATAATGGTGTTGAATTCTTATACTCAATTGTTGAGAACTTCTTGCATTGTTTTGGTGCTTCGTGACTTGTTTAACATTAATGATCATATTTGTTCCACGCACAAGAATAGTGCTTTAGTCCCTTCTCATTCATTATTCTTTGTTTTTGTACTTCATTATCATTGAGTTTGGATGGGACCTAATGCTTTCATGCTTATCACTAATCTTGTTTGTGTCAATTCTTATTTGATCTTGATGCTCAATATGCTCTTCATGCTTTGATTTTACTCTTGCATCAAGTGTTAGTTAATATGGCTTAGCTTATATTATTTTCTCACTCACATGTTGTAGCTACCATGTAGTGAGAACCTTACCCTTATTTGGCATTAGCCCCCGCCTATGTTCTATTTGCTTTAATATCTTTTTTGTAGGCTTAATTTTCTTTCTTTTTCTTTCCTTTTAGGTTGCCACCAAGAAAGGAGGAAAAGGAAAAGCTTTTAAAATGGGGCAACAAACAAGTCATCCACACAATCTTTTGGCGGAGCTCATCAATTGTAGCAACCTATACCCCCTTGCTCATCTTTAAGTGCACCGAGGACGGTACAAACTTTTAAGTGTGGGGAGGTCGTCCGACCGGTCGACGATTTTGGGTGACAAATTTATAATCTCAACACTTTTCCATTTCATTTTAGGTTTTTAGGATTTTTGTTGCATCTTTTTAATTTTGCATATATATATATATACATAATAAGCTTAGTCAAAATAATGAGATTTTTCTAAGATTTCTATCCATAGGGCACACCAATTGATTTGAGTGAAAACTTTTCATAGGACTTGCTTGAATTATATATATTGTGGATCATGTTTTTGAGCTAAGAACACAAGCAAGTGAGATTTGAGCCTAATTGTGTGGTTACATCTTATAACCACTTATTTCCCTTCTTGTGTGCAATTGTTCTCTTTCTATGATTGTGATCTTTGATTTGTTTGATTCTTTATGTCCATTATTTTGCGTATTCATGCATTTATATGATTGAGGCTATCATTTTATTTAGCTCACTTACCCAAATAGCCTTACCTCTTATAATCCATTGTTAGCCAATTTGAGCTACGATTAACCCCTTTGTTCTTAATTTAGCACATTACAAGCCTAAAGCAGAAAACAATAAATATCCTTTATTTGGATCTTTGATTAGCTTAGGCTAGTGAGTGTGTAACATTTAAGTGTGGGAAAATTTGGGACATTGGATGAATAAAAGGGTATTTTTGTATTTTTATTGTAAATATTGGGAATTGGGTACATGCTCATATATTGATTAAACGTATAGACTTTATGCATTGATGTCCTTGCATATAGCTTGAAAGAAAAAAAAATGAGAAAGACAAAAGAAAAAAAAAGGAAAAAATATGGAAAAGAAAAGAAAAAATAGAAAAAAAAGAGAGAAAGAAAAAAGAAGAAAAAGATAGAAATAAAAAGGGGACAAAATGCCCCAAAGAAAAGTAAAGCACAATAAAATCAATGCATATGAGTTGTAATCAAGAAGAGAATGCATGAGTATGTGAAAAGTAAAAAAAATGGGTATTTAGGTTAGCTTTTGAATTGTATAGGATGTCATAGGTTAGGTGGGAAGTCTAAGCTTATCAAAGATTCAAATTTCAAGCTCGCTTAACCATATATGCATCCTACCTTGACCCTAGCTCCATTACAACCAATGAAAAGACCTCATGATACTTGTATGCATGCATGAAATAAATGTCGATTGTTAGAAGAAAAATAAATATTGGAAAGCATGATTAGGGGAGAATTGAGTGAATCAACCCTAAACACTTGAGCGAATAGAGTGCAAACACTACCGATGAGGGTTCGATTGCTCAATTACATGTTTTCCACCTATGATCATCACTCCTCATGCAAGTTTGTAAAAATATTTAATAACTCAATTCAATTGTGGTTTGGCATGGTTGTTAATACCCTTAGCCCTTGTGCATATATGATTCTTGGGAATTGACTTATTTTGACCAAGCAATTGCATTCATGTAGATAGTTGCATATAGGTAGGGTGCATTTAGTTAGATTTCATTGAATAAATGTTGATATCCTTTGCTTTCTCTTGGTTTAAGCATGAGGACATGCTTGGTTTAAGTGTGGGGAGGTTGATAAATCCCATTTGTAGGGTTTATCTTGTGCTTAATTTAAGGGATTTTATGACCTTTTACCCACATTTATTCAATGAAATAGCATGGTTTCATGATTGTCTCGTAATTTGTGCTTAAGTGTGAAAACATGGGTTTTAGGCGCTTAATTGTTTAATCTTGATTTACCTTTGATTCCGATAGATGCCTTGATATGTTTGTTAAGTGATTTTAGATTTAGGAGGCAAAGATTGGATCAAGGGAATGAAGAAAAAGCATGCAAAAATGGAGAACTCATGAAGAAATGAAGGAATCGCAAAAGCTGTCAAGCCGACCTCTTCGCACTCAAATGACCATAACTTGAGCTACAAAGGTCCAAATGATGCGGTTCCAGTTGTGTTGAAAAGCTAACATCCGGAGCTTCGAAATGATATAAGATTTGCCATAGTTTCATCATGCATAGTGGCGCGCACATGCACGATACACGTCCGCGTCGATGGGTGCACATGGTTCACTTAATACAACTCGTGGCCAGCGATTTTAGAAGCCATGTGGGCCCAATCCAACTCATTTCAGATGCTATTTATGCCAAGGATTGAAGGGGAATTAACATACTTTGACCATTAGTCATAGTTTAAGTTTTAGAAGTAGTTAGAGTTAGTTTCTAGAGAGAGAAGCTCTCACTTCTCTCTAGAATTAGGATTAGGTTTTAGATCTAGATCTACTTCTTCTTCTCTTGCTTAATTTCCTTTTTCATCTCCCCTAATTGCTCTCTTGTAGTTGTAGAATTCTTCTTCTCTTTTAATTCCTTTGTATTTTTAATTGTAGTTTATGAACTTTATTTTGTAGATCTACATTTCTTTTTCAATGCAATTGGTAAGTTTCTTGTTGTTTTATAATTGTTTTCCTTTTCTATTGTTGATCTCTTACTATTCTAGTTAAATTTCTCTTTAATTCTTGTAATTCATGTTGTTTACTTTTATTGCCTTCCAAGTGTTTGATGAAATGCTTGGTTAGATTTTAGTGTAGATTTTGTTCCTCTTGGCCTAGGTAGAGTAATTATTGACGCTTGAGTTATCTAATTCCTTTGTTGATCGACAATTAGAAGTTGCTAATTGATTTGGATACTACTAAAGCTAGTCTTTCCCTTGGGAGTTGGCTAGGACTTGTGGAATCAAGTTGATTCATCCACTTGACTTTCTTCCATGGTTAAGAGGTTAACTAAGTGGTAGCAATGGACAATCGTGGTCACAATTGAGGAGGATAATGAGGATAGGACTTCCGATTCTCATAACCTTGCCAAGAGCTTTTCTTAGTTGTTAGTTTATTTCTTTTGCAATTTACATTCCTTGTTCCTTAACTCAAGAAACCCCAAACATACTTCATAGCCAATAACAAGAACATTTATTTGCAATTCCTAGGAAGAACGACCCGAGGTTTAAATACTTCGGTTTATAATTTTAGGGGTTTGTTTTAGTGACAAACAAATTTTTGTATGAAAGGATTAGTGGTTGTTTAGAAACTATATTGCAACGAGACTTCATTTGTGAAATTCTAAACCGTCAAAAGTCCTCTCATCACGGTCCCCCCCTTTTTTTTTGAAATTCATGGGACGAGGGCTCGGTGCTAAATGCCCATGTCTGTGTTTAGTGCCGAGCGAGCAGAGAGCTCTTCAATCTTGATGTCATTTCTGGCATTAAATGCCCACTCTATCATTTAGCGCAATTGAGACAGTGGCTTCTTCTTGGAATTCGTGCGTGCTGGTGCTAAATGCCCAGGTCGCATTTAGCGCTGGTGTCGATGTAAAAACTCCTAAAATTGTGTGCCATTTCTGGTGCTAAACGCCCAGCCTGACGTTTACCGCCACCCAAATAGAAAGCTATTTGAAATTTGTGCCTTTTTTGGCTCTGAACGCTTAGCCTGTCGTTTAGTGCCAGAGCACCCGAATCACTTATTCTCCAGGGTGTTCTGTTTTCCCTTTTGATTCCTTGTATTCATGTTTCAAACACTTTGCATGACCATAAACATAAATAAACCAAAGAAAATTATGAATAAAATTCATAAATAAATGAAAATCAAAATGAACAAAGAATCAAAGGATACTAAGGATTGGGTTGCCTCCCAACAAGTGCTTTTTTAACGTCTTTAGCTTGACAGTTGATTTCTTGTTAAGGTGGGGGATTATCATAGTGATTCGACTCCTCACCTTTCACTGTGAATCGTCTCCTTGTATTTTCATGGATTAACTCAATATGCTCAAGAGAGAGGATCCTGTTCACTGTATGAGGCAACACTGGATTTTGAGTCAACACTACTTTCATTTCTGGTGAAAACTCTTCAGTGGGGATCTTCTTGTTTCTCCATCCCCTATCTATTTTCTTCTTGGGATTTCATCCTTGGTGGATGATGCACACCTAACACCAAACTTAGTTTTGATGTCAGAGGGAATTGTATTGATACCCACCAAAGGAGGTTTGAGCTGCAAACTCTATCTTACCTCATTAAGGGATTCCTGGAGACATGGATCAGTGAACTCATTCTTCATGCAATTGCCTTCTTCACCTGAGTGCTGTATGGATCTAAAATCTTGAAGATCAAATGCGCCTCATGTACCCTCAAAACAAATTCACCTTATTTCACATTGATCAGAGCTCTTCTAGTGGCTAGGAATGGTCTTCCTAGGATTATAGAGGCATTTTCATCCTCCCCTATGTCAAGAATTACAAAATCTGCTCGGAGAAAGAATTTTTTCACCTTGACTAGGAGATTTTCCACTATTCCATGTGCATGTTTCAGAGATTTGTCTGCCATTTGTAATTCTTTCCTTGTTGGTTGTGCCTCTTTGATTTTCAGTTTCTTCATCACAGAGAAGGGAATTAAATTAATACTTGCACTTAAATCATATAAGGCTTTGTCAAAGGTTGTGCTCCCAATGGTACATTGAATCTGAAAGCTCCTTGGATCTGACATCTTCCTTGGCAAATTGCTCTAGATAATGGTACAACATTCCTTGGTCAGGACCATTGTCTCATCTCCCTTTAAAGTCTTCTTATTTTCTTTCTTCTCTTATTATTATTTATTTATTTTTGTATTATTTTAATTGGTGTTAGAAATCTAATTGGATGATTATTTTCTTCCATAATTGCTTGTGGATTATTAAGGAGTTGTTTGACAATTATCACTAATTATTTTTGGGTTGCTTGCATGTTTAAATTCAATACTTTCAATAACATCTTTACCATGCATAGTAGGTGTTTGTGAAAAAGTCCGTATGGCATTGCGCACTTTTAATTGTTCTATCCTTCTACTCTAATGCCTGTTTTTCACAAAACCCTTTCCATATTTTATTAATTGAATATAATTGTCAATACAAACGTGATTGTTAGTTTGTTACAAGTGATAATACATTTTAACTATTGATGCTTGATCTATGCTACTCATGCCTTTGCCGGTATGCTAATAAACATCTTGCATCTACTTGCCATAACATCCACTTGCTATATTTCCATTGATGAACTTATCACATGTAGTCGCGACCATGTGCTAACGACATCCTTCTTTATCGTGGCAGTGATTTTCACTTGTACTGTCCTCCTCCTTGCTTTAACCCTTGGCTTTACTTGTTACTTTCCTTTTCCTTTTTCAGGATGGCCACCAAGAAAGGTAAAGAGAAAGCTGCTCCCAAACCACCGGCAAGGAGAGGAACAAAAAGAGCGCTAGCTGCGGAACCATCCTCAACATCAGTCAAGCCATCCACAAAGTAAGTCAAGAGGATCATTAAGGTCGATGAAACAGAGAGAGCCTTTCCAGCAAGGGACACTGCGTGGTTCACTAACCGTTACTGTGAACATATGTTCCCCATCTTGGCTGAGTGGAACTACAACAATGAGCACCTACTCATCCTCCCTACCCACATCATTGAGTTTGTAGAGCCCCGCATTGAGCGCAGACAATGGAGATTCTTACGGAGATAGCCACGGCAGGTCAATAATGAACTGAATATTGATGGTTTAGAATTCACAATAAATTCTCGTTGCAAGTATAGTTTCTAAACCAAGCAATAATCCTTTCATACAAAAATTTGGTTGTCACAAGTAACAAAACCCAATGAAATTTATAACTGAAGTATTTAAACCTCGGATCATTTTCTCAAGGAATTGCAGGGAGGTATGATTTATTATTGGTTATGGAAAAAGGTGTATTTTTGGGTTTTTGAAATAGAGAATAAGTAATTTAAATGACAAGAAAAATAAATTAATAATTATAAAATCTCTTGGCAAGGTATGAGAACTGGAAATCCTATCCTAGTTATCCTTATCAGGTGTGATGAAAATTGGCTTTTGCTCCCACTTAGTTAACCCTTACTAAATAAAGGAAAGTCAAGTAGACTAATTAATTTGATCCTCAAGTCCTAGTCAACTCCTGTGGAAAGACTAGCTTTAGAGCGATCCAAATCAATCAGCAATTCCAAAATCTCAATCAACTGCTAAGTTTGACAACTCAAGTGTTACCAATTACTTAACCAAAGCCAAAAGGGGAAAATAAATCTAAATTAAATTGAAAGCATCATAAATAGAATAAAACAATTATTAATCTGAAATACCTCAAATAATATTAAATAGAATATTCAAATCTTGACATAGAAAGATTCATAAGCTAAATAGGAACATTAATAAGTAAAAGCATTGAAATAAATAAAAATAGAAGAGAAACATTAGTTAAAGGAAATATTGAACCCGGCATTGAAGTAGTAATCATAAAATAAAAGGAATCCTAATCCTAAAACTTGAGAGAGAGGAGGAGCCTCTCTCGCTAAAAACTACATCTAATCCTAAAATTGTGTATATGAAAGTTGTATATCGTCTCTCCCTTTTGATTCCTCCATTCTCTGGCTTATATTCTATGTTTCTGGCTTGGATCTGGGCTGAAAAAGGGTCCAAAAATCGCTGAGGGCGTTTTTTGCAGATTCCTGTACATGGCGTCCATCACGCATGCGCGGGGGTCACGCGTTCGCGTGGTTTGGAGTTTTCCCTGGTCACGCATACGCGTCGGTCACGCGTACACGTCATTTGCATTATGCTCAAGGCATGCGTCCACGATGTTCATGCGTTCGCGTCAGTGCCATTTCGCGCTAGGCACGCGTTCGCGTTATCCACGCTTTCGTGTCGCTGCCCTTTTCTTCAAAACTCCATTTTTGTGCTTTCCTTCCATTTTTGTATGTTTCCTTTCTGTTTTTTAAGCCATTCCTGCCCTATGAGACCTGAAAATACTTAACACACAAATCACGGCATTGAATGGTAATAAAGGATAATTAAAATTAATACTTTTAAAGCATAGGAAACATGTTTTCACACTTATCATATAATAAGAAAGGAAAAGTAAAACCATGCAATTCATATGAATAAGTGGGTGAAGAATTGATAAAAACACTCAAATTGAGCACAAGATAAATCATAAAATATGGGTTTATCAACCTCCCCACACTTAAACAATAGCATGTCCTCATGCTAAATCCAAGAGAAAGAGTAAAGGTAGAATGGTGCAATCTATTCTAAATGCAAGCTACCTACATGAAACATGCAATTCTAATTACTATCCACCTATATATATAGAGCTTACATATGGTTAATTTGATTCATATTCTCCAAGGAATCATATAGCCAGGCCTATATCATGTTAAAGCACTTTCACAATTGAGTTGGGTTAAAATATTTCACAAACTTGCAAGACAGTTAAATAATTAAATCTGGATATATGGAGATGAGCTACTGAACTCTCACTGGATTTTGTGTTTACTCTCTATTCACTCAGTGTTTGGGGTTAATCACTCTATTCTTTTCTATTCATGCTTTCTAAAACTTTGTTCTTCATCTAACCAATCAACAAATATACAATGTATACATACAAACGTCATGAGGCCTTTTCAAGGTTGTAATGGGGCCAAGGTAAAGGTAAGGGTATATATAAGGCTAAGTGAGCTATAAGTTGAATCTTTAATTAGTCTAAGATTTCACCTAACATATACATACTCTATAAAAATTTAAAATTATCCTGGGTTGCGCAATTTTTCCCATTTTCTTTTTACATACTCATATACCAAGTTTATTTTATTTTTACCTCCATGTGCATTGATTCCTTTACTAAACTTATCATTAGGGCGAATCTGTCCCCTTATTTAATTACTTAAATAAATAAATAAATAAATTTTTTTTGAATATAAAAATAACATTTTCAATGCACATGGTATTTTAATTTAAATTGGTTTCACATGAGCATGTTCCCAAATTTCTGATTTATTTTACTAATTTAATCATTTCCTATCAACCCATGTTTCCACGTTTCCCCACACTTAGTGTGCATCACAATTTCTATCTTAAGCTAACCAAGGATTCAACTTGGAATTTTTAAATTGTTTTCCTGCTTAAGGCTAGTAATGTGGTTATAGAACAAAAGGGGATTAAAAAGCTCAAGGGGGCTAACAAAGGCGGTGTAGGAGGTAGGCTTATTTGGGATAAGTGAGGGAAAATTCAAATGATGGCCTCAATCATATGTGGGTATGTATCTACATTCTATATTGGACATATAGATTAAAATAAAGTAAAGATTACAAGCATAGAAAAGAAGGGCGAAACACACATGAATGAAATTTATGGTTAAATGCAACCATACAATTAAGCTAAAAAACTCACGGGTTGTGTGTTCGTTGGCTCAAAAACCATATATCAGTTATGTATGTCATGCAAGTAGAAAACAAGAGTCCCCATTATTCTCAATGTGAATCTTAGGATGGCTCTTAAAAACTTAGTGTTCTTCCTTGAAGAAATGTTGTTAACTAACTCACATTTGTTGCTATATATATATACAGTGTGTGGATTGTTGTGATTCTGTTATACTAAAGTCTCTAGTTTACTCTTTTTATTTTCAATTAATCCAAATTATCGTATGCTAAAAGGGTAAACTAAACTAATTAATCCATATCTTCTATATCACAATATAATAAGCTAGAAGTGTAACTAAACTAGATATCTAAGATAAATATATAAACCCAAGTGCAAAATACAGAAATATAGTAAAAATACAGAAAAATGTGCAAGTACTGGAAGATAAATAAGATAAGATAAAAATAAAAGTAAAAATACAGAAAAATAAGCAAAATAGGATAAAAAGAGATTCTGAAAAGTGGTTCACCAAAATAAAGTTCGCCAGAGATGGCGACTGATGAGCGGATAATTTATACGCTTTTTGGCATTATTTTAATATAGTTTTCAGTATGTTTTAGTTACTTTTTATTATATTGTTATTAGTTTTTATTCAAAAATTATATTTCTAGACTTTACTATGAGTTTGTGTGTTTTTCTGTGATTTTAGGTATTTTCTGGCTGAAATTGAGGGACCTGAGCAAAAATGTAATTCAGAGGTTGAAAAGGACTGCAGATGCTGTTGGATTCTGACCTCCTTGCACTCGAAGTGGATTTTTTGGAACTACAGAAGTCCAATTGGTGCGTTCTCAATTGCTTTGGAAAGTAGACATCCTGGGCTTTCCAGCAATATATAATAGTCTTTTCTTTGCCCGAGTTTTGATAACGTAAACTGGCGATTAAACGCCAACTTTCTACCCTATTCTGGCATTAAACGCCAGAACTGGCATAAAAGCTGGAGTTAAACGCCCAAACTGGCAGCAAAGATGGTGTTTAATTCCAAGAAAAGTCTCTACATGTGAAAGCTTCAATGCTCAGCCCAAGCACACACCAAGAGGGTCCGGAAGTGGATTTCTGCATTAATTACTTATTTATGTAAACCCTAGGCTACTAGTTCATTATAAATAGGACCTTTTACTATTGTATTTTCATCTCTGGAACACATTATGTAACTTTTACGTTCTGAGACCTCCATGGGAGGCTGGCCACTCGGCCATGTCTACCCTATTTTCACTTATGTATTTTCAACGGTGGAGTTTCTACACCCCATAGATTAAGGTGTGGAGTTCTGCTGTTCTTCATGAATCAATGCAAAGTACTACTGTTTTTCTATTCAATTCATGCTTATTCTTATTCTAAGATATTCATTCTTACACAAGAACATGATGAATGTGATGATTATGTGACACTCATCACCATTCTCACTTATGAACGCGTGCCTGACAACCACTTCCGTTCTACATGAAAACAAGCTTGAATGTGTATCTCTTGGGTTTCTAATCTAAGATTAAAACCTTCGTGGTATAGGCTAGAATTATTGGCGGCCAATCCTGAGATCCGAAAAGTCTAAACCTTGTCTGTGGTATTCCGAGTAGGATCTGGGATGGGATGACTGTGACGAGCTTCAAACTCGCGAGTGTTGGGCGTAGTGACAGACGCAAAAGGATCAATAGATCCTATTCCAACATGAGTGAGAACCGACAGATGATTAGCCGTGCGGTGACAGTGCATTTGGACCATTTTTACTAAGAGGACAGACGGTAGCCATTGACAACGGTGATCCCCAACATACAGCTTGCCATGGAAAGGAGTATGAATGATTGGATGAAGGCAATATGAAAGCAGAGGTTCAGAAGCAACAAAGCATCTCCATACGCTTATCTGAAATCCCACCACTAAATTACATAAGTATCTCTATCCTATTTTATATTTTATTTATCTTTTAATTATTAAAATCCCATAACCATTTGAATCCGCCTGACTGAGATTTACAAAGATGACCATAGCTTGCTTCAAGCCGACAATCTCCGTGGGATCGACCCTTACTCACGTAAGGTATTACTTGGACGACCCATTGCACTTGCTGGTCAGCTGCACGGAGTTGTGTGAAAAGTGTGCGATCATGATTTTGTGTACCAAGTTTTTGGCACTGTTGCCGGGGATTGTTCGAGTTTGGACAACTGACGGTTCATCTTGTTGCTTAGATTGGGTAATTTTATTTTAATTTTAAGCTTTTTGTTTTTATTCTTTTTATTTTTGAAAAATTTTCAAAAAAAAAAAAATTATTCTATGACTTCAGAGTTTTTAAGAATGAATTCTAGAGTCTCAGATGATGCTTCTATCATCACAGGAGCCTTTTTGATTCCCATCAATTTGGCTGTTGTATGTAATGTCCTGCTGAAGCTTGGCTAGCCAAGTCTAATCTTTTTAGACTAAAGCTTTAGACTAACATTGCATGATTCCTGGAATTCTTATTAAAAGTTTTGAAATCCTTATTTTTCCTTTTCCAAATAATTTTCAAAAAATACAAAAAAATTTATAAAATCATAAAACCAAAAATAATTTATGTTTCTTATTTGAGTCTAGTGTCACATTTTAAGTTTGGTGTCTTGCATGTTTTTAATTTTTAATTTTCTTGCATTTTTCTAAAATATATGCATTATGTTCTTCATTGATCTTCAAGTTGTTCTTAATGATTTTATTGGGTCTGATCTTTAAATTCTCTTGTTTTGTGTCTTTTGTTGTTTCTCATGTGCATTCTCAATTTGTTCGTGTCTCTAGTATGAAAATTTCTAAGTTTGGTGTCTTGCATGCATTGTTAGTTTAGATTTTAAATTTTTCTATTTTGTGTCAGTTTGTTGTTTTTCTCTCTCAAAAAAAATTCAAATTTTTTTTTTCAAAATATATCTTTTTCAAGTCAATAATACAGAGAATTAAAGATTCAGAACATTCAGTAGAGGAATTACAGAGAAAAAGCTGGGTGTTCAAAACGCCCAATAAGGAAGGAAATCTGGCATTTAAACGCCAGCCAAGTACCCTGGCTGGGCGTTAAACACCCAAAAGGGTAGTATTTTGGGTGTTAAACGCCAGAATAGATACCATTCTAGGCGTTTAACGCCAGGACAACACAAGGGAGGTAAATTAGTTTTTAATTCAAATCTTTTTTGAATCTTCATAATTTTTCAAAATCAAATATTTTTCAAATTCTATCTTTTTCAAAAATCAAATCTTTTTCAATTTTCTTCTTAATATTTTCGAATATTTTAAAATTTGATTTTCAAAATCTTTTTCTTATTTTTATTTCATAATTTTTGAAATTAATTCTACCAATTAATATTTTGATTCAAAAATTTTAAAGTTGTTACCTGCCTATTAAGAAAGGATCAAATTTTAAATTCTAGAATCATATCTTTTAATTTCTTGTTAGTCAAGTAATCAACTTTAATTTCAAAAAAATAAAATCTTTTTAAATTGTTTTTCAATCCTATCTTCTCAATCATATCTTCTCAACCACATTTTTTTAAATAACTTTTCAATCATATCTTTTTCAAATTTTAATTTCAAAATCTTTTTCTAACTTATTATCTTTTTAAAATTTGATTTTCAAATTTTTTTCAATTAACCGCTTAACTTTTTGTTTGATTTTAAAAGTTTTCTTTTTCAATCATATCTTTTTCAAAACCACCTAACTACTTTTCACTCTCCAATTTTTGAAATTTTTTTCCCTCCTCACCTTCTTCTAATTAAGAACTAACACTCCTCCTCAATTAGCAATTCAGACTCTCTCTCCTTCTTCATATGTTCAAATTCTTATCTACCTACCTCATTCCTCTATTCCTATTTTTCTCTGACACCTCAAGGAATCTCTATACTGTGACATAGAGGATTCCATACTTTCTTGTTCTCTTCTTTTTTTATGAGAAGGAACAAGGACAAAGGCATTCTTGTTGAAGCTGATCTTGAACCTGAAAGGACCTTGAAGAGTAAGCTAGGAAAAGCTAAAGCACAACTCTCTGGAGAGGACCTAATAGAAATTTTCGAAAAAGAAGAAGACATGGCAACCGAAAATAACAACAATGCGAACAATGCAAAGAAGATGCTTGGTGTCTTTATTGCACCCTCTTTTCTGGCTTCTGTGGAAGAAGCATCTCAATTCCTGCAATTGGAATAAACAACTTTGAGCTTAAGCCTCAATTAGTTTCTCTAATACAGCAGAATTGCAAGTATCACGGACTTCCATTGGAAGATCCTCATCAGTTTTTAGCTGAGTTCTTGCAAATCTGTGACACTATTAAGACCAATGGAGTTGACCCTGAGGTCTACAGACTTATGCTTTTCCCTTTTGCTGTAAGAGGAAGAGCTAGGATATGGTTGGACTCACAACTTAAAGAAAGCCTGAACTCTTAGGAAAAGCTGGTCAATGCCTTCTTGGCAAAGTTCTTTCCACCTCAATGGACGTCCACTAGCCACTAAGGAGTTTCCTATTGAGGAATCAAAGGAATCTGAGGCTCATATAGAGACCATAGAGATTCCAATAAACTTACTTCTGCCATTCATGAGCTCTGATGAGTATTCTTCCTCTGAAGAGGATGAAGATATTGCTGAAGAGCAAGTTACTAAGTACCTTGGAGCAATCATGAAGCCAAATGCCAAGTTATTTGGTAATGAGACTTGGGAGGATGAACCTCCATTGCTCATCAATGAACTGAATGATCCGGCTCAACTGAAATTACCTCAGAAGAGACAGGATCCTGGAAAGTTCTCAATACCTTGTACCATAGGCACCATGACCTTTGAGAAAGCTCTGTGTGACCTAGGGTCAAGTATAAACCTCATGCCCCTCTCTGTAATAGAGAAACTAGGGATCCTTGAGGTGTAAGCTGCAAGAATCTCACTAGAGATGGCAGGCAATTCAAGGAAACAGGCTTATGGACTTGTAGAGGATGTCTTGGTGAAGGTTGAAGGCCAGTACATCCCTGCTGATTTCATAATCCTGGAAACTGGGAAGAATATGGATGAATCCATCATCCTTGGTAGACCCTTCCTAGCCACAGCAAAAGCTGTGATTGATGTTGACAGAGGAGAGTTGGTTATTCAAGTGAATGAGGACTGCCTTATGTTTAAGGCTCAAGGATCTCCTTATGCACACCTGGAGAAGAAGCATGACAAGCTTCTCTCAATGCAGAGTCAAACAGAACCCCCACATTCAAACTCTAAGTTTGGTGTTGGGAGGCCATCATCATGCTCTGAGTATCTGTGAGGGTCCATGAGAGCTCACTGTCAAGCTATTGACATTAAAGAAGCGCTTATTAGGAGGCAACCCAATCTTTACTTATCTATGTTAAATTTCTATTTTCTATTGTTATTTTATGTTTTCTTTAGGTTGATGATCATGTGAAGTCACAAAAACAACTGAAAATTCAAAAATAATGAAAAACAGCATTGAAAACAGCACACCTTGGAGGATGAGCTTACTGGCATTTAAACGCCAGTAAGGGTAGCAGAATGGGCGTTAAACGCCCAGTTTGGCACCATTCTGGGCGTTTAATGCCAGAAAAGGGCACCAAACTGGCGTTTAACGCCAAAAAGGGCAACAAGCTGGTGTTTAAATGCCAGAAAGGGAAGAAAAGCTGGCATTAAACGCCAAAAATGGGCAGCAACCTGGCGTTTAATGCCAGGATTGGCACTCCAAGGGGTGTTTACATGCCCAAATCGGTGCAGGGATGAGAAAGCCTTGACACCTCAGGATCTGTGGACCCCATAAGATCCCCACCTACCTTAACTCTCTCTCTCTCTTTTCACAACTTTCCATAACACCCTTCCTCAAATACCCTTCACCTATCAAATCCTACCCTCTTCCCCACAACCTCTTCACCACTCACATTCATCCATCATTAAACCCCACCTTGGCCGAACCACTCTCCTCACCTCCATCTCCTCAATTTCTTCTTCTTCTACTCCTTTCTTTCTTCTTTTTCTTGAGGACGAGCAACCATTCTAAGTTTGGTGTGGAAAAAGCTAAAGCTTTTTGTTTTTTCATAACTATTTATGGCACCTAAGGTCGGAGAAACCTCTAGGAAGAGGAAAGGGAAGGCAGTTGCTTCCAACTCCGAGTCATGAGATGGAGAGATTCATCTCACAAGCCCATCACTAAGAATAGGATGGACCAAGCAAGAGAGCCCACACATGGGACAACTAAGGGTGGAACACCAAGAGCATTCCATCCTCCTTCATGAAATTAGAGAAGACCAAAGAGCTATGAGGGAGTAGAAACAAACGCAAGGAAGAGACATAGAGGAGCTCAAGCGTTCCATTGGATCTTCAAGAGGAAGAACTAGCCGCCATCACTAAGGTGGACCCGTTCTTTAATCTCCTTGCTCTTATTTTTCAATTTTTTGAAAATTATGCTTTATGTTCTATCTATGTTTGTGTCTTTATTACATGATCATCAATATCTTAGTGTCTATGCCTTAAAGCTATGAATGTCCTATGAATCCTTCACCCTTCTTAAATAAAAAAATGTTTTCTGAAAAAGAAAAAGAAGTACATGAATTTCGAATTTTAAAATAGTTTAATTATTTTAATGTGGTGGCAATACTTTTTTGTTTTCTGAATGAATACTTGAACAATGCATATTTTTGTATTTGTTGTTTATGAATGTTAAAATTGTTGGCTCTTGAAAGAACGATGAAAAAAGAGAAATGTTATTGATAATCTGAAAAATCATAAAATTGATTCTTGAAGCAAGAAAAAGCAGTGAAAAGCTTGCAGAAAAAAAAAGCAAGAAGAAAAAGCTAGCAAACCTTTAAACCAAAAGACTAGGGTAAAAAGGATCCAAGGCTTTGAGCATCAGTGGATAGGAGGGCCCGCAGGAATAAAATCCTGGCCTAAGCGGCTAAACCAAGCTGTCCCTAACCATGTACTTGTGGCGTGAAGGTGTCAAGTGAAAAGCTTGAGACTGAGCGGTTAAAGTCGTGGTCCAAAGCAAAAGAGTGTGCTTAAGAGCTTTGGACACCTCTAATTGGGGACTCTAGCAAAGCTGAGTCACAATCTGAAAAGGTTCACCCAATTATGTGTCTGTGGCATTTATGTATCCGGTGGTAATACTGGAAAACAAAATGCTTAGGGTCACGGCCAAGACTCATAAAGTAGCTGTGTTCAAGAATCAACATACTAAAATAGGAGAATCAATAACACTATCTGAATTCTGAGTTCCTATAGATGCTAATCATTCTGAACTTCAAAGGATAAAGTGAGATGCCAAAACTGTTCAGAAGCAAAAAGCTACTAGCCCCGCTCATCTAATTAAGAATGATCTTCATAGATGTTTTCGAAATTTGTTGTATATTCTCTTCTTTTTATCCTATTTTGTTTTTAGTTGCTTGGGGACAAGCAACAATTTAAGTTTAGTGTTGTGATGGGCGGATAATTTATACGCTTTTTGGTATTATTTTTATATAGTTTTCAGTATGTTTTAGTTACTTTTTATTATATTTTTATTAGTTTTTATTCAAAAATCACATTTCTGGACTTTACTATGAGTTTGTGTATTTTTCTGTAATTTCAGGTATTTTTTGGCTGAAATTGAGGGACTTGAGCAAAAATCTGATTCAGAGGCTGAAAAAGGACTGCAGATGCTGTTGGATTCTGACCTCCCTGTACTCGAAGTAGATTTTCTGGAACTACAGAAGCCTAATTGGCGCGCTCTCAATTGCGTTAGAAACTAGACATCCTGGACTTTCCAGCAATATATAATAGTCCATACTTTTCCCGAGTTTTTATAACGCAAACTGGCGTTTAAACGCTAACTTTCTACCCTATTCTGGCGTTAAACGCCAGAACTGGCATAAAAGCTGGAGTTAAATGCCCAAACTGGCACCAAAGCTGGCGTTTAACTCCAAGAAAAGTCTCTACATGTGAAAGCTTCAATGCTCAGCCCAAGCACACACCAAGTGGGCCCGGAAGTGGATTTCTGCATTAATTACTTATTTCTGTAAATCCTAGGCTACTAGTTCATTATAAATATTACCTTTTACTATTGTATTTTCATCTCTGGAACACATTATGTAACTTTTACGTTCTGAGACTGATAAACCCTGATTTCGTGGTTTATTTTGTGCTTATTTTGGGGGATTTATCCACCTTTTCCCATATTTATTCAATGAAATAGCATGGTTTTGTAATTCTCCCTTAAATTATGCTTAATTGTAAAAACATGCTTTTTAGGCCTTAAATTGGTGATTCTAACCCATCTTAATTCCATTCGATGCCTTGATGTGTTTGTTAAGTAATTTCAGGTTCATTAGACAATTATCGGATGGAAGAATTGAGGAGAAAAGCATGCAAGGAGGAGAATGCATGAAGAAACAAAGATTTGGAAGGAACCAATGGACGCGAACGCGTACAAGGCGCGCACACGCAAAAGTGGTCTCTCACAAGGACGCGTACGCGTACATGCCGCTTCCGCGCAGATTGGAAATTTACCAGCGACGCGTTCGTGCACAGGGCGTGCGCGCGCCGATACTCTTACTTGGCCCACTTAATGGCAAAACGCTGGGGGCAATTTCTGAGCTGCCCAAGCCCAAATCCAACTTGTTTCTGAGTGTATTTCATGCAGAATTGAAGTCCAAGCAAAGGGGGAGTAGTTAGTTGTAGGTATAGCATTATGTAGGTTAGTTTCTAGAGAGAGAAGCTCCCACTTCTCTCTAGAATTAGGTTAGGTTAATCTCTTCTAGATTTAGGTTTAATTACATGTTATCATCTCATTTCTTTTATGATCTCTTACTTCTACTCCTTGATTCTCATGATTTTGAAGTGTTAATTTTACTTTTATGCTCTCTTTTACATTCATGATCTCATGTTAGATTTATTTACATTTAATTCAATTTTAATGTTAATGTCCCTTTAATTGATGTTGATTTGAGTTGTGAATTTACATTTCTTGCAATTGAAAGTTGGTAATTTACATTTCTTACACTCTTACTAAGCTTTACTTTATCACCCACCAAGTGTTTGACAAAATGCTTGGTTGGCTCTTAGAGTAGATTTGAGCATTCTTAGCTTGGAGAGAGTAATTAGGCAATCTTGAGTCGTGGGAACCCAGCTTATGTTGGCGATCTAGAATTGTTAGCTAGTACCGTTTCCATTAACGCTAATCTTTTGCTAATTTGATTAGTAAGTTGGTTAGGACTTTTGGATTGGGATTAGCTAGTTTCGTTAGACTTTCTCCATAATTGTTGGAGGTAACGTAATGAGATAAATTCTTGCTTATAACCTTGATATGATTAATTGGTCTTGTTGACATTCTCCCGATGTGTGAGTTAACTAACAAGACGAATCAATCATGCATGACAAGGATAGAAAGCCTAAGATCTCAATTCAATGCCATGAATGTTTCTCCCCTTTAATTGCTTCTTTAAATTGTCACTTGATTTACATTCCTTGCACATTTAAATTCTTTGCCCGATCACCAACCAAAACCCCCTTTTTTGCCCCTTCATAGCCAATACACATGCACTCCATTGATTCCTAGGGAGACGACCCGGAGTCCAAATACTTCGGTTATAAACTCATTTGGGGATTGTACTTGTGACAAAACCATACATACATATTTTTGCATGAAAAGGGATTCTTGATTGGTTTGGAAACTATACTTCACAACGAAACTTCATTGGAAAAATTCTAAACCGTGAAGAATACCTCGGTCATCAAAATGGCGCCGTTGCCGGGGAAACAATGGTGCTATGTTATTGGCTATTGTACATATTGTGAATAGCTTTATTTTTGGTTTAGTTGTTGATTTTTGCTAGTTTTAGGATTTAGTCTTCTTCATTTCTTATTGCTCTCTGTTTTTATTTTCCACATCACTATGAATTCTCACTTTGGCTATGAGTGTAGCTCAAACTATGTTGTAGGAGATAAAAGCTTCAACGAGGATATACATCAAGGAATTGGAGATCAAAGGTGGGAGGAACCTCCATCGCAACAACCTCCACCAATGCACTATGAAGAAGAGCCGTTCTATGATGCATATCAATCCACTAGCTATGGTGAATTTTCTTGTGACTTCCAAGAACTACCACCATATGCCTATGAGACATATCCTCAACATAGCCACTCGTCATACTCACAAGCCTCGTACCATCATTCGCCTCCATATGACCATAACTTATACACACCATATCAACCACCATTAGAATTACATGTAGAACAATCACCATCCCAATACCAATACTCTCAAGAACCACAAATTCCACATACACCACCTCAAGAACTTCACCAACATGAACCACCTTCCGATTATAACAATTTTTCCCTAACTGATGAATTTTCTCTTCCAACCCCATCTCTTGACGAAGCCTTCATGTTAGAACTGAGAGACCTTGAATCTCGTATTTTAAGGCGACAAGAGGAAGATGAAACCAAGTTCAAGGAGTTAAGAGTAAGGGTGGCCAGCATAGTAGAAGTCGTGGGTCACCTAACGTCTCACCTAAGCTCATGCGCCATAAGCACTCCCATTGTTGAATGTGGAGAGACGACCAAGGAGCTTAGTGAGGATATGAACATGGAACTCCATGGTGAGGAAGAGGAATTGAAGCAAGACGTGCAACAAGAGGAGAAGATAGAGATTAGCGAACAAAAGGAAGTGGTGGATGGATGTTTAGGATATGTTGAGTACATAAAGGAATCCCAAGTTGAGGAAACTTCCTCCAAGGAATGTGGAGGGAATATCAAAGAAAAGAGCAATGTCACAGGAGTAAACAATGAGTTAAAGGAAATTGATAAAGAAGTGGATTCCATCTCTAATGATTTTTTGCCCACTTCGATCAACTCCCTTAACGATCCTGTTGAACCCTCCCCCAGTACATTGGAAAGCAAGGTTGAAGAGGGCTTGCAACCTCCGAAGCCTGATGTAAGTGAAGAACTGGAAGAAGTGCTCCAAGCAACAAACTTTCCTACCTATGATGATTCCGAATCAACATATGATCCTTTTGAGTTTGAAGAATCCTTCCCCAATTTGCTTAGACTTGATGATGAGGTAGACTTCACTAAACCTCCTATCTACGATGAGAGCGATGGGGAAGAAATAGAAGAAATTGGTGAAGAAGAAGGTGAACCTAAGGAAGCTTGGCATGAAGGGGAACTTGAAGCACCTCGCCAAGTGGTGGAAACCTCTAGAAGGGGATGGACGGGAGTAGAGCGTGCTTTATCACGATCTTTGGGAATCCCTCTACCTAGCTCGTCATCCAATCCTCTGCTTGAGTGGGTAAAACTTCTAACTCTCAGCTTTATTATCCCACTTGAGTATGGTTTGCTCGAAACGGATGGCCAACTTAGGGCGCTTTGTGGAATCAAGCGAAAAAGGAGGATGTTTAGTGGTTGGCGTTCTAAATCTAGGCTCATTATGGTGGGAAGCTCAGAATTAGAGAGCATAGATTGGTGTAATGCTGAACTAAATGGGTCTAGGAGAGTAGAGTGGTGCTTCCATGAGAATTCTATTTTCTCGTCGCCCGGACACAGTCAAGATAATCAACTAGAAGATGGGTTCGAGGTCAAGATATGGGATCCTGGATTATCCTATGGTAATCATTCTTGGGAGCCCACGTCTTGGAAAGAACCTCACCAAAGCTTAATGAAGAAGGTTGGAACTTCTGACAACCGATTGAAGGACAAGCACTTTTGGAGGTTCAAGGATGGGTACAAGCATAAGCCACCTTGACAAGGAGCCTCCCAATGTCCAACTTAAGGACTTAAACTAAAAGTGCTTGGTGGGAGACACCCCACCATGGTAAACTCTTTCCATTCTCCTATAGATATAATGAATGAATGAATTGAGTTCCATTATATATAGTTTCTTTACCTCTTGGTATATTTTCCTTTGTTTACTAAGGTGTTTATGCATTCTATGCTTTGATAAGGGATGAATTTATTTTCGAATTGAGTTTTTGCTTGAATTGCAAGTTTTCTCAAGTTGTTTGAAAATGCCCCTATGTCTCAAAATGTGCTTAATCCTACACCTTAGCTAGAGTTTTAGAAAAGGATGGAAAGTTATGAGGTCTTTTGATGCTCATAAAAAAAAAAGAAGAAAGCAAGCCACGCGCAAGCGCAAAGTGTGCGCGCGCATCGGCTGCACATTTTAGTTTCTTGGGCCAAAAACCAGAGAGTTGTGCCACTTTTGGGCCAACTCTGTGCCTCAACCCACGCGGACACACGCTGTACGCGTCCGCGTAACTCCCTGTTTCGCTGTTCACGCGTTGGCGTACTTCACGCCTCCGCGCCCACCCAATAAGCTCAAGCCATCCACGCGAACGCGCACAATGCGCGCGCGCGTCGATGCGTCTTAGCATCATCCAGGCCAAAAGACCCGAGAGTTGTGCCAACTCTGGGCCTCTTTTGTGCCTTCAGCCCAGCACATCCGCGCTGACGCGCACCTTACGCGTCCGCGCCCATTCTGATCCTTCCGTATACGCGCAAGCGCGCATGGCGCTCCCGCGCCGTTCTTCCATTTCTCTCACCCACGCGAACGCACACAGTGCGTGCGCGCGTGGATTCGAATTTTCACTTACCCCAGAGACGCGAAGCCCTAGCGCATTCGCGCATCACACCCTTTCCATCCCCAACGTTCCATTTTCCTTCTCCCACCATTCAACCCCCCCTCCATCTTCAAACTTCTCCCAGTAACCACCTCACCTCCGGCGAGCACTCCAATCCCATCACCGCCGCCGACTACCATCACCGTGCCGTTTTCTCATTCTTCTCTCACTTTTCTTTCCTTTCTCTTTCACTGCCCCTCTGCTCTCTGCTTCTCGCTGCCTCCGCGCAACCAGCGCCACCGCGGCCGCCATTGTGACCGGTTCTCCATCTCACTACTCCACTTCACCTTCTTCTTCCCCGTTCTGCTTCTTCTCTGTCTCTGCAACCAGGTTCCATACCTCCCCTGTTTTGCTTCATTTTATTGTTTATTGTTAATTACGTTAGTGTAGTTAGAATTAGCGTAGTTAGTTAGTTTAGTTTGATTTAGGTGGTTAGCGAATCTGGGCTGAGTAATGGATTTAGGAATTGTTTGAATTTCCTTTGCTGTGAGGAACTGCTCTGTTTCATTGCTGTTTCCATTCAAGCATTAACTTTACTTGGCTGCTGTTATTAAATGTTGCTTTACTCATGGATATTGGCTGCTCACTTGTTCATGATTGCTTCTTGGCTGATTTAGTTGAACTATTTTCTGTTGCTCTGTTTGCTGCTGTTGTGCTGCATTATTGGCCTGTTCACCCATTCATATGGATTCAGATCCGATTTTTATGTTTCTGATTCCTTAATGAATTCATATGGAATTTGGTGCAAATGTTTAAATTTGGAAATTAGCCAATTTGCTGCTGAAATGCTGCCAGATTTTCATTAACCACAGTTTTTGGTGTTAATCTTGTTTGATGACTGAAAAAGCCCCTAGTTGATGAATTCTGCTCAATTAGAGTGCTGTTGCCTAAATGGTTTATGAAACTCCTCAAGAACAAGTCTTTTGGTCATGCTTTTCATATTCTTGCTTGTTATTCATGCTGATTTGCTTCTTTGCATTGCATAGTGAGCAAGCTTTTCGATTGACCATTACTTGTAATTCTTTTAGAGTCTCATGCCTCTTTTACATCAACACACAAGTTGAAGATTTTTGATCTATGAGGCTGGTTTAATTCGCATTATTCATGCACAATTTGCATTAAGCCACATAGACAACAAGGTTTTCCACGTTTCTCTCGACTTGTGACATTGATGCCTCCTTGAATTTATTGTTGAACACCTTTTGATTGGTTCATTTCTTAATGAATTGATTTTACCAACATAGATTCATATGATTTTAGTGATCTTTACATTGGTAGATGGTTGTTTCTTACTAGTTGTTTTTTAGCTATATCATATTTCATCATCAATGACTTGTTGCAACTCATGATTGTGAATGTGCTTACAGCATTGGTTTGTGCATTCCTTTCAGATTGAGATGGTTATTACCATATCACTGATTTTCAAACTGATTTCTAACTCTAACTCATTTAACCAACTGACTCCTTTTGGTTTTCAACCTAACTCTTTTTGTCATTCTTTTGGATATGGTGCTTTCTGAACTCAATTAACGAAGGATGTGCAAAACATGGTCTTAATTCTTGGTTTAAAGTTTGGTTTGAATTTTATATTCTGTTGCTTGCATTCCAAGAAATCCTCTTTCCTTATTCACTTCATGAATATGCTTTTCTTTGAGTGCTTTGTATCTACTTGGCTATAAGCTTATATTATATTATCTATGTTTTCAGGATGTCGGATAAAGGAAAGGCTATAGCCACTACTTCCAAAAAGAGGAAGTGCTCTAAGACCTCTACACCCTCACCATATGCTAACTATGCTAAGAATCCGCTAAATGATGAGGAAAAAGAAAATCAGTTACTTCCATCCACTGATCCAACCAAGTTTCCAAACCTTTACTGCGAACTACGCCTTTCTCGTTATGCAAAGACAAAGCTGAACATTGAGAAGAAGCTGAATCTTCCCAATGATGTGAGGCGTGCCATAAACGCCCGTATTTCTGAGCTGGGCTTGGATTTCGTCGATAGGGACTTGGGACGGATTAACATCTCGTGGGTCAAGGAATTTTACTGTAACTTCTTCCGACAAGGCTTGGATTCAGTACACTTAAGGGGTAGAGAGATTATGATCACTGAGGATGCCTTAAAGGATGCGCTGCTCTGCAGAGTTGGTACTCCTGAGACTTGTGCCTACCAGCAGGCAGAGGTAGCTCTCCTCTCCATGACTTTTGACTATGAGGCGCTTAGGCACGTGATTGCTACACCAGATGCTTCCTGGGTGATGGATTCGAGCAACACAAAGCCCAAGGGCATGCTATTTGCTTATCTGACTAGGGAGGCTAGGACCTGGCAGCAGATATTTGCCCACTATGTCTTCTCTACCACTCACTTCTCAGAGATTCCGATGGATATGCTAGTTTTGATTGGGTGTGTCATGGAGGGGAAGGAGGTGTATTTTCCCCGGTTGATTAGGCATAGCATGTGGAGAGCTCATATTCGCGGCTTGCTACCATTCCCGACACTGGTTACTAGCTTAGCTGAGCTAGCTGATGTCCCGTGGGAGGACGATGACGTGACACCACCACCTCCAGATGACGATGACAAGGAAGTTACTATTCCATGGGGTGTATGGGTGCACGAGAAGCCCCCGACTAGCCGCCGTTCTCGAGCTAGAGCGGTAGTCGAGGCAGCTAGACCTTCACCCTCCACAGCAGCTGCACCCTCTTCTACCACAGCAGCACCTGCACCACCATCAGCACCTGAGCCGACCTATCTGTTAGTGCAGCACCTTCTTCGCTTCATGGAGTGCTTCGAGCGTCGTGTTATGCGACGCCTCGACCGCTTAGACCAGGCGGCTGCATCACAGGGTATCGAGCTCCCTCCACTTCCAGAGTCTTCCGCCTCTGATGAGCAGGATCAGGAGGAGGAGCATGGTGCGGAGCCGACACAGCAGGAGGCACCACCAGTGACGCAGACCACCACTGAGGTCCAGCAGCCTCCTGAGGTCCAGCATGACATTCCGGAGCCACAGCCAGTGCCACCTCCAGTCCCACAGCCCGAGCCTGAGCATGAGCCACAGCCTGGTGCGATTATTGACCCCCATCCCGAGCTTCAGTAGTAGCATCGAGGACGATGCTCAATCCTAAAGTGTGGGGAGGTCACCATTCGTGACCGGTGTTTGCACCTATGTGGTGAACTTTTAGACTTTTATTTCTATTCGCTGCTACTCTATTTTGTTTTATTTCGCACTTTACGTTTTAGATCATTTTGGGATTACTGTACATATTTATGCTTTTGTAGATACTCTTATTTTGGTTGTTGCACACTTTTAGTATAGATATATATATTTTGCATCTTAGTTGTTGATTGTGATTAGAAAATTAATGGATTACTGAAAGTCTAGTTGACCCTTTTTATATAAGAAATGTGTTTTGATTGAAAAAAGGGTAAACTAAGAGCTATTTTTAAAAAGTTTTTTCTAAATCACAATTTTGCATTAGAATAAGCTCAATCAATATGATGAAATTTCCAAGAAACTCATTTTTAGGGCACCACCCAAATTGGTTGAAATTTTTTTAGAACTTGCTTGAAGTATATACTTTGTAGAACATGATTTATGAGCTAAGAACACAAGCATGTGAGATTTGAGCCTAATTGTGTGGTTACATCATATATAACCACTTATTTTCATTCTTGTGTGAATTATTCTCTCTCTATGATTGTAATCTTTGATTTGTTTGATTCTTTATGTCCATTATTTGTGTATACAATCATTTATATGATTGAGGCTATTGTTCAAATAGCTCACTTACCCAAATAGCCTACCTTTTATCTTCCATTGTTAGCTAATTTTGAGCCTACGCTTAACCCACTTGTTCTTAATTGTAGCACATTACAAGCCTAAGTGAAAAACAATAAATGTCCCTTGTTTGGATCTTTGATTAGCTTAGACTAGTGAGAGTGTTCATTATTTAATTTTGGGAGAGTTGGGAACATTGGGTAGAGATAAAAGTGTGTTTATATTTTTATTGAAAAATTTTGGGAATTGGGTATATACTCATGTATTAATCAAATGTAAAACCATATGCATTAGTACTTGTATATATACTTTATAAAAAAAATAAATTATATATATATATATATATGGAAAAAGAAAGAAAAAGAATTGCAATAAAAAGGGCACAAAATGCCCCAAGCTTCAAGGTTCAATAATAATCAATGCATATGTATGGTGTTTAAAATAGAATGCATGAGTGTGTTAAAAGTGAAGAATGGGTAGTTAGGTTTGTTTAGAATTGTATAGGTTGTCATAGGTTAGGTGGGAAGTTTAAGTTAATCAAAGATTCAAATCTCTAGCTCACTTGACTATATGCATCCTACCTTGACCCTAGCCCCATTACAACCTATGGGAAAGCCCTCATGATATTTGTATGCATGCATGAAGTAATTGTTGATTGTTAGATGAAAAACAAATCTTGGAGAGCATGATTAGGGGAGAATTGAGTGAATCAACCCTACACTTGAGTGCTTAGAGCGGATACATATCCGGTGAGGGTTCGATCGCTCAATTACATATTTCCACCCTTAATAATCTCCTCTTGCAAGTTTGTGAACTCTTTCAATAATTCAATCCAATTGTGGTTCGCTTGATTGCTAATACCTTAGCCCTTGTGCTTACATGTGTACTCTTGGAAATTGACTTGTTTTGACTGAGCTATTGCATTCATGTAGATAACTTGCGTATAAATAGATTGCATTTAGTTAGTAGCTTGCATTGAATAAATGTGATACCCTTTGCTTCTTTCTTGATTTTAGCATGAGGACATGCTTAGTTTAAGTGTGGGGAGATTTGATAAACCCCGATTTCGTGGTTTATTTTGTGCTTATTTTGGGGGATTTATCCACCTTTTCCCACATTTATTCAATGAAATAGCATGGTTTTGTAATTCTCCCTTAAATTATGCTTAATTGTAAAAACATGCTTTTTAGGCCTTAAATTGGTGATTCTAACCCATCTTAATTCCATTCGATGCCTTGATGTGTTTGTTAAGTAATTTCAGGTTCATTAGGCAATTATCGGATGGAAGAATTGAGGAGAAAAGCATGCAAGGAGGAGAATGCATGAAGAAACAAAGATTTGGAAGGAACCAATGGACGTGAACGCGTACAAGGCACGCACGCGAAAAAGTGGTCTCTCACAAGGACGCATACGCCTACATGCCGCTTCCGCGCAGATTGGAAATTTACCAGCGACGCGCTCGCGCACAGGGCGCGCGTGCGCCGATACTCTTACTTGGCCCACTTAATGGCAAAATGCTGGGGGCGATTTCTGAGCTGTCCAAGCCCAAATCCAACTTGTTTCTGAGTGTATTTCATGCAGAATTGAAGTCCAAGAAAAGGGAGAGTAATTAGTTGTAGGTATAGCATTATGTAGGTTAGTTTCTAGAGAGAGAAGCTCCCTCTTCTCTCTAGAATTAGGTTAGGTTAATCTCTTCTAGATTTAGGTTTAATTACATGTTATCATCTCCTTTCTTTTATGATCTCTTACTTTTACTCCTTGATTCTCATGATTTTGTAGTGTTAATTTTACTTTTATGCTCTCTTTTACATTCATGATCTCATGTTAGATTTGTTTACATTTAATTCAATTTTAATGTTGATGTCCCTTTAATTGATGTTGATTTGAGTTGTGAATTTACATTTCTTGCAATTGAAAGTTGGTAATTTACATTTCTTACACTCTTACTAAGCTTTACTTTATCACCCACCAAGTTTTTGACAAAATGCTTGGTTGGCTCTTAGAGTAGATTTGAGCATTCTTAGCTTGGAGAGAGTAATTAGGCAATCTATAGTCGTGGGAACCCAGCTTATGTTGGCGATCTAGAATTGTTAGCTAGTACCGTTTCCATTAACGCTAATCTTTTGCTAATTTGATTAGTAAGTTGGTTAGGACTTTTGGATTGGGATTAGCTAGTCTCGTTAGACTTTCTCCATAATTGTTGGAGGTAACGTAATGAGATAAATTCTTGCTTATAACCTTGATATGATTAATTGGTCTTGTTGACATTCTCCCGATGTGTGAGTTAACTAACAAGACGAATCAATCATGCATGACAAGGATAGAAAGCCTAAGATTTCAATTCAATGCCATGAATGTTTCTCCCCTTTAATTGCTTTTTTAAATTGTCACTTGATTTACATTCCTTGCACATTTAAATTCTTTGCCCGATCACCAACCAAAACCCCCTTTTTTGCCCCTTCATAGCCAATACACATGCACTCCATTGATTCCTAGGGAGATGACCCGGAGTCCAAATACTTCGGTTATAAACTCATTTCGGGATTGTACTTGTGACAAAACCATACATACATATTTTTGCATGAAAAGGGATTCTTGATTGATTTAGAAACTATACTTCACAACGAAACTTCATTGGACAAATTCTAAACCGTGAAGAATACCTCGGTCATCAGAGACCTCCATGGGAGGCTGGCCACTCGGCCATGTCTACCCAATTTTCACTTATGTATTTTCAACGGTAGAGTTTCTACACCCCATAGATTAAGGTGTGGAGCTCTGCTGTTCTTCATGAATCAATGCAAAGTACTACTATTTTTCTATTCAATTCATGCTTATTCTTATTCTAAGATATTCATTCGCACACAAGAACATGATGAATGTGATGATTATGTGACACTCATCACCATTCTCACTTATGAACGCGTGCCTGACAACCACTTCCGTTCTACATGAAAACAAGCTTGAATGTGTATCTCTTGGGTTTCTAATCTAAGATTAAAACCTTCGTGGTATAGGCTAGAATTATTGGCGGCCATTTCTGAGATTCGGAAAGTCTAAACCTTGTTTGTGGTATTCCGAGTAGGATCTAGGATGGGATGACTGTGACGAGCTTCAAACTCGCGAGTGTTGGGCATTCTGACAGACGCAAAAGGATCAATGGATCCTATTCCAACATGAGTGAGAACCGACAGATGATTAGCCGTGTGGTAACAGTGCATTTGGACCATTTTCAATGAGAGGACGGACGGTAGCCATTGACAACGGTGATCCCCCAACATACAGCTTGCCATGGAAAGGAGTATGAATGATTGGATGAAGGCAATAGGAAAGCAGAGGTTCAGAAGCAACAAAGCATCTCCATACGCTTATCTGAAATCCCACCACTGAATTACATAAGTATCTCTATCATATTTTATATTTTATTTATCTTTTAATTATTAAAATCTCATAACCATTTGAATCCACCTGACTGAGATTTACAAAGATGACCATAGCTTTCTTTAAGCCGACAATCTCCGTGGGATCGACCCTTACTCACGTAAGGTATTACTTGGACGACCCAGTGCACTTGCTGGTCTGCAGCACGGAGTTGTGTGAAAAGTGTGCGATCACAATTTCGTGTACCAGCGACCTCCCCATACTTAAATAATAGCATCCTCCTCGATTCTCACTCAAGTTGGGTGTGAAGAAGTGTCATCTCCGGAGGGGTGTGCAGTAGGTGTCTCTGTGGTGGTCTGAGGCTCTGCAATCTGGATGAGTGTTGGAGAGTCTGCCTGCTGAAGTGGAGGCTCTATCTGCAGAGGGATCTCTGGATCAGCCGGCTGTATCTGATGGGGCTCCTCGTGGTGTGGTGTAGTCTGCTCAGGTCCTGCCTGCTCAGCCTCTGCATGTGTTTCTTCCTCATGATCGTTTGCCTCCGCCTCAGATGGCTCAGAAGGGGTGTCAGGCTCAGAGGGGATGTTGGTGCCGGATCGGATCATCAACTTTAAGTGCTCATAGCGTCACTTGTTGCGACGCTCCATACGATCCAATCGTGCGAAGAGTCGATGCACGAGGTGATAAATGGGCTCTGCGGCAGGTGAGGGTGTAGTAGTGGCTGATGGGGCAGTGGATGTAGAAGGGGCAGCAGAAGATGTGGCTACCTCAGCAGAGGTAGTGAGAAATGGAGGTATGTAGCCCAGAGATGAAACTTTCTGCTGTGAGGGATAATCTTCTTGCAGTCTGCAGCGGTTGGCTTCTCATCTGCCAGCTCCCAGGGTACCTCAGCTCGGTGGCCCAACTGAGTAATCAAGTATGGAAAGGGAAGAGTGCCTCTAACATGGACCCTGGCCATGTAATACCGGATAAAGCGGGGGAGATATAAGTCCTTTCCCTCCATTACATACCAGATGAGGGTAATCATAGCAACTGGCACCTCTGTCTCATGAGTGCTCGGCATCGCATAGTTATTCAGAATCTGCTGCCAAATCCGAGCCTCATCATTCAGGTAGATAATCTTTATTCCTTTTGGGGCCACTGTGGACTTGCCCATGACCCATGGGACAGTGGGATCAAGGGCTATAGTCCTCTTGACTGCGTCCCAGTCAAATCTTATGAATCGCATATCCTCTTCAGCCTTTTGGTAACCGTCTGGCTGATCTGACTTAGGCTGAAACTGGAGGATTTCTTTAATGGCTTCCTCAGTAATCAGAATCTGCTTGTCTCAAAGCTGTACTGCATCCAGGGATATTTTGAAGTAGTTACAGTAGAACTCTCTGACCCAGGATGAGTTGACTTCCGTCAGGTTCCTTTCCAAGAAGAACCAGCCTCTCTGTTTAATTTGTTCTGAAGTGTATTGTTTGAGTTCTTCTGGAATTTCGAGTGTCCTTTCCAGGTATAGGTTCCTGGAAGTGAAAAAATTGGATACTTAAGCTCACAATATCTGTTGGTAAACTTGACAGGGTCTGTGGCAGGCAGTAGTTGATCGGCCTTTTCCTGCGGGGTAAAGTTCTTCTCCCACCAGGAATCGTCGTGGAGGATATCCAATATAGAGGTAGAGGATTCTCCTATTTTCCTTTTTCCAGTGGTTGCTTTATCCTTTCCTTTACTTTTAGGGTCAGACATCCTGAAAAGCATAAATTCCATAATACAGTTTAAGAACTAAAGCAGGAAAACATGTAAGCAAATAGGATTTATCAATATAAGCATAAGGGCAAAAGAGCAATAGAAGCATGAAATGAGTTAAATATAAGTAAATTTTTGGACTGTATGCAAGTGAAAAGTCTGAGAGTAAAAATCACAATCTGAAATATATGATATGTGGAATTCTTGTTTATTAGGAAAAACAGTAAGCATGCCTGGAGTTAGAAAGTTAAAGTAGTTAGGTAAAAAGAGAAGTTAGAAAGTTAAAGCAGTTAGTAAGTAAAAAGAAAGTTAAAGTAAGTGGCATGATAATGGGTTTCCTAGTTAACAATAAATTCACAAACTTGAAGAACAATCAACTCATATTCAAACAAGGATTGCAGTTTATTGATGATAATTTATAAAATTGCAAAAGGAAAAAAAAATAATCAATAATGCAAGTTAGTAATCCGGGGACCAGAAAGAGTGAAAATGCAAGCCCATTCATCCATGAATTGGCTAGCTTGAAACCAAATAGCGCAAAACTTGAATTTGCCAAAACCAATTCATGAATGGTAGTTAAGTGAAACAATTTGCTGAAAAAATTTGGGCAGCATTCCGGCTAAAATTGGATGTTCCCGGGTAATAAACAGCAAGAAAATCAGTTCATATGACATTAAATAGTGCTGAAAAGATTAACAAATGGCAAGAACATTAAAGAACAGTGTAACAGCAGCATCAAACATGAAAGAACAACATATGAACATCATCATTATCACAACAAATTCAGAATTGCAAATCAGATAAAAACAAGTAGCAAGAATGGCATAATTATCAGGCCTAAATCCACTAACCACATCCTAGCTACCTAACCACCTAAAATCCACTATGATCATGCATCTCTAACTATCCTAATTTGAACAAAATTTGAAAAAAACTAACTAACTAACGGAAAGAGGAATCGCTGTTTTGTGTAACCTGGTGTGCAGAGGAATGGAATTATGGCTCAGAGAGATGGTGATAGGTTGGGTGGTTGACACGACGGCGCTGGGGTTTTGCGGTGGTGGCAGGGCTGCGAGGCGGCGGTCCTTGGCGGCAGTGGGGTTAACTGAGAGAGAGGGGAGAAGAGGGGCGAGTTTGGTTAGGGTAATGGGGGTGGTGGTGGTTGGCTGGGGGTTCTGGGAGGTGGCGGCGGCGCTGGGCGGCTCGGTGATGGGGCGGCGCGGCAGTGGGGACGGGGTCGTGGAGGGGAGGAAGAAAGGGGAAGAAGGGAAGGGGGTGGTTCCGGCGAGGGCGACGCAGCAGGGGTGGTCGGCGACGTTGGGGTGGCTCGGTGAGGGGTAGTGGTGGTGATATGGTGGTTGGGGGGGAGAGAAGAGAGAGTGCAGAGGGGGTTGGGGGTGGGTTTGGGGTAAGGTTTCGCGTGGGTGGGTGTTAGTGATTTTGAATCCACGTGAACGCGTGGATCACGCGATCGCGTGATTGGGGCGAAAAGGGAAATTACGCGAACGCGTCATTGACGCAATCGCGTGAGTCAGGTAAAATGTAAGTGACGCGTACACGTGAAGCACGTGAACACGTCGCTGAGAATTGTGCTAAACACACAGTTCCAGCGTCATTTTGGCACAACTCTCTATTTCCAACATGATCCATAAAATCAATGCAACGCGCACGCGTCGCTCACGCTTTCGCGTGGGGTGTGTGTAGTGCAAGTGACGCGTTTGTGTCAGGAACGCGAACGCGTGGGCCAATTTGTGCTAAACACACACCAGCCGCACGATTCCAGCCCAACTTTCTGGGCATTGGATCTTTATGCCGATTTCTAATCGACGCCCACGCGTAGCCCATGCGCACGCGTGGGTGCCTCTTTTTTCTTTTTTTTTTTTATGCAGGATACAAAATGCAATGATAATGTGGATGCTATGAATAATTCTAGGTTCATTGAAAATAGAATAAAATAGAACTCAAGAACAAACAAAATGAAATAAAACTAAAATTGAAGAAGGAACGATCATACCATGGTGGGTTGTCTCCCACCTAGCATTTTTGGTTAAAGTCCTTAAGTTGGACATTTGCTGAGCTTTCTGCTATGGTGGCTTGTGCTTGAATTCATCCAAAAATCTCCACCACTGTTTAGAATGCCAACAGCCTCCGGGGTCCCAAACTAGGCATGTAAAGCCCTTGAGCAAATTCAAACAGGTTTTCAGGCTCTTGGGGTGCTGAATATTAGAATAGATTCTAGGATCCCAAACCTTGCTTTTATATCTGCCTTTGTTTTGATCTATATTTTTCCAACCGGACGGTTTAGAAATTATATTCTCACCAAGTTGACGAAACATCTTCCGAGACCCATTTAATCGAACTCGAAACCAATCCCTACACTTCAAAGTGAAGCGTGGAACTTTGTTAAATCTTGCATACCAGCCTTGAGCACGAACCATTTCCCTGTTACTCTTAAAGCCGCAAAGAGCTCTAAGCTGGCCATCTGTTTCAAGCAAACCATATTCAAGTGGAAAAGTAAAGATAAAGGCTAAGGATTTTACCCACTTGAAATTTGTATTGGATGGTAATGGCCTTGGAAAAGGTGTTTCCAGTGGTTTTGCAAGCTCTACTTCCTTGTGTTCTTCTGTGAATTCTTCCACTTTCTTGCAAACTTCTTCAACTGCAATCACGTCTTGATCCAAGTCTTCGACATCTTCCTCATCACTCAAGTCATAAGTTGGAGGTTGAGAAAAGTCTACCTCCGCATCATCTTCGTATTCATTGTGGGAAGATTCTTCAATCTCAAAGAATTCACTTGCGGATGCAAGTTCATTACTAGGAGAACTTGACTCGTGATTATCATTATTAAGGAAACTCGCTTCTGGAGTCATTCCGTCTAGTTCTTCATAATGTATCTGCTTTGGGGGCTGTGCACTATCCTCCTTAGCATCAATTGCAAATTCCTTGACGGAATTATCCACAATTTTGGATTCCCATGGAGCTTCAGCATCTCCTAAATCTTCGACCAATTCTTCTTCTTCGATAATTTCAGCTTCCTCCACTTGTTCCAGTACAAAATCATACTCCTTACTGTCCATTGGAGCTTCTAGTATCTCCTTCATGATGCGTTCTTCATTAGATTGTCCACATGAAGCCATGGGGGATCCTTGAGTGTTTGAACGTCGGAAAGGTAATCGATTAATCGCTTGCTCCAGTTGTTGAAGGGTTGCATGAAATTTTTCCACTGTTTCCTTGAGTTGCTCCTTTGATTCTTGGGTGGATGGATATGGACATGGTGCATAAGGATGAGGTGGTTCTTGGGAGTAATTGGATTGGAATTGGGGTGGGTATGGGTTAGGGTCATACGGAGGTGAATGGTGGTAGGGCGCTTGTGAGTATGGTGGTTCATAGTTATGCTGATGAGGTGGGTCATAGGCATATGATGGGGCTTGTTGGTAACTACAAGGGAGTCCACCATATCTATCATCTTGGTATGCACCTCGGAATGGATCTTGACTGTAGTATATTGGTGGGGGTTGGTTGTCACGAGAGGGTCCACCGTAACTATTATCTTGGCATGCATTGTAGAATGGTCGTTGTCCATGGTATCTTGGAAGGTGTTGTTGCCTAAAGGGTTGATTAGATCCTCGTGGCTCCGTCCATCTCTGATTTTTTTGACCTTGATGCATGTTCCTGTTATAGCTTCCATTCCTTTCAACAATATTGAAACCAAACTCAAAGCGACGGGCATGAGAACTCATAGTAACTAATAAAAATTAAAAATAAAAACAAATAAATAGGTAAAAGAAATTTGGTTGTCACAAGTAACAAAACTCAATAAAATTTATAACCGAAGTATTTAAACCTCGGGTCGTCTTCTCAAGGAATTGCAGGGAGGTATGATTTATTATTAGTTTTGAAATTGTATATTTTTGTTTTGGGTTTTTGAAATAGGGAATAAGTAATTTAAATGACAAGAAAAATAAATTAATAATTATAAAATCTCTTGGCAAGGTATGAGAACTGGAAATGCTATCCTAGTTATCCTTATCAGGTGTGATGAAAAGTGGCTTTTACTCCCACTTAGTTAACTCTTAATAAATAAAGGAAAGTCAAGTGGACTAATTAATTTGATCCTCAAGTCCTAGTCAACTCCTGTGGAAAAACTAGCTTTAGAGCGATCCAAATCAATCAGCAATTCCCAAATCTCAATCAACTGCTGAGTTTGACAACTCAAGTGTTACCAATTACTTAACCAAAGCCAAAAGGGAAAAATAAATATAAATTAAATTGAAAGCATCATAAATAGAATAAAATAATCATTAATCTGAAATACCTCAAATAATATTAAATAGAATATTCAAATCTTGACATGAAAAGATTCATAAGCTAAATAGGAACATTAACAAGTAAAAGCATTGGAATAAATAAAAATAGAAGAGAAACATTAATTAAAGGAAATATTGAACCTGGCATTGAGGTAGTAATCATAAAATAAAAGGAATCCTAATCCTAAAACTTGAGAGAGAGGAGAGAGCCTCTCTCTCTAAAAACTACATCTAATCCTAAAATTGTGTATATGAAAGTTGTATATTGTCTCTCTGATGAGCGGATATTTTATACGCTTTTTGGGGTTAATTTCATATAGTTTTTAGTGTGTTTTAGTTGGTTTTTAGTTTATTTTTAGTAGTTTCTAGGCAAAATTCATATTTTTGTACTTTACTATGAGTTTGTGTGTTTTTCTGTGATTTCAGGTATTTTTTGGCTGAAATTGAGGGAGCTGAGCAAAAATCTGATTCAGGCTAAAAAAGGACTGCTGATGCTGTTGGATTCTGACCTCCCTGCACTCAAAATGGATTTTCCGGAGCTACAGAACTCCAATGGCGCGCTTCCAATTGTGTTGGAAAGTAGACATCCAGGGCTTTCCAACAATATATAATAGTCCATACTTTGCTCAAGGATAGACGACGTAAACTGGAGTTCAACGCCAGTTCCATGCTGCTGTCTGGCGTCCAACGCCAGAAACAGTTACAAAGTGGAGTTCAACGCCAGAAAAGGATCCAAAGCTCGCGTTGAACGCCCAAAACAGCCCTATGCACGTGATTAGCTTAAGTCTCAGCCCCAGCACACACCAAGTGGGCCCCAGAAGTGGATTTCGGCACCATCCATCATAGTTTACTCATTTAATGTAAACCTAGTTTACTAGTCTAGTATTTAAACAACTTTTAGAGACTTGTTTTGTATCTCATGACATTTTAGATCTGAACTTTGTACCTTTTGACGGCATGAGTCTCTAAACTCCATTGTTGGGGGTGAGGAGCTCTGCTGTGTCTCGATGAATTAATGCAAGTATTTCTGTTTTCCATTCAAATATGCATGTTCCTATCTAGGATATCCATTCGCACTTCAATATGAATGTGATGAACGTGACAATCATCATCATTCCCCCACGAACGCGTGTCTGACAACCACTTACGTTCCACCATAGAATGAATGAATATCTCTTAGATCTCTTAATCAGAATCTTCGTGGTATAAGCTAGATTGATGGCAGCATTCAAGAGAATCCGGAAAGTCTAAACCTTGTCTGTGGTATTCCGAGTAGGATTCAGGGATTGAATGACTGTGACGAGCTTCAAACTCACGACTGTTGGGCATAGTGACAGACGCAAAAGGATAGTAAATCCTATTCCGGTACGATTGAGAACCTGCAGATGATTAGCCATGCGATGACAGCGCATCTGGACCCTTTTCACTGGAAGGATGGATGGTAGCCATTGACAACGGTGATCCACCAACACACAACTTGCCATAGGAGGACGTGCGTGCGTGAATCAGAAAACAGAGGAAAGCAGAATTTCAGAAGATAAAGCATCTCCAAAACTCCAACATATTCTCCATCATTACATACAAGTATAATTTGTGTTCTGCCCTTTTATTCCTTGAAATCAAATTTGATAAGTGAATTATTCTATTGTTTTCCTGACTAAGAGTTACAAGATAACCATAGATTGCTTCAAGCCAACAATCTCCGTGGGATCGACCCTTACTCACGTAAGGTATTACTTGGACGATCCAGTGCACTTGCTGGTTAGTGGTACGAGTTGTAAAAAGTGTGATTTACAATTCGTGCACCAAGTTTTTGGCGCCGTTGCCGGGGATTGTTTGAGTTTGAACAACTGACGGTGAATCTTGTTGCTTAGATTAGGAAATTTTTGTTTTTTGTGTCAGAGTCTTTTATTTTCTTTTCAAAAAATTTTTCAAAAAAAATTTTTCTATTAAATCTCGTGCCAAACTTTAAGTTTGGTGTTTTCTTGTTGGTTTTTCTTTGTTTTTCGAAAATTTTATTTTGGTTTTCTAAAAATTTTAAGTTTGGTGTTCTTTCTTCATGTTCTTGTGTTCTTGTGAGTCTTCAAAGTGTTCTTGAGTTTTCCTTGCGTCTTGATCTTAAAATTTTTAAGTTTGGTGTTCCTTGGTGTTTTCCCTCCAAAATTTTCGAAAACAAGGAGCATTAGATCTAAAAATTTTAAATCCTGGGCTATCTTACTGTTTCTCTCTTTCCTCTTTAAATTCAAAAATATCTTTTCTCTCTATTTAAAAAAAAAACAAATTTTCGAAAATTATTTTTAAAATTCAGATTTTTTTTAAAAAAAAATTTAAAATCTTTTTCAAATCATATCTTTTTCAAAACTTCCTGATCACTTTCTCTCTCCTCATTTTTTTCGAAAAATCTTCACCTATTTTTATTTATTTTATTTTAATTTATTTTATTTTCAAAATAAATAAATAAATAAATAAAATAATTTTTTTTTTACATCATCTCCCTTTCTCCATCATGGATCTAAGTGGAAATGAACAGTCCAGGAGGATTCTGGGGTCATATGCTAACCTCTCTACTGCTTCATATGGGAGTAGTATCTGCATACCCTCCATTGGAGTCAGTAGCTTTGAGTTAAATCCTCAGCTCATCATCATGGTGCAGCAAAGCTGCCAGTATTCCGGTCTTTCACAGGAAGAACCTACAGAGTTTCTAGCACAGTTTTTACAAATTGCTGACACAGTACATGATAAAGAGGTAGATCAGGATGTCTACAGATTATTACTGTTTCCATTTGCTGTAAAAGATCAAGCCAGGAGGTGGTTAAATAACCAACCTAAAGCTAGCATAAGGACATGGAAACAGCTGACAGAAAAATTCCTGAATCAATACTTTCCTCCAAAACGGATGACACAGCTAAGGCTGGACATCCAAGGCTTTAAACAAGGAGATAATGAATCTCTTTATGATGCCTGGGAGAGATACAGAGAGATGCTACGAAAATACCCCTCTGAGATGTTTTCAGAGTGGGTTCAGTTAAACATCTTCTATTATGGGCTTACAGAAAGAGCTCAGATCTCTTTAGATTGCTCAGCTGGTGGATCTATCCACATGAGAAAGACAATTGAAGAAGCTCAAGAGCTCATTGATACAGTTGCTAGAAATCAGCATCTGTACTTAAGCAGTGACCCTTCCATGAAAGAAGAGGCTAAAACAGTAACTGCTTAACTCAGTCCTGCAGGGCAAGCTGCTGAATTCAATCAGCAATTGGATTTTCTAACAAAGCAGTTAGCTGAATTCAAGGATAAACTACAAGAGACAAGGATGGCTAATATAAACATGGAAGTACAATTAAAGCAAATAAGGCAGCAGCTGTCAAAACAAATAACAGAAGAATGCCAAGCAGTTCAACTAAGAAGTGGGAAAGCACTAAATACCCCACTTCAAAGCAGCAGGAAACCAAGAAATGAGCAAACCACCCAAAATCCATCTGAGGACAGTAAGAGCCCAGGGAAAAATAATTCTGGCGCTAAAACGCCAGAAGTTGGATGGAAGGCTGGCGCTGAATGCCCAGACCATGCTCAGGACTGGCGTTCAACGCCAGAAACAAGCAAGGATCTGGCGTTGAACGCCCAAAAGAGGCACAGTTCTGGCGTTCAAACGCCAGGAACAGATGAGGAGCTGGCGTCTAACGTCACTCCAGCTTCTAACTTTGGCACTCAATTGCCAGTGAGGGATCAGACACACACAAGTGCTGATAACAACCCATCTAAAAAGGCTTCTTCAACCACTTCTGTAGGAAATAAACTTATAGCAACTAAGGTTGAGGAATATAAAGCCAAGATACCTTATCCTCAAAAACTCCGCCAAGAGGAGCAGGATAAGCAATTTGCTCGCTTTGCAGATTATCTCAAGACTTTTGAAATAAAGATTCCATTTGCAGAGGCACTTGAGCAAATACCTTCTTATGCCAAGTTCATGAAAGAGATCTTGAGTCATAAGAAGGATTGGAGAGAAACTGAAAGAGTTCTCCTCACTGAAGAATGCAGTACAGTCATTCTGAAAAGCTTTCCTGAAAAGCTTAAAGACCCTGGGAGTTTTCTGATACCATGCACATTAGAAGGTAATTGCACCAAGACAGCTTTATGTGATCTTGGGGCAAGCATCAACCTAATACCTGCATCCACTATCAGAAAGCTTGGTTTAACTGAAGAAGTTAAACCAACCCGGATATGTCTCCAACTTGCTGATGGCTCCATTAAATACCCATCAGGCGTGATTGAAGACATGATTGTCAGAGTTGGGCCATTCGCCTTTCCCACTGACTTTGTAGTGCTGGAAATGGAGGAGCACAAGAGTGCCACTCTCATTCTAGGAAGACCCTTCCTAGCAACTGGACGAACTCTCATTGATGTCCAACAGGGGGAAATAACCCTGAGAGTCAATGATGATGAGTTTAAGTTGAACGCTGTCAACGCATTGCAGCATCCAGACACATCAAAAGACTGCATGAAAGTTGATCTTATTGACTCCTTGGTAGAAGAGATCAACATGGCTGAGAGTCTCGAATCAGAGTTGGAAGACATCTTTAAAGATGTTCAGCCTGATTTGGAGGATTTAGAGGAAATGAAAGAGCCTCTGAGATTTCCTCAGACAGAGGAAAAACCTCCTAAACTCGAGCTCAAACCACTACCACCATCCCTGAAATATGTATTTCTAGGAGAAGGTGACACTTTTCTGGTGATCATAAGCTCTGCTTTAAATCCATAGGAAGAGGAAGCACTTATTCAAGTGCTAAGGACACACAAGACAGCTCTTGGGTGGTCCATAGGTGACCTTAAGGGCATAAGCCCAGCTAGATGCATGCACAAAATCTTATTGGAGGATAATGCTAAACCAGTGGTTCAACCACAGAGGCGGCTAAATCCAGCCATGAAGGAAGTGGTGCAGAAAGAGGTCACCAAATTACTGGAGGCTGGGATTATTTATCCTATTTCTGATAGCCCCTGGGTGAGCCCTGTTCAAGTTGTCCCCAAAAAGGGAGGCATGACAGTGGTTCATAATGAAAAGAATGAACTGGTTCCTACAAGAACAGTTACAGGGTGGCGCATGTGTATTGACTACAGAAGGCTCAATACAGCCACCAGAAAGGATCATTTTCCTTTATCATTCATAGACCAGATGCTAGAAAGACTGGCAGGTCATGATTATTACTGCTTTTTGGATGGCTACTCAGGCTATAACCAGATTGCAGTAGATCCTCATGATCAAGAGAAAACAGCATTCACATGTCCATCTAGAGTGTTTGCTTATAGAAGGATGCCATTTGGGCTGTGTAATGCGCCTGCAACCTTCCAGAGATGCATGCTCTCTATTTTCTCTGATATGGTGGAAAAATTCCTGGAAGTCTTCATGGATGACTTCTCAGTATATGGAGACTCATTCAGCTCCTGTCTTGATCACCTGAAACTAGTTTTGAAAAGATGCCAAAAGACCAACCTGGTTTTAAACTGGGAAAAATGTCACTTTATGGTGACTGAAGGGATTGTCCTTGGGCATAAAATTTCAAACAAGGGAATAGAGGTGGATCAAGCAAAAATAGAGGTAATTGAAAAATTACCACCACCTGCCAATGTTAAGGCAATCAGAAGCTTTCTGGGGCATGCAGGATTCTATAGGAGGTTTATAAAGGATTTTTCAAATATCGCAAAACCTCTGAGCAATCTGCTAGCTGCTGACACGCCATTTGTGTTTGACACAGAGTGTCTGCAGGCGTTTGAGACGCTTAAAGCCAAGCTGGTCACAGCACCAGTTATTTCTGCACCAGACTGGACATTACCATTTGAGCTAATGTGTGATGCCAGTGATCACGCCATTGGTGCAGTACTGGGACAGAGGCATGACAAGCTTCTGCATGTCATTTATTATGCTAGCCGCGTTTTAAATGATGCCCAGAAAAATTATACAACCACAGAAAAAAAATTACTTGCAGTGGTTTATGCCATTGACAAGTTTAGATCATACTTAGTAGGATCAAAGGTGATTGTGTATACTGACCATGCTGCTCTTAAATATCTACTCACAAAGCAGGATTCAAAACCCAGGCTCATAAGATGGGTGTTGCTTCTGCAAGAGTTTGATATAGAAATAAGAGACAAAAAAGGGACAGAAAACCAAGTGGCTGATCATCTGTCCCGGATAGAGCCAGTAGAAGGGACGTCCCTCCCCTCTCTTGAGATCTCTGAGACTTTTCCGGATGAGCATTTATTTGCCATTCAGGAAGCACCATGATTTGCAGACATTGCGAACTATAAAGCTGCAAGGTTCATACCCAAAGAGTACAACAGGCAACAAAAGAAAAAACTAATTACTGATGCAAAGTACTACTTGTGGGATGAACCCTATCTCTTTAAGAGATGTGCAGACGGAATAATCCAGAGATGTGTGCCTAGAGAAGAAGCACAGAGGATCTTATGGCATTGCCATGGATCACAATATGGAGGTCATTTCGGAGGTGAGCGAACAGCCACCAAGGTCCTCCAATGTGGCTTCTACTGGCCTACACTCTACAGAGATTCCCGAGAGTTTGTACGTAACTGTGACAGTTGCCAGAGAGTTGGTAATTTGCCTCTTGGTTACACCATGCCTCAACAAGGAATCTTGGAGATTGAGTTGTTTGACGTATGGGGAATTGACTTCATGGGACCTTTCCCACCATCATACTCAAACAATTATATTCTGGTGGCAGTTGACTATGTATCAAAATGGGTTGAGGCCGTTGCCACACCCACCAATGATACTAAAACAGTGCTGAAATTCCTCCAGAAACATATATTCAGCAGGTTTGGTGTCCCCAGGGTACTAATCAGTGATGGGGGCACTCACTTCTGCAACAAACAGCTTTACTCTGCCATGGTCCGGTATGGGATTCGCCACAAGGTGGCGACTCCATATCATCCACAGACTAATGGACAAGCTGAAGTCTCTAACAGAGAACTAAAAAGAATCCTGGAACGGACTGTAAGTACCCATAGAAAGGATTGGGCACGAAGCTTGGATGATGCTCTGTGGGCTTACAGAACAGCATTCAAGACTCCTATAGGGACCTCTCCATACCAACTTATGTATGGCAAGGCATGCCACCTGCCCGTGGAACTGGAACATAAAGCCTACTGGGCAACCAGATTCCTAAACTTTGATGCCAAATTAGTTGGAGAAAAAAGATTGCTCCAGCTAAATGAGCTAGAGGAATTCAGATTCACTGCTTTCGAAAATGCCAAGCTTTATAAAGAAAAATAAAAAAAGTGGCATGACAGAAAGCTGTCATCTAGAATCTTTGAACCAGGACAAAAGGTTTTGTTGTTTAACTCTAGGCTCAGGCTATTCCCCGGGAAACTGAAGTCCCGGTGGAGGGGACCATATGTGATTACCAGTGTATCACCATATGGTTATGTGGAGCTTCAAGATATTGATTCTGACAAGAAGTTCATTGTTAATGGACAGAGAATCAAGCACTATCTTGAAGGCAATGATGAGCAAGAGTGCTCAAGGCTGAAGCTAGATTAAAAGCTCGGCAAGGTCCAGCTAAAGACAATAAAGAAGCGCTTGCTGGGAGGTAACCCAGCCATGGGGCATCACATCCTCTAAGCATTTTGCCCTATTCTTGATTTTATTTGTTTATATAAAGTTCACTGATACTAAGGTAAAGAGTCAATTGTTTAAGTTCACAGAGTTACAGAAGGATTCTACACACAAAACAGAGAAAAAGAGCTCACTAGCGAGAAAATGCCAGTAAGAGTCTGTTTTGGGCGTTCAACGCCCAACAGAAGCATCCATTGGGCGTTGAACGCCAGTAAGGATAGCCATCTGGGCGTTAAACGCCAGAAAGAAGCATATTCTGGGCGTTTAACGCCAGATTTACAGCGTCCTGGGCGTTCAGAAAAATGCCCAGTGACAAAGGAGTTCCTGGCGTTCAACGCCAGAAAGAAGCAGCAGCTGGGCGTTGAACGCCCAGGAGAAGCAGCATTTGGGCGTTGAACGCCCAAAACATGCAGCGTTTGGGCGTTCAAATGCCAGGATGGTGGGGAGGAGGCAAATTCGTTTTTTCTTCATATTTTTCATTCTAATCTCAATTTTCATGTTTCAATTCATGATTTCTTGCATAAACATGTTAAGAACCCTGATTTCTAAAATCCCTAATTTCTAAAAACCCTATTTTAAAAATATTAAATGTATCTTAATCCATAAGCACAAATCCTTTTTTCAATCCAATTCAACTCTTTTTCAAATTTTTCAAAACAAATCTATCTCTTTTCATTCAAAAATCTTTTTAACTAATCAATATCTTTTTCAAATCTCCATATTATCTTTTTCAAAAATCCAATTTTATCTTTTTCAAATATCTTTCATATCTTTTCAATTTTAAACTATATCTTTTCTTATCATACTTATTTTTTTTAAATCATATCTTCTATCTTATCTTTCTCCCTATTTTCGAAAACTCCCCCCTCCCTTTTAAAAACCCATTCGGCCCCCTTCATCTCATCCACCATCCTCCACTAGCTCTTCTACTATCCCTCTCCTTTCTTTTCTTTTGCTTGAGGACAAGCAAACCTCTAAGTTTGGTGTGTTTATCCGTGATCACTAAACCATACCCACTAAGATCATGGCTCCTAAAGGAAAACAACCCACTCCAAGAGGCAAGAAAGAGAGTGTTCCAAAACCACTTTGGAATCAAGGGAAGTTCTTAACTAAAGAACATTCAGACCATTATTACAAAATAATGGGTCTAAGATCAGTGATCCCGGAAGTCAGATTCGATCTGAAAGAAGACGAATATCCGGAGATCCAAGAGTAAATCCGAATCAGGAACTGGGAGATCCTAGCCAATCCTGAAACGAAAGTGGGAAGGAATATGGTCCAGGAGTTCTATGCTAATATGTGGCATACAGACAGGCAAAGACTATCTGGATCTGCTATCTATGACTATCGGACCTTGGTCAGAGGAAAGATTGTTCATACCCACCCTGACAAGATCAGGGAGATCTTAAAGCTGCCTCAGCTAAAAGATGATCCAGACTCCTTCAATAGGAGAATGATGAGAACAGACAAGGGCCTGGATAAGATTCTAGAGGATATATGCATCCCTGGAGCCAGGTGGACCACCAGCACGAAGGGTGTCCCAAATCAACTCAAAAGAGAAGATCTCAAACCAGTCGCCAGAGGATGGCTGGACTTCATTGGGCATTCTCTGCTGCCCACTAGCAACCGTTCTGAAGTCACTATTAGAAGAGCAGTGATGATCCATTGCATCATGATGGGAAAAGAAGTGGAAGTTCATCAACTGATTTCAACTGAATTCTACAAAATTGCAAACAAAAATTCCAAAGATGCCAGGTTGGTTTATCCAAGCTTGATTTCTATGCTCTGCAAGGACGCTGGAGTAAGGATGGGAATAACTGAGTATATCTCAGTTGAGCGGCCAATCACCAAAGCATCAATGGAAAAACAACAATCACAGGATGACCCCATCAAGAAGAGAACACAGGAAATTCTCTCAGAAATCCCTCAATCTGAATACTGGGAGTATCTTGAAACATCTATTACCAAGATGCAAGAAGCTATGGAACAAATACAGAAAGAACAGAAGGAACAAAGTAGCATTCTTTTCTATTTTCTTAAAGAACAGGAGGAGCAAGGGCGTGATTTAAGGGAATTGAAGCGCCAGAAATTATCTCTTGAAGGACCAAGCACCCCGCAGATTAGAGGAACATCCACTTCCCAGAACAAAGGTTGTTAAATTCCAATCTTAGCCTTAACTCTGTGATAACTGTTTTTATTTTAGTTTTACCTTAAGAGTCATATAGTAGTAATTAGTATCTATATTTTTGATTTTATCCCCAATTAAGCTATAATTTAATTTTATCATCATCATTAAATATGAATAAAATAGAAGAATTTCTTTAGAATAAGAGGCAATATTTTTTCGAGTTTTTAATAAGAAAAATTCTAATTATTTATATGTGGTGGCAATGCTCTCTGTCTTCTGAATGAATACTTGAACAGTGCATATGTCTTTTGAATTTGATGTTTAAGACTGTTAAATATGTTGGCTCTTGAAAGAATGATGAACATGAGACATGTTATTGATAATCTGAAAAATCATAAAAATGATTCTTGAAGCAAGAAAAATCAGCAAAGAACAAAGCTTGCAGAAAAAAAATAAAAAAAATAAAAATAAAAATATATAGAGAAAGAAAAAGAGAAAGCAAGCAGAAAAAGCCAAAGCTCTTAAAACCAAAAGGCAAGAGCAAAAAGCCAGTAACCCTTAAAACCAAAAGGCAAGGGTAAATAAAAGGATCCCAAGGCTTTGAGCATCAGTGGATAGGAGGGCCTAAAGGAATAAAATCCTGGCCTAAGCGGCTAAACCAAGCTGTCCCTGACCATGTGCTTGTGGCGTGAAGGTGTCAAGTGAAAACTTGAGACTGAGCGGTTAAAGTCAAGGTCCAAAGCAAAAAGAAGAGTGTGCTTAAGAACCCTGGACACCTCTAATTGGGGACTTTAGCAAAGCTGAGTCACAATCTAAAAAGGTTCACCCAATTATGTGTCTGTGGCATTTATGTATCCGGTGGTAATACTGGAAAACAAAGTGTTTAGGGCCACGGCCAAGATTCATAAAGTAGCTGTGTTCAAGAATCAACATACTGAACTAGGAGAATCAATATCACTATCTGAATTCTGAGTTCCTATAGATGCCAATCACTCTGAGCTTTAATGGATAAAGTGAGATGCCAAAACTGTTCAGAAGCAAAAAGCTACTAGTCCTGCTCATCTAATTAGAATCTGAGCTTCACTCAAAAACTCTGAGATATTATTGTTTCTTAAATTATTTGCATTCTATTTTATTTATCTAGTTGCTTGAGGACAAGCAACAGTTTAAGTTTGGTGTTGTGATGAGTGGATATTTTATACGCTTTTTGGAGTTAATTTCATATAGTTTTTAGTGTGTTTTAGTTGGTTTTTAGTTTATTTTTAGTAGTTTCTAGGCAAAATTCATATTTCTGGACTTTACTCTGAGTTTGTGTGTTTTTCTGTGATTTCAGATATTTTCTGGCTGAAATTGAGGGAGCTGAGCAAAAATCTGATTCAGGCTGAAAAAGGACTGCTGATGCTGTTGGATTCTGACCTCCCTGCACTCAAAATGGATTTTCTAGAGCTACAAAACTCCAAATGGCGCGCTTTCAATTGCGTTGGAAAGTAGGCATCCAGGGCTTTCCAGCAATATATAATAGTCTATACTTTGCTCAAGGATAGATGACGTAAACTGGCGTTCAACGCCAGTTTCATGCTGCTGTCTGGCGTCCAGCGCCAGAAACAAGTTACAAAGTGGAGTTCAACGCCAGAAAAGGATCCAAAGCTGGCGTTGAACGCCCAAAACAGCCCTATGCACGTGATTAGCTTAAGTCTCAGCCCCAGCACACACCAAGTGGGCCCCAAAAGTGGATTTCGGCACCATCCATCATAGTTTACTCATTTACTGTAAACCTAGTTTACTAGTCTAGTATTTAAACAACTTTTAGAGACTTGTTTTGTATCTCATGACATTTTAGATCTGAACTTTGTACCTTTTGACGGCATGAGTCTCTAAACTCCATTGTTGGGGGTGAGGAGCTCTGCTGTGTCTCGATGAATTAATGCAAGTATTTTTGTTTTCCATTCAAATATGCATGTTCCTATCTAGGATATCCATTCGCACTTCAATATGAATGTGATGAATGTAAAAATCATCATCATTCCCCCACGAACATGTGTCTGACAACCACTTACGTTCCACCATAGAATGAATGAATATCTCTTAGATCTCTTAATCAGAATCTTCGTGGTATAAGCTAGATTGATGGCAGCATTCAAGAGAATCCGGAAAGTCTAAACCTTGTCTGTGGTATTCCGAGTAGGATTCAGGGATTGAATGACTGTGACGAGCTTCAAACTCACGAGTGCTGGGCGTAGTGACAGATGCAAAAGGATAGTAAATCTTATTCCGGTACTATTGAGAACCTGCAGATGATTAGCCATGCGGTGACAGCGCATCTGGACCCTTTTCACTGGAAGGATGGATGGTAGCCATTGACAACGGTGATCCACCAACACACAGCTTGCCATAGGATGACGTGCGTGCGTGAATCAGAAAACAGAGGAAAGCAGAATTTCAGAAGATAAAGCATCTCCAAAACTCCAACATATTCTCCATCATTACATACAAGTATAATTTGTGTTCTGCCTTTTTATTCCTTGAAATCAAATTTGATAAGTGAATTATTCTATTGTTTTCCTGACTAAGAGTTACAAGATAACCATAGATTGCTTCAAGCCAACAATCTCCGTGGGATCGACCCTTACTCACGTAAGGTATTACTTGGACGATCCAGTGCACTTGCTGGTTAGTGGTACGAGTTGTAAAAAGTGTGATTTACAATTCGTGCACCACTCTCCTTTTTGATTCCTCCATTTTCTGGCTTATATTCTGTGTTTCTGGCTTGGATCAGGGCCGAAAAAGGGTCCAGAAATCGCTGGGGGCATTTTCTGCAGATTCCTGTACGTGGCGTCCGTCACGCGTGTGCGTGGGTCATGCGTTTGCGTGGTTTGGAGTTTTTCCTGGTCACGCGTACACGTCGGTCACGCGTACGCGTGATTTTCATTCTGCTCAAGGCACGCGTCCGTGTCATTCATGCGTTTGCGTCAGTGCCATTTCGTGCTAGGTACATGTTTGTGTCATCCACGCGTTCGTGTCGCTGCCCTTTTCTTCAAAACTCCATTTTTGTGCTTTCCTTCCATTTTTGTATGTTTTCTTTCTGTCCTTTAAGCCATTCCTGCCCTATGAGACTTGAAAATACTTAACCCACAAATCATGGCATTGAATGGTAATAAAGAATAATTAAAATTAATACTTTTAAAGCATAGGAAACATGTTTTCACACTTATCACATAATAAGAAAGGAAAAGTAAAACCATGCAATTCATATGAATAAATGTGTGAAGAATTGATAAAAACACTCAAATTGAGCACAAGATAAATCATAAAATATGAGTTTATTAGTCAACCTTTCATGGGTAGTTGAATTCTACTCCAATTTTCACATGCCAACCCTGCAGTCTGTCTATGTCCGTCAGAAGCAAGTCCCTATCTCTGAAGGGGCCATTCAGCAAGCCTTGGATTTCCCCCTGCTCCAGAAGGATTGGACGCATACCAAGAAGCCTCTTTCAAATGCCAGACATACCAATTTGACTGGGACGCCAACCTCAAATTTATAGCACAACCTGGCAGCAGATGGATCTATGGATACCATCGATCCTGACCTAAGGGCATATTGGCTTCAGCACTCACCTTGGAGGCTTGAGTGTGGGCACAGATTATGTCCCACTACATCTTTTCGAGCACTCACGAGTCCTCCTTCAATGCAGATATGGCTGTTCTCCTCTAGTGTATCCTTACAGACCAGCCTCTCAACTTACCAAGACACCTCCGGCACGCCATGGGACACGTACAGATTGCGGGCAACCTACCCTTTCCCGCCTTGGTTTCAGATCTAGTCTCAGCAGCCGGAGTCTCCTATAGAGCTGGGGACACCAAGACCATACTTCCGCGGGATGATCAGATTATCCCCAACGGGAAGTACATCAGACCTCCAACAGCCACTATCAGCCGGACCGCAGACCCGGCCAGAGATATTTCTTCTCCTTCCACATCACAAGCACCTTCAACAAATCAGCTGCTCCTACAGATACTTCAGAGGTTGGACCGGCTTGATCGGCAGGCAAAGCGTATGGAGCGCCGTAACAAGCGCCAATTTACATACCTCAAGGAGCTGATTGTTTGCAACCATCCACCTGAAGAAGAACCAGACACTCCGGACTCCACCTCACCTACCAGCACCGGGAGCCATGACAATCCCGACGGTGGAGATGCTGTTACAAGCCCCCCTTTATTCCTAACTGATGGCACCGAGGACGGTGCCAAACTTTAAGTGTGGGGAGGTCGGTCAGTACCTGACTTCCGGAGGTAATCTCTTTTTCTTAACACCAATAGGTTATTTTTCTTTTGTTAGATAGAATAGATTGCATGATAATAATTGTTTACATGTATGTTTGCTTGGTTAAAGTAATAAATTTCTTTTTAAGACTCTATTTTATAATATTTCACTAATTTAAATTAATTTTTTTTAAAAAACTTGTTTGAAGACTGTAAATTGGAACATGAATTATAGCTAAGAACACACAACCCAGTGAGATTTTTGAGCTTAATTGTATGATTACATCATCTAACTATGATATTTTATTCTTGTGTGTTTTCTTCTCTATAATTGTAATCTTTACTTTGTTCATTCTATATGTCCAATGTTTAGTGTATTCACATGCTTGCATATGATTGAGGCCATTATTTTATTAGCTCACTTATCCCAAATAGCCTACCCCTTCAATTACCTTTGTTAGCCACTTTGAGCCTTTTTAATCCCCATTTGTTCTATATTTTATCACATCACTAGCCTTAAGCAGAAAAATAAGTTAATTACCCCAAATTGAATCTTTGGTTAGCTTAAGATAGAGATTGTGTATCAACTAAGTGTAGGAAAACTGTGGGAACATGGGTTAATAGGGAATGTGTTATGATAAAATATTAGGAATTTGGGTACCTACTCATGTGAGACCAGAAAAAAAATCCATGTGCATTGATATGTTATGTTTACTTTTATATTTAAAAAAAAACCCAAAAATATTCAATAAATAATTAAATAAATAAGGAGAAAAAATTATCCCAGTATTAAGTTAATGAAAGATCAAAGCATATGTGTTAAAATTAAAGAAAAGTTGATGCATGAGTATGAGATGCAAAAATAGAAATTTTGGGTAGTTAGGCATGATTTAAGAAGTATATAGAGTATGTATAGGTGATAGCTTAGATTAGTCAAGGATTCAATTTATAGCTCACTTAGCCATATATATATACCGTCACCTTTACCTTAGCCCCATTACAACCTTGAAAAGACCTCATGATGTTAGCATTGATACATTAAATATTTGTTGATTGGTTAGGTGAAGAACAAAGTTTAGAAAGCATGACTAGAGAAGAGTAGAGTGATTACCCTATACACTTGAGTGATTAGAGTGCACATACACTACCAGTGAGGGTTCAATGCTTATTTCTATGTTCCCTGCTTTCATAAGCTGTCCACTTACAAGTCTACCTGTGTTTACTGTATGATTTAAATTAGTGATATTTGATTTATGTTTGTCTTGAAGAACTTATTTACTTTTAACTAAGCATACAGAATCATCTTAGCATATAGTTGCATTCATACATAGGTTGTATTTCATGAGTCTTAATTTTCCCTATCTATTCTTTTGATCTCCTTGAGCCTAGCATGAGGATATGCTAATGTTTAAATGTGGGGAGTTTGATAAAAAACTATTTTATGGTTTCTCTTGTGCTAAATTTAGTGGTTTCATCAAGTCTTTGCACACTTATTCATACGAATTGCATGGTTTTATGATTCCTTCCTAGTTTTGTTTTATGGTTGAAAACTTGCTTCCTAAGCCTTTAATTTGTGTATTTTAATTCCCCTTTATACCATTCGATGCCGTGATTTGTGTGTTCAGTGTTTCAGGCTTTGTAAGGCTGGAATGGCTTAGAGGATGGATAGGAAGCTTGCAGAAATGGAAGGAGCACAAGAAATAAAGGAGACAACCAGCGAGCATCGACGCGCACGCATGGCTCACGCGTGCGCGCAATCTAGAGATTTTTACAATGACATGTGCGCGTACCTGATGCGTACGCGTGGATTAGAGATTTGCTAGACGACGCGTGCACATACTTGACGCGTACGCGTGACATGCGCGATTTGCAGAAATCACAAAAAATGCTGGAGGCAATTTTGGGCCGAGTTTGGACCCAATTTTCGGCCCAGAAACACAGACTAGAGCCAGGGAACGAGCAGAGACTCAAAAAAAATTCTCATTAGCGTAGTTTTAGTTTTAGATTTAGATCTTAGAGAGAAATTACTCTTCCTCTAGGTTTTCTTTTACATTCACATATTTTTAGCTTAATGCTTTTGCTTTGGATATTGAGAAGAGTCATTACCTTCGTTGAAGTTATTATTCTAGTTTGTTTTCTTATTCCCTTACTCTTCCATATCCTTAATCTTTGTTCAGAGTTACAATTGGATTGTTTTTAGAATTTATTAATGCAAAGGATTACTTTTACTTTTAATTAATTTGCAGTTATTGTCTATCATGTCTTCCTTTTATTTCTTTTTTTAATTCTATGCAAGTAATTTTCATATCGATGGAGTAGACTCCCAACTTGACTTGGGGGTTGATTAAATGGAGACCATAGAGTTGGAATGCTCAAGTGATTAGTTAAATTGGAAGTTGTTGGCTAATTCTCTATTTACTAACGCTAGACCTTCCCAAGGGAGAGGACTAGGATTTGCGAATAAGAGTTAGCTCAATCACTTGACTTTCCTAAGTGAAAACAACAACCTCTTTATACTACACTTGAGAGAATTCCAACAAGGACAGAACTTCCAATTAATCATTCCCCCAGTCAAGGCTTTTTATTCTAAATATATAAATCTATTTTAATTTTCATTGCGTTAATTTACAATTATTTATTTCTTGTTATCCAACTCTCAAAAATTCTCGGAAAACTCCTGATTAATAAGATAGCACCCTTTTGTCAACTCGTTGGGAGACGACCTGGGATTCATACCAGTATTTTTATTCTAATTTTGTGACACCCTTTCTAAATTGATAAACGGATTTTAGCTGGTTAAGAACTGTACTTACAACGCTGTTCTTATATTATAAATTTCTTAATTGGCTGATTTCTGCCCCATCACGTAGGCGTCAGCCATGCGTGCGCGTTGTTACCAGATTTTGAAATGCTTAATTTCTTGTGTTCCTTCCGCTTTTGCATGCTTCTTTTTCATCCTCTAAGCCATTCCAGCCCTATAAACCTTGAAAACACTTAACGCACATATCACGATATCGAATGGTAATAAGAACGGACTAAAATTAGCAAATTTAAGGCCAACGAAGCATATTTTTAATCATAGCACAAAATTAGAATAAAAATGTAAAACATGCAAATTATATGCATAGGTGTGAGAATAATGGATAAAATTCACTCACTTCAATACAAAATAAACCATAAAATAGTGGTTTATCACCATGGTGCTCCAATTCTTTGGATTTGGGTTCACACTAGTGTCATGGTTATTAGTAACCCATGAGTTAGCATAGAACTCTTGCACCATTAAAATCCCAACATCTTGAATGGGATTGATTAGGACTTCCCAACCTCTTCTCTGGATCTCTCTTCGGATTTTTGGATACTCATTCTTCTTGAGACTGAAAGGGACCTCAGGGATCACTTTCTTCTCTATCACTACTTCATGAAAGTGGTCTTGGTGGGCTTTGGTGATGAATCTCTCTATCTCCCAAGATTCAGAGGTGGCGGCTACTGTCTTTCCTTTCCTCTTTCTAGAGGATTCTCCAACCTTGGGAGCCATAAGTGGTAATGGAAAGCAAAAAGCAACGCTTTTCCCACACCAAACTTAAAAAATTTGCTCGTCCTCAAGCAAAAATAAAGAAAGAGAAGAATGGAAGAAGAAAAAAATAGTAGAAGATAGAGGGAGAGAGAGGGCTCGGCCAAATGAGGTTTATGAGTATATGAGAGGTGTGTGTATAAAGGGTTAGAAGGAGGGGGTATTTATAGGATGAGGGTAGGGTTAGATTCGGCCATGGGTGGGTAATTGGGAGGAAAATTTGATTTTGAAGTGGGTGGGGGTTGGTGGGAGTTATGATGGTTTTGGGGAAGTTATATAGATCTGATTGGGATAGGAAAGTGTGCATAGGGAAGTGTGAAAGTAACAAGAAAGAAGTGGGGTAGGTAAAGATGCTATGGGACCCACTGGTCCTAAGAGGCTAGGAATTTAAGAATCCCTACCCTCTGCACTGGCGTTTGAATGCCCAGGGTCTGCTCCCTAGCTGGCGTTCAACACTAGCAACACTCCATCCAGAGTGTTCTATTTTTACTGGTGAACATTTCTGTCTCTGCTCTGACTGCTGCACATGATCTTGAACCTAAAAATAACTAAAAAAAATAAAATAGAAGAAAACAGAAATAAATAATTAATTAAGGTTGGGTTGTCTCCCAACAAGCGCTTCTTTAACGTCATTAGCTTGACAGTTAGCTCCTTACGGAGGTGAGTGGGCTTAGATTTTTGTCCCTTACAGTGAATTTTCTTCCTGTCTTCTCATGAATGAGCTCCACATGCTCTAGAGACAAGATACGACTCACTGTATGTGGTATGACTGGTTTCTTGGTGAAGACAACTCTCATGCCAGGTGAGAGGTCTTCAGTTGGAACTTTCTTGTCCCTCTAGCCTTTAGGTACTTTCTTCCTAGTTCTTTTGTTCTTAGAGCTTGTCAATGGCTACCCAACTCCAAACTTAGAATTGATGTTTGGGGACTCTGCAAAGCTCTGCACAGAAAGAGAGGGCTGGAATACTAAGTGTTGCACAGTTATCTCTTTTTTCTCAGAGGGAGAGTTGGGGTGAAGCATCTTGAACAAGATGTGATCCTCTCCTAGCTGTAGAGTCAGTTCTCCCTTAGCTACATCAATGATAGCTTTGGCAATGGCTAGGAAAGGTCTTTCAAGGATGATGTTCAACCTCATCTTCCCCAGTATCCAAGACTATGAAGTTTGCAGGGATGTAGTGGTCTTCAACTTTTACCAAGACATTATCTACTAAGCCATATGGCTTCTTCATTGTCTTGTCTGCCATCTCTAGTGTGATGTTTGCAGCTTGTACCTCAAAGATTCCCAGCTTCTCCATCACAGAGAGTGGCATGAGATTTATGCTAGACCCTAGGTCACACAGAGCCTTCTCAAAGTCATGGTGCCTATGGTGCAAGGAATCCGGAAGCGTCCAAGATCTAGAGGCTTCTAAGGTAGCTTCTGCTGAACCAACGCATTGAGCTCTTTGGCAATCAGTGGAGGTTCTTCCTCCAAAGGCTTTTATACCAAATAGCTTGGCATTCAGCTTCATGAGAGCTCCTAGGTACCGAACAACTTGCTCTTCCCTAGTGTCTTCATTCTCATCAGAGGATGAGTATTCATCAGAACTCATGCATTACAGAAGTGCATGCAAAGGAACCTCTATGGTCTCTATAAGAGCCTTAGCTTCCTTTAGTTCTTGGATAGGAATTTCTTGAGTGGGTATTGAGTACTCAGAGGGTGTGCTATTACTGGTGTTCAATGCCAGCTCTGCTAGCTCTGTGGGCTTTGAACGCACATGCTATACACCCTTATTGGTGTTAAACGCCAATTTCCTTACCATTTTAGGCATTGAATGCCCAGCAGTGATGTCTTGGCTGGTATTCAACGCCAGCTTTCCTGTCTGTTGGGGCGTTGAACGCCCAGCCAATGTTCCCTGGCTAGCGTTCAATGCCAGCTCTGCTGCGAAGATGGGAGTTAGATGCCCAGTGAGAGCTTCCTCACTGGCGTTCAGCGCCAGGCTTGCTGCCAGGTTGGGCGTTGACCGCCCAGTGAGATCTTCCTCACTGGCATTCAATGCCTTCCCAGTCTCTCCAGATTCGGCCTCTGCCTCAGTGGTGATGGCCTTGCACTCTTCTCTTGGGTTCACTTCAGTGTTACTAGGAAGAGTGTCAGGAGGAGTCTCAGGGATCCTCTTGCTCAGTTGACCAATCTGTACCTCCAGATTTTTGATGGAGGACCTTGTTTCAGTTATGAAACTATGAGTGGTCTTAGAGAGGCTGGAAACCAGAGTGATGATGCTAGAAAACTTGTATCGCTACAAATCTCCCTCGGTAAGTATACCGAATTGTCGTCAAGTAAAAACTCATAATAGAGTGAGGTTGATACTCACGGAAACTTGTCTCTCAACAAATTTCCTTCGGCAAGTATACCGAATTGTCGTCAAGTAATAACTCACAAAAGAGTGAGGTCGAATCCCACAGAGATTAACGGAATAAGCAATCAATGGTTGATTAATTATCCTAGTCAGACGGTTCAGATTTAGATAATGAGCAGCAAGAATTGTAAATTGACAGAAAAGAAAGGAAAAGCAATAAAGTGCAGAAAAGTAAAATGACAAGAAAAGTAAATGTAAGAACTAAAAATAAAATGAACATTGGGATCAAGAGATATTGCAATCCTCCGGATCATGTTCATTCTCATCTCTTCCTCAATCAATGCGTTCATTGATCTCCTTGGCAATCTTAAGTGATCGAATTACAATTCCTTGTAATTCAATCTCTCAAATCTTGATCAATAGCCAATTTCTTGGTCAATTGCTCATGAGAAGAGATGAAGTATGGTCACTGATTATACCACATGCATTCCCAAATCAAGTGTTGCTAGAATTATAGTCACCATATCCTTCCAACCCCAATTTGGTCCAACATGAGAAAGCATTTCTAGCATGATCTCTTCATTCCTCTTCCAAGGTTCAGAAGAGATCCAAGTATGAATAGCTTCTTTTCCAAGATAACTACCCAATTGGATGAAGATTGAAAGCTTTCTAGTAAAATCAAGAGAAAAGAAAGAAGAAGAAGAATGAGAACTACAATTGATCCATTGAATCACAATAGAGCTCTCTAACCCAATGAAAAGAGTTAGTTGGTCATTGCTCTACAAAAAAATAGAAAAGAAAGAAAGTGCAGAAAAGTAAAGATGAAGATTAAAACTAAAATTGAAACTTCAAAATTCATAAATGAAAAGTACAAAGAAAAGAAAGAAAAGGAAAAGTGTGTGAGGGGAGGGAGTCCGAAGACCCCTCTCTAATCCCCCCTTCCAAAATGTCCGTTCTCCTGAATGTAAAAGCTAAGGCCCTTATATAGGCTCTCCTAAATTACAAAATGAAATTAAAAGCAATTTACTATTAAATGAAAATTCCTATTCTAGATGCTTCTTGTGGCCTTGATTGGTTGACACTTGTGGGCTTGCTTCTTTGAGGTTGGGTGGTCCTTGAAAGAGAATCAAGTTGAGGTCCAGGTGCTAATGTCAGTGCTAACGTTTGCCACAAAAAGATAACGCTACAAGTGTGGCGTTTGTGCTGAAGTTAGTGTGGCTAACGTCACACTTGCTACCCAGTTGGTGTTTTTGGGGCTTAAAAGATGCCTCTGGTTTGTAATCTAATTTCATGCCCACTATAAAGTATTATATATCGTTGGAAAGCTCTGAATGTCAGCTTTCTAATGCAACTAGAATCATCTTAATTGGACCTCTGTAACTCAAGTTATGCTCCTTTGAAGGGGATAGGGTTGCTGGCATAGTGGCTGGCGTTATTGGCAAACGTGAGTGCCAATAACGTCTGCGATTAGGGGATGAAAATTGCCAGTTTCTGAAGTTCAACTTAATGTCCACCCCATACTATTATATATTGTTGGAAAGCCCTGGATGTCTACTTTCCAACACCTTTGGAAGCGCGTCATTTGGAGCTCTACAACTCGATTTATACTTCTTGGAAGGTGAAGAGGTCAGCTGGCCTTACTACAGGTTGATACCATGTTCATCTTTGCACTTTCGGAGCAGGTTTTCTCCCTCAAATTTAGTGTCCACCATGTAGTACCATAGATGCTTGGAAAGCTCTGGAATCCTACTTTCCAATGCCACTGGAATCACCTCATTTGGAGCTTTGTGGCTCAAGTTATTCTTGTTTCAAGAAGGCATGGTCACGCTGCTGGGTGAGACTTTTGCCCACGTTAACTACCACGTTAATGTAGTTAACGTGGAAGCTAACGTTGGTCTTTTTGCTTCGCAAACGTTAGTGGAGATCACCTTTTCCACTAACTTTGGCATCTCCCTTTCCTTCCACGTTAGTTCCCACGTTAATGTAGTTAACGTGGAAGCTAACGTGGGTCTTTTTGCTTCACAATGTTTGCTTGAATCATGGTATGAATGTATTTTCATCCAAATACTTGCTCATTTCCTAAAAAAATGCATGAAACCACCCTAAAGCATACAAAAAATGGCTAGTAAAACTAGCCAAGATGCCCTGGTATCACAACACCAAACTTAAATGTTGCTTGTCCCCAAGCAAGAAAAGAACTATGCACAAAGAATTCTCTTAATTGAAATGTATTGAAGAATTGCTTATGATGCCTTAGTGGGTGAAGTGAATATGTGGCAGTGGGGTGAACTCTAATTTGTATGCTTATGCAAGGATTCCAGTGCTCATTAGTCCTTACAATTTGGAAGTCTTAGATCTTATAACTTTTATTCATATGATATTATGGAAATCTCTTTATAGATTGTCACCTTGAAGCAGCACTTATTTTCTAGCATTTTTCTTTCTTTTTTGGAATTTGGCCTCGACTCTAGGTGTCATGTATCAAAGCGGCATTTTAAGATAAGCTTTCAATCAATACTCCCAAACCAGTTGGTCTAAGGTATTAGGTGTTGAAGCACCCCTTAGGATTTACTTGCTCAAGCCTCTCTCTTTGATACAAATCCACCACAAGCATTTAACTAGGACAATAACTCTTTGAGTTCTTGTTTCTTTCTTCTTCTTCCTAGTAATTGATGCTCAGAGCCTTGGGCTTATTCTTTGTTTTTCTTTTTCTTTTGTTTTCTTTTGTTACTGCTTCTTGGATCAATAGATGTTTGAGAAATTCCATAATACTTCACTAAACTTCATTTCCTGTCTATGAGCTCCCATGCAAGTTTTCACAAACATGCAACCTCAAGACACAATCATACAATCAGAACCTCCACTCCTCTTAATCTTTTGCTTGCCCCAAGATTTATAAAATTCTTCAACATTTTCCTTTCAAAAGAATGATTTCTTTGTTGCATTCTTAGAGATATTGGGTGCAAGTAAAATTCAAGATGATAATCATGATATCATAGCAACATGTTACAAATCAAATATCAAATTATGCTTATTCACAAGGAGTAATCACACATGCATACAAAGAAAATAGAAGACAATCATGCAATTTAAAGTGCTGGAAATAAGTAAGAGGAAAAAGGAACTTTACCACCTTGTAGTTCATCTTCATTGTTGTTGCCCTTTTCCTCCTATTCTTTCCCTTCCCACACCAAACTTAGAATGATTGCTTATACTCAAGCAACAATTAAAATAGTGGTGATGGGGTCTATGATGGATCATGAGTGTCTTAGAAAGAAATGTGAGTATGCATGTGTTTCAGTAAGCAAGATTAAGGATACAATAAAGGCACAAGAGATACAAATAGAGACATTTTGATTGCATTAATAAGTGGTGTTGGCATGGTACTTTTCATGAAAGTTAAGTGGCAACACCAAACTTAGTGTGACACTTTCAATTTAGAATGTTGCAAGTACCCAGTGAAGATTGAAAATCAAATTGTTGCATGGCAACACCAAACTTAGAATGCAATCATATGCCAAATTATTGAAAGTGAACTAAGCAAAGCAAGGAAATGTTACCTACGGTTGGGTTGCCTCCCAACAAGCGCTCTTTTAATGTCATTAGCTTGACATGTTGTTCATGACTTTCTTCCTCTTCTTCCAGTTTGTTAAGAGGAATGACCTCAAGAGGAAAGAGGAGCCAGTTAATGCCCCTTGTTTTGAGTGCCTCTCCCCAGCAAGCTTTCTTCTGTTGTTAGCTTGTGTAAACTTACTTGTTGGGGTAGGGGTGGGATGGCTTTTAGTTGACCTTTTCTTCTTCATGGATATTGTCCTTCTTTTCTTGGTCACCATCCTCTTTTTAGTGCTCATGTTGATTGCCTTCAGCACCTTGATTTCAGGACTTGGGTGATGTACTATGGTTGGAGCATCCTCTTCATCAAGATCTTCTTGAATTAGTGGTTCAATGAACTCACCCTCTATGCAACTCTCTATTTCATTGGAGTGTGGGTTCCCTTAATTGACTTCCTCCCTTATTCTTGACCTTTGAATGAACTCCTCTGTTTCTGGAGAGAGTGAAGTGGTCTCTCTTTGTGATCTCAGCTCTTCAATGAATTGTTCTTCAGAATAGGGTTGTGCATTCTGCCTCAATTTTTCTTCGTGGTCCCTTTTTGCTATTTTCTCCTCTTCGTTTGTCTTTATTATTTCTTCAAGGAGGAGTTCTATCCTAGCGAGTCTCTCTTCTTCTCTACTTTTTTTGAGTTCTTCAATGATAAGTTCCATCCTAGCAAGTCTATCTAAAGGAGGTTGGGTAGGTTGTAATGGTTGGTCGGGGTTGGCTTGTGAATGGAATTGGTTGTTTTGTGGTTGTGTGTTCTGAAAGTGGTATGATTCTTGTGGGTAGTGGATTGAGTTTTGTGGATGGTAAAATGAATTGTATGGATTTGGGATAGACTTTTGTGCTGAGGCATACTCAAATGATGAAGAATTTAGGCATGTAAAACTTGGAGGTGAGGTTGGATAATTGAGAGGTGATGGCTCTTGATGAATGGGGTATGAATGAGTGAAATCTCTTTGATTTTGATCTTCCCAGCCACAACTTGAGTAGTGATTAATTTCACCAAAATATGGACCATTTTTGTGGCTGGGGAAAGTACCCCATTTCATGTTCTTGATACTTTCACCCACCATGAGCAAAGTAAAGTGAATCATTCTGTGATGGTGGAGAGTTTCCCATGAAGTTTGATTGACTAAAATATGATGGATGCTCCTTTCTTTCCTGCAGAAAGCTTTTTCTCAAACAATAATCACCAAAAGAAATTGGAATCTCCATTGTCACAGATGAGGAAATCCCCAGTGAGGCAATATCACAAACAGTTAGTTAGCAAAAGAAAATAAAGTAACAAAAGAAAACAAAGACAAAAGAAAAGTGTCTAATCTAGTAAATCAATCAACCGGTAGTTTGTTAATCACAATTAGACCCCGGCAACGGCGCCATAAACTTGATACTTACGGAAACTTGTCTCTCAACAAATTTCCTTCGGCAAGTATACCGAATTGTCGTCAAGTAATAACTCACAAAAGAGTGAGGTGGAATCCCACAGAGATTAACGGAATAAGCAATCAATGGTTGATTAATTATCCTAGTCAGACAGTTCAGATTTAGATAATGAGCACCAGGAATCGTAAATTGACAGAAAAGAAAGGAAAAGCAATAAAGTGCAGAAAAGTAAAATGACAAGAAAAGTAAATGTAAGAACTAAAAATAAAATGAACATTGGGATCAAGAGATATTGCAATCCTCCGGATCATGTTCATTCTCATCTCTTCCTCAATCAATGCGTTCATTGATCTCCTTGGCAATCTTAAGTGATCGAATTACAATTCCTTGTAATTCAATCTCTCAAATCTTGATCAATAGCCAATTCCTTGGTCAATTGCTCATGAGAAGAGATGAAGTATGGTCACTGATTATACCACATGCATTTCCAAATCAAGTGTTGGTAGAATTATAGTCACCATATCCTTCCAACCCCAATTTGGTCCAACATGAGAAAGCATTCCTAGCATGATCTCTTCATTCCTCTTTCAAGGTTCAGAAGAGATCCAAGTATGAATAGCTTCTTTTCCAAGATAACTACCCAATTGGATGAAGATTGAAAGCTTTCTAGTAAAATCAAGAGAAAAGAAAGAAGAAGAAGAATGAGAACTACAATTGATCCATTGAATCACAATAGAGCTCTCTAACCCAATGAAAAGAGTTAGTTGGTCATTGCTCTACAAAAAAATAGAAAAGAAAGAAAGTGCAGAAAAGTAAAGATGAAGATTAAAACTAAAATTGAAACTTCAAAATTCATAAATGAAAAGTACAAAGAAAAGAAAGAAAAGGAAAAGTGTGTGAGGGGAGGGAGTCCGAAGACCCCTCTCTAATCCCCCCTTCCAGAATGTCCGTTCTCCTGAATGTAAAAGCTAAGGCCCTTATATAGGCTCTCCTAAATTACAAAATGAAATTAAAAGCAATTTACTATTAAATGAAAATTCCTATTCTAGATGCTTCTTGTGGCCTTGATTGGTTGACACTTGTGGGCTTGCTTCCTTGAGGTTGGGTGGTCCTTGAAAGAGAATCAAGTTGAGGTCCAGGTGTTAATGTCAGTGCTAACGTTAGCCACACTAACGCTACAAGTGTGGCGTTTGTGCTGAAGTTAGTGTGGCTAACGTCACACTTGCTACCCAGTTGGTGTTTTTGGGGCTTAAAAGATGCCTCTGGTTTGTACTCCAATTTCATGCCCACTATAGAGTATTATATATCGTTGGAAAGCTCTGAATGTCATCTTTCTAACGCAACTAGAATCACCTCAATTGGACCTCTGTAACTCAAGTTATGCTCCTTTGAAGGGGATATGGTTGCTGGCATAGTGGCTGGCGTTATTGGCAAACGTGAGTGCCAATAACGTCCGCGATTAGGGGCAGAAAATTGCCATTTTCTGAAGCTCAACTTAATATCCACCCCAATCTATTATATATTGTTGGAAAGCCCTGGATGTGTACTTTCCAACGCCTTTGGAAGCGCGTCATTTGGAGCTCTACAACTCGAGTTATACTTCTTGGAAGGTGAAGAGGTCAGTTGGCCTTACTACAGGTTGATACCATGTTCATCTTTGCACTTTCAGAGCAGGTTTTCTCCCTCAAATTTAGTGTCCATCATGTATTGCCATATATGCTTGGAAAGCTCTGGAATCCTGCTTTCCAATGCCACTGGAATCACCTCATTTGGAGCTTTGTGGCTCAAGTTATTTTTGTTTGAAGAAGGCATGGTCAGGCTGCTGGGTGAGACTTTTGCCCACGTTAACTACCACGTTAATGTAGTTAATGTGGAAGCTAACGTGGGTCTTTTTGCTTCGCAAACGTTAGTGGAGATCACCTTTTCCACTAACTTTGGCATCTCCCTTTCCTTCCACGTTAGTTCCCATGTTAATGTAGTTAACGTGGAAGCTAACGTGGGTCTTTTTGCTTCGCAAACGTTAGTGGAGATCACATTTTCCACTAACGTTGGCATCTCCCTTTCCTTCCACATTAGTTCCCACGTTAATGTAACTAACGTGGAGATTAACGTGGGTCTTCTTGCACCTTCGCTAGCGTTATTGGCACTCACTTTTGCCACTAACGCTGCTCCTTCTTCAAAGTTGATGCCATTAACGTTCCCACTAACGTTCCAACTTTCCTTCCTTCCACGTTAGTGGCCAAGTTAGTGGTACTAACGTAGCCACTAACGTGGCTCTTCTCTGCTTCTTGTTACCTGAAATCAATCAAACATAGTGCATCAAAGTCTTGCTCTTAATCATGGGATCATGCATCATCCATTTTATCATTCAATTCATGCATAATTCTCATGAAATCATTTAAAATTCACAATGTTTGCTTGAATAATGGTGTGAATGCATTTTCATCCAAATACTTGCTCATTTCCTAGAAAAATGCATGAAACCACCCTAAAGCATACAAAAAATGGCTAATAAAACTAGCCAAGATGCCCTGGCATCAAAGGTCGAATTCCACAGGGATTGATTGGTTGAGCAACTTTATTTAGAGGAGTGTTCTAGTTGAGCTAAGCAAGAATTGAGTTGAGAATTGCAGAATTTAAATGGTGGAAAAAGTAAATAACAAAAATGTAAATAGCTGAAAGTAAATGGCAAAAAATAAATTGCAGGAAGTAAATTAAAGAAACTTAAATTGTAGAAACTTAAAAGGGATGGGGAATGATTCAGCATAAATGTAAACAACAGAAATAAAGAGAATGAGTAAGATCAGAAGTGGGGAATTCATTGGGCTTAGGAGATGTTACACTCTCCAGATCAAGTTCATTATCATCTCTTCCTCAATCAATGGATTCATTGATCTCTTGGCAATCCTAAGTGATTGAATCCCAATTCCTTGGCAATCCAATCTCTTTAAGCTTGAACAATTGCCTAATTCCTTGATCTAATTACTCATGGGAAGAGATGATGTTTGGTCACTGATTATACTACACACCTTCATAGATCGAAGTATTGGTAGGATTACATGTCACTATATCCATCCAACCCCAACCTAATCCAATGTGAGAAAGATTTCAAGCATGGTTCTGTGATTTCTCTTCCAAGCCTATCACAGAACCCAAGTACATTCAATTTCTTTCCCAAGATGATTGAATGCTTGAATGAAGAACGAAATCTTTCTAGTAAATCAAGAGGAAAGAAAGAAGAAGAAGAATGAAAACTACAATTGATCCATTGAATTGTAACAGAGCTCCCTAACCCAATGAAGAGGGGTTTTGTTGTTCATAGCTCTGGGAATGGAAATTAAAAATGAAAAGTGCATTGAAAATAAACTGAATTACAGAGAAAGTGAAATATAGAGTGTTTACAATCCTGGATCTCCAGGTCCCAATGTCCCATTTTCTAGTTCAAAACTACTTTTATATATACTACTTCTCTGATTTTTAGTTGAGTCTGCAAGTCTCTGGATGTGGACCTTTAAGCATAGTTGAGGCAGTTACAATCTCAATGGGCTTAGCTCAGCTTGCATGAAAGAAGTTGAGTCAGGTATAATTCATATTAGCCAAGGCCTTAGTGTGGTTAACATTAAATATAAATTCTGATTCGAAGACGTTAGTGACACTAACTTTGTCACTAATGTTCCAACCTTCTTGAGCTACGTTAACTCCAACGTTAGTAGCGGTAACGTGACCACTAACGTAGCCTTTTCTAACCCTTGATAACGTTAATGGTGTTAACTTTACCATTAACGTTACAATCATTCCTTCTTCCACGTTAGTGGTGCTAACGTGGCCATTAACGTGGGTATACCTTAGCTCGAAGACGTTAGTGACACTAACTTTGTCACTAACGTTGCAAACTTCTTCCCCTTCCATGTTAGTTCCAACGTTAGTGGCACTAACGTGGGCTTCTTGGCCATCTCCAACATTAGTGACAAAGTTAGTGTCACTAACGTTGGCTCTTCTCCCTTGCTCCACGTTACTACCCACGTTAGTGGCGTTAACATGGCTATTAACGTGGGTATCCTTGGCCGTTTCCAATGTTAGTGACAAAGTTAGTGTCACTAACGTTGGCTTCCTTTATGCTCCAGGTTAATGCCCATGTTAGTGGCACTAATGTGGCCACTAACGTGGGTTATGTTGGCCTTTCTAACGTTAGTGGTGTTAACTTCACCACTAACATTGGAGCTTCTCTTCTCTTCCATGTTAGTTCCCACATTAGTGGTACTAACGTGGCCACTAATGTGAGCTACAATGGACCTCGAAGACGTTAGTGGTGTTAACTTCACCACTAATGTTGCAAGCTTGCTTCTCTTCTACATTAATGGCCACGTTAGTGGCACTAACGTGGCTCTTCTCTACTTCTTTTTCCTGAAATCAAATAAACAAAGTGCATCAAAGCCCTGTCTTAGATTATGAGATTATGCATTATCTATTTTATCATTTAATTCATGCATTATTCCCATGAAATCACGTAAAATTCACAATGTTTGCTTGAATCAAGGCATGAATGAATATTCAACCAATTACTTGCTTATTGCTTAAGAAAATGAATGAAACTACTTAAAGCATACAAAAATTGGCTAGTAAAACTAGCCAAGATGCCCTGACATCACAACACCAAACTTAGATCTTGCTTGTCCTCAAGCAAGTAATAGAACATAAGAAGAATGAATGCAAATACAAGAGATGCAAGTCCTTATTCAGAGAATTCAAATCCTTGGTTCATGGGGTTTCATGCATAGCAAGTTAAGTTCATGTTCTTGCTGGTTTTTAGGCTATAACATACTCTTGAACACTCACTCTATTGCCTTCTATGAGACCTTTATTCATTGATCCTTATCTTGGGTTTGGTTTTTTGCTTTTTCTTTTTCTTTAGAGCTCATTGCTTTCTTAGGCTAAGTGCTCTGTGTTGAGACAACTCTTTAGGGTAGCTTTCAGCCAACACTCCCGAACCAGTTGGTTTAAGGTGCTAGGTGTTGAAACACCCCTAAGGACTTAATCACCCAAGTATCTTCTCAGCACATTGATGAGCGGATAATTAATACGCTTTTTGGCATTGTTTTTAGTATGTTTTTAGTATGTTATAGTTAGTTTTTATTATGTTTTTATTAGTTTTTATTTAAAAATTACATTTCTGGACTTTACTATGAGTTTGTGTGTTTTTCTGTGATTTCAGATATTTTCTGGCTGAAACTGAGGGACCTGAGCAAAAATCTGGTTCAGAGGCTGAAAAAGAACTGCAGATGCTGTTGGATTCTGACCTCCCTGCACTCGAAGTGGATTTTCTGGAGTTATAGAAGCCCAATTGGCGCGCTCTCAATTGCGTTGGAAATTAGACATCCTGGGCTTTCCAGAAATATATAATAGTCCATACTTTGCCCAAGATTTGATGGCTCAAACCGGCGTTCCAAGTCAACTTGAGAATTCTGGCGTCAAAACGCCAGAACTGGCACAAAAGCTGGAGTTAAACGCCCAAACTGGCACAAAAGCTGGCGTTTAACTCCAAGAAAAGTCTCTACATATGAAAGCTTCAATGCTCAGCCCAAGCACACACCAAGTGGGCCCGGAAGAAGATTTCTGCATTAATTACTTATTTCTGTAAACCCTAGGCTACTAGTTCTCTATAAATAAGACCTTTTACTATTGTATTTTCATCTTGGTTCTTCGGGTTCCCTCTCTCGGGGGCCGAAGCCAATGACCACCATTATCACTTTTGTATTTTCAACGGTGGAGTTTCTACACACCATAGATTAAGGTGTGGAGCTCTGCTGTTCTTCATGAATTAATGCAAAGTACTACTGTTTTTCTATTCAATTCACGCCTAGTTCTTCTCTAAGATATTCATTCGCACTCAAGAACATGATGAATGTGATGATTATGTGACACTCATCACCATTCTCACCTATGAACGCGTGCATGACAACCACTTCTGTTCTACATGCAAACAAGCTTGAATGTGTATCTCTTGGGTTTCTAATCTAAGATTAGAACCTTTGTGGTATAGGCTAGAATTATTGGCGGCCATTCCTGAGATCCGGAATGTCTAAACCTTGTCTGTGATATTCTGAGTAGGATATGGGAAGGGATGACTGTGACGAGATTCAAACTCGCGAGTGTTGGGCGTGTGACAGACACAAAAGGATCAATGGATCCTATTCCAACATGATCGAGAACCGACAGATGATTAGCCGTGCGGTGACAGCGTGCGTAGAACATTTTCACTGAGAGGACGGGAAGTAGCCATTGACAACGGTGATGCCCAACATAAAGCTTGCCATGGAAAGGAGTATGAATGATTGGAAGAAGGCAATAGGAAAGCAGAGGTTTAGTAGGAACAAAGCATCTTCATACGCTTATCTGAAATTCCTACCAATGAATTACATAAGTATCTCTATCTCTATCTTTATTTTATGTTTTATTTATCTTTAATTATCAATCCTCCATAACCATTTGAATCTGCCTGACTGAGATTTACAAGGTGACCATAGCTTGCTTCAAGCCGACAGTCTCCGTGGGATTGACCCTTACTCACGTAAGGTATTACTTGGACGACCCAGTGCACTTGCTGGTTAGTTGTGCAGAATTGTGACAAAGTGTGATTCACGTTTGAGAGCTCCAAGTCTTTGGCACCATTTTTGATGATCACAATTTCGTATTAAAAACAGAACACCCTGGAGGAGAAACTTACTGGCATTTAAACGCCAGTAAGGGTAGTAGAATGGGCGTTAAATGCCCAGTCTAGCACCATTCTGGGCGTTTAACGCCAGAAATGGGCACCAGACTGGCGTTTAACGCCAGAAAAAGGCAAGAAGCTGGCGTTAAACGCCAGAAATGGGCAGCAACCTGGCGTTTAACGCCAGGATTGGCAGAAAGGGGCATTTTTCCATGCCACTTGGTGCAGGGATGAGATATCCTTGACACCTCAGGATATGTGGACCTCACAGGATCCCCACCTACCCCACCTCTCTCTCTCTCTCTTCTTCATCTATTCACCAATCACCTCAATACCTCTTCCCCAAAAACCCCTCACCTATCAAATCCCACCATTCTCTTCACCACTCACATCCATCCTTTATAAAACCCCACCTACCTCACCATTCAAATTCAAACCACTTTCCCACCCAAACCCACCCATAATGGCCGAACCATACCCCCTCTCCACTCCTATATAAACCTATCTTCACTCCTTCATTTTCACACAACATACACACTACTTCTCCCCCTTGGCCGAAACACTAAGCCCCCTCCATCTCCTCTATTTCTTCTTCTTCTACTCTCTTCTTTCTTCTTTTGCTCGAGGACAAGCAAACCTTCTAAGTTTGGTGTGGTAAGAGCGTTGATTTTTGTTTTTCCATAATCATTTATGGCACCTAAGGCCGGAGAAACCTCTAGAAAGAGGAAAGGGAAGGCAAAAGCTTCCACCTCCAAGTCATGGGAGATGGAGAGATTCATCTCAAGGGTGCACCAAGACCACTTCTATGAAGTTGTGGCCAAGAAGAAGGTGATCCCCGAGGTCCCTTTCAAACTCAAAAAGGGTGAATATCCGGAGATCCGATATGAGATTCGAAGAAGAGGTTGGGAAGTTCTCACCAACCCCATTCAACAAGTCAGAATCTTAATGGTTCAAGAGTTCTATGCCAATGCATGGATCACCAAGAACCATGATCAAAGTGTGAAGCCGGACCCAAAGAATTGGCTTACAATGGTTCGGGGGAAATGCTTAGATTTTAGTCCGGAGAATGTAAGGTTGGCATTCAACTTGCCCATGATGCAACGAGATGCACACCCCTACACTAGAAGGGTCAACTTTGATCAAAGGTTGGACCAAGTCCTCATAGACATTTGTGAAGAGGGCGCTCAATGGAAGAGAGATTCAAGAGGGAAGCTGGTTCAACTAAGAAGGCATGACCTCAAGCCCGTGGCTAGGGGATGGTTGGAGTTTATCCAACGCTCAATCATTCCCACTAGCAACCGGTCTGAAGTTACTATAGACCGAGCCATCATGATTCATAGCATCATGACTAGAGAGGAAGTAGAAGTTCATGAGGTTATCTCCCAAGAACTCTACAAGGTGGCGGACAAGCCCTCTACCTTGGCAAGGTTAGCCTTCCCTCACCTCATTTGTCACCTCTGCAATTTAGCTGGAATTGACATAGAGGAAGACATCCTCATTGATGAGGATAAGCCCATCACTAAGAAAAAGATGGAGCAAATAAGAGAACCTCACCATGAGCATGAGGAAATTCCTCATCATGAAATCTCTGAGATGCCTCAAGGGATGCATTTTCCTCCACAAAACTATTGGGGGGCAAATCAACACCTCCCTAGGAGAATTAAGTTCCAACATAGGACAACTAAGGGTGGAGCACCAAGAGCATTCAATCCTTCTCCATGAAATTAGAGAAGACCAAAGAACCATGAGAGAGGAGCAACAAAGGCAAGGAAGAGACATTGAGGTGCTCAAGCACTCCGTAAGATCTTCAAGAGGAAGAACAAGCCGCCATCACTAAGGTGGACCCATTCTTTAATTTCCTTGTTCTTTATTTTCTTTTTTTTTTTCGAAAATTATGCCTTATGTCTATTTATGTTTGTGTCTTTATTACATGATCACTAGTGTCTAAGTGTCTATGCCTTAAAGCTATGAAAATAAATCCATCACCTTTCTTAAAATGAAAAATGTTTTAATTGAAAAAGAATAAGAAGTGTATGAATTTCAAATTTTAAAGCAGTTTAATTATTTTCATGAGGTGGCAATAGTTTTGTTATCTGAATGAATGCTTGAACAGTACATATGTCTTTTGAATTTGATTGTTTATGAATGTTAAAAATGTTGGCTCTTGAAAGAATGATGGAAAAGGAGAAATGTTATTTGATAATTTGAAAAATCATAAAATTGATTCTTGAAGCAAGAAAAAGCAGTGAAAAACTTGCAAAAAAAAAAAAAGAGAAAGAAAGAAAAAGAAAAAGCAAGCAGAAAAAGCCAATAACCCTTTAAACCAAAAGGCAAGGGTAAAATAAAAAAGATCCAAGGCTTTGAGCATCAGTGGATAGGAGGGCCCACAGGAATAAAATCCTGGCCTAAGCGGCTAAACCAAGCTGTCCCTAACCATGTGCTTGTGGCGTGAAGGTGTCAAGTGAAAACTTGAGACTGAGCGGTTAAAGTCGTGGTCCAAAGCAAAAAGAATGTGCTTAAGAGCCTTGGACACCTCTCACTGGGGACTTTAGCAAAGCTGAGTCACAATCTGAAAAGGTTCACCCTGTCATGTGTCTGTGGCATTTATGTATCCGGTGGTAATACTGGAAAACAAAATGCTTAGGGTCACGGCCAAGACTCATAAAGTAGCTGTGTTCAAGAATCAACATACTTAACTAGGAGAATCAATAACACTATCTGAATTCTGAGTTCCTATAGATGCCAATCATTCTGAACTTTAAGGGATAAAGTGAGATGCCAAAACTGTTCAGAAGCAAAAAGCTAAAAGCCCCGCTCATCTAATTAATACTGATCTTCATAGATATTTTTGGAATTCATTGTACATTCTATTCTTTTTATCCTATATGATTTTCAGTTGCTTGGGGATAAGCAACAATTTAAGTTTGGTGTTGTGATGAGCGGATAATTAATACGCTTTTTGGCATTGTTTTTAGTATGTTTTTAGTATGTTTTAGTTAGTTTTTATTATGTTTTTATTAGTTTTTATTTAAAAATAACATTTCTGGACTTTACTATGAGTTTGTGTGTTTTTCTGTGATTTCAGGTATTTTCTGGCTGAAATTGAGGGACCTGAGCAAAAATCTGATTCAGAGGCTGAAAAGGGACTGCAGATGCTGTTGGATTCTGATCTCTCTGCACTCGAAGTGGATTTTCTGGAGCTACAGAATCTTAACTGGCACGCTCTTGATTTTGTTGGAAAGTAGACATCCTGGGCTTTCCAGAAATATATAATAGTCCATACTTTGCCAAGATTTGATGGCCCAAACAGGCGTTCCAAGTCAGCTTGAGAATTCTGGCGTCAAAACGTCAGAACTGGCACAAAAGCTGGAGTTAAACGCCCAAACTGGCACAAAAGCTGGCGTTTAACTCCAAGAAAAGTCTCTACATGTGAAAGCTTTAATGCTCAGCCCAAGCACACACCAAGTGGGCCCAGAAGAAGATTTCTGCATTAATTACTTATTTCTGTAAACCCTAGGCTACTAGTTCTCTATAAATAGGACCTTTTACTATTGTATTTTCATCTTGGTTCTTCAGGTTCCCTCTCTCGGGGGCCGAAGCTAATGACCACCATTATTACTTTTGTATTTTCAACGGTGGAGTTTCTACATACCATAGATTAAGGTGTGGAGCTCTGCTGTTCTTCATGAATTAATGCAAAGTACTACTATTTTTCTATTCAATTCACGCCTACTTCTTCTCTAAGATATTCATTCGCACTCAAGAACATGATGAATGTGATGATTATGTGACACTCATCACCATTCTCACCTATGAACGCGTGCCTGACAACCACTTCCGTTCTATATGCAAACAAGCTTGAATGTGTATCTCTTAGGTTTCTAATCTAAGATCTGGGAAGGGATGACTGTGGTATTCTGAGTAGGATCTGGGAAGGGATGACTGTGACGAGCTTCAAACTCGCGAGTGTTGGCCGTGTGACAGACGCAAAAGGATCAATGGATCCTATTCCAACATGATCGAGAACCGACAGATGATTAGCCGTGCGGTGACAGCGTACGTAGAACATTTTCACTGAGAGGACAGGAAGTAGCCATTGACAACGGTGATGCCCAATATAAAGCTTGCCATGGAAAGGAGTATGAATGATTGGAAGAAGGCAATAGGAAAGCAGAGGTTCAGGAGGAACAAAGCATCTTCATACGCTTATCTGAAATTCCTACCAATGAATTACATAAGTATCTCTATCTCTATCTTTATTTTATGTTTTATTTATCTTTAATTATCAATCCTCCATAACCATTTGAATCTACCTGACTGAGATTTACAAGGTGACCATAGCTTGCTTCAAGCCGACAGTCTCCGTGGGATCGACCCTTACTCACGTAAGGTATTACTTGGACGACCCAGTGCACTTGCTGGTTAGTTGTGCGAAATTGTGACAAAGTGTGATTCACGTTTGAGAGCTCCAAGTCTTTGGCGCCATTGTTGATGATCACAATTTCGTGCACCACACATACACACCACAGGCACATGGTTTGTTATTTATTCTTGAAACCTTGGTGTCCAGCACCTCTTTGGTTGCTAAATGTCTTGTAACAAGGTTGCTCTTGATAGTGGACTTTCAGTTGACAATCCCGGGTTAGTTAACCCAAGTTGTCAAGTGATGAAGCACTCCTAGGAACTTACTCATCCAAGCAGATCCTTGCACAAAAGCACCACAAACACATGCCTCAAGGTTCAAACTATAGGTGCCTAGCCTTATTTCTTGCTCTTTTCTTTTTTCTTCATTCTCTTTTTCTCTTTTGGGATCTTAATATTTATCTAAGTTGCATAGGATGCACTTCAAGCTTATAACTCAAGAGCTATTCTAGCCTTAAACCTTATTGATAAACCAACTTAGCTTACAAACACCACCACAAACACTAGAATTTCATTCTTTAACTTTGGGTTTCACTCTTGTTTTTTCACAGCAATTTCTTATAATTTCTTTTATTGAACTCAAGAAACAAGCATACAATCATAGCATTGGTGCAGTGGCCTAAGCAACTAGCTAGCAAGCAAAAGATAAACTAAAGAGATGAAATACAAAAACAGAATTGCAATTCCTAAGCTACTACGGAAGCATGTTTTATTTCATACATGATTTTCCTTATTTAAAGGTTAAAAGAAAAGAACTCCACCACCTTGTTTTCTTCTTGTCTTGTTCCTCTCCCCTTCTTCAACTTTCTTCCTAGTTGCTTGTATCTCCTTTTTCTTTCTGCTTCTCACTTAGCTTCTTCTAGAATCTAGCTTTCTCCAACCTCCTTCTCAAAGCTTCTTCATGGTGCTTTGCCTTTTCTTCTTCCTTCTCCTTTAACTCCTTATAGATAGCATAATAAGTTGGGATTGTTGAATGCAAATTAGGCATGTACCCGGTTAAGTAGTTGAGTTTAGCCTGAGTGTTAATGTCATGATCAGCGTTGTTCATTTGCCTCCCTTCATTAAGTACGTTAAACTTATTGAATATTTTCATTTGAGCTATTTGCCGTTGGTTGAGTTCTTGAATGCGCTTTTCTTGATACTCTTGTCTTTCGGACACTTGGTTGATAGCTTGAGAGAGTTGGGAGTAGTGCTCCTGTTGTTGTTCCATTAGTTGCTTGTGCAACTCCTTTTGATGGTTTAGCAAGTGAAACTAAAAGTGTTTTAGTTGCTCCTGTCCGTCCACATATTGCCTTCTTAGATCTTCAATAGCTCCTTGGATGTGGCTCATGTCCATTGTGGCTGGATTGTGTTGCCCTTCTGATTGAGGTTCTTCTTGCTGTTGTTCTTCTTCGTGTACTTCTTCTTGAAGCACCCTCTTCCTTCTCTGAGGTCTTCTTAGCTATTGAGCGGGTGCGACATAGTTCATACGCTGAGGCATGATTGGTCTCCCGGGGTTTAGCCATATGGGGTTGGTGTCTTCAAAAGCCACTTTGGCTTTCACACACAGCTTTAGGATCGTGCTTGGGTACCCCAGCCAAGCTTCCGAGCCATTTTTCTCAGCAATTTTTTGAATACCTTGAGCTATGAGTTCATGAATCTTGATTTCCTCTCCTTTCAGTATACACTGCACCATTGTTGCTTTCTTGTGGTTAACCTCTGAATTGTTCGCGACAGGGAGGATGGTTCTCCTTATAATTTCGAACCATCCTTTAGCTTCAGGGATATGGTCTCCCCTCTTGATAAACTTGGGTGTTCCACGGGGGTCTTCTACCCAATCTGCTCCTTGGATACAAATGTCATTTACAATCTGGTCATAGTTGGGATCACCACTAATTCTGGATTGGTAGCTTTCTTCCTCAAATGGTATGGTTCGTAGCTTTAATACCCTCATGATGGTCATTGGACTAAAATCCACCATCACTCCTCTTACATAACTTCTATAGGAATCATCCTCCTTATCTTGTCTAACTGCATTTGCATAAAACTCCCTAACAAGAGTTGCACTCACCTTTGTAACTGGATTAACAAGGAGTTCCCACCTTCTCTTCTCGATTTTCTCTGTGATTTCTGGATATTCTTTCTCCCTGAATTGGAAACCCAATTGGTATATTATCTCCTTGTTAGCCATCCATCCGAACTATAGTGCATGGTGCAAGGTTCTGAATTTCTTTTCATCAAAAGGGTGTTGCTCCATCGGCTCCTTTCCATTTCTTCTCTTGGAGTTGGGTGATGCCATAGGTAAGGAGCTGAATACAAGAATATTGAGAAGTGTGGTTTAATGATAGACTTTGACCAAGTGTCGGAGGAAGGTTTCGATTATTCCTGATGAAGTGGTAAGTGGAGTTTGAAACATGTAATGGTTTCGGTTACATGAAGTAAAAGCTATTTGTATTCGAAGGTGGTGGGAAAATGAAGGGTGTGGATTGATCTTTGTAGGCCAAGAATGGATGGTTGGGTTTTGAAGTGATATGAGCACAAGGATCACCACTTTATGAGGTGGTTGGGTTCGGTCTTCAAGGTAGGGTTTATGACACATTGGTTCATCCAATGTTTGCATGGCAACACTTCCCAAGAACACCCCCATTTAAGGACATGTGCTTATTCCTTCATGTGGTGGCCGAACTAGTCTCCTTGGCTTGTCTTATCAATGCCACTCATCCATTCCCTCATTACCCTTGCAAAACAATAAAACAAAACAAAAGTTAATTTTATATGTGGCAGCAAAATGAAATATATGGCTAACTACTTTTTGAACTTTTATTCAATAACCAACTAAAACAACTAAGTGTTACTCATGAATTCAAATCAAATTAGCGTCTTATGATTTATGTGTATAAAATTGGTGAACACCAAACTTAGTTTGTCATCATGTGGTGCAAGAAAAAAAATTGATTAAGGCTCCCAAGATATACATGATATGATTCTCATATATCTCTTTAGTATGCCTCACAACACCAAACTTGTTGTTTACTATCTGTTACATTCAAGAATTCCATTAAGTGTTTTATATAACTTGAATTGAATTTCATGAGTACTGATTTATTCACTACTATTAAAAACATAAACTAAAAGGATATAAAACATGGGTTGCTTCCCATGAAGCGCTTCTTTAACGTCATTAGCTTGACGGTTGATCTTTGTCAGGGGGGATCATAATGTCTCAAGTCTTCTCCTCTCACAGTGAATCTATCTCCATTTGTTTCTTTAAGAATCTCTACATGCTCCAAGGAGAGGATTCTATTGATTGTGTACACTTGAGGCAGCTGAGATGGTATTATAGGAAGATGAGGTGGGATTAATGGATGGTGAATAGATATCACTTTATCCCCTGGAGAAAAATCCTCTGTAGGGATCTCTTTATTTTTTCACCTCCTGGGTACCTTCTTCCCAATCCTCCTCTCTTCTTCAAGTGGTGCCTTGATGATTCCTGTGTCAGAAGGATCATTGTGGATTGTATCTCTTGAATCTTGTGGTTTCAGCTCTTCCTTAGGATTCCTTGGTTGTTGTATCATTTGAACTTCCTGTATTTCTACCAAGGGGGTCTTCACATGTTCTACTTGTGATTCTCTGCTTGTTTCCCTTAAGAGTACTTCATTGTGATCGTCCTTTAGATCTCTGTTTTCTTGTTCAGCTTCGTGTGAGGGCTTGAAAACATGAAAGGTGAGTTGTTCATCATGTATTCTCAATACCAACTCCTCTTGCTCAACATCTATGAGTGCTCTGGGTGTGGCCAAGAATTGTCTCCCTAGAATAATTGGATGGAGATAGCTTTCTTCTATCTCAAGTACAACAAAATTCGTAAGGAGGAAGTACTTCCCCACCTTCACCAGTACATTTTCAACCACTCCTATTGCTTGTTTTTGAGTCTTGTCAGCCAATTGGATGATTACATCTGTGGGTTTCAATTCATTAATTTGCAGCTTCTTCATGAGAGACAGAGGCATTAGATTAATGCTTTCTCCCAAATCACAAAATCCTTTGTCAATCTTTGTATCCCCTATAGAACAAGGTATGTGAAAGCTCCCTGGATCCTTCTTCTTTGTGGGCAAGTCTTTCTGGATGAGAGCACTACATTCCTTATTCATCACTACTGTTTGTCCACCTTTCAATGGATTTTTCTTAGTCAGCAACTCCTTCATGCACTTGATATATGAAGGCATCTGTTGAAGGCCTTCAATGAAGGGAATGTTGATATGAAGGGATGCAAACATATCTAGGAACCTGGGGTATGACTTCTCCTTCTCCTTGAGTTTTTGGGGGAATGGTGCCTTTGGTACATATGGCTTTAGGATCTCCTTCTCCTTCTCCCCTTTTTATGCAGAGTCAATTTCTTGTTCTTTCTCTTCCAGTTTCTTCTTTGGAATTCCTTGAGTATGCTCTGATGGCTTGCTAAGTTCTTCCTCCAAAAGCTCTCCTTCTCTTAGAAGGATCGCTTTGCATTCTTCCCTGAGGTTTGCCCTTGTGTTATTACAAAGATTGTGGTTAGGGACTTGCTTGGATAGGTATCTAATCTGTACTTCAAGTTTCTTGATGGCTGCATCCTGGTTTTGCATATTGGATCTCACCTCCTCCTTGAAAGCTTGCATGTCTTTAGACTCTTTGCAAAGTTCTCCAAGCATGGCCTCAATATGAGACAATCTATCCTTAGATGGTAGTGGTAGGTTGGAATTGGGGGGTTGAGAATGGCTATTTGGTGCTTGATATGGAGCTTGGAAAGAGTTGTTGTGTGAGGGTTGATATGATCTTTGATTCGGTTGTTGGTAGGAGGAGTTATTGAAATGGTTGAAGTTTTGGGTTCTATGATCTTGAGTTTGGTTTTGCTGGTTTTCCCACCCAAAGTTTGGGTGGTTCTTCCAACCCGTATTGTAGGTTTTGGAGTGTGGATCATAGGGTCGTATTGATGAGTTTCCAACATAATTGGCTTGCTCCCAATCACCTTCTTTCTCTGCATTTACCCCTTCTTGAGCTGGTGGTTGGACATTGACTGCTGCAACTTGGTTTTTCCCCATCTGCTTGGTGAGCTATGCTAGTTGATTGGTAATCAACTTGTTTTGGGCCAGCAATGCATCCATGTGAGTCAACTCCATCACCCCTCTGGTGGTGCTCCGATCTGAGGCATAGAAGTATTCATTATTAGCCACTATTTCAATGACATCAATGGCTTCCTCTATGGTCTTCTTCTTATTGAGAGAGCCTCCTGAAGAGTGATCTAAAGCCTTCTTTGATTCGTGTGACAATCCTTCATAGAAAATATGAAGTTGTACCCATTCATTGAACATCTCTCCCATGCTTCATAGATGGTTTCACTATCTTGTTGTCTGAATGTTTGAACCTCAGCCCTCAATCTGTTAACTCTTTGGGAAGGATAAAATCTTGCCAAGAACTTATTCACCACCTCTTTCCAAGTTGTCAAGCTCTCCTTAGGACATGATTCTAACCACTTTACTGCCTTGTCCCTGAGAGAAAAGGGAAACAAAAGCAGTTTGTAGGTATCAGGATAGACACCATTGGACTTCACTGTATCACATATTCTCACAAATGTGGTTAAATATTGGTTGGGGTCTTCCTGGGCACTTTCTCCAAATGAACAATTGTTTTAAACAAGGGTGATGAGTTGAGGCTTTAAGTCGAAGTTGTTGGCATGAATGGTTGGTTTTAGGATGCTACTTCCATAGTTTTCTGGGTTTGGGTTGATGTAAGAGCCTAGAACTCTTCTCTCATGCCCAGCATGATTAGTTGCACCCTCTCTAGCATGATTATGTGCCTCTTCTTCATGATGGTTCTCCATATCATCCTCCATATTCATATCTAAGTCCTCTTCTTCTTCCTCTGCACCAATAACCCTCTTTCCTCTTGCTTCCCTCCTTAGTCTAAGGAAGGTCCTCTCAGGGTTCAGATTCAAAGGAGGTTGAAGCTCCTCTTCTTCTACCTGTCATACAATAAGCAAATTACACAAGCAAGAGAAAAGTGAAGGAATCACTCTTGCTAAGATTATGGTTAGTGTGGGTGGTGCAATTTATCAAATAGTTAGTGGATTAGTTATGCAGAAATGTAAATAAGCAATAAAATAAAAGTAAAAGGGCTGAGACTAAAAGTAAAATATTAGAAACGAAATAATTCACCAAAGGTAAAGAAAATTGCTCAATCTAGTTATCCTCTAATTTAATCATTGTCAATGCAAAATCAATCCCTGGCAACGGCACTATAAACTTGATGCTAGAAAACTTGTATCGCTACAAATCTCCCTCGGTAAGTATACCGAATTATCGTCAAGTAAAAACTCACAATAGAGTGAAGTCGAATCCCACAGGGATTGATTGGTTGAGCAACTTTAATTAGAGGAGTGTTCTAGTTGAGCTAAGCAAGAATTGAGTTGAGAATTGTAGAATTTAAATGGCGAGAAAAGTAAATAACAAAAAATGTAAATTGCTGAAAGTAAATGGCAAAATGTAACTTGCAGGATGTAAATTGCAGAAACTTGAATTGCAGAAACTTAAAAGGGATGGGAAATGATTCAGCATGAATGTAAACAACAGAAATAAAGAGAATGGGTAAGATCAGAAGTGGGAAATTCATTGGGCTTAGGAGATATTACATTCTCCGGATCAAGTTCATTATCATCTCTTCCTCAATCAATACATTCACTGATCTCTTGGCAATCTTAAGTGATTGAATCCCAATTCCTTGGCAATCCAATCTCTCTAAGCTTGAACAATTGCCCAATTCCTTGATCTAATTTCTCATGGGAAGAGATGAAGTTTGGTCACTAATTATACCACACACCTTCATAGATCAAAGTATTGGTAGGATTACATGTCACTATATCCATCCAACCCCCAACCTAATCCAATGTGAGAAAGATTTTAGGCATGGCGATGGCGAAAAATTAAATTTGCACAAACTAACCGGCAAGTATACCGGGTCGCATCAAGTAGTAAAACTCATGAGAGTGAGGCCGATCCTACGAGGATTGATGGATCAAGCAATTTTAGTATGGTGATGAGTCTAGTTAAGCTAATAAGTGATGATTTGAGTGAAATTTTATCAACAGAAAGTAAATTGAAGGAAATCCAAAGTGCTGAATGTAAATTGCTTGAAACTTAAATGGCAAGAAACTTAAATTGCATGAAAAATAAATTGCAAGAAATTGTAAATGGGCTGAATCTTAAATTGCAAGAAAAATAAATGACTGAAATCTTAGATTGCAAGAAATTAAAAGAACAAAATCTAAATGGTACTGAAATTTAAATTGCAAGGGAATTGGGAGCAGGGAATGAAAGAGAGCAATAAACAATTACGATTAAAGTAAATTCAAAGTGATCTAAAGTGGAGACAATCAAAGAGAATGATTCATTAGGGATTGGAGATATCATAATCCATCATAAATCAAATGGGTCTCAACTCCTTTCTCAATCATATGAGTAGATCTATGGCGGATTAAAATTGATTAGATCCTAATTCCTTGGCAATCCAATCTCTCAATTCCTTGATCTAATAGTCATGAGAAGAGGTTAAGTGCATGTCTCTCATCCATAAGCCACACTAACTCTCAAGATCTCAATTCCTCCCGAATGGTGTTGATCAAGAGATTTGTGAAGGATAGAGCTCCAATTCTAATGCAAGTGATTCCCCTCCGAGGCTCACACAAGCATTCAGTTGAATTAAACCCCCTTCCAGAGTGAATAATTCACAATTAAAACAGAAGTTATCCTATAGCTACACAAATGAATTGAGTAGAAGAAGAATTTCATTGATTCATTATGATTACAATAGAGCTTCTCCCCCTAATAAAAATGGGGTTTAGTTCATCATTGCTCAAGTCAAAATCAGAAAACAGAAAAGTGTAAAAAAAGTGCAGAAGAGTAAAGAAAAATACAAAAGAAAAGAGTTACAGGTTTCCCAATTTGGGTCCCTGATTTCCCAGCCCTCCAGAACTCCTTCTAACTCAAATTCTCCTCTATTTATACACTTTCTTCTTTCAGTTCTTCAAGTTTTGGATGTGGGCCTTGCCCTTTGTTGAAGCTAGTTGAGAGTGGTCTTCAGTGACGTTGATGAAGAAGTTTGCACATTAACGTTCATACTCTGCATGGTACCATTTTGCTTTGAAGTTGGCTTTGAAGTTGGAGTTCACGTTAGGGTCAACATTTATGGGCAAACGTTGGGTCAAATGCCACTTGAAAAATGAATTCTGGGTGTTGCCAGCAACGTTTGACTCAACGTTGGTGCACCAACGCTCGCCTAGTCACGCGTACGCGTTGCCCACGCGTATGCGTGAATGTTAATTTTTTTCCATTCCACGCGTACGCGTCATCCATGCGTACGCGTCATATCAAATTTTTCCAAAGATGTCATCGCAGACGTTGGATCTAACGTTGGATCACCAATGTTACCTCCAACGTTGGTATTCCCACGTGTGCGCGTCACCCACGCGTACGCGTGGATTGCAATTTTTTCACGCTCACGCGTACGTGTCACCCACGCGTGCACATCGATGCAATTTTTCCAACTTCAAATTTTGAGATTTTCATCGAGCATGTTGGAGGCAACGTTGGACAACCAACGTTCCTTCTAACGTTGGTACCTTTTCACCTCAACGTTGCCAACAACGTTGGAGCACCAACTTTGGCTCCAACTATGGTCTCTTGAATGAGTAGTTGGAGGCATAGTTCGAGGTCCAACTATGGCTCCAACTATGGCCTTCCTCATGGAAATGTTTAAGGTGACGTTTGAGGTCCAACTTTAGGCTCAAACATTGCCTCTTGCTTATAGTTTGAGGCATAGTTGGAGGTCCAACTATGACTCCAACTATGCACCTTTCTTGGCCAACGTTTGAGGCATAGTTGGAGGTCCACCTTTGGCTTCAACTATGCACCTCTTTGAGGATAACGTTTGAGGCAACGATGGAGCACCAACTTTGGCTCCAACGTTGGTCTCTCCTTCTCTTTATCAACGTTTGAGGCAACATTGGTGAGCTAACTTTGGCCACCAACGTTGCTTCCTTTAGCTCCTTTCCATGGCCCTTTTGTTGCTTGTTTGCTTTCCCTTCCTTAACTTCTTTTCCACCTATCATCAATAAAACAATTGCATCAAAGTTTGCTATAATCATAAGATATTTGCATCATTCAATCATCACCTAAAATTTGCATAAATCTCATGAAAATGCACATAAATAACCATGTTTGATTGAATTAAGATATGTATGAATTTCAAATCCAATTACTTACTTATTGCTCAAGAAAGTGCATGAAACCTAATGAAAACTAATAAAAGATGCTTGTGAAACTAGCCCTAAAATGACTTATCATCACAACACCAAACTTAAATCTTGCTTGTCCCTAAGCAAGCGGTAAAACATGAGAAGAATGAATGAAAACAGATGTGAATATATGTCCTTATTTGAAAGCACTCAGTCTAGGTCATGGGGTTTCATGCAGGATATGTTTGAAGCTCAACTTTTATTGATTTCCAGGATTGAGATATCCCTTTAAGTGTTAACTCAGGTGCTATTATGAAACCTTGTTATTCTCTGATCCTTGATGTTTGATTTTTCTTTCTTTTTCTTTAGCTTAGAAACTTATTCTTTACTTGTAGCTTAGTGTTCTGTATTGAGGCAGCTATTTAGATAAGTTCTCAGTGAACACTCCCAGTCCAGTTGGCTCAAGGTGTTGGGTGATGAATGATGCACGGAAAACTTGTCTCTCAACAAATTTCCCTTCAGCAAGTATATCAAATTGTCGTCAAGTAATAACTCACAAACGAGTGAGGTCGAATCCCACAGAGATTAACAGATTAAGCAATCAATGGTTGATTGATTATTCTAGTTAGACGAATCATTAAAGAGTGATGAGCAACAGGAAAAGTAAATGGCACAAAAGTAAAGAAAGAGATAAAGTGCAGAAAAATAAAATGGCAAGAAAAGTAAATGTAAGAACTAAAAATAAAATGAACATTGGGATCAAGAGATGTTGCAATCCTCCGGATCAAGTTCATTCTCATCTCATCCTCAATCAATGCATTCATTGATCTCCTTGGCAATCTTAAGTGATTGAATTCCAATTCCTTGGTAATTCAATCTCTCAAATCTTGATCAATAGCCAATTCCTTGGTTAATTGCTCATGAGAAGAGATGAAGTATGGTCACTGATTATACCACATATATTTCCAAATCAAAGTGTTGGTAGGTTCTGAATATTGCCAGGTTCTGAAGTTCAAACTTACTGTCTACCCCATACTATTATATATTTTTGGAAAGCTCTGGATGTCTACTTTCTAACGCCTTTGAAAGCGCATTATTTGGAGCTCTACAGCTCGAGTTACATTTCTTGGAAGGTGAAGAGGTCAGCTGGCCTTACTACAGGTTGATACCATGTTCATCTTTGCACATTCGGGGCAGGTTTTCTCCCTCAAATTTAGTGTCCACCATGTAGTGCCATATATTCTTAGAAAGCTCTAGAATCCTACTTTCCAATGCCATTGGAATCACCTCATTTGGAGTGTTGTGGCTCAAGTTATTCTTGTTTGAAGAAGGCATGGTCAGGTTGCCGGGTGAGATTTTTGCCTACGTTAATGTCCACGTTAGTGTAACTAACGTGGCCATTAACGTGGGTCCTTCTTTGCTTCGCAAACGTTAGTGGCGTTCACCTTTTCCACTAACGTTGGCGTTTCCCTTTCCTTCCACGTTAGTTCCCACATTAATATAACTAACGTGGAAGCTAACATGGGTGTTCTAGCCTTCGCAAACGTTAGTGGCATTCACTTTTTCCACTAACGTTGGCGTTTTCCTTTCCTTCCACGTTAGTTCCCACGTTAATGTAACTAACGTGGAGACTAACGTGAGTCTTCTTGCCCGTCGCTAACGTTAGTGGTGTTTACTTTTACCACTAACGTTCCATGCTCTCCTTCTTCAAAGTTAATGCCACTAACTTTCTCACTAACGTTGGGGCTTCTCTTTTCTTCCACATTAATGGCCACGTTAGTGGCACTAACGTAGCCACTAACATGGCTCTTCTCTGCTTCTTGTTACCTGAAATCAATCAAACAAAGTGCATCAAAGTCTTGCTCTTAATCATGGGATCATGCATCATCCATTTTATCATTCAATTCATGCATAATTCTCATGAAATCATTCAAAATTCACAATGTTTGCTTGAATCATGGTGTGAATGCATTTTCAACCAAATACTTGCTTATTTCCTAAGAAAATGCATGAAACCAACCTAAAGCATACAAAAAATGGCTAGTAAAACTAGCCATGATGCCCTGGCATCACAACACCTAACTTAAATCTTGCTTGTCCCCAAACAAGAAAAGAACTATGCACAAAGAATTCTCTTAATTGGAGTGTATTGAAGAATTGCTTATGATGCCTTAGTGGGTGAAGTGAATAAGTGACAGTGGGGTTAACTCTAATTTGTATGCTTATGCAAGGATTCCAGTGCTCATTAGTCCTTACATTTTGGAAGTCTTAGATCTTAGGACTTTCATTCAAATGATATTATGGAATCCTCTTTATAGATTGTCACCTTTGAAGCAGCACTTATTTTCTAGCATTTTTCTTTTCTTTTTGTATCTTGGCCTTGACTCTAGGTATCATGTCTCAAAGCGGCTTTTTAGGATAAGCTTTCAATCAATACTCCCAAACCAGTTGGTCTAAGGTATTAGGTGTTGAAGCACCCCTTAGGATATACTTGCTCAAGCCTCTCTCATTGACACGAATCCACCACAAGCATTTAACTAGGACAATAACTCTTTGAGTTCTTGTTTCTTTCTTTTTCTTCCTAGTAATTGATGCTCAGAGCCTTGGGCTTGTTCTTTGTTTTTCTTATTCTTTTGTTTTCTTTTGTGACTGCTTCTTGGATCAATAGATGTTTGAGAAATTTCAAGGAGAAGTTCTATCCTAGCGAGTCTCTCTTCTTCTCTACTTTTTTTGAGTTCTTCAATGATGAGTTCCATCCTAGCAAGTCTATCTAAAGGAGGTTGGGTAGGTTGTAATGGTTGGTCAGAGTTGGCTTGTGAATGGAATTGGTTGTTTTGTGGTTGTGTGTTCTGAAAGTGGTATGACTCTTGTGGGTAGTGGATTGAGTTTTGTGGATGGTGAAATGTACTGTATGGATTTGGGATAGACTTTTGTGCTGAGGCATACTCAAATGATGAAGAATTTAGGCATGTAAAACTTGGAGGTGCAGTTGGATAATTGAGAGGTGATAGCTCTTGATGAATGGGGTATGAATGAGTGGAATATCTTTGATTTTGATCTTCCCAGTCACAACTTGAGTAGTGATCAATTTCACCAAAATATGGACCATTTTGTGGCTCTGGAAAGTACCCCATTTCATGTTCCTGATACTCCCACCCACCATGCGCATAGTAAAGTGAATCATTCTGTGGTGGTGGAGAGTTTCCCATGAAATTTGATTGACTAAAATATGATGGATGCTCTTTTCTTTCCTGCAGAAAGCTCTGTCTCAAACAATAATCACCAAAAGAAATTGGTATCTCCATTGTCACAGATGAGAAAATTTCCAGTGAGGCAATATCACAAACAGTTAGTCAGCAAAAGAAAATAAAGAAACAAAAGAAAACAAAGACAAAAGAGAAGTGTCTAATCTAGTAAATCAATCAACCGGTAGTTTGTTAATCACGATTAATCCCCAGCAACGGCGCCATAAACTTGATGCACGGAAAACTTGTCTCTCAACAAATTTTCCTTCGGCAAGTATACCGAATTATCTTCAAGTAATAACTCACAAAAGAGTGAGGTCGAATCCCACAGAGATTAACGGATTAAGCAATTAATGGTTGATTGATTATTCTAGTTAGACGAATCATTAAAGAGTGATGAGCAACAGGAAAAGTAAATGGCACAAAAGTAAAGAAAGAGATAAAGTGCAGAAAAATAAAATGGCAAGAAAAGTAAATGTAAGAACTAAAAATAAAATGAACATTGGGATCAAGAGATGTTGCAATCCTCCGGATCAAGTTCATTCTTATCTCTTTATCAATCAATGCATTCATTGATCTCCTTGGCAATCTTAAGTGATTGAATTCCAATTCCTTGGTAATTCAATCTCTCAAATCTTGATCAATAGCCAATTCCTTGGTCAATTGCTCATGAGAAGAGATGAAGTATGGTCACTGATTATACTACATGTATTTCCAAATCAAAGTATTGGTAGGATTATATGTCACTATATCCATCCAAACCCCAATTTGGTCCAACATGAGAAAGCATTTCTAGCATGATCTCTTCATTCCTCTTCCAAGGTTCAGAAGAGATCCAAGTATGAATAGCTTCTTTTCCAAGACAACTATCCAATTGGATGAATATTGAAAGCTTTCTAGTAAAATCAAGAGAAAAGAAAGAAGAAGAATAATGAAAACTATTATTGATCCATCAAATTACAACAGAGCTCCCTAACCCAATGAAAAGAGTTAGTTGATCATTGCTCTACCAAAATAGAAAAGAAAGAAAGTGCAGAAAAGTAAAGAGGAAGATTAAAACTAAAATTGAAACTTCAAAATTCATAAATGAAAAGTACAAAGAAAAGAAAAAGAAGGAAAAGTGTGTGAGGGGAGGGAGTCCGAAGACCCCTCTTCAATCCCTCAATTCCAGTGTTTCCGTCCCGTTTGAGTCCCCCTTGAATGTAAAAACTAAGGCTCTTATATAGGCTCTCCTAAATTACAAAATGACATTAAAAGTAAATTACAATTAAATGAGAATTCCTATTCTAGATGCTTCTTGTGGCCTTGATTGGTTGACACTTGTGGGCTTTCTTGCTTGAGCTTTGAAGTGGACTTGAGAGAGAAGTGAATCAAATTGAGGTCCAAGGTGACTTGGCATTATTGCTGCCATTAGCCATACTAACGCTACAAGTGTGGCGTTAGTGCTAAAGTTAGTGTGGCTAACGTCACACTTGCTACCCAGTTGGTGTTTTGGGGCTTAAAAGATGCCTCTGGTTTGTACTCTAATTTCATGCCCACTTTAGAGTATTATATATCGTTTGAAAGCTATGAATGTCAGCTTTCTAACGCAACTAGAATCACCTCAATTGGACCTCTGTAACTCAAGTTATGATCCTTTGAAGTGGACAAGGTCGCTAGCATAGTCGCTAGCGTTACTGGAAAACGTGAGTCACAATAACGTTAGCGATTAGGGGATGAATATTGCCAGGTTCTGAAGTTCAAACTTACTGTCCACCCCATACTATTATATATGCTTGGAAAACTCTGGAATCCTACTTTCCAATGCCATTGGAATCACCTCATTTGGAGCGTTGTGGCTCAAGTTATTCTTGTTTGAAGAAGGCATGGTCAGGCTGTCGGGTGAGATTTTTGCCTACGTTAATGTCCACGTTAGTGTAACTAACGTGGCCATTAACGTGGGTCCTTCTTTGCTTCGTAAACGTTAGTGGCATTCACCTTTTCCACTAACGTTGGCGTTTCCTTTTCCTTCCACGTTAGTTCCCACGTTAATGTAACTAATGTGGAAGCTAACGTGGGTGTTCTAGCCTTCACAAACGTTAGTGGCATTCACTTTTTCCACTAACGTTGGCGTTTTCCTTTCCTTCCACGTTAGTTCCCACGTTAATGTAACTAATGTGGAGACTAATGTGGGTCTTCTTTCCCGTCACTAACGTTAGTGGTGTTTACTTTACCACTAACGTTCCATGCTCTCCTTCTTCAAAGTTAATGCCACTAACTTTCTCACTAACGTTGGGGCTTCTCTTTTCTTCCACATTAATGGCCACGTTAGTGGCACTAACGTAGCCACTAACGTGGCTCTTCTCTGCTTCTTGTTACCTGAAATCAATCAAACAAAGTGCATCAAAGTCTTGCCCTTAATCATGGGATCCTGTATCATCTATTTTATCATTCAATTCATGCATAATGCTCATGAAATCATTCAAAATTCACAATGTTTGCTTGAATCATGGTGTGAATGCATTTTCAACCAAATACTTGCTTATTTCCTAAGAAAATGCATGAAACCAACCTAAAGCATAGAAAAAATGGCTAGTAAAACTAGCCATGATGCCCTGGCATCAATGAAGCACCCCTCAGACCTACTAACTCAAGCCTCTCCTCAACACATATACATCACAGACACTTGGCTCACAATTCAATTCTAGAGGCATTGATGCCCAACACCTCTTTGGGTTACTAAATGCTTTATAACTAGGTTGCTCTTGATAGTGGACTTTCGGTTGATAATCCCGGGTTAGTTAACCCAAGTTACCAAGTGTTAAAACACTCCTTAGAACCTATTTATCCGAGCAGATCCTAGTACAGAAGCACCACAGGCATGAGTCTTAAGCGTTGAGCTATTGGTGTCTAGCTTATTCTTTGTTTTTTTTTCTCTTTATTGCCAACATTGGTGCTAGCCGTTGGTGGTCCAACTTTGCCACCAACGTTGGCTTTTCTTCCCTACTTTCTTCCAAGGATATTTATTCACAAAGATTTCACATATTGTAGCCAAGTGCATGTTAAAAAGGGACATTCTACCTTTCATTTTTATTAGTGAGCTTGCTAAACAATCAAAGATATACCGCCACTAATCCTTATTCTAATTTCCACCAAATTGGACAATTTTATTTTCTGTTTCAAACATTTTCTTTTATTCATGTGAAAAGGGACAAAGCATACATTCAAGTAGGATGCAAATGAAGCAAGCAATTAGACTAGCACACTTGAATGACAATTAAAGAAAACAAACAAAAGGAATGTAAATAAAGGTAAACTGATCAGAAGGGGTATAATTCAACTTCCAACTAAAGCACTTCAAATCAGAGGGAATTAAGTAACAATACAACCTCTTGGTGGTGTCTTCTAGCTCTCCCTTTGTCATCATCATCCATAGCTTTATCTTCTTCTTTGTGTCCTTGGATGATGGTGCATAGTTCTTCCAAGAGATTGATTGAATTCCTGCAAAGTTATTGGAAGTTGCTTGTTCCCCAAGCACTTGAAAGATGGTTAGCATGCATGAACACTTGTAGGCTTTTGAACTTACTTTAGTGTGTGAACACCAAACTTAGTTCCTTGCCAATGTCTCTTATGCATCAGATTAATCACATACATGAAACCTTGTGCTTTTATTAAAGAAAAGCTAGCTATAAACTAAAAGTTTGAGCAACCGTCAAGAAATTTCCCTGATTGTTTCGGAGTTTATGACTCATGATGCTTCTTGGAGGGTTGTTATGTGTTTCTTGAGATCTAAGATGGAACACCAAACTTAAAATCACACATTCACCCTTTTTATACTCATTTTGGTGTGCAACACCAAACTTAACTCCTTGCAATACAGGGAAATCTTGACGTTTTATTGAAACAACTAGGAAAGAAAACTACCTTTGGTTGGGTTGCCTCCCAACAAGCGCTTCTTTATCGTCATTAGCTTGACGTCCTTCATTCTTGTTTAACCTAGTTCATGAATGCTCTCCTCCTTGTTCCAAGGCCCTCCCAGGTAATGCTTAGCTCTCTGCCTATTTGCTATGAATATGTCCTTTGTAGCTTCATTCAAAATTTCAAGGCTTCCATATGGGAAAACCTTAGTCACCAGATAAGGACCAGTCTATTTAGACTTGAGTTTCTCAGGAAAAATCTTGAGCCTAGAGTTGTATAATAACACATGCTGTCGATGAGAGAACTTTTGCGTGGTCTAGAAATTTGCGGATAAATCCTCGTTGCAAGTATAGTTTCTAAACCTTCAAAAGTCCTTTCATACAAACGTTTTGGGTGTCACAAGTAACAAACCCCTTTAGAAATTGTTAACCGAGTATTCAAACCTCGGGTCGTCTTCTCAAGGAACTGCGAGGAAGTGTGTTCTTATTATTGGCTATAAAGGTTGTAATCGGGGTTTAGAAGATGAGAAGCAAGTAATTTAAATGACAAGTAAAGTAAATGGCAATTAAAATAAATAAATACTATAAGGCAAACTTTTGGCAAGGTAAGAGAAGTCGGAGGTCCAACGTAGTTATCTCTCTCAACTATGATGAAAGTTGAATCTAAACTCCACTTGGTCAACCTTTACTAGGGCAAAGAAAAGTTAGGGGACTAATTAAATTGACCTTTGAATCCTATTTATTTCCTAAGAAAAGGCTGGGATTGCTTAAGTTCAGCTCAATTAGCAAGATAACGATTATCAATTATGTTGAGTTTAATAACTGTTGAGTTACTAAATTCTTAACCAGAACCAAAAGGGGAAGAAGTAAAATTGCTGGAATAATAAAAATATCCTTAGATAGGAAGCAATGGCAACTTGAATCAAGAGAACAATCATAAACTGAAAATACCTCAAATATCATTAATTCAAATAACTGTCTGTAACATGGAAGAATTATTAGATCAAATTATAATAATCAATTCAAATGTTGGAATAAATAAATAAAAGTAAAACTAAAATAAAAGAACATTAAACCTGGGATCCAGAGTTACTCTTAAAACAAGAAGAAATCCTAAATCCTAAAAGAGAGAGAGAGAAGATCTCCCTCTCAACTAAATCTAAATCATTGAAAGGTAAAAATATGCGAGCTCTCTCTGAATGGATGCATTCCCACACTTTATAACCTCTGGTCTATGCTGTCTGTACTTGGATCTGGGCCAAAAAGGGCTTCAAAATTTACTGCGGGCGTATTTTGTAATTTCTGGTGCGTGGCCTCTGTCACGTGTCCGCGTGGGTCATGCGGTCGCGTCATATGGAGCTTTTCCTTTCCACGCAGTCGCGTCAGTCATGCGGCCGCGTCGCTGCTGATTCGTGCTTGGCACGCGATCGTGTCATCCATGCGATCGCGTGAATACCAATTTCCTTCAAGGCTCCATTTTGCTTTCTCCTTCTATTTTTGTATGTTTCCTTTATCATCCTTTAAGTCATTCTGCCTTAGAAAATCTGAAACTACTCAACACACTAATCACGGCATCGAATGGAAATAAAGGTAATTAAAATAATTAATTTTTAAAGCTTAGGAAACATGTTTTTCACAATATGACATAATAGGGAAGGAAAGGTAAAACCATGCAATTAATGTGAATAAGTAGGTGAAGAGTTGAATAAATCACTCTAATAAGCACAAAAGAACTCATGAAATATGGGTTTATCAACCTCCCCACACTTAAACACTAGCATGTCCTCATGCTAAATCCAAGGTAAATAATTAAGGTTAAAGTGATGGAATGTTATGAAATGCAACCTATGCTAAATGCATCTACCTAATGAGTCATGAAATTCTAATTCATCCACTCATATATAAAGCCTACATGTAGTCAAATTTTTTTACATTCTCAAGGAGATATATATACATATATAGCTAACCCTCAAATAATAAAGCAAATGAGATGAGGAAAAAAAAAACTTGCAAGACAATCAGAGATAAATGTTAATGAGCTTTTGAACCTTCACTGAATTTTGTGTTTTCTCTCTAATCACTCAGTGTTTGTTGGGTTAATCACTCTATTCTTCTTTTTATTCTTCCTTTCTATAACCTTGTTTTTCGTCAAACCAATCAACAATTATAGAACATAGTCATACCAAAACTCATGAGGTCTTTAATTAAGGTTGTAATGGGGTCAAGGCAAAGGGTAAGGATATATGTATAAGGCTAAGTGAGCTAATAAGTGAATCCTTAATTAGACTAAGATCTCACCTAACATACATACTTAGTAAAACAATGCTTCTTTACCTATTCTCCCTATTTTCTCGCTTTTGATGTCACATGCTCATGTTTCAATTCTTATTTTTATCTCATGTGCATTGCTTTTTATTTTGCATTGGGGAATTCTTTTTTTGTATCCCCTTATTTACATACTTGAAAACTAACTTTTTTTTTTTGAATACGCATGGTAATTTTAATTAATTTGAATTTTCATGAGCCTGCTTCCCAAAATTTTTGAGTTTGCTTTATTCTTTTTAATTTTTATATCTTTTGTCTTTATCAACTATGTTCCCAATAAGTTTCCCACATTTTACTCTATTTATAATTTTCTATCTTAAGCTAACCAAGGATTCACTTGGGATTTTCTTTTATTTTTCTGCTTAAGGCTAGTAATTTGGCTAAAATAGAATAAGGGGGTTTTAAAAAGCTCAAAGGGGCTAACAAAGGTGATGTAAAAGGTAGGCTAATTTGGGATAAGTGAGCTAAAATCAAATGATGGCCTCAATCATTATTTTGAGATGTACCTATATTCTATAATCGGACATATAGACTAAAACAAAGTAAAGAACACCAGAATAAGAAAGAAGGTTGGGACACACAGGAATAAAATTATGGTTTGAATGTAACCATACAGTTAAGCTCAAAACTCACCGGCTATGTGTTCTCTAGCTGAAAAATCATTTATCACTTATGTATGTCATGCAGGTTTAGTTAAAAATTCTCATTATTCTCTTATAAAGTAATTTAGGGTAGCCTTTGAAGTTTTAATGTTTCTCCTTGATGAAATGTTGTCAGTTTAACTACATCATGTAATGCTATATATACAAGGGTTTATGGATCTAAATCTATTATGTTAAAGTTCCTAGCTTACTCTTTTTTTTATATTTGTCAATTTAAACTAAGCTATAATTAAGCTATCTTATGTAAAAAGGGTAAACTATACTAATTGATCCACTAATAAGTTAGAATTGCAAACTAAACTAAATAACTAAAATAAACTAAATAACTAAAATATGAACAAAAAAATGCAAAATGCAGAAAATAGAGTAAAATACACAAGTAGCAATATATAAGTACTCAGAAAATAACAATAAAAGAAAAAGAGAAAAATACAGAAAAATATCCAAAATAAAAGAAAAAGTATGTAGTAGTTCACCAAAATAAACGCTAGAGATGGCGACCTCCCCACACTTAAAAGGAAGCATCGTCCCCGATGCTCAATCAAGCCGGGTGTGAAGGAGTGTCATCACTGGTAGGGATGGTAGCTGGGGTCTCTGTGGTGGTGGTGGGCTAAGAGTTTGGCTGCTGTAGAGGGGGAACTGACTGGATCGGGATCTCCGGATCTGCAGACTCAAGCTGATGTGGGGCCTCCTGCTGTGGTGTAGCGTGCTCTGTGCCTGCCTGCTGATGAGGCTCCTCCTCGTGCTCATCCTCCACTTCCTCTGATGGCTCTGATGGTGTGTCGAGCTCGGAGGGGATGTCGGCGCCCTGTCTAATCATCAGCTTCAGATGGGAATAGCGTCGTCTGTTGCGGCGCTCCAATCTCTCATACCGGCGCCTATTACGGCGCTCCATCTGATCAAGCTGGCGGAATAGACGGTGCACGAGGCGATAAACCGGCTCAGAGGCGGGTGGAGGTGCAGTGGTGGCAGCAGGGGCAGCTGGGGCAGCTGTGGATGAAGAGGGTCCAGCAGACGGAGGGGCTGTCTCATCAGTAGCAGTGACAGGTGGTGTTCTGTAGCCCAAAGCATGGAAGTTCCTGCTGTGAGGAATGATCTTCCTGCAGTCCGCTGCTGGTGGTCGCTCATCGGCATCCTCCCAAGGCACATCAGCCTGACGGCCTAGCCGTGTAACCAGGTAAGGAAAGGGGAGGGTGCCTCGGACGTGGACCCTGGCCATATAATGCCGGATAAAACGAGGCAAGTACAGGTCCTTACCCTCCAGCACACACCAGAGGAGGGTGATCATGGCAACCGGGATCTCAGTCTCATGAGTACTCAGCATCACATAGTTGCTCAAGATCTGATGCCATAGCCGAGCCTCATCATTCAAGTGTACTCTCTTGATCCCTCGAGGCATAGTGGTGTCCTGACCCATCTCCCAAGGAATAGCAGGGTCGAGAGCTATCCGTGCCTTCACAGCATCCCAATCAAACCGCATCTGGCCCATGTCCTCCTCAACCTGTGCATAACCATCTGGTTGATCGGACTTGGCTGGGAGCTGGAGAATGGTCTCTATGGCCTCCTCAGTGACCAGAATTTGCTTTCCCCTCAGGTTCACTGCATCTAGGGTAGTAAGGTAGTAGTTGCAATAAAATTCCCGGACCCAAGATGCATTGACCTCTATCAGTGGTCTCTCCAGAAAGAACCAGCCCCTTTGCTTGATTTGCTCAGTGGTGTATTGCTGGAGGGCTTCTGGAATCTTCAAGGTACGTTCCAGATATAGATTTCTGGAGTTTGCAAAAGTCGGGTACTTCAGCTTACAGTACCGGTTTGCAAATTTTATAGGATCAGTCGAAGGGAGCAGCTGGTCAGCTTTTTCCTGCTGTGTGAAGTTCTTCTCCCGCCATGAGGAATTGTGCATTAGAGCAATGATGGACTGGGAGGAATCTCTGCGCTTGCGCTTGCCAGTAGCCTTGCCTTTGCCTTTCCTTTGTGAGGCAGACATCCTGAAAAACAGAAAACCAGGAAATGGATAAAATAGGAAAGCAAATAGGTAATTTTAACAAAGGAAACTCAAAGCGGTAAGGGAGAAATAGAATAAGAAAAATGAGTAATTGAAATGTGATTGAATTAATGTTAAATGGAAAGAAAAATCAATATGCCATAGTGAGAAAGTTAGAGGAAGTAAAAGTAATAAAAAAAGAGATCAGGAGGGTTAGTATGGTAAAAAGAAATTAGTAAATTAAGATTAGTGAGTTAGGAAAGTAAGTGGCATAGAAAAATTCCATATAACAAGGATTCACAGGTAAGAATAGAAGTACTCATAATCGAATAAAGGAAACAGGGTGATGCTGATTCGAATAGAAATAAAGAAATCAGAAATTGGAATCAGTGAATCACAAATGCAGGTTATGAACCAGGAAATCAAAGAGGATAAGAAAGTGGCCCTAGCATTCATGAAATGGTTTAGGGAAAACAGAGTAAAACAGAGTTGCCAAACCAAAACAAGAATGAAAATAATTTTAAAAAAAATTTGGGCAGCATTCCGGCTAAAATTGGATTATCCCAGAAAATAAACAGCAATCATATCAGTTCATATGAATTAAAAAAATCAAGCTGCATGTACATAGATATAAAATAAACATAAAAACTCAAAATAAACAGTAGCAACATACAAGAAAGCAGCATATGAATCATGATTATAGCAGCAACAGATTTTGCACATAGGATAAAACAGAAGTAAGAACAGTGCAAGTAAACATACCTAGATCCACTAACCACAGCCTAAGCTATCTAACAACCTAAAAATCCACTACAACATGCAAGTCTACCTATCCTAATCATGAACATAAACGGAATAAAAAAATATAGAAAAGTGACGAACGGATAAAAAGGTTGCGTGTTGCGGAACCTGGTAAGCGGAAGGGGTGGAACAGGGAAGAAGGTGACTGCGGCGGCGTCCGGCGCGGTGGTGGTGCACGGCGTCGCAGTGGCTGCTGATGGGGGCAGTGGCGGCGAGGGTTTTGGGTTGGTGATAGAAGAAGGGGGGTGCGGTTGGGTGGCGGAGAGAGAGGGGGGCGCGGCTGGGTGGCCGGCGGTGGGGGGCGGTGGTCGCGGAGGCAGTGGTGGAGAGGGGAGGATAGAGGAGGAAGGGAGAAGAAGGGGGGAGGGGGTTGGGGCGGCGGCGTACGGGGTGGCGGCGGCGTCTGGTTGGCCGGCGGTGGCGGCTGGGTGGTGCTGGGTGGTGGTTGGAGGGAGAGGGAGTAGAGAAAGAAGAGGGTTGGGGGTGGGGGGCTCGCGACTGATAGGGTTCGCGGGCTGGGGGGTTATATTTTCGAATCCACGCGGTCGCGTGGTTGGGACGAAAATGGGAGTGATGCGATCGCGTGGGGTGCGCGATCGCATGAGAGGGGGGGAAGAAGGGTGACGCGATCGCGTGGGTCGCACGATCGCGTCGCTGGAATTTGTGCTAAATGCACGACTCCAGCGCCGTTTTAGCGCAACTCTCTGTCTCCTTTTGGGGTGATGTGCAATCCATGCGACGCGATCGCGTCGCTCACGCGGTCGCGTGGGATTGGTATTGTGCAAGTGACGCGGTCGCATGGGGCATGCGATTGCGTGTGCCAATTTGTGTGAAACGCACAGGGGCCGCACGATTCCAGCCTAACTTTCTGTTCGTTGGATCCTTACGCCGATATATATATCACGCGGCCGCGTGGGTCACGCGGTCGCACGGGTGGTGTTTTCCGCGATATGACGCGATCGCATGGGGCATGCGGTCGCGTCATGCATCCCTCTTTTTTTTTTTTAATGCATGAGCGTGCCACTTGAAGGATTAGGCGTGGCACGCCAAGCTGGAAATGAAGGGCACGTGACACACCAGAAAAGTGCCAGCCACACGCCAGCTGAGAAGTCATGCTTATTGAGTGTTTTCTTTTCACTCCAAAATGTAATTTTCCTTTTTCACTTTTGTAATTCTTTTATTTTACTAAGAGTAGTATAAATACCCCCAAGGAGTATTGAAGAAGGGGGTTAAGCAGTCAGTTTTAGATCCACTTTTACACCTCACTTTTGAGTACTTTTTGAGCTATGAGTAGCTAACTTCCCTCTCATTGAGAGAGGGAGATCTGTTGTACTTGATGGATTGATGATAGTGAAATCCTTCTTCTCTTCATCTTCTCTTTGATTTGCTGGAAGGAATTTCATTCTTAATGCTTAGTATTCAATTATCTTAGGAAAGAGATTGAATGCAATTGGGTTTCATGGGAACCTTGGGAAAGGAAACATGAATCCATGCTTGAAATCCCTTCTCACACTAGAGTAGAATCTGGGTTTTGGTGTTTGGATATGTGACATATAATCCTCCCTCTACTTGGAGCTATAATGGTGTGTGGTATAATTAGGGACCAAGCATATCTCTCTTCATGAGTAATTAGACCAAAGAATTGGCTATTGATCAAGATCTGAGAGACTGAGTCACCAAGAAATTGGGGCTCAATCAATCATGATTGCCAAGAGGTCAATGAGTTGCATGATTGAAGGGGATATAAGCTAGATTCGATCTAAAGAGACAATATCTCCTAATCTCAATGAATTTCCCCATTTTTATCTATCCATTTCTTTACAGCTTATTTTTACATTCAGCAATTCCCCATTCCCATTTACATTCAAGTCATTTATGATTCTGCCCTTTACTTTCTGCCATTTATATTTCTGCACTTTATTGCTTTTCTTTATATTCTAGTCATTTACATTTATGTCATTTACAATTCTACACTCTACAATCCTATTGATCCGCTTGACTAATTCATCAATTGATTAAAACTGCTCGAATTTGCCAATTTCTGTGGATACGATCCCACTCCACTATGGGTTATTACTTGACGATAATTTTGGTGTGCTTGCCAAAAGGACTAATTCACCAATTTTGAATGGGGTGTGAATTTCGGTCATCAGTCGTATCTCAAGGAATTACAGGGATGTATGATTTATTATTGGTTATGGAAAAAGGTATGTTTTTGGGTTTTTGAAATAGAGAACAAGTAATTTAAATGGCAAGAAAAATAAATTAATAATTATAAAGAAAACCCTTGGCAAGGTATGAGAACTGGAAATCCCATCCTAGTTATCCTTATCAGGTGTGATGAGAATTGTTTATCGCTCCCACTTAGTTAACCCTTACTAAATAAAGGAAAGTCAAGTGGACCAATCAATTTGATCCTCAAGTCCTAGTCAACTCTTGTGGAAAGACTAGATTAGAGCGATCCAAATCAATCAGTAATTCCCAATTCCCAATCAACTGCTGAGTTTGACAACTCAAGTGTCACCAATTACTTAACCAAAACCAAAAAGAGAGAAATCTAAATTAAATTAAAAGCATCATAAATAGAATAAAACAATCATAACTCTGAAATACCTCAAATTATATTAAATAGAATATTCAAATCTAACATGGAAAGATTCATAAGCCAATTTGGCAACATAAGTAATTAACAAGTAAAAGCATTAGAGTAACTAAAGGTAGAAGAGAACATAAAATTAAAGTTGGGAACATTAAACCTGAATTGGAGTAATAACTATAAAGTAAAAGGAATCCTAATTCTAAAACCTAAGAGAGAGGAGAGAACCTCTCTCTCTCTAAAACTACATCTAAATCCTAAAATTGCCTATTTTGAGTATTGTATGAATTGTTGTTATTGATTCCCCCATTCTCTGGCTTCTATTCTGTGTTTCTGGACTTCTGCAATTTTCTGCACATGGCGTCCGTCATGCCTGCGCGTGGGTCACGTGTTCGCGTCATTTGGAGTTTTTCTTTATCACGCGTACGCGTCAGTTGTGTTCTGCTCTAGGCACGCGTCCGCGTCGTCCATGTGTACGCGTCACTGCCATTTCGCGCTAGACACGCGTCCGCGTCATCCACGCGTGCGCGTCGCTGCCTTTTCTTCAAAACTCCATTTTTGTGCTTTCCTTCCATTTTTGTATGTTTCCTTTCTGTCCTCTAAGCCATTCCTGCCCTATGAAGCCTGAAAATACTTAACACACAGATCACGGCATCGAATGGTAACAAAGGATAATTAAATTTAATATTTTTAAAGCATAGGGAACATGTTTTCTCATATATCATAAAATAAGGAAGGAATTATAAAACCATGCAATTCATATGAATAAGTGGGTGAAGAATTGATAAAAAAATACTTAATTGAGCACAAGATGAATCATAAAATAAGGGTTTATCAACCTCCCCACACTTAAACAATAGCATGTCCTCATGCTAAATCGAAGAGAAAAGAATGAAGGTAAAATGGTGGAATCTTATGCAATGCAATCTATTCTAAATGCAAGCTACCTAAATGAATCATGCAATTCTAATTATTATCCACCTATATATATAAAGCTTATATGTGGTTAAATTGAGTTAAAGTTTTCAAAGAATCATTTATGCACAATAAAAGGGTCAAGCCATATTAGAATATGTTCACAATTGAGTTGAGTTAACCAAAAGATTGACAAACTTGCAAGACAAGAGATAATTAAACATGGATATATGGAATTGAGTTATTGAACCCTCACTGAATTTGTGTTTACTCTCTAATCACTCAGTGTTTGGGGTTAATCACTCTATTCTTTTCTAGTCATGCTTTCTAAAACTTTGTTCTTCATCTAACCAATCAACAAATATATAATGTATACATGCAAACATCATGAGGTCTTTTTCAAGGTTGTAATGGGGCTAAGATAAAGGTGAGGGTATATATATATGGCTAAGTGAGCTATAAATTGAATCCTTGATTAGTCTAAGATCTCACCTAACATATACATACTCTATACATTTTTAAAATTTGCCTAGCTTCCCATAATTTTCCCACTTTCTTATCACATACTCATGTACCGCTTTTATTTTTGATTTTATCCCATGTGCATTGATTTTTCTATTAAACTTAATAATGGGGTGATGTTGTCCCCTTATTTATTTATTTAATTAAAAGGTTTTTTTTTAAAACATAAACACGACATATATCAATGCACATGGTATTTTAATTTAATTTGGTTTCACATGAGCATGCTCCCAAATTTCTGATTATTTTATTAATTTAATCCTTTCTTATCAACCCATGTTCCCACGTTTTCCACACTTAGTGGATACACAATCTTTATCTTAAGTTAACCAAGGATTCAACTTGGGATTTATAATTTGTTTTCTCGCTTAAGGTTAGTGATGTGGTTATAAAACAGAAGGGGATTAAAAGGCTCAAGGGGGCTAACAAGGGTGACATAAAAGGGTAGGCTTATTTGGGGTAAGTGAGCAAAGATAAATAATGGCCTCAATCACATGCAAGTATGTAAATACATTCTATATTGGACATATAGACTGAAACAAAGTAAAGATTGCAAGCATAGAAAAGAAGGGCGAAACACACAGAAATAAAAATTATGGTTAAATGTAACCATACAATTAAGATCAAAAACACACGGGTTGTGTGTTTTCTGGCTCAAAAATCATATATCAGTTATGTATATCATGCAAGTAGAAATCAAGGGTTTCCATTCAACTCAATGTGAATCTTAGAATGGCTCTTATAAAAATGAGTATTTTTCTTGAAAAAAGTTGTCAATTAACTCACATTTATTGCTATATATATATATATATATATATAGTATGTGTGGATTGTTGTGATTCTGAAAAGCTAAAGTTTCTAGTTTACTCTTTTTTATTTTCAAGTAAACTAAGTTATCGTATGCTAAAAGGGTAAATTAAACTAATTAATCCATATTTTCTATATCACAACTAATAAGCTAAAAGTGCAAACTAAACTAAATATCTAAGATATATATAAACCAAAGTGTGAAATATAATAAAATAAACAGAAATACAGTAAAAGAAAAATGCACAAGTACTGAAAGACAAATAAGATAAAATAAAATAAAATACAGAAAATAAACAAAATAGGATAAAAAGAGTTCGAAAGTGGTTCACCAAAAATAAAGTTCGCCAGAGATGGCGACCTCCCCACACTTAAATAATAGCATCGTCCTCGATGCTCAGTCAAGCTGGGTGTGAGGAAGTGGCATCTCCGGGAGGATGTGCTGCTGGTGTCTCGGTGGTGGCCTGAGGGTCTACAGTCTGTATGAGGGTCGGAGGGTCTGCCTGCTGAAGCGGAGGCTCTGTCTGTAGAGGGACCTCTGGATCTGCTGGCTATATCTGCAGAGGCTCCTCATGCTGGGATTCTGCCTGCTGAGATGCTCTCTGTTGGTGCTCTGCACGTTGGTGCACGAAATTGTGATCTCTAACAATGGCGCCCAAAACTTGGTACACACAATCTTAATCTCAACTCTTTTTTACAACTCCGTATAACTAACCAGCAAGTGCACTGGGTCGTCCAAGTAATACCTTACGTGAGTAAGGGTCGATCCCACGGAGATTGTAGGCTTGAAGCAAGCTATGGTCATCCTTGTAAATCTCAGTCAAGCAGATTCAAATGGTTATGATGTTTTGATAATTAAAATATAAATAAAATATAAAATAAGATAGAAATAATTATGTAATTCATTGGTGGGAATTTCAGATAAGCGTATGAAGATGCTTTGTTGCTTCTGAACTTCTACCAACCATGCGTTACCTCCTTCCATGGCAAGCTGTATGATCCTCTCGGATGAAAACAAATCCATATGAGCTGTCACCGCATGGCTAATCATCTGTCGGTTCCCGCTAGCGTCGGAATAGGACCATTGTCCTTTTGCACACTGTCACTTATGCCCCACATTCGCAGGTTTGAAGCTCGTCACAGTCATCTCTTCCCAGATCCTACTCAGAATACCACAGACAAGGTTTAGACTTTTCAGATCCTGGATCCTACTCGAAATACCACAGACAAGGTTTAGACTTTTTGGATCCCAGGAATGCTGCCAATGGTTCTAGCCTATACCACGAAGGTTCTAATCTTAGATTAGAAACCCAAGAGAATATACTCCAGCTGTCGTTCGATGACTACGTTGAACATCATGTAGATCGCTTTGTGGTTATCAGGCACGCGACCTTGGCTAAGTGAGTAACAAAGATTGGGTGATTGTCACGGGTCACCCATTCATTATGACTTAACTGAACTAAGTACGAGAGTATATCTTGGAGAAGAAGTAGGCGTGAATTGAATAAAAAACAGTAGTAATTGCATTAATTCATGAAGAACAGTAGAGCTCCACACCTTAATCTATGGGTGTAGAAACTCCACCGTAGAAAATACATAAGTGAAAGGTCTAGGCATGACCGTGAGGCTAGCCTCTAAACGTGTACAATATGGTAAAGGTCTAAAGATAAAATTCCGAACATAAAATAAATCCCTAAAAGTAGTTTTTATACTAAACTAGTAACTAGGGTTTACAGAAAATGAGTAACTAAGTGCAGATAGTGCAGAATTCCACTTTCGGGGCCCACATGGTGTGTGCTTGGGCTGAGCATTGAAGCTTTTTCGTACTTAGGCTGTTCCTGGAGTTAAACGCTAGCTTTGGTGCCAGTTTGGGCGTTTAACTCCAATTCTGGTGCCAGTTTGGGCGTTTTACGCAAAGATGATTTAGGCTGAATTTGAACACCAGTTTGGGCCATCAAATTTCGGTCAAAGTATGGACTATTATATATTGCTGGAAAGCCCAGGATGTTTAATTTCCAACGCAATTGAGAGCGCACCAGTTGGGCTTCGGTAGCTCCAGAAAATCCACTTTGAGTGCAGGGAGGTCAGAATCCAACAGCATCTGCAGTCCTTTTTCAGCCTCTGAATAAGATTTTTGCTCAAGTCCCTCAATTTCAGCCAGAAAATACCTGAAATCACATAAAAACACACAAACTCATAGTAAAGTCCTGAAATGTGATTTTTGAATAAAGAATAATAAAAATATAATAAAAAGTAATTAAAACATACTAAAAACTATGTAAAAACAATGCCAAAAAGGGTATAAATTATCCGCTCATCACAACACCAAACTTAAATTGTTGCTTGTCCCCAAGAAAATGAAAACAAAATAGGATAAAAGAAGAGAATATACAATGAATTCCAAACTTATCAATGAAAATTAGTTTCAATTAGATGAGTGGGACTTGTAGCATTTTTGCCTCTGAACAGTTTTGGCATCTCTCTTTATCGTTTGAAGTTCAGAATGATTGGCATCTATAGGAACTCAGAATTCAGATAGTGTTATTGATTCTTAGTTTAGTATGTTGAATCTTGAACACAGCAACTTTATGAGTCTTGGCCGTGACCCTAAGCATTTTGTTTTCCAGTATTACCACCGGATACATAAATGCCACAGACACATAACTGGGTGAACCTTTTCAGATTGTGACTCAGCTTTGCTAGAGTCCCCAGTTAGAGGTGTCCAGAGCTCTTAAGCACACTCTTTTTGCTTTGTACCATGACTTTAACCGCTAAGTCTCAAGCTTTCACTTGACACCTTCACGCCACAAGCACATGGTTAGGGACAGCTTGGTTTAGCCGCTTAGTCCATGATTTTATTCCTTTGGGCCCTCCTATCCATTAATGCCCAAAGCCTTAGATCCTTTTTACCCTTGCCTTTTGGTTTAAAGGACTATTGGCTTTTTTTGCTTGCTTTTTCTTTTTCTTTCTTTTATTTTTTTATTATTTTTTCGCATTGTTTTCTTTTTTTCGCATTTTTTCCTGCATGCTTTGTGTTCACTGCTTTTTCTTGGTTCAAGAATCAATTTAATGATTTTTCCGATTATCAATAACATTTTCCCTTTTTCATTATTCTTTCAAGAGCCAACAATTTTAACATTCATAAACTACAAATTCAAAAATATGCAATGTTCAAATATTCATTCAGAAAACAAAAGGTATTGTCACCACATCAAAATAATTAAACTAATTTCAAGATAGAATTCGAAACCGTGTACTTCTTGTTCTTTTGCAATTAAAACAATTTTTCATTTAAGAAAGGTGATGGATTCATAGGACATTCATAGCTTTAAGACATAGACACTAGACACTAATGATCATGTAATAAAGACACAAACATAGACAAAACATAAAGCATCAAAACTAAAAAAACAGAAAAATAAGAACAAGGAAATTAAAGAACGGGTCCACCTTAGTGATGGCGGCTAGTTCTTCCTCTTGAAGATCTTATGGAGTGCTTGAGCTCCTCAATGTCTCTTCTTTGCCTTTGTTGCTCCCCCCTCATGGCTCTTTGGTCTTCTCTAATTTCATGGAGGAGGATGGAATGCTCTTGGTGCTCCACCCTTAGTTGTCCATGTTGGAACTTAATTCTCCTAAGGAGGTGTTGATTTGCTCCCAATAGTTTTGTGGAGGAAAATGCATCCCTTGAGGCATCTCAGGGATTTCTAGATGAGAAACTTCCTCATGCTCTTATTGAGGTCCATGAGTGGGCTCTCTTTTTTGCTCCGTCCTTTTCTTAGTGATGGGCTTGTCCTCTTCAATGAGGATATCTTCCTCTATGGTAATTCCAGCTGAATTGCATAGGTGACAAATGAGATGAGGGAAGGCTAACCTTGCCAAAGTGGAGGGCTTGTCCGCCACCTTGTAGAGTTATAGGGATATGATCTCATGAACTTCTACTTCCTCTCTATTCATGATACTATGAATCATGATAGCCCGGTCTATAGTAACTTCAGACCGGTTGCTAGTAGGAATGATAGAGCGTTAGATGAACTCCAACCATCCCCTAGCCACGGGTTTGAGGTCAAGCCTTCTTAGTTGAACTGGCTTGCCTCTTGAATCTCTCTTCCATTGAGTGCTTTTCACACAAATGTCCCTAAGGACTTGGTCCAACCTTTGATCAAAGTTGACCCTTCTAGTGAAAGGGTGAGGATCTCCTTGCATCATTGGCAAGTTAAATGCTAACCTCACATTTTCCGGACTGAAATCCAAGTAATTCCCCCGAACCATTGTGAGCCAATTCTTTGGGTTCGGGTTCACACTTTGGTCATGGTTCCTAGTGATCCATGCATTAGAATAGAACTCTTGAACCATTAAGATTCCGACTTGTTGAATGGGGTTGGTGAGGATTTTCCAACCTCTTCTTCGAACTTCATGTCGGATCTCTGGATATTCACTCTTTTTAAGCTTAAAGGGAACCTCGGAGATCACCTTTTTCTTGGCCACAACTTCATAGAAGTGCTCTTGATGCACTTTTGAGATGAATCTCTCCATCTCCCATAACTCGGAGGTAGAAGCAATTGTCGTCCCTTTCCTCTTTCTAGAGGTTTTTCCGGCCTTTGGTGCCATTGATGGTTATGGAAAAATAAAAAGCTTTAGCTTTTCCCATACCAAATTTAGAAGGTTTGCTCGTCCTCGAGCAAAAGAAGAAATAAAGGGTTAGAAGAAGAAGAAATGGAGGAGATGGAGTGAGGGGAGTGGTTCGTCCAAGGGGGGAGAAGTGTTTGTGATGTGTAAAAGTTGAGGTAGTGAGGAGGGGTATTTAAAGTGTAAGAGAGAGAGGGATTTCGGTCATGTGGGGTTGGGTTTGGGAGGGAAATGGTTTGAATTTGAATGGTGAGGTAGGTGGGATTTAATGATAGATAGATGTGAGTAGTGAAGAGGTTATGGGGAGGAGGGTAGGATTTGATAGGTGAAGGGTATTTGGGGAAGAGTTTTAGTCTTCTGTTTGAGTTTAGTTTTATGTTTTAAGTTTGGTGTCAATTGCATGATTTTATTTTCCTTTCAATTTTTTGAATTATTAGTGTCTAAAATATAAAAATTTTTAAGTTTGGTGTCCTCTTTGTTTCTATTTTCTTAAAATTTATTCTTGGTGTTCATCTTGATCTTCAAAGTGTTCTTGGTGTTCATCTTGACATTCAAAGTTTTCCTGTTTGCTTTCTTAGTTTTGATCTAAAAATTCTAAGTTTGGTGTCATTTTATTGTTTTTCTCTTTCTTCATTATATTCAAAAATATCTTTTCTATTTATTTAATTGAATTTTCGAAAATTTCATTTAAAAATTCAGATTTCTATTTTAAATTTTATTTTATTTTATCTTATCTTAGTTTTAAAATTTCAAAATTCAAAATCTTTTTCAAAAATCATATCCAAAATTTTCAAATCTGTTTAATTCATCAGCCATTTTAGCATTCAAATTTTTTTATTTATTTTAATCTACTTTATTTTATTTTATTTTATTTTCGAAGCTTATTTTTCTAGTTCCCAATTATTTTATTTTCATTTCTTTTGAATTCGGTTAGCATTAAATAAATAAAATAAAAACAAAAATATTTTGATTTTTCTTTTTCTTTATTTTTATTTTACAATCTACAACATCTCCCTTTCTCCATCATGGATCTAAGTGGAAATGAACAGTCTAGAAGGACTCTGGGGTCATATGCTAACCCCATTACTACTGCATAAGGGAGTAGTATCTATATACCCCCCATCAGAACAAGCAGTTTTGAGCTAAATCCTTAACTCATTTTCATGGTGTAGCAAAATTTCCAGTATTTCAGTCTTCCACAGGAAGAACCTACTGAGTTTCTGGCACAGTTTTTACAAATTGCTGACACAGTACGTGATAAAGAAGTGGATCAGGATGTCTACAGATTATTACTATTTCCATTTGCTGTAAAAGATCAAGCTAAGAGGTGGTTAAACAACCAACCCACAGCAAGCATAAGAACATGGAAACAGTTATCAGACAAATTCCTGAATCAATATTACCCTCCAAAAGGGATGACACAGCTAAGGCTGGACATCCAAGGCTTTAAACAAGAGGATGATGAATCTCTTTATAATGCCTGGGAGAGGTACAGAGGGATGCTAAGGAAATGCCCCTCTGAAATATTTTCAGAGTGGGTACAGTTAGACATCTTCTACTATGGGCTTACAGAAAAAGTTCAAATGTCTCTAGAACACTCAGTTGGTGGATCTATACATATGAGAAAGACTATTGAATAGGCTCAAGAGCTCATTGATACAGTTGCTAGAAATCAGCATCTATACTTGAGTATTGAGTCCTCCCTGAAAGAAGAGGCTAAAGCAGTATCCACTGAACTTAGTCCTCAAGAACAAGTTGCTGAACTCAATCAGAAATTGCTTATTATAACAAAATAGTTCGCAGAATTCAAAGATATGCTCCAAGACACTAAAAATGCCAACCAAAATATGGAAGCACAATTGGATTAGACAAGACAGTAGCTATCTAAATAGATAACAGAAGAATGCCAAGCTGTTCAATTAAGGAGTGGGAAAACATTGAACGTATCAATCCAAGGTAGCAGGAAGCCAAGAAAGGAACAGCTAATAAAGGATAACCAAACCACTATCCAAAATCCCTCTGAGGATAGTAAGAGCCCAGAGAGGAATAATTCTGGCATTCAAATGCCAGAGAAGGGTGAAAAGGTGGCGTTAAACGCCCAAGGGACAGCCAATTTTGGCATCCAGATGCCAGAAAGGGGTGGCAATCTGGCATTATATGCCTATGCAGCCCCCAATTCTGGCGTTCAAATGCCACAAAGGGGTTAGACACTTGCAAGTGCTGATAACAACCCCCTTAATCAGGCTTCTCCAACCACTTCTGTAGGAAATAAACCTGCAGCAACCAGGGTTGAAGAATATAAAGCCAATATGCCTTATCCTCAGAAACTCTGCCAAGCGGAACAGGATAAACAATTTGCCCGCTTTGCAGACTACCTCAGGACTCTTGAAATAAAGATTCCGTTTGCAGAGGCACTTGAGAAAATACCCTCTTATGATAAGTTCATGAAAGAGATCTTAAGCCATAAGTAGGATTGGAGAAAAACTGAAAAAGTTTTCCTCACTGAAGAATGCAGCACAGTCATTCTAAAAAGCTTACCAGAGAAGCTTAAAGATCCCGGAAGCTTTATGATACCATGCACATTAGAGGATTCTTGTACCAAGACAGCTCTGTGTGACCTTGGGGAAAGTATCAACCTAATACCTGCATCCACTATCAAAAAGCTTGGTTTGACTGATGAAGTTAAACCAACCCGGATATGCCTCCAACTTGCTGATGGCTCCATTAAAATCCCATCAGGCATAATTGAGGACATGATTGTCAAGGTTGGGCCATTTGCCTTTTCTACTGACTTTGTAATGCTGGAAATGGAGGAGCACAAGAGTGAAACTCTCATTCTAGGAAGACCTTTCCTAGCAACTGGACGAACCCTCATTAACGTCCAAGGAGGAGAGATAACTCTGAGAGTCAATGAGGATGAGTTTAAGTTGAATGCTGTCAAAGCTATGCAGCATCCAGATACACCAAAAGACTGCCTGAGCGCAGATGTTATTGACTCCTTGGTGGAAGAGATCAATATGACTGAGAGTCTCGAATCAGAGCTAGAGGACATTTTTAAAGATGTTCAGCCTGATCTGGAGGAACTAGAGAGAATAGAAGAACCTCTGAAAATTCCTCAGGAAGAGGATAAGCCTCCTAAATCCGAGCTCAAACCACTACCACCATCCCTGAAATATGCATTTCTGGGAGAAAGTGACACTTTTCCGGTGATCATAAGCTCCACTTTAAATCCACAGGAAGAGAAAGCACTAATTCAGGGTATTAGCCCAGCAAGATGGATGCACAAGATCCTATTGGAGGATAATGCTAAGCCAGTGGTTCAACCACAGAGGCGGCTAAATCCAGCCATGAAGGAGGTGGTGCAGAAAGAGGTCACTAAGTTACTGGAGGTTGGGATTATTTATCCTATTTCTAATAGCCCCTGGGTGAGCCCTGTCCAAGTTGTCCCCAAGAAAGGAGGCATGACAGTGGTTCATAATGAAAAGAATGAACTGGTTCCTACAAGAACAGTTAAAGAGTGACGTATGTGTATTCACTATAGAAGACTCAACATAGCCACCAGAAAGGATCATTTTCCTTTACCATTCATAGACCAGATGCTAGAGAGACTAACAGGTCATGAATATTACTACTTTTTGGATGGCTATTCAGGTTACAACCAAATTGCATTAGACCCTCAAGACCAAGAGAAAACGGCGTTCACATGTCCTTCTAGAGTATTTGCCTACAGAAGGATGCTATTTGGTCTGTGTAATGCACCTGCAACCTTTCAGAGGTGCATGCTCTCTATCTTCTCTGATATGGTAGAGAAATTTCTAGAAGTCTTCTTGGATGACTTCTCAGTATTTGGAGACTCATTCAGCTCCTGTCTTGACCATTTAGCACTTGTTCTGAAAAGGTGCTAAGAGACTAACCTGGTTTTAAACTAGGAAAAATGTCACTTTATGGTGACTGAAGGAATTGTCCTTGGGCACAAAATTTCGAACAAGGGAATAGAGGTGGATCAAGCTAAGGTAGAGGTAATTGAAATGTTACCACCACCTGCTAATATTAAGGGAATCAGAAGCTTTCTGGGGCATGCAGGATTCTATAGGAGGTTTATAAAGGATTTTTCAAAAATTGCAAAACCTCTAAGCAATATGCTAGCTGCTGACATGCCATTTGTCTTTGACACGGAGTGTCTGCAGGCATTTGAAACTCTAAAAGCTAAGCTGGTCACAGCACCAGTTATTTCTGCACCAGACTGGACATTACCATTCGAACTAATGTGTGATGCTAGTGACCATGCCATTAGTGCAGTGTTGGGACAGAGGCATAACAACCTTCTGCATATCATTTATTATGCTAGCCGTGTTTTAAATTATGCACAAAAAAATTACACAACCACAGAAAAAGAGTTACTTGCAGTGGTCTATGCCATTGACAAGTTCAGATCTTATTTAGTAGGATCAAAAGTGATTGTGTACACTGACCATACTGCTCTAAAATATCTCCTCACAAAGCAGGATTCAAAACCCAGACTCATAAGATGGGTGCTGTTTCGTCAATAGTTTGATATAGAAATAAGAGACAGAAAAGGGACAGAAAACTAACTAGCAGATCACCTGTCCCGGATAGAACCAGTAGCAGGAGCGTCCCTCCCTTCTACTGAGATCTCTGAAACCTTTCCAGATGAGCAACTCTTTACCATTCAGGAAGTACCATGGTTTGCAGACATTGCAAACTATAAAGCTGTGAGATTCGTACTCAAAGAGTACAGCAAGGTGCAAACAAAAAAATTGATTTTTGATGCAAAATACTACTTGTGGGATGCACCATATCTCTTTATGAGGTGTGTAGATGGAATGATCCGTAGATATGTACCTAGAGAATAGGCATATAAAATCCTATGGCATTGCCATGGATCACAATGTGGAGGACATTTTGGAGGTGAGCGAACAGCCACCAAGGTTCAGCAATGACTCGAAGGATCGAGTCCTAATCAAACCCAAACTTTTCTCGCTGATGTAAGACCTATTGGTAGCCATCCATGTCACTTGGTACTGGTAAAACATTAAGCACTTACTGAATAGCCTCTTCTGAAACTGAGACTTGCTTCCAGCGCACATATACCGCTTGAGGAGAGGGAAGATGGTAGTTAGTGTAGAATTCTACCACCCATGAGAGGTTGACCTCTTGTGGTTTTCTCAGAAGAAACTCCCATCCTCGCCGTTCAATGCGGGGTAGAATACAAGGAGCAACCTTGTCCGGCGGAGCAAGTAGATGTTCAGCATGACAGTTCCTCTCAACCATGGCAGGGAACACAAGTTCACAGAAGCGGTTGGGGAACCTTGAAGAATCCTTTGCCGGTTTGCTCTTCTCGTTCTCATCAATAGGAGCAGGTGCCTTCGCCTTCTTAGATAGGGGTTTGGCTCCTAATAAAGAGTGCGGCTTAGAGTTTGACCTTTGGGGTGCCCTCTTTGAGGCCGGTTTCCTTGAAGCTTTCTCCTTGCCTTTCTTGGTGGCCATCCTGAAAAAGGAAGGGAAAAAGGAAAGCATTAAACCCAAAGAATCATCTCAACAAAAACATGCAAGTGAAAGGTAGTGACCAAAAGAAGTAGTAGAACAAAGTGATCATATAGGTATGGGTCACAACACCTCTAATGGGATGCAAGAGGGAGTAGAGCATGCAATATGGCATGAGAAGAATAATCTCAAGCATCCACAACAAAGAGCAAGTCATGTTCAATGAGTATCTAATTAGCAAGCATGCATTCTAAGCAAGCAAAGTGGACTCAATGCATTTAGAAGACAACAAGTAAGTGAGGAGGAAGCACCAAATTAAAGATACATGATTAAAATAAACCAAAATGGCATTCGTGCATTTCCTCGAACACTTGGTGTGCAGTTATCAAGCAATGAGCAATTATGAGATACTCAACCAATTTGAAGCCCAAAATGAAATATCAATCATCACACAACATCACTTACATGACAAAGACAATGAGAGACAACAAGAAGATCTATTAAAGCAAATTAAAACTCAAATTCAACATCCATGGAGAAACAAGAAAAAGGAAAAGTAAACAAAAAAAAAACAAGTAGTATAATCATGTACCTAAAAGAGAAAATAAGTAAATCAACAAGAAAAATCTAACTAGAAGAAGAGATTATGCAAAGAAAGTAATAGATGAGATATGGAAGAAGTAGAACCTTGAGAAGTGTAAAAGAATAAGGTAGAATTTTCTTTTTGTGAAAGTGAGAAAGAGATAGAAGAAATGTAGTGCCACCGGAGGCGGTGGTGGATTGTGGAAGAGAAGAGAGGTGATGGAGAAAGAAGAAGAGAGAAATAAGAAAGAGGGGGGTATAGGGACAGAACAGGGCGCACCAGCTTTAAAACTGGTCTGCCCGACAGGCGAGCGCGCGCACGGTGCGCTGGCGCGTCGGTTAGGGTTGAGCGAGGGACGTGTACGCGTCAAGGGTGCGCACGCGCGAAGTTGGTTAGGCTCCTGGCACAGGGTTGGCACAAAGTAGGCCTAAGTCTCGGGTGAGTTGTACCAGGGTTGGCATGTAGCACAGGCGCACGGATGCGCACAGTGCACGGACGCGTGCCTGAGTGAATTGGCAACCGGTGCGGATGCGCGCAGTGCGCGGATGCGTCAGTGCGGGCACAGACTAGGCACAAGTATGGCACAACTCTCTAGTTTTTGTAACAGGGAGTTCATATAGCGCCATCGGCGTGCGCGCGCACAGTGCACTTGCGCGTCGATGGCCAATTTGCAAGGGGCGCGCAGGCAGCACGTACGCTGGCGCGTGGGTGCCAAGCACGAATGGGCACAAAGTGGGCAAGACTCTCGGGTTTTTGGCCCAGGAGTATGAAATGCACCACCAGCGCGCGTGCGCACAGTGCGCTCGCACGCGTGTGCCCGTTTTCCTTGCTTTTTTTTTTTTAAAACACAACATAGAAAAAGCTATTCTAACACATTTTTGGCAGGTGTTCAAGCTAGTAGTCAAGAGAACACACTCAAATTCATGCACTTATTCAAAACATAGCATTCTCTTTACTTCAACAATTTATCCATACCAAAATGAGGAAATCTATCTAAACATCCTAGTTATCCAACAAGATTAACAAAGCTAGCATTCCTATGCAATCAACAACATCAAGAAGTCACAAATCTAACAAGAGTCTAAGGCTAAAAGCAAGATGGTATACACAAGGAAGATCTTACCACGGTGGGGTGCCTCCCACCAAGCACTTTTCTTTAATGTCCTTAAGTTGGACGGTCCTTTGCTTAAGCTTCCTCTCCCTTTGGTGCATCCTCAAGTAGGAGCACTTCCACTTCTCTTGGTGACTTTTAGCCATGGTACTTCTTCACTCTATTTCCATTCACTTTGAAAGTTGTGTCACTTTGAGGATCAAACAATTCTACCACTCCGTAGGGCTTTATCTCTTTCACCTTGAAGGGTCCTTCCTATCTAGAACGGAGCTTGCCAGGTATAAATCGCAGCCTCAAGTTGTAGAGGAGAACCTCATCACCTTCTTGAAAATCCTTCCTTCGAATGTGGTAATCGTGAAAGGCTTTAGTCTTTTCCTTGTAAATCCGGGCATTCTCATATGCCTCCATCCTCAAGCACTCGAGCTCCTCTAGTTGTAATTTTCTGGCCACACCCGCCTTGGTGAAATCCATGTTACACTGCTTTACCGCCCAATAGGCTCTATGCTCAATTTCCACTGGAAGGTGGCATGCCTTACCATAGACGATCTGGAAGGGACTCATCCCTAACGTAGTCTTGTAGGCCGTCCTATACGCCCATAGTGCATCACCTAACCAGAAGCTCCAATCCTTCCTTTGTGGATTTACCACTTTCTCCAAGATTCTCTTAATCTCCCGGTTGGACACTTTCGCTTGCCCGTTGGTCTGTGGGTGATAAGCAGTGGCAACCTTATGCAATACTGATGAGCGGATAATTTATACGCTTTTTGGCATTGTTTGTAGGTAGTTTTTAATATGTTTTAGTCACTTTTTATTATATTTTTATTAGTTTTTAAATAAAAATCACATTTCTGGACTTTACTATGAGTTTGTGTGTTTTTCTGTAATTTCAGGTATTTTCTGGCTGAAATTGAGGGAGCTGAGCAAAAATCTGATTCAGGGTGAAAAAGGACTGCTGATGCTGTTGGATTCTAACCTCCCTGCACTCGGAATGGATTTTTTGGAGCTACAGGATTCCAATTGGCACGCTCTCAATTGCGTTGGAAAGCAGGCATCCAAGGCTTTCCAGCAATATATAATAGTCCATACTTTGCTCAAGGATAGATGACGTAAATTGGCGTTCAACGCCAGTTCCATGTTGCATTCTGGCGTTAAACACCAGAAACAGGTTACAAGTTAGGGTTAAATGCCAGAGACAGGTTACAACCTGGCGTTTAACTCTAGAAATAGCCTAGGCACGTGTAAAGCTCAAGTCTCAGCCCCAGCACACACCAAGTGGGCCCCAAAAGTGGATCTCTGCACTATCTATCTTAGTTTACTCATTTTCTGTAAACCTAGGTTACTAGTTTAGTATTTAAACAACTTTTAGAGATTTATTTTGCATCTCATGACATTTTTAGATCTGAACTTTGTACGCTTTGACGGCATGAGTCTCTAAACTCCATTGTTGGGGGTGAGGAGCTCTGCTGTGTCTCGATGAATTAATGCAAGTATTTCTGTTTTCTATTCAAACACGCTTGTTTCTATCTAAGATGTTCATTCGCACTTCAATATGATGGATGTGATGATCCGTGACACTCATCACCATTCTCAGCCTATGAACGAGTGACTGACAACCACCTCCGTTCTACCTTCGATTGAATGAGTATCTCTTGGATTCCTTAATCAGAATCTTCGTGCTATAAGTTAGAATCCATTGGCAGCATTCTTGAGAATCCGGAAAGTCTAAACCTTGTCTGTGGTATTCCGAGTAGGATTCAGGGGTTGAATGACTGTGACGAGCTTCAAACTCACAAGGGTTGGGCATAGTGACAGACGCAAAAGGATCAATAGATCCTATTCCAGCATGAGTGAGAACCGACAGATGATTAGCTGTGCGGTGACAGCGCACCTGGACCATTTTCAGAGGATGGATGGTAGCCATTGACAACGGTGATCCACCAACACACAACTTTCCATAGGAGGAACCTTGCGTGCGTGAAGAAGAAGACAGGAGGAAAGCAGAGATTTAGAAGACAAAGCATCTCCAAAACTCCAACCTATTCTCCATTACTGCATAACAAGTATTTAATTCATGCTCTTTTATTTTTCGCAATCCAAACTGATAATTATAATTGATATTCTGACTAAGAATTACAAGATAACCATAGATTGCTTCAAGCCAACAATCTCCGTGGGATTCGACCCTTACTCACGTAAGGTATTACTTGGACGACCCAGTGCACTTGCTGGTTAGTGGTACGAGTTGTGAAAAGTGTGATTCACATTTCGTGCACCAAGTTTTTCGCGCCGTTGCCGGGGATTGTTCGAGTTTGGACAACTGACGGTTTATTTTGTTGCTTAGATTAGGAAAAATTTTTCTTTTTGGTTTAGAGTCTTCTATTATTGTTTTTGGTTGAAATTTTTTTTAAAATCCTTATTTTCTCTTTTTAAATTTTTTTCAAAAATTTTATAAACTGATAATTGAGTTTTTCTGTTTGAGTTTATTTTCATATTTTATGTTTGGTGTCAATTGCATTTTTTTATTTCTTTTAAATTTTTGAATTTGTGTTCATTGTTCTTTCTTAATCTTCTAGTTGTTCTTGTTTATTTCCCTTGTTTGATCTTTAGTTTTCCTTGTTGTGTGATTTTTCTTGTTTTTCTTGTGCATTTTCGAATTATTAGTATCCAAAAAAATTTTATATATTAAATACCTTTATTAAAACACTTTCAATTTATAGCTCAATTGACTAGAGCGTTGTGCTTATGTTCTTGGTGATTGGGTATCTTCCTTTTAAAACTTTTTCAAAAATAATTTTTCTTTGGTTAAATCTTGTGTCAAGTTTTAAGTTTGGTGTTTTCTTGTTAGTTCTTATTTAATTTTCGAAAATTTATTTTTGGTTTTCTAAAATTTTAAGTTGGTGTTCTTTTTTTTTTATGTTCTTGAGTCCTTTGAGTTTTTGACTTTTTGTTCTTCGTGTTCTTGTGAATCTTCAAGGTGTTCTTGAGTCTTTCTTGTATTTTGATCTTAAAATTTTTAAGTTTGGTGTTCCTTGGTGTTTTTCCTCCAAATTTTCGAAAATAAGGAGCATTAGATCTAAAAATTTTAAGTCTTGTGTTTTTTTATTATTTTTCTCTTTACTCATTGAATTCAAAAATATATTTTTCCTTTATTTTAATTGATTTTTCGAATTTTTCTTTTAAAAATTCAGATTTTATTTTAAATTTTTTTATTTTATCTTATCTTAGTTTTAAAATTTCAAAATTCAAATCTTTTTCAAAAAAAAATCATATCTTTTTTAAAATCTTATCTTATCTTATTTCAAATTTCAAATTTCAACTTCCAAAATTCAAAATTCAAATTTTAAAATTCAAATTTCAAAATCCAAATTTCAAAATTAAAATTCAAAATTTAATTTTCAAATTTCAATTTTCAAAATCTTTTCAAAATTTAAATCTTTTTCAAATCCTTATCTTATATTGTTGAGTTTTTCAAAAATTCAAAATTCAATTTTCAAATTTCAATTTTCAAATTTCAAATTTAAATTTCAAAACTTTTTAATTTAAATTCCTTATCTTCTCTTACCTAGCTTATCTTATCTTTTCTAGTCTCAAATCTTAAAATCAAATCTTTTTCATATCTTTTCTTTTTTATTTTATTTTATTTTCTTACAAGTATCTTTAATTTTAAGACATATCTCTTTCAAAACTTCCTAACCAATTTCTCTCTCTTCAATTTTTTTTTTGAAAATCCTCACCCACATCTTTTTCAAATCTTTTTAATTAATTAATTTAGTTTTCAATTTTTTTTTATTTATTTTTCTTCAAATTTTCGAAATCATAATCAATTTTTCATTTATTTTATTTTATTTTATTTTATTTTAATTTCATTTTTCAAAAAAAAAATAAAAATAAAAAATATTTTATTTGCAATTCACAACATCTCCCTTTCTCCATCATGGACCTAAGCGGAAATGAACAGTCCAGAAGGACTCTGGGGTCATATGCTAACCCCACTACTGCTTCATATGGGAGTAGTATCTGTATAACCTCCATCGGAGTCAGTAGTTTTGAGTTGAATCCTCAGCTTATTATCATGGTGCAGCAAAGTTGCCAGTATTTCGGTCTTCCACAGGAAGAACCTACAGAATTTCTGGTACAGTTTTTACAAATTGCTGACACAGTACATGATAAGGAAGTAGATCAGGATGTCTACAGATTATTACTGTTTCCATTTGTTGTAAAAGAGCAAGCTAAGAGGTGGTTAAATAACCAACCTAAGGCTAGCATAAGGACATGGAAACAGCTGTCAGAAAAATTCCTGAATCAATATTTCCCTCCAAAACGGATGACACAGCTAAGGCTGAACATCCAAGGCCTTAAACAAGGAGATAATGAATCTCTTTATGACGCTTGGGAGAGATACAGAGAGATGCTAAGAAAATGCCCCTCTGAAATATTTTCAGAGTGGGTGCAGTTAGACATCTTCTATTATGGGCTTACAGAGAAAGCTCAGATGTCTTTGGACCACTCAGCTGGTGGATATATACACATGAGAAAGACAATTGAAGAAGCTCAAGAGCTCATTGATACAGTTGCCAAAAATCAGCATCTGTACCTAAGTAGTGAGTCTTCCATAAAAGAAGAAGCCAAAGTAGTGTCTACTGAACTTGGTCCTCCAGAACAAGTTGCTGAAATCAATCAACAATTGTGCTTTCTAACAAAACAGTTAGCAGAATTCAAGGAGATGCTACAAGACACTGAAAATGCTAATAAAAATATGGAGGCACAATTGAATCAGACAAAACAGCAGTTATCAAAGCAGATAACAGAAGAGTGCAGAGTAGTTCAATTAAGAAGTGGGAAAACATTAAATACCTCACTTCAGAGCAGCAGAAAGCCAAGAAAAGAACAACTGACAGAGGATGAGCAAAATATTATTCAAAATCCCTCTGAGGACAGTAAGGGCCCAGAGAGGAACAACTCTGGCGTTCAAACACCAGAAAAGGATGCAAGGTTGGCGTTAAACGCCCAACCCAAGCGCAGTTCTGGCGTTCAAACGCTAGGAACAGGCAAGGAGCTGGCGTCAAACGCCGAATGGAAGCTTAGTTCTAGCGTTCAAACGCCAGAAACAGGTAGGAAGTTGGCGTTCAACGCCAATCAAGCTTCCAACCCTGGCATTCAAACGCCAGTGAGGGATCAGACACACACAAGTGCTGATAACAACCCCTCTAAAAAGGCTTCTCTAACCACTTCTGTAGGAAATAAACCTGCAGCAACCAAGGTTGAGGAATACAAAGCCAAGATGCCTTATCCTCAAAAACTCCGCCAAGAGGAGCAGGATAAGCAATTTGCTCGCTTTGCAGATTATCTCAGGACTCTTGAAATAAAGATTCCGTTTGAAGAGGCACTTGAGCAAATACCCTCTTATGCCAAGTTAATGAAAGATATCTTGAGTCATAAGAAGGATTGGAGAGAAACTGGAAGAGTTCTCCTCACTGAAGAATGCAGTGCAGTCATTCTGAAAAGCTTCCCAGAAAAGCTTAAAGATCCCGGGAGCTTTATGATACCATGCATATTAGAGGGTAATTGCACCAAGACAGCTTTATTTGATCTTGGGACAAGCATCAACCTAATCCCTACATCCACTATCAGAAAGCTTGGCTTGACTGAAGAGGTCAAACCAACCCGGATCTGTCTTCAACTTGCTGATGGCTCCATTAAATACCCATCAGGCATAATTGAGGACATGATTGTCAAGGTTGGGCCATTTGCCTTCCCTACTGACTTTGTAGTGCTGGAAATGGAGGAGCACAAGAGTGCAACTCTCATTCTAGGAAGACCATTCCTAGCAACTGGACGAACCCTCATTGACGTCCAAAAAGGAGAGATAACCCTGAGAGTCAATGAGGATAAGTTTAAGTTGAATGTTGTCAAAGCTATGCAACATCCAGACACATCAGACGACTGCCTGAGCATTGATATTATTGACTCCCTGGTGGAAGAGGTCAATATGACTGAGAGTCTCGAATCAAAGTTAGAGGACATTTTTAAAGATGTACAGCCTGATCTGGAGGATTTAGAGGAATTGAGAGAGCCTCTGAAACTTCCTCAGGAAGAGAAAAAATCTCCTAAACCCGAGCTCAAACCATTACCACCATTCCTGAAATATGCATTTCTGGGAGAAGGTGACACTTTTCCGGTGATCATAAGCTCTGCTTTAAATCCCCTGGAAGAGGAAGCGCTACTTCAAGTGCTAAGGACACACAAGACAGCTCTTGGGTGGTCCATAAGTGACCTTGAGGGCATCAACCCAGCAAGATGCATGCACAAGATCCTATTGGAGGATGATGCTAAGCCAGTGGTTCAACCACAGAGGTGGCTAAATCCAGCCATGAAGGAAGTAGTGCAGAAAGAGGTCACCAAGTTACTGGAGGCTGGGATTATTTATCCTATTTCTGATAGCCCCTGGGTGAACCCCGTCCAAGTTGTCCCCAAAAAGGGAGGCATGATAGTGGTTCATAATGAAGAAAATGAACTGGTTCCTACAAGAACAGTTACAGGGTGGCGTATGTGTATTGACTATAGAAGGCTCAATACAGCCACCAGAAAGGATCATTTTTCTTTACCATTCATAGACCAGATGCTAGAAAGACTAGCAGGTCATGATTATTACTGCTTTTTGGATGGCTATTCAGGCTATAACTAAATTGCAGTAGATCCCCAGGATCAAGAGAAAACAGCATTCACATGTCCATCTGGAGTATTTGCTTACAGAAGGATGCCATTTGGGCTGTGTAATGCACCTACAACCTTTCAGAGATGCATGCTCTCTATTTTCTCTGATATGGTGGAAAAATTTTTGGAAGTCTTCATGGATGACTTCTCAGTATATGGAGACTCATTCAGCTCCTGTCTTGATCACCTGACACTGGTTCTGAAAAGATGCCAAGAGACTAACCTGGTTTTAAACTGGGAAAAATGTCACTTTATGGTGACTGAAGGGATTGTCCTTGGGCACAAGATTTCGAACAAGGGAATAGAGGTGGATCAAGCTAAGGTAGAGGTAATTGAAAAATTACCAACACCTGCCAATGTTAAGGCAATCAGAAGCTTTCTGGGACATGCAGGATTCTATAGGAGGTTTATAAAGGATTTTTCAAGAATTGCAAAACCTCTGAGCAATCTGCTAGCTGCTGACACGCCATTTGTGTTTGACACAGAGTGTCTGCAGGTGTTTGAAACTATAAAAGCTAAGCTGGTCACAGCACCAGTTATTTCTGCACCAGACTGGACATTACCATTTGAACTAATGTGTGATGCCAGTGACCATGCCATTGGTATAGTACTGGGACAGAGGCATAACAAGCTTCTACATGTCATTTATTATGCTAGCCGCATTTTAAATGATGCCCAGAAAAATTACACAACCACAGAAAAAGAATTGCTTGCAGTGGTTTATCCCATTGACAAGTTTAGATCATACTTAGTAGGATCAAAAGTGATTGTGTATACTGACCATGCTGCTCTTAAATATCTACTCACAAAGCAGGATTCAAAACCCAGGCTCATAAGATGGGTGTTGCTTCTACAAGAGTTTGATATAGAATTAAGAGACAGAAAAGGGACAAAGAATCAAGTAGCTGATCACATGTCCCGGATAGAACCAGTAGCAGGAGCATCCCTCCCTCCTACTGAGATCTCTGAAACCTTTCCGAATGAGCAATTGTTTGCTATTCAGGAAGCTCTGTAGTTTGCAGACATTGCAAACTATAAGACACAAGGTTCTCCTTCTGTAACCATGGAGAGGAAGCATGAAAAATTTCTCTCAATACAGAGTCAAACAAAACCCCCACATTCAAACTCTAAGTTTGGTGTTGGGAGGCCACAACCAAACTCTAAGTTTGGTGTTGAGAGGCCCCAACCCTGCTCTGATTATCTGTGAGGCTCCATGAGAGCTCACTGTCAAGCTATTGACAATAAAGAAGCGCTTATTAGGAGGCAACCCAATGTTATTTAACTATATCTATTTAGTTTGCATTGCTATTTTATGTTTTCTGTAGGTTGATGATCATGTGAAGCCACAAAAACTACTGAAAAATCAAAAACAGAATGAAAACAGCATTATAAACAGCTCACCCTGGAGGAAGAGCTTACTGGCATTTAAACGCCAGTAAGAAGCACCAGACTGGCGTTTAACGCCAGAAAGAAGCATCAAGATGGCGTTAAACGCCAGAAACAAGCACCAAGTTGGCGTTCAACGCCAAGAAAGGGGAAAAGCTGGCGTTTAACGCCAGAAACAAGCAGCAGTCTGGCGTTAAATGCCAGGATTGCACACTAAGGGCGTTTTGCATGCCTCAATGGAGCAGGGATGCTAAGTCCTTGACCCCTCAGGATCTGTGGACCCCACAGGATCCCCACCTACCTCACCATTCCAATTCAAACCATTCCCCTCCCATACCCACCCATTCACACACCTCCTTCTCCTCCACTTCTCCTTCTAGTCCCTTCTATCTTCTTTTGCTCGAGGACGAGCAAAACTTTTAAGTTTGGTGTGGAAAAAGCGTTGCTTTTTGTTTTTTTCATAACCATTTATGCCACCTAAGGCCGGAGAAACCTCTAGAAAGAGGAAAAAGAAGGCAGTTGCTTCCACCCCCGAGTCATGAGAGATGGAGAGGTTCATCTCAAGGGTCCATAGTTCAGTGGTAGAGCATTTGACTGCAGATCAAAGAGCTATGAGGAAGGAGCAACAAAGACAAGGAAGAGACATAGAGGAGCTCAAGAGCACCATTGGTTCTTCAAGAAGAGGAAGACGCCACCCTCACTAAGGTGGACTCATTCCTTAATCTCCTTGTTCTTATTTCTCTGTTTTTCGTTTACTATGCTTTATGTTTATTTATGTTTGGGTCTTATTACATGATCACTAGTATCTAAGTGTCTATGTATTAAAGATATGAATGTCCTATGAATCCATCACCTTTCTTAAATGAAAAATATTTTCTGAAAAAGAAAAAGAAGTACATGAATTTCGAATTTTAAAATAGTTTAATTATTCTGATGTGGTGGCAATAATTTTTGTTTTCTGAATGAATGCTTCAACAATGCATATGTCTTTTGAATTTGTTATTTATGAATGGTAAAATTGTTGGCTCTTAAAAGAATGATGAAAAAGGAGAAATGTTATTTGATAATCTGAAAAATCATCAAAATGATTCTTGAAGCAAGAAAAAGCAGTGAAGAACAAAGCTTGCAAAAAAAAAAGAGAGCAAGAAAAAGAAAAAGCAAGCAGAAAAAGCCAAAAGCTCTTTAAACCAAAAGGCAAGAGCAAAAAGCCAATAGCCCTTAAAACCAAAAGGCAAGGGTAATAAAAAGGATCCAAGGCTTTGAGTATCAGTGGATAGGAGGGCCTAAAGGAATAAAATCCTGGCCTAAGCGGCTAAACCAAGCTGTCCCTAACCATGTGCTTGTGGCGTGAAGGTGTCAAGTGAAAGCTTGAGACTGAGCGGTTAAAGTCGAGGTCCAAAGCAAAAACAGAGTGTGCTTAAGAACCCTGGACACCTCTAATTGGGGACTTTAGCAAAGCTGAGTCACAATCTGAAAAGGTTCACCCAGTTATGTGTCTGTGGCATGTATGTATCCGGTGGTAATACTGGAAAACAGATTGCTTAGGGCCACGGCCAAGACTCATAAAGTAGCTGTGTTTAAGAATCACCAAACTGAACTAGGAGAATCAATAACACTATCTGAATTCTGAGTTCCTATAGATGCCAATCATTCTGAACTTCAAAGGATAAAGTGAGATGCCAAAACTGTTCAGAAGCAAAAAGCTAATAGACCCGCTCATCTAATTAAGACTGATCTTCATAGATGTTTTTGGAATTTATTGTATATTCTCTTCTTTTTATCCTACTTTGTTTTTATTTGCTTGGGGACAAGCAACAATTTAAGTTTGGGGTTGTGATGAGCGGATAATTTATACGCTTTTTGGCATTGTTTTAGTAGTTTTTAGTATATTTTAGTCACTTTTTATTATATTTTTATTAGTTTTTAAATAAAAATCACATTTCTGGACTTTACTATGAGTTTGTATGCTTTTCTGTAATTTCAGGTATTTTCTGGCTGAAATTGAGGGAGCTGAGCAAAAATCTGATTCAGGCTGAAAAAGGACTGCTGATGCTGTTGGATTCTGACCTCCCTGCACTCGGAATGGATTTTTTGGAGCTACAGGATTCCAATTGGCATGCTCTCAATTGCTTTGGAAAGCAGACATCCAAGTCTTTCCAGCAATATATAATAGTCCATACTTTGCTCAAGGATAGATGACGTAAACTGGCGTTCAACGCCAGTTCCATGTTGCATTCTGGCGTTAAACGCCAGAAACAGGTTACAAGTTGGAGTTAAACGCCAGAAACAGGTTACAACCTGGTGTTTAACTCTAGAAATAGCCTAGACACGTGTAAAGCTCAAGTCTCAGCCCCAGCACACATCAAGTGGGCCCCAAAAGTGGATCTCTGCACTATCTATCTTAGTTTACTCATTTTCTGTAAACCTAGGTTACTAGTTTAGTATTTCAACAACTTTTAGAGATTTATTTTGCATCTCATGACATTTTTAGATCTGAACTTTGTACTCTTTGACGGCATGAGTCTCTAAACTCCATTGTTGGGGGTGAGGAGCTCTGCTGTGTCTCGATGAATTAATGTAAGTATTTCTGTTTTCTATTCAAACACGCTTGTTTCTATCTAAGATGTTCATTCGCACTTCAATATGATGGATGTGATGATCCGTGACACTCATCACCATTCTCAACCTATGAACGAGTGACTGACAACCACCTCCGTTCTACCTTCGATTGAATGAGTATCTCTTGGATTCCTTAATTAGAATCTTTGTGGTATAAGCTAGAATCCATTGGCAGCATTCTTGAGAATCCGGAAAGTCTAAACCTTGTCTGTGGTATTCCGAGTAGGATTCAGGGATTGAATGACTATGACGAGCTTCAAACTCACAAGGGTTGGGCGTAGTGACAGATGCAAAAGGATCAATGGATCCTATTCCAGCATGAGTGAGAACCGACAGATGATTAGCCGTGCGGTGACAGCGCACCTGGACCATTTTCACTGAGAGGATGGATGGTAGCCATTGACAACGGTGATCCACTAATACACAGCTTTCCATAGGAGGAACCTTCCGTGCGTGAAGAAGAAGACAGGAGGAAAGCAGAGATTCAGAAGACAAAGCATCTCCAAAACTCCAACCTATTCTCCATTACTGCATAACAAGTATTTAATTCATGCTCTTTTATTTTTCGCAATCCAAACTGATAATTATAATTGATATCCTGACTAAGAATTACAAGATAACCATAGATTGCTTCAAGCTAACAATCTCCGTGGGATTCGACCCTTACTCACGTAAGGTATTACTTGGACGACCTAGTGCACTTGCTGGTTAGTGGTACGAGTTGTGAAAAGTGTGATTCACATTTCGTGCACCAAATACCCCATAGTGCTTGAGCAATGCTTCTACTTTCCTGTTACAAAAGGGGGATCCTTGGTCGCTTACGCTTGCTCGTGGCGACCCATAACGGCATACAATGTGATTTCTAATAAAAGAAATGACGGTATTGACGTCGTCAAGGCGGGTAGGTATTGCTTCTACCCACCTTGAAACATAGTCAACCGCTAATAGAATGTATAGATACCCACTTGAGTTGAAAAACAGTCCCATAAAGTCAATGCCCCACACATCAAATATCTCACAAAACAACATAGGTTACTGAGGCATCTCATCCCTTTGGGACGTGTTTCCCGACTTCTGACACTGATGGCAGGACACACAGAACCGGTTAGCATCCTTGAATAAGGTTGGCCACCAGAATCCACAATCCAACACTTTTTTAGCTGTCCTTTATGGGCCAAAGTGGCCACCACATTCGGACGAATGGCAAGCTTCAAGAATAGGTTGAATTTCAGATTCCGGCACACATCTTCGAATTACTTGGTCCACTCCCCTCTTCCACAAGTGAGGGTCATCCCAAATGTAGTATTTGGAGTCACTCCTCAACTTGTCCCTTTGGTTTTTAAAAAAGTTGGGAGGGAAGATTTTTGCAACCAAGTAGTTCGCCATTGGGGCAAACCAAGGAAAGCTATCCGACACAGCATGCAAACTATCCAATGGGAATGAGTCATTGATCGGAAATGGGTCAAATTTCAAATTCTCAAGGTGGCTTAAATGATCCGCAACTAAGTTTTGAGATCCACTCCAGTCCTTAATCTCGATGTCAAATTCTTGCAAAAGCAAGATCCAACGTATGAGTCTAGGCTTTGACTCATTCTTTATCAATAAGTACTTTAAAGTTGCATGATCCGTGTATACCACTATCTTGGACCCTAGCAAATAAGATCTGAATTTATCTAAAGCATGAACAATAGCTAGGAGTTCCTTTTCCGTAGTGGTATAGTTGGATTGTGCTGCATCTAGTGTTTTAGAAGAGTAAGCAATGACATAAGGGAGTTTACCATCGCGCTGTGCAAGTGCGGCACCTACAGCATGGTTTGACGCATCGCACATTATCTCGAATGGCAATGTCCAGTTGGGGCCTCACACAATCGGTGCTGTGGTAAGAACTCTCCTTAACTCTTCAAACGCTTTCACACATGCATTGTCAAACTCAAAGTCCACATCTTTTTGGAGTAGATGTGACAATGGCAAAGCAATTTTGCTGAAATCTTTATAAAGCGCCTTTAGAATCCTGCATGTCCCAAAAATGAGCGGACCTCCCTCACAGATGAAGGGTGAGGTAAAATGGTGATAACATCGACCTTGGTCGAGTCTACAGAAATGCCTTCACTAGATACCACATGTCCTAACACTATGCCTTGTCTTACCATAAAGTGACATTTTTCAAAATTCAAGACAAGGTTAGTGTCAACACATCTAGCTAAGACCATGGCCAAGTTCTCTAAGCAACAATCAAATAAAGTTCCATAAACACTGAAAAAATCCATAAAGACTTCCAGACAGTTCTCCATTAGATCGGAAAAGACACTGGTCATGCACTGCTGAAAAGTAGCAGGTGCATTACATAGTCCAAATGGTATCCTTTTATAGGCAAAGGTGCCAAAAGGGCAAGTAAATATTGTCTTTTCCTGATATTCAAGAGAAATATGAATCTGGAAGTAACCAGTGAATCCATCAAGAAAGCAATAATGGGATTTACCCACCAAACGGTCCAACATCTGATCGATAAAGGGCAAAGGGTAGTGGTCCTTTCTTATGGCAGAGTTCAATCTTCTATAATCGATGCACATTCGCCATGCATTTTGTACTCTCTTGGTGACCACTTCACTGTCATCCTTTTTAACCACAGTGATGCCCGATTTCTTGGGAACAACCTGGACTAGGCTCACCCATTCACTATCAGAAATTGGTGATATGATACCCGCATCAAGTAACTTAGTGACCTCCTTCTTTACCACATCAATGATGGTCAGGTTGAGCCTCCATTGCGGTTTCCTAACTGGCCTAGCTCCCTCTTGGAGAAATATACGATGCATGCACTTGCGGGGGTCAATCCCCACAATATCAGCTAGGCTCCAACCAATTGCCTTCTTGTACTTTCTTAGAACAACTAGGAGCTTTTCTTCTTCTTTACTAGAAAGCTCACTAGCAATAATGACCGAAAAATTTTGGTTGTCCTCTAAGAAAGCATACTTCAAATGAGATGGAAGAGACTTCAATTCACTCTTTGCCTCAAGCTGAGGTTCTTTTTCATCAAGCTCACGGAGTTCATTCTCAACAACTTCCTTATGTTCACCCTCTTGGTCATCCGTCTCTTCAACAATATGGTAGCACAACTTGTTATGGTCTTCTTCTCGCACTTCTGTTACCACTTCATCAATTACATCACATCAGAGAATGGAATGTTCTTTAGGAGGATGCTTCATGGCTTCTTCCAAATTGAACTTGATAGTCTTGTCTCCAACCTCAAAGGAATATGTGCTGGTGAAGGCATCTAACTTGAATTTAGAGGTCTTGAGGAAGGGTCTACCAAGTAGAATAGATGATGAGCTTCTATTTTCCGTTGGAGGCATCTCAAGGATGTAAAAGTCAACTGGAAAGACCAAGTCCTTGATTGCCACAAGTACATCTTCTGCTATTCCCATCACAGTGATCACACTCTTATCGGCTAAGGCAAACTTCGCCGCCGACTTCTTTAATGGAGCTAAATTCAACCACACAAAGATAGAAAGTGGCATGATGCTTACGCAAGCTCCTAGATCACACATACAGTCATGAAAAGTGCACCCACCAATACAACAAGACACCAAACAAGGTCCAAGGTCACCACATTTCTTTGGAATAGGTTTCATCTAGGAAGAGATTGAACTACCCAAGGATAATGTTTCCAGCTCTCCTATCCTATCCTTGTGTGTACACAAGTCTTTCAAAAATTTTGCATACATTGGAATTTGTTGGATAGCATCAAGAAGTGGTATGGTTACCTCAACTTTCTTGAACACTTGAAGCATGTTTAAATCGAATTCTGGCGTCTTCTTTACTTTCTTCACCAATGAAGGGAATGGGATAGGAATAGACTCATCCACTATAGCTTTCCTCTTGGGTTCCTTAAGGCTTACTCCTTCTTCCTCATGCCTTTTGTCTACCTCCTCTTCTTCATGTGGAGTTTCAATAACCACTTCTTCCTCATGAATGTCTTCCATGACCTTAGGAGGTATCTACTCCAATGTAGTCCCCGACCGTAGAGTGATGGCATTGAGACCGCCCTTGGGGTTTGGTTGGGGTTGGGAAGGAAGGCTAGAAGAGCTTGAGGGTTGGTTGGTGTTGTTGGAGGAGGACATGGACATCTTCGAAATTATATCGGTGATATTGGCCAATTGAGCACTCATGGCCTCGAATTGAGCCTTATAGCTCTCGTCCCGTTTATCCATAGTGGCTCTAAACTCATCAACTTGATTGGTGGAAGATGAAAAGGATTGGTTGGATTGTTGTCTATGCTGTGGTGCTTGGTACTTGGTGTAGTTGTTTTGGTTTTGGTTGTGGTGATTTTGGTTGGCTTGGTTGTTGTTGTTGTGGTGGTATTGAGATGAAGATTGGTTGTTGTTGTAATGAGAAGAAGAGTTATTCCATCTTTGGTTTTGATTGCTCCCTTGTGCATTATCCCTCCACCCTTGATTTTGATTACTACCATGAGAGTAGTTGTTTTGGCCTTGAGAGGGATAGGGCAGACGGTTGTTATAAGTCACATTGGCCATTACAAGGGCATGCTCCTCTTGAATTTGATGGCATTGATCGGTGTAATGTGTGGTGCTAGAGAACAAACCACAAATTCTAGGAGGGCCTTCAAGTTGAGCAACTTGAGGTGGGGCTTGGATGGCTTGGATGGAGTAGTATTCCTTTTGATCTTTTTGTATTTGCGTGAGGATAGTGGTCATGTCCCCAAGCGCCTTGGTTAAGCTCGCTTCGGAAGGGGATGGTTCTACCAAACCCTTGAGAGGATTACTTCTCAGCCTTACATGTTGTGTAGCCTTGGCAACATCATTTATCAATTTCCAAGCTTCTCCCTCCGTCTTGTTCTTTGAAAGGGAACCGCCACTAGAAGCGGTGAGCAATCTTCTATCTTCCGCACAAAGACCTTCGGTGAAGTAACTAATGAGCAAGTGAGTGTTCAATCCATGGTGTGGACAAGATTCCAATAACCTCTTGAACTGAGTCCAATACTCATACAAACTCTCTTGGTCCTTTTGCATTATACCCGAAATCTCTTTCCAGATGTAGTCGGTCTTCTCCGGTGGGAAGAATTTATCTAGAAACTCTCTTCTCAAGAAATCCCAGTTGGTCACAATCTCATCCGGTTGTGAATAAAACCACATCTTTGCTTGCCCTTCAAGAGAGAAAGGGAAGGCAAAAACCATAATATCCAACTCATTGGCTCCATGCCTTCGAGCTGTTGAACAAGCAACTTGAAAATCTCTTAGATGTCGGATGGGGTCTTGACCCGGCAACCCATGATACTTAGGAAGTAGATTTGTCAAGCTACTCTTCAACTCAAAGTTTGGATCAAGGTTGGGATACCTTGCTTGCAAAGGTTGAAATATGATATCTGGTACATGAAATCAAAATCACACTTTTGCAATTCTGCATAACTAACCAGTGATGAGCGGATAATTTATACGCTTTTTGGCATTATTTTTAGTATGCTTTTAGTAGAATCTGGTTACTTTTAGGGATGTTTTCATTAGTTTTTATGTTAAATTAACATTTCTGGACTTTACTATGAGTTTGTGTGTTTTTCTGTGATTTCAGGTATTTTCTGGCTGAAATTGAGGGACTTGAGCAAAAATCAGATTCAGAGGTTGAAGAAGGACTGCTGATGCTGTTGGATTCTGACCTCCCTGCACTCAAAGTGGATTTTCAGGAGCTATAGAACTCAAAATGGCGCGCTTCCAATTGCGTTGGAAAGTAGACATCCAGGACTTTCCAGAAATGTATAATAATCCATACTTTGAACGAGTTTATACGACGTAAAAGGGCGTTGAACGCCAGTTCTACGCTGCTGTCTGGAGTTAAACGCCAGAAACAAGTCACAAACCAGAGTTGAACGCCAGAAATACGTTACAACCTAGCGTTCAACTCTAGAAAGAGGCTCTGCACGTGGAACATTCAAGCTCAGCCCAAGCACACACCAAGTGGGCCCCAGAAGTGGATTTATGCATCAATTACTTACTTCTGTAAACCCTAGTAGCTAGTTTATTATAAATATGACTTTTTACTATTGTATTAGACATCTTTGGATTATCTTTTGATCTTTGGATCATCTTGGGACGTTTTGTTCTTAGATCACGGGGGCTGGCCATTCGGCCATGCCTGGACCTTTCACTTATGTATTTTTAACGGTAGAGTTTCTACACTCCATAGATTAAGGTGTGGAGCTCTGCTGTTTCTCAAAGATTAATGCAAAGTACTACTGTTTTTCTATTCGATTCAACTTATTCCGCTTCTAAGATATTCATTCGCACTTCAACCTGAATGTGATGAACATGACAATCATCATCATTCCCCATGAACGCGTGCCTGACAACCACTTTCGTTCTACCTTTGATTGAATGATTATCTCTTGGATCTCTTAATCAGAATCTTCGTGGTGTAAGCTAGATTGATGGCAGGATTCATGAGAATCCGGAAAGTCTAAACCTTGTCTGTGGTATTCCGAGTAGGATTCTGGGATTGAATAACTGTGACGAGCTTCAAACTCGCGATTGCTGGGCGTAGTGACAGACGCAAAAGGAGGGTGAATCCTATTCCAGCATGATCAGGAACCTCAGATGATTAGCCGTGCTGTGACAGAGCATTTGGACCATTTTCACAAGAGGAGGGGAAGTAACCATTGACAACGGTGATGCCCTTGCATAAAGCCAGCCATGGAAAAGAGTAGGACTGATTGGATGAAGACAGCAGGAAAGCAGAGGTTCAGAGGAACGAAAGCATCTCTATACGCTTATCTGAAATTCTCACCAATGACTTACATAAGTGTTTCTATCCCTATTTTCTGTTTAATTAGTATTATTTTCGAAAACTCCATAACTTATTTTATATCCGCCTGACTGAGATTTACAAGGTGACCATAGTTTGCTTCAAGCCGACAATCTTCGTGGGATCGACCCTTACTCACGTAAGGTTTATTACTTGGACAACCCAGTGCACTTGCTGGTTAGTTGTATCGAAGTTGTGACAAATTATGAATTGAGATTAGAGCACCAAGTTTTTGGAGCCATTACCAGAGATCACAATTTCGTGCACCAAGTTTTTGGCGCCGTTGCCGGGGATTGTTCGAGTTTGGACAACTGACGGTTCATCCTGTTGCTCAGATTAGGTAATTTTCTTTTTGTTTTCTTCTCAAAAATTTTTCAAAAATCTTTCAAAAATTTCTCCTTTGTTTTCAAAAAAATTTTAAAATAAAAATATTTTCAAAAATATATTTTTCTTCAGAATTTTTAAGAATGAATTCTAGAGTTTCATGAAGCATGTTGAAGCATGCTGGCTACAAAACCATGTCTAAATTCTTTTGGACAGAGGTTTTGGCTTAAAATTGAATGAATTACACTCATATTTTTACTAAAGCTTGGCTGGCTATTAAGCCATGCCTGACCCTTTGATTGGAGCTTTAGACTAAAGAGCATAAGATTCCTGGAATTCATATTAAAAATTTTGGAATCCTTATTTTTCTTTTTCAAAATGATTTTCGAAAAAATTAAAAGAAAATACAAAAAAAAAATCATAAAATCATAAAAATAAAAAAAATATATTTTGTGTTTCTTGTTTGAGTCTTGAGTCAAGTTGAAAGTTTGGTGTCAATTGCATGTTCATCTTGCATTTTTCGAAAAATTCATGCATTCATGTTGTTCTTCATGATCTTCAAGTTGTTCTTGGTAAGTCTTCTTGTTTGATCTTGATGTTTTCTTGTTTTGCATCTTTTCTTGTTTTACATGTTTATTTTTGCATCCATAGAGTCTAAACATGAAAGATTTCTAAGTTTGGTGTCTTGCATGTTTTCTTTGCATTAAAAATTTTTCAAAAATATGTTCTTGATGTTCATCTTGACATTCAAAGTGTTCTTGGTGTTCATCTTGACATTCATAGTGTTCTTGCATTCATCACATACTTTGATCCAAAATTTTCATGCATTGAGTCTTTTTCATGTTTTTCTCTCTCATCATAAAAATTCAAAAAAAAAGTATCTTTCCCTTTTTCTCTCTTAAAAATTTCGAAAATTAGATTTGACTTTTTCAAAAAAATTTTAAAATCTAGTTGTTTTTATGAGTCAAATCAAATTTTCCATTTAAAAATCTTATCTTTTTCAAAATCTTTTTCAAAAATCAAATCTTTTTCATTTTTCTTAGTTATTTTCGAAAATTATAAAAATCTTTTCCAAAAATCTTTTTCTTAATTTTATATCATAATTTTCGAAAATAACATCATCAATTAATGTTTTGATTCAAAAAAATTTCAAGTTTGTTACTTACTTGTTAAGAAAGACTCAAACTTTAAATTCTAGAATCATATCTTGTGATTTCTTGTGAATCAAGTCATTAATTGTGATTTTAAAAATCAAATCTTTTCAAAAACTAATTTAAATCATATCTTTTCAAAAATACCTTCTTATCTTATCTTTTTCAAAAATTTGATTTCAAAATATCTTTTCTAACTTCCTAACTTCTTATCTTTTCAAAATTTGTTTCAACTAACTAACTAACTTTTTGTTTGTTTCTTATCTTTTTCAAAACTACCTAACTAACTCTCTCTCTCTAATTTTCGAAAATATCTTCCCTCTTTTTCAAAAATTCTTTTTAATTAACTAATTATTTTAATTTTTGATTTTTTATTTTCGAAAATTACTAACCTTTTTCAAAAACTATTTTCGAAAATCACTAACTCTTTTTCAAAAAATATTTTCGAAATTCTCCCCCTCTCATCTTATTCTATTTATTTATTCATCTATTAACATCTCCTCACCTCACATCTCTGCTCTCCTCACCCTTGTGTTTCTTTCTTTACATTACATTCTTTGTCCCCTTCCTTTCTTCTACTCACACAGGGACTTCTATACTGTGGTATAAAGGATCCCTATTATTATTATTATTTTTTCTGTGCCCTCTTCTTTGTCATATGAGCAGGAGCAAGGACAAGAATATTCTTGTTGAAGCAGATCCAGAACCTGAAAGGACTCTGAAGAGAAAACTGAGAGAAGATAAATTACAACAATCTAGAGATAACCTTTCAGAAATTTTCGAACAAGAAGAGGAGATGGCAGCCGAAAATAATAATAATGCAAGGAGAATGCTTGGTGACTTTACTGCACCTAATTCCAATTTACATGGAAGAAGCATCTCCATTCCTGCCATTGGAGCAAACAACTTTGAGCTGAAACCTCAGTTAGTTTCTCTGATGCAGCAGAACTGCAAGTTTCATGGACTTCCATCTGAAGATCCTTTTCAGTTCTTAACTGAATTCTTGCAGATATGTGATACTGTTAAGACTAATGGAGTAGATCCTGAAGTCTACAGGCTCATGCTTTTCCCTTTTGCTGTAAGAGACAGAGCTAGAGTGTGGTTGGATTCTCAACCCAGAGACAGCCTGAACTCTTGGGACAACCTGGTCACGGCTTTCTTAGCCAAGTTCTTTCCTCCTCAAAAGCTGAGCAAGCTTAGAGTGGATGTTCAAACCTTCAGACAGAAAGAAGGTGAATCCCTCTATGAAGCTTGGGAAAGATACAAGCAGCTGACCAAAAAGTGTCCTTCTGACATGCTTTCAGAATGGACCATCCTGGATATATTCTATGATGGTTTATCTGAGCTATCAAAGATGTCATTGGATACTTCTGCAGGTGGATCCATTCACCTAAAGAAAACGCCTGCAGAAGCTCAAGAACTCATTGACATGGTTGCTAATAACCAGTTCACGTACACTTCTGAGAGGAATCCTGTGAATAATGGGACGCCTATGAAGAAGGGAGTTCTTGAAATTGATACTCTGAATTCCATATTGGCTCAGAACAAAATATTGACTCAGCAAGTCAATATGATTTCTCAAAGTCTGAACGGAATGCAAGCTGCATCCAACAGTACTCAAGAGGCATCTTTTGAAGAAGAAGCTTATGATCCTGAGAACCCTGCAATAGCAGAGGTGAATTACTTAGGTGAACCTTATGGAAACACCTATAATCCATCATGGAGAAATCATCCAAATCTCTCATGGAAGGATCAACAAAAGCCTCAACAAGGCTTTAATAATGGTGGAAGATACAGGTTTAACAGTAGTAAACCTTTTCCATCATCCACTCAGCAACAGACAGAGAACTCTGGACAAAATACCTCTAATTTAGCAAACTTAGTCTCTGATCTGTCCAAGGCCACTGTAAGTTTCATGAATGAAACAAGGTCTTCCATTAGAAATTTGGAAGCACAAGTGGGCCAGCTGAGTAAAAGGATCACTGAAATTCCTCCTAGTACTCTCCCAAGCAATACAGAAGAGAATCCAAAAGGAGTGTGCAAGGCCATTGAATTGATCACCATGGCCGAACCTGTAAAGGAAGGAGAGGACGTGAATCCCAGTGAGGAAGACCTCCTGGGACGTCCAGTGATCAATAAGGAGTTTCCCTCTGAGGAACCAAAGGAATCTGAGACTCATCTAGAGACCATAGAGATTCCATTGAACCTCCTTATGCCATTCATGAGCTCTGATGAGTATTCTTATTCTGAAGAGAATGAGGATGTTACTGAAGAGCAAACTGCCAAGTTTCTTGGTGCAATCATGAAGCTGAATGCCAAATTATTTGGCATTGAAACTTGGGAAGATGAACCTCCCTTGTTCACCAATGAACTAAGTGATCTGGATCAACTGACATTGCCTCAGAAGAAACAGGATCCTGGAAAGTTATTAATACCTTGTACCATAGGCACCATGATCTTTAAGGCTCTGTGTGACCTTGGTTCAGGAATAAACCTCAAGCCCCTCTCTGTAATAGAGAAACTGGGAATCTTTGGGGTGCAAGCCACTAAAATCTCATTAGAGATGACAGATAATTCAAGAAAACAGGCTTATGGACAAGTAGAGGACGTGTTAGAAAAGGTTGAAGGCCTTTACATCCCTGTTGATTTCATAGTCCTAGATAATGGGAAGGATGAGGATGAATTCATCATCCTTGGAAGACCCTTCCTAGCCACAGCAAGAGCTATAATTGATGTGGACAGAGGAGAATTGATCCTTCAAATAAATGAGGACAACCTTGTGTTTACAACTCAAGGATCTCTCTCTGCATCCATGGAGAGGAAGCATAAAGAGCTTCTCTCAAAGCAGAGTCAAACAAAGCCCCCACAGTCAAACTCTAAGTTTGGTGTCAAACCCCCATATCCAAACTCTAAGTTTGGTGTTGGGAGGTCTCAACAAAGCTCTGCACATCTGTGAGGCTCCATGAGAGCCCACTGTCAAGCTATTGACATTAAAGAAGCGCTTGTTGGGAGGCAACCCAATGTTTATTTATCTAATTTTCACTGTTTTTCATGTTTTATTAGGTACATGATCATGTGGAGTCACAAAATAAATATAAAAATTGAAAACGGAATCTAAAACAGCAGAAGAAAAATCACACCCTGGAGGAAGACCTTACTGGCGTTTAAACGCCAGTAGGAAGCATGTTTTTGGCGTTCAACGCCAGAACAGAGCATGGTTCTGGCGCTGAACGCCAGAAATGGGCAACATCTGGGCGTTTGAACGCCATAAATGCACCCTGGAGAAGAGCTGGCGCTGAACGCCCAGAACAAGCATGGTTCTGGCGTTCAACGCCAGAAATGGGCAACAAATGGGCGTTCAACGCCCAGAACAAGCACCAATCTAGCGCTGAACACCCAGAGTTGTGTGCAAGGGCATTTTGCATGCCTAATTGGGTGCAAGGATGTAAATCCTTGAATACCTCAAGATCTGTGGACCCCACAGGATCACCTCAGGATCTGTGGACCCCACAGGATCCCCACCTACCTCCACTTACTTCTTCTCACCCCTCTTTCACACAATCCCATAAATACTCTTCCACAAAACCCTTCACCAATCACCTCAATCTCTCTTCCCCATCACCTCTTCACCACTCACATCCATCCACTCTTCCCCATAAACCTACCTCATAAACTCCACCTAACTTCAAATTCAAAATCAATTTCCCACCCAAACCCACCCTAAATGGCCGAACTTACCCCCCTCCCTTCCCTATATATACCCCTCCATTCTTCCTTATTTTCTCACAACACAACGCTCCTTTCTCTTCTTGGCCGAAACACACCTCCCCCCTCCTCTCCATATTTTCTTCTTCTTCTTCATCTATTCTTTCCTCTCTTGCTCGAGGGTGAGCAAAATTCTAAGTTTGGTGTGGTAAAAGCATAAGCTTTTTGTTTTTCCATTACCATTGATGGCACCTAAGACCGGAGAATCCTCTAAAAAAGGGAAAAGGAAGACAAAAGCTTCCACCTCCGAGTCATGGGAGATGAAAAGGTTCATCTCCAAAGCTCATCAAGACCACTTCTATGATGTTGTGGCCAAGAAGAAGGTGATCCCCGAGGTCCCTTTCAAACTTAAGAAAAATGAGTATCCGGAGATCCGACATGAAATCCAAAGAAGAGGTTGGGAAGTTCTAACAAACCCAATTCAACAAGTCGGCATCCTAATGGTTCAAGAGTTCTATGCCAATGCATGGATCACTAGGAACCATGATCAAAGTAAGAACCCGAATCCAAAGAATTATGTTACAATGGTTTGGGGGAAATACTTAGATTTTAGCCCGGAGAATGTGAGGTTGGCGTTTAACTTGCCTATGATGTAAGGAGATGAACGCCCCTACACTAGAAGGGTCAACTTTAATAAAAGGTTAGACCAAGTCCTCATGGACATATGTGTGGAAGGAGCTCAATGGAAGATTGACTCCAAAGGCAAGCCGGTTCAACTAAGAAGACTGGACCTCAAGCCTGTGGCTAGAGGATGGTTGGAGTTCATCCATCCCTCCATCATCCCCACTAGCAACCGATCTGAAGTTACTGTGGATCGGGCTATCATGATCCATAGCATCATGATTGGAGAGGAAGTAGAAGTTCATGAAGTCATCTCCCTTGAACTCTACAAAATAGCCGAAAAGCCCTCCCCTGGGGCAAGGCTAGCTTTTCCCCATCTTATTTGCCATCTATGTTACTCAACTGGAGCTTTCATAGAAGGAGACATTCACATTGAGGAAGAGAAGCCCATCACTAAGAAAAAGATGGAGCAAGCAAGAGAGCCCATTCATGGAGCTCAAGAGGCGCAGGAAGCTCATCACCATGAGATCCCGGAGATGCCTCAAATGCATTTTCCTCCACAAAACTATTGGGAGCAAATCAACACCTCCCTAGGAGAATTAAGTTCCAACATGGGAAAACTAAGGGTGGAACATCAAGAGCACTCCATCATCCTTCATGAAATCAGAGAAGATCAAAAAGCAATGAGGGAGGAGCAACAAAGACAAGGAAGAGACATAGAAGAGCTCAAGGACATCATTGGTTCCTCAAGAAGAAAACGCCATCATCACTAAGGTGGACTCATTCCTTGTTCTCACTTTCTGTTTCTCGTTTTCTCTATGTTAAGTTCTTATCTATGTTTGTGTCTTCATTACATGATCATTAGTAGTTAGTAACTTTGTCTTAAAGTTATGAATGTCCTATGAATCCATCACCTCTCTTAAATTGAAAATTGTTTTAATTCAAAAGAACAAGAAGTACATGAGTTTCGAATTTATCCTTGAACTTAGTTTAATTATATTGATGTGGTGACAATGCTTCTTGTTTTCTGAATGAATGCTTGAACAGTGCATATGTCTTTTGAAGTTGTTGTTTATGAATGTTAAATATGTTGGCTCTTCAAAGAATGATGACAAGGAGACATGTTATTTGATAATCTAAAAAATCATAAAAATGATTCTTGAAGCAAGAAAAAGCAGCAAAGAGCAAAGCTTGCAGAAAAAAAAAATAGGCGAAAAAAATAGAAAGAAAAAGAAAAAGCAAGCAGAAAAAGCCAAAAGCTCTTAAAACCAAGAGGCAAGAGCAAAAAGCCAATAACCCTTAAAACCAAAAGGCAAGGGCAAATAAAAAAGATCCCAAGGCTTTGAGCATCAGTGGATAGGAGGGCCTAAAGGAATAAAATCCTGGTCTAAGCGGCTAAACCAAGCTGTCCCTAACCATGTGCTTGTGGCGTGTAGGTGTCAAGTGAAAACTTGAGACTGAGTGGTTAAAGTCAAGGTCCAAAGCAAAAAAAAAAAAGAGTGTGCTTAAGAACCCTGGACACCTCTAATTGGGAACTTTAGCAAAGCTGAGTCACAATCTGAAAAGGTTCACCCAATTATGTGTCTGTGGCATTTATGTATCTGGTGGTAATACTGGAAAACAAAGTGCTTAGGGCCACGGCCAAGACTCATAAAGTAGCTGTGTTCAAGAATCATCATACTGAACTAGGAGAATCAATAGCACTATATGAACTCTGAGTTCCTATAGAAGCCAATCATTCTGAACTTCAATGGATAAAGTGAGATGCCAAAACTATTCAAGAGGCAAAAAGCTACAAGTCCCGCCCATTTAATTGGAGCTATGTTTCATTGATAGTTTGGAATTTATAGTATATTCTCATCTTTTTATCCTATTTAATTTTCAGTTGCTTGGGGACAAGCAACAATTTAAGTTTAGTGTTGTGATGAGCGGATAATTTATACGCTTTTTGGCATTGTTTTTAGTATGTTTTTAGTAGAATCTGGTTACTTTTAGGGATGTTTTCATTAGTTTTTATGTTAAATTCACATTTCTGGACTTTACTATGAGTTTGTGTGTTTTTCTGTGATTTCAGATATTTTCTGGCTGAAATTGAGGGACTTGAGCAAAAATTAGATTCAGAGGTTGAAGAAGGACTGCTGATGCTGTTGGATTCTGACCTCCCTGCACTCAAAGTGGATTTTCTGGAGCTACAGAACTCAACATGGCACGCTACCAATTGCGTTGGAAAGTAGACATCTAGGGCTTTCCAGAAATATATAATAGTCCATACTTTGAACGAGTTTAGACGACGTAAAAGGGCGTTGAACGCCAGTTCTACGCTGCTGTCTGGAGTTAAACGCCAGAAACAAGTCACAAACCAGAGTTGAACGCCAGAAATACGTTACAACCTGGCGTTCAACTCCAGAAAGAGCCTCTGCACGTGGAACATTCAAGCTCAGCCCAAGCACACACCAAGTGGGCCCCGGAAGTGGATTTATGCATCAATTACTTACTTCTGTAAACCCTAGTAGCTAGTTTATTATAAATAGGACTTTTTACTATTGTATTAGACATCTTTGGATTATCTTTTGATCTTTGGATCATCTTGGGACGTTTTGTTCTTAGATCATGGGGGCTGGCTGGTGCACGAAAATTACTTCACACTATGTAATTCTGCACAACTAACCAGCAAGTGCACTGGGTCGTCCAGGTAATACCTTACGTGAGTAAGGGTCGATCCCACGGAGATTATTGGCTTGAAGCAAGCTATAGTTATCTTGCAACTCTTAGTCAGGATATTAATTAGTGGTTATCAATTGACTTGCAAATGAACAAGAGAGCCTGAATTAAAGGTTACTTGTTATGCAGTAAATGAGAATATGTTGGAGTTTTGGAGATGCTTTGCCTTTTTAATCTCTGCTTTCTCTCTATCTTCTTCTTCACGCACGCACGTCCCTCCTATGGCAAGCTGTGTGTTGGAGGATCACCGTTGTCAATGGCTACCATCCTTTCTTTCAGTGAAAATGGTTCAGGTGCGCTGTCACCGCACGGCTAATCATCTGTAGGTTCTCGATCATACCGGAATAGGATTCGCTATCCTTTTGCGTCTGTCACTACGCCCAGCACTCACGAGTTTGAAGCTCGTCACAGTCATCCAATCCCAGAATCCTACTAGGAATACCACAGACAAGGTTTAGACTTTCCGGATTCTCAAGGATGCTGCCAATGGATTCTAGCTTATACCACGGAGATTCCGATTAAGGAATCTAAGAGATACTCATTCAATCTAATGTAGAACGGAGGTGGTTTTCAAGCACACGTTCATAGGTTGAGAATGGTGATGAGTGTCACGGATCATCATATTCATCATAATAAGGCGCAAATGAATATCTTAGATAGGAACAAACATGATTGAATAGAAAACAGAAATACTGGCATTAATTCATTGAGGCACAGCAGAGCTCCTCACCTCCAACAATGGAGTTTAGAGACTCATGCCGTCAAAAGGTACAAAGTTTAGATCTAAAATGTCATGAGATACAAAATAAATCTCTAAAAGTTGTTTAAATACTAAACTAGTAACCTAGGTTTACAGAAAATGAGTAAACTATGATAGATGGTGCAGAAATCCACTTATGGAGCCCACTTGGTGTGTGCTGGGGCTGAGACTAAAGCTTCTCACGTGCATAAGGCTGTTTTGGGCGTTCAACGCTAGATCTGGATCCAATTCTTGCGTCGAACTCCAACTCCTAACTTGTTTCTGGTGCTGGACGCCAGACAGCAGCATGGAACTGGCGTTGAACGCCAGTTTACATCGTCTATGCTTGAGCAAAGTATGGACTATTATATATTTCTGGAAAGCTCTGGATGTCTACTTTCCAACGCAATTGGAAGCGCGCCATTTGGACTCTTGTAGCTCCAGAAAATCCATTTTGAGTGTAGGGAGGTCAGAATCCAACAGCATTAGCAGTCCTTTTTCAGCCTGAATCAGATTTTTGCTCAGCTCCCTCAATTTCAGCCAGAAAATACCTGAAATCACAGAAAAACACAAAAACTCATAGTAAAGTCTAGAAATATGAATTTTGCCTAGAAACTACTAAAAATAAACTAAAAACTAACTAAAATACACTAAAAACTATATGAAATTAACCCCAAAAAGCGTATAAAATATCCGCTCATCACAACACCAAACTTAAACTGTTGCTTGTCCTCAAGCAACTAGATAAATAAAATAGAATACAGATAAATGAAGAAGCAATAATATCTCAGAGTTTTTGAGTGAAGCTCAGATTCTAATTAGATGAGCGGGACTAGTAGCTTTTTGCTTCTGAACAGTTTTGGCATCTCACTTTATCCATTGAAGCTCAGAGTGATTGGCATCTATAGGAACTCAGAATTCAGATAGTGATATTGATTCTCCTAGTTCAGTATGTTGATTCTTGAACACAGCTACTTTATGAGTCTTGGCCGTGGCCCTAAGCACTTTGTTTTCCAGTATTACCACCGGATACATAAATGCCACAGACACATAATTGGGTGAACCTTTTCAGATTGTGACTCAGCTTTGCTAAAGTCCCCAATTAGAGGTGTCCAGGGTTCTTAAGCACACTCTTCTTTTTGCTTTGGACCTTGACTTTAACCGCTCAGTCTCAAGTTTTCACTTGACACCTTCACGCCACAAGCACATGGTTAGGGACAGCTTGGTTTAGCCGCTTAGGCCGGGATTTTATTCCTTTAGGCCCTCCTATCCACTGATGCTCAAAGCCTTGGGATCCTTTTTATTTACCCTTGCCTTTTGGTTTTAAGGGTTATTGGCTTTTTCTGATTGCTTTTTCTTTTTTTCTTTCTATATTTTGTTTTTTTTTTCTGCAAGCTTTGTTCTTTGCTGCTTTTTCTTGCTTCAAGAATCATTCTTATGATTTTTCAGATTATCAATAACATGTCTCATGTTCATCATTCTTTCAAGAGCCAACATATTTAACAGTCTTAAACATCAAATTCAAAAGACCTATGCACTGTTCAAGCATTCATTCAGAAGACAGAAAGCATTGCCACCACATGTAAATAATTAGAATGTTCTTATTAAAAACTCGAAAATTATTGCCTCTTATTCTAAAGAAATTCTTCTATTTTATTCATGTTTGATGATGATGAGAAAATTAAATTATAGCTTAATTGGAGATAAAATCAAAAATATAGATACTAATTACTACTATATGACTCCTAAGGTAAAACTAGAATAAGAACAGTTATCACAGAGTTAAGGCTAAGATTGGAATTTAACAACCTTTGTTCTGGGGAGTGGATGTTCCTCTAATCTGTGGGGTGCTTGGTCCTTCAAGAGATAATTTCTGGCGCTTCAATTCCCTTAAGTCGCGCCCTTGCTCCTCCTGTTTTTTAATCAAATAGCAAAGAATGCTACTTTGTTCCTTCTGTTCTTTTATTATTTGTTCCATAGCTTCTTGCATCTTGGTAACTGATGTTTCAAGATACTCCCAGTATTCAGATTGAGGGATTTCTGGGAGAAATTCCTGTGTTTTCTTCTTGATGGGGTCATCCTGTGCTTGTTGTTTTTCCATTGATGCTTTGGTAATTGGTCGCTCAATTGAGATATACTCAGTTATTCCCATCCTTACTCCAGCGTCCTTGCAGAGCATAGAAATCAAGCTTGGATAAGCCAGCCTGGCATCTTTGGAATTTTTATTTGCAATTTTGTAAAATTCAGTTGAAATCAGTTGATGAACTTCCACTACTTTTCCCATCATGATGCAATGGATCATCACTGCTCTTCTAATAGTGACTTCAGAATGGTTGCTAGTGGGCAGCAGAGAATGCCCAATGAAATCCAGCCATCCTCTGGCGACTGGTTTGAGATCTTCTCTTTTGAGTTGATTAGGAACACCCTTCGTGCTGGTGGTCCACCTGGCTCCCGGGATGCATATGTCCTCTAGAATCTTATCCAGGCCCTTGTCTGTTCTCATCATTCTCCTATTGAAGGAGTCTGGATCATCTTTCAGCTGAGGTAGCTTTAAGATCTCCCTGATCTTGTCAGGGTGGGTATGAACAATCTTTCCTCTGACCATGGTCTGATAGTCATAGATATCAGATCCATATAGTCTTTGCCTGTCTGTATGCCACATATTAGCATAGAACTCCTGGACCATATTCCTTCCCACTTTCGTTTCAGGATTAGCTAGGATCTCCCAGTTCCTGATACGAATTCGCTCTTGGATCTCCAGATATTCGTCTTCTTTCAGATCGAATCTGACTTCCGGGATCACTGATCTTAGACCCATTATTTTGTAATAATGGTCTGAATGTTCTTTAGTTAAGAACTTCCCTTGATTCCAAAGTGGTTTTGGAACACTCTCTTTCTTGCCTCTTGAAGTGGGTTGTTTTCCTTTAGGAGCCATGATCTTAGTGATCACGGATGAGCACACCAAACTTAGAGGTTTGCTTGTCCTCAAGCAAAAAGAAAAGAAAGGAGAGGGAGAGAAGGAGAGCTAGGTGCAATGGTGGATGGGAGGGGAGGGAGGCCAAACCCAAATTTAAAGGGAGGGGGTGGGTTTTCGAAAAAAATAGGGAGAAAGATAAGATAGAAGATATGATGTTTAGAAAAAAATATGATAAGAAAAGATATGGTTTAAAATTGAAAAGATATGAAAGATATTTGAAAAAGATAGATTTGGAATTTTGAAAAAGATAGTATGGGGATTTGAAAAAGATATTGCTTAGTTGAAAAGATTTTTGAATGAAAAGAGAGAGATTTGTTTTGAAAATTTTGAAAACGAGTTGAGTTGGATTGAAAAAAAGGATTTGTGCTTATGGATTAAGATACATTTAATATTTTTAAAGAAGGGTTTTTAGAAATTAGGGATTTTAGAAATCAGGGTTCTTAACATGTTTATGCAAGAAATCATGAATTGAAACATGAAAATTAGGATTAAAATGAAAAATATGAAGAAAAAAACGAATTTACCTCCTCCCCACCATCCTGGCGTTTGAATGCCCAAACGCTGCATGTTTTGGGCGTTCAACGCCCAAATGCTGCTTCTCCTGGGCGTTCAACGCCCAGCTGCTGCTTATTTCTGGCGTTGAACGCCAGGAAGTCCTTTGTTACTGGGCGTTTTTCTGAACGCCCAGAACGCTGTAAATTTGGTGTTAAACGCCCAAAAAGAGCTTCTTTCTGGCGTTCAACGCCCAGATGGCTATCCTCACTGGCGTTCAACGCCCATTGGGTGCTTCTGTTGGGCGTTTAACGCCCAAAACAGACTTTTACTAGCGTTTTCTTGCCAGTGAGCTCTGTTTCTCTATTTTGCGTGCAGAATCCTTCTGTAACCCTGTGAACTTATACAATTGACTCTTTACCTTAGGATCAATGAACTTTATATAAACAAATAAAATTAAGAATAGGGCAAAATGCTTAGAGGAAGTGATGCCCCATGGCTGGGTTGCCTCCCAGCAAGCGCTTCTTTATTGTCTTTAGCTGGACCTTGCTGAGCTTTTAATCTAGCTTCATCCTTGAGCACTCTTGCTCAACATTGCCTTCAAGATAGTGTTTGATTCTCTGTCCATTAACAATGAATGTCTTATCAGAATCACTATCTTGAAGCTCCACATAACCATATGGTGATACACTTGTAATCACATATGGTCCCCTCCACCGGGACTTCAGTTTCCCGGGGAATAGCCTGAGCCTAGAGTTAAACAATAGAACCTTTTGTCCTGGTTCAAAGATTCTAAATGACAGCTTCCGGTCATGCCATTTTTTTATTTTTCTTTATAAAGCTTGGCATTTTCGAAAGCAGTGAATCTGAATTCCTCTAGTTCATTTAGCTGGAGCAATCTTTTTTCCCCAGCTAATTTGGCATCAAAGTTTAGGAATCTGGTTGCCCATTAGGCTTTATGTTCCAGTTCCACGGGCAGGTGACATGCCTTACCATACACAAGTTGGTATGGAGAGGTCCTTATAGGAGTCTTGAATGTTGTTCTGTAAGCCCACAAAGCATCATCCAAGCTTCGTGCCCAATCCTTTCTACGGGTACTTACAGTCCGTTCCAGGATTTTTTTAGCTCTCTGTTAGAGACTTCAGCTTGCCCATTAGTTTGTGGATGATATGGAGTTGCCACCTTGTGGCGAATCCCATACCGGACCATGGCAGAGTAGAGATGTTTATTGTAGAAGTGAGTGCCCCCATCACTGATTAGTACTCTAGGGACCCCAAACCTGCTAAAGATATGTTTCTGGAGGAACTTCAGCACTATTTTAGTATCATTGGTGGGTGTGGCAACGGCCTCTACCCATTTTGATACGTAGTCAACTGCCACCAGAATATAAGTGTTTGAGTATGATGGTGGGAAAGGCCCCATGAAGTCAATTCCCCATACGTCAAACAACTCAATCTCCAAGATTCCTTGTTGAGGCATGGCGTAACCATGAGGCAGATTACCAGCTCTTTGGCAACTGTCACAGTTTTGTACAAACTCTCGGGAATCTTTATAGAGTGTGGGCCAATAGAAGCCACATTGGAGGACCTTGGTGGCTGTTCGCTCACCTCCGAAATGGCCTCCGTATTGTGATCCATGGCAATGCCATAGGATCCTTTGTGCTTCCTCTCTGGGCACACACCTACGGATTATTCCGTCTGCACATCTCTTAAAGAGATATGGTTCATCCCACAAGTAGTACTTTGCATCAGTAATTAATTTTTTCTTTTGTTGCCTGCTGTATTCTTTGGGTATGAACCTTGCAGCTTTATAGTTTGCAATGTCTGCAAACCATGGTGTTTCCTGAATGGAAAATAAATGCTCATCCGGAAAAGTCTCAGAGATCTCAGGAGAAGGGAGGGACGTCCCTTCTACTGGCTCTATCCGGGACAGATGATCAGCCACTTGGTTCTCTGTCCCTTTTCTGTCTCTTATTTCTATATCAAACTCTTGCAGAAGCAACACCCATCTTATGAGCCTGTGTTTTGAATCCTGCTTTGTGAGTAGATATTTGAGAGCAGCATGGTCAGTATACACAATCACCTTTGATCCTACCAAGTATGATCTAAACTTGTCAATGGCATAAACCACTGCAAGCAATTCTTTTTCTGTGGTTGTGTAATTTTTCTGAGCATCATTTAAAATGTGGCTAGCATAATAAATGACGTGCAGAAGCTTGTCATGCCTCTGCCCCAGCACTGCACCAATGGCGTGATCACTGGCATCACACATTAGCTCAAATGGTAATGTCCAGTCTGGTGCAGAAATAACTGGTGCTGTGACCAGCTTGGCTTTCAGTATTTCAAACGCCTGCAGACACTCTGTGTCAAACATAAATGGTGTGTCAGCAGCTAGCAGATTGCTCAGAGGTTTAGCGATTTTTGAAAAATCCTTTATAAACCTCCTATAGAATCCTGCATGCCCCAGAAAGCTTCTGATTGCCTTAACATTGGCAGGTGGTGGTAATTTTTCAATTACCTCTATTTTTGCTTGATCCACCTCTATTCCCTTGTTTGAAATTTTATGCCCAAGGACAATCCCTTCTGTCACCATAAAGTGACATTTTTCCCAGTTTAAAACCAGGTTGGTCTCTTGGTATCTTTTCAGAACTAGTTTCAGGTGATCAAGACAGGAGCTGAATGAGTCTCCATATACTGAGAAGTCATCCATGAAGACTTCCAGAAATTTTTCCACCATATCAGAGAAAATAGAGAGCATGCATCTCTGGAAGGTTGCAGGCGCATTATACAGCCTAAATGGCATCCTTCTATAAGCAAACACTCCAGATGGACATGTGAATGCTGTTTTCTCTTGATCCTGGGGATCTACTGCAATCTGGTTATAGCCTGAGTAGCCATCCAAAAAGTAGTAATAATCATGACCTGCCAATCTTTCTAGCATCTGGTCTATGAATGGTAAAGGGAAATGATCCTTTCTGGTGGCTGTATTGAGCCTTCTGTAGTCAATACACATGCGCCACCCTGTAACTGTTCTTGTAGGGACCAGTTCATTCTTTTCATTATGAACCACTGTCATTCCTCCCTTTTTGGGGACAACTTGAACAGGGCTCACCCAGGGGCTATCAGAAATAGGATAAATAATCCCATCCTCCAGTAATTTGGTGACCTCTCTCTGCACCACTTCCTTCATGGCTGGATTTAGCCGCCTCTGTGGTTGAACCACTGGTTTAGCATTATCCTCCAATAAGATTTTGTGCATGCATCTAGCTGGGCTTATACCCTTAAGGTCACCTATGGACCACCCAAGAGCTGTCTTGTGTGTCCTTAGCACTTGAATAAGTGCTTCCTCTTCCTGTGGATTTAAAGCAGAGCTTATGATCACTGGAAAAGTGTCACCTTCTCCCAGAAATGCATATTTCAGGGATGGTGGTAATGGTTTGAGCTCGGGTTTAGGAGGTTTTTCCTCTTCCAGAGGAAATTTCAGAGGCTCTTTCATTTCCTCTGAATCCTCCAAATCAGGCTGAGCATCTTTAAAGATGTCTTCCAACTCTGATTCGAGACTTACAGCCATGTTGATCTCTTCTACCAAAGAGTCAATAAGATCAACTTTCATGCAGTCTTTTGATGTGTCTGGATGCTGCATGGCTTTGACAGCATTCAACTTAAACTCATCATCATTGACTCTCAGGGTTATTTCCCCCTGTTGGACATCAATGAGAGTTCGTCCAATTGCTAGGAATGGACTTCCTAAAATGAGAGTGGCACTCTTGTGCTCCTCCATTTCCAGTACCACAAAGTCAGTGGGAAAGGCGAATGGCCCAACTCTGACAATCATGTCTTCAATCACGCCTGATGGGTATTTAATGGAGCCATCAGCAAGTTGGAGACATACCCGGGTTGGTTTAACTTCTTCAGTTAAACCAAGCTTTCTAATAGTGGATGCAGGTATTAGGTTGATGCTTGCCCCAAGATCACATAAAGCTATCTTGGTGCAATTACCTTCTAATGTGTATGGTATCAGAAAACTCCCAGGGTCTTTAAGCTTTTCAGGAAAGCTTTTCAGAATGACTGCACTGCATTCTTCAGTGAGGAGAACTTTTCAGTTTCTCTTCAATCCTTCTTATGACTTAAGATCTCTTTCATGAACTTGGCATAAGAAGGTATTTGCTCAAGTGCCTCTGCAAATGGAATCTTTATTTCAAGAGTCCTGAGATAATCTGCAAAGCGAGCAAATTGCTTATCCTGCTCCTCTTGGCGGAGTTTTTGAGGATAAGGTATCTTGGCTTTATATTCCTCAACCTTAGTTGCTGTATGTTTATTTCCTACAGAAGTGGTTGAGGAAGCCTTTTTTGATGGGTTGTCATCAGCACTTGTGTGTGTCTGATCCCTCACTGGCAATTGATATGCCAGAGTTAGGAGCTGGAGTGGCGTTAGATGCCAGCTTCCTAGTTCTTCCTGGCATCTGAATGCCAGAACTATGCTCTTTTTGGGCGTTCAACGCCAGATCCTTGCTTGTTTCTGGCGTTGAACGCCAGTCCTGAGCATGGTCTGGGCGCTCAGGGCCAGCCTTCCACCAAATTTCTGGCGTTTTAGCGCCAGAATTATTTTTCTTTGGGCTCTTACTGTCCTCTGGTGGATTTTGGATGGTTTGCTCATTTCTTGGCTTCTTGCTGCCTTGAGGTGGGGTATTTAATGTTTTCCCACTTCTTAATTGGACTGCTTGGCATTCTTCTGTTATTTGTCTTGACAGCTGCTACTTTGTTTGCTTCAATTGTTCTTCCATGTTTATATTAGCCATCCTTGTCTCTTGTAGTTTATCCTTGAATTTAGCTAACTGCTTTGTTAGAAAATCCAATTGTTGATTGAATTCAGCAGCTTGCTCTGCAGGATTGAGTTCAGCAGTTACTGTTTTAGCCTCTTCTTTCATGGAAGAGTCACTGCTTAGGTACAGATGCTGATTTCTGGCAACTGTATCAATGAGCTCTTGAGCTTCTTCAATTGTCTTTCTCATGTGGATAGACCCACCAGCTGAGCAATCTAAAGAGATCTGAGCTCTTTCTGTAAGCCCAAAATAGAAGATGTCTAACTGAACCCACTCTGAAAACATTTCAGAGGGGCATTTTCGTAGCATCTCTCTGTATCTCTCCCAAGCGTCATAAAGAGATTCATTATCTCCTTGTTTAAAGCCTTGGATGTCCAGCCTTAGCTGTGTCATCCGTTTTGGAGAAAAGTATTGATTCAGGAATTTTTCTGTTAGCTGTTTCCATGTCCTTATGCTAGCCTTAGGTTAGTTATTTAACCACCTCTTGGCTTGGTCTTTTACAGCAAATGGAAACAGTAATAATCTGTAGACATCCTGATCTACTTCCTTATCATGTACTGTGTCAGCAATTTGTAAAAACTGTGCCAGAAACTCTGTAGGTTCTTCCTGTGGAAAACCGGAATACTGGCAGCTTTGCTGAACCATGATAATGAGCTGAGGATTCAACTCAAAGCTACTGACTCCAATGGAAGGTATGCAGATGCTACTCCCGTATGAAGCAGTAGAGGGGTTAGCATATGACCCCAGAGTCCTCCTGGACTGTTCATTTCCACTTAGATCCATGATGGAGAAAGGGAGATGATGTAGAGAAAATATTTATTTTTATTTATTTATTTATTTTAATTATTTCAAGAATACAATAAATTAAAATAAAATAAATAGAAATAGTTGAAGATTTTTGAAAAAATGAGGAGAGAGAAAGTGGTTAGGAAGTTTTGAAAAAGATATGATTTGGAAAAGATTTTAAATTTTGAAAAAAATCTAAAATTTTTTTTTTAAATAATTTTCGAAAATTTGTTTTAAAAATAGAGAGAAAAGATATTTTTGAATTTAGTGAGGAAAGAGAAAAACAATAAAATAGCACAAGATTTAAAATTTTTTTAGATCTAATGCTCCTTGTTTTCGAAAATTTTGGAGGGAAAACACCAAGGAACACCAAACTTAAAAATTTTACGATCAAGACACAAGGAAAAATCAAGAACACTTTGAAGACTCACAAGAACACAAGAACATGAAGAAAGAATACCAAACTTAAAATTTTCAGAAAACCAAACTAAAATTTTCGAAAAACAAAGAAAAATCAACAAGAAAACACCAAACTTAGAGTTTGGCACAAGATTTATTCAAAGAAAAATTATTTTTGAAAAAGATTTTTAAAAAATAGGATAGCCAATTACCAAGAACATAAGCACCACGCTCTAACTAATTGAGCTATAAACTTAAAGTGTTTTAACAATGTATAAATAATAAAAGACTCTAAACCAAAAAGACAATTTTTTTTCTAATCTAAGTAACAAAATAAACCGTCAGTTGTCCAAACTCAAACAATCCCCGGCAACGGCGCCAAAAACTTGGTGCACAAAAATTACTTCACACTATGTAATTCCGCACAACTAACCAGCAAGTGCACTGGGTCGTCCAAGTAATACCTTACGTGAGTAAGGGTCGATCCCACGGAGATTGTTGGCTTGAAGCAAGCTATGGTTATCTTGCAACTCTTAGTCAGGATATTAATTAGTGGTTATCAATTGACTTGCAAATGAACAAGAGAGCATGAATTAAAGGTTACTTGTTATGCAGTAAATGAGAATATGTTGGAGTTTTGGAGATGCTTTGCCTTTTTAATCTCTGCTTTCTCTCTATCTTCTTCTTCACGCACGCACGTCCCTCCTATGGCAAGCTGTGTGTTGGAGGATCACCGTTGTCAATGGCTACCATCCTTCCTTTCAGTGAAAATGGTCCAGGTGCGCTGTCACCGCATGGCTAATTGATGCCAAGGCATCTTAGGCTAGTTTCACTAGCATTTTTCTGTTAGTTTTAGTTGTTTTATGCATTTTCTTGAGCTCAAAGTAACCAAAAATGGTTAAATGAAGAACAAAGCAATGAATCATTCAACATGAAGATTTTGATGCAAATTCCATGAGTTTTTAGTTATATTATTTGAATGCTATGAATGGAAGATTTCTCATGAAATTTTGCAAGACTTTGATGCAATTGTTTGGATGATTTCAGGGAAGAAGAGGCTAAGCAAGGAAGCAACAAAATCAATAAAGGAAGCTTGAATATCACATGTGGAGTTTAAGTTCCAGTTTAAGCCTAAACTGGAGCTTAAACGCCAGAATCATGAAGGCTAAGAAATGCTGGAATTGAAGTTTAACCTCCAGTTTAACCTTAAACTGGAGGTTAAACGCCAGAATGAAAAGTCTCACCAAAGAAGCATTCCACGTTTAACCTCCAGTTTGACCTCAAACTGGAGGTTAAACGCCAGAATGATAATGCCACTCAGGAAGGAGTTCCACGTTTAACCTCCAGTTTAACCTTAAACTGGAGGTTAAACGCCAGAAATGGGAAGTGTACCAGGGAGCCATTTCCACGTTTAAGCTCCAGTTTGACCTCAAACTGGAGCTTAAACGTGTTCGACCAAGAACTTTCCTCCAGGGTTGCTTTCTCCATTTCCACGTTTAAGCTCCAGTTTGACCTCAAACTGGAGCTTAAACGTGTTCGACACCTCCAGGGCTACCATTCTAAGCTTCCACGTTTAACCTCCAGTTTAACCTTAAACTGGAGGTTAAACGTGTTCGACCTCCAGGATGCCTCCTTCCATTTCCACGTTTAACCTCCAGTTTAACCTTAAACTGGAGGTTAAACGTGTTCGACCTCCAGGGCTGCCCTTCCTATATCCACGTTTAAGCTTCAGTTTAACCTTAAACTGAAGCTTAAATGTGTTCGACTACATAACTCTCCAGGGCTACCTTCTTCCATTTCCACGTTTAAGCTTCAGTTTAACCTTAAACTGAAGCTTAAACGTGCTTCTACAAAAGGCCTCACTGGAAGTGTCTGGCGTTTAAGCTGCAGTTTAAGCTTAAACTGCAACTTAAACGCCACTCTTGAAAAAGGTTTCTGGGCCAAAAATATTTCGGTTTAAGTTAGTCTTTGAGCACAAACATTAACTTAAACTTACTCTGGTGTGAAACCCAATTGAATATCATGGTTTATGGGATTGGGCCTGAAGGATTGATGAGTTTGAAATTTCAATTTATTGAGTCATGTGTCATTATTTGATTATCACTAAGTTGGCTCAATGAATGTTACAGAATTTGGATCAGCAACCTCATCAAGATTATGGATCATAAACCCAAGGCAAAAGGAAAGCAGGGAGAGGCCTCAAAGCCCAAGAAGCACAACAGAAGCTCAATATAGAAAGTGTATAAATAGGATAGAATTTAAGTTAGAAGTAGCAGGGAACTTTTCATTTTTTAGCTAGTTTTCATATTTTTGTAGTTGAATTAAGAGCTATGACTCACTAAACCCCTTTCATTGGGTTAGGGAGCTCTATTGTAATTCAATGAATCAATAATAGTTTATCTTCTTCTTCAATCTTTTCTCTTGAATTTTGTTAGAAAGCTTCTTGTTCTAATTCCATTGGGTAGTTGTCTTGGGAAAGAAACTACCCATAATTGGAATCCTTCGGAACCTTGGGAAAGGAATGGAGGATTCATGCTAGAGAAGCTTTCTCACAGTGAATTGGATTGGGGTTTGGATGGATATTGTGACATGTAATCCTACCAAATTGTGGTTCATGAAACTGTGTGGTATAATCAGTGACCAAGCATCATCTCTTCTTATGAACATTTAAACCAAGGGATTGGGAATTTGTTTGTTTTTAGAGAGAATTGGTGAGCCAAGGGATTGGGATCCAATCATATAAGATTGCCAAGCAAAATTTAATGAACGCATTGGTTGAGGAAGAGATATACATGTTTTGATTCGGAGATCTCAATATCTCCTAACACCCAATGAATTCCCCATTTCTGATTTCCACTTTCTTTTACATTCTGCAACTCAATTCATGCAATCACCCCCACTCCCTTTTAATTTTCAGCAATTTAGCTTCTGCTCTTTAATTCATGCAATTTAAGATTTCGCCATTTAAATTCCTTGTCATTTCAATTTCTTGTCATTTACGTTTCCCGCCAATTTTACATTCCGCAATTCTCATCTAAATCTTGATTCCGCTCAACTAGAACACACTTTCAATCCGAATTGCTCACTCAACCAATCCTTGTGGGATTCGACCTCACTCTATTGTGAGTTTTTACTTGACGATAACCGGTGCACTTGCCGGAAGGAATTTTGTCGATCGTGCAATTTCCTAAATCGTAGCATAACAAGTTTATGCGCATCAAGTTTATGGCGCCGTTGCCGGGGATTGGTTTTCGATTGACAATTCTCCAATTGGAAGTTAACTAGATTGAGCATTTTTTTTTGTTTTGATTAATTCAGTATAAGTTACTTGTTGAATTCTAATTCCTGCACTCTGTTACATGCTTTCTTTCTTTATGCCTTTAAATTCAAGCAACTAACTCACTGACTCACTAACTGTTTGAATTAATTCCTCAATTGCTCTAACCATACTCTTCCATTAACCAAGAGTATTTCACTTGTTTGTTGCCTGTGCTGTGTTCTTGTATGACAGGTAGGAGAGGAGAGACATCAACTCCTCCATATACCGAACCAGAGAGGACCCTTCATAGACTGAGAAGGGAAGCAAGAGGGAAGAGAGTACTGGGAGAAGAAGAATCTGAAGGAGAATCTGAGGACAATTTTGAGGAAGCTCTAGATCTCAACATGGATAGAGAAGTTCACAACCATGAGAGAGCTGATGGAAACAATGCCATTCCTGAGAGGAGGGTTCTTAGTTCATACATAAACCCAACCTCTGGGAATTGTGGTAGCAGCATTCAGAAACCACCCATTCAGGCCAACAATTTTGAGCTCAAACCACAGCTAATATCACTTGTGGAGAATCATTGCTCATTTGGTGGGAGTGCTAATGAAGATCCCAACCAACATCTCACAAAATTCCTGAGAATTTGTGACACTGTGAAGTCCAATGGAGTCCAGGAAGATGCCTATAAACTGCTTTTGTTCCCATTTTCACTTAGGGACAAAGCAGCTAAGTGGCTGGAATCATTCCCAAGGGGGAGTCTAACAACATGGGATGAGGTGGAAAGCAAGTTTCTGGCACGTTTCTACCCCCCACAAAAGGTCAATAGGCTTCGATCTGAGGTTCAGACTTTTAGACAACAAGATGGTGAAACTCTCTACGAGGCATGGGAGAGATTCAAGGATTTGACAAGGAAATGCCCACCAGACATGTTCCATGACTGGGTGCAATTGCATATTTTCTATGATGGACTCTCTTATGAATCAAGGAAGGCTGTAGACCATTCATCAGGAGGTTCATTGAACAGGAAAAAGACTGTGGAAGAAGCCATTGAAGTGATTGAGACAGTGGCTGAGAATGAGTACTACTATGCATCAGAGAGGCACAACACCAAGGGAGTCATGGAGCTGAACCATGTTGATACAATTCTAGCCCAAAACACGGTGTTTGCCAAGCAACTAGCAGAACTTACCAGGCAATTAGAAACAAAGCAAGTGGCTGCAATACACACACAAGATCAAGAGGAAGTAAGCATTGAAGGAGGTGATTGGGAAGAGGCCAACTATGTGGGAAACCAACAAAGGCAATCATATGATCCACATTCCAACACTTACAACCCAGGATGGAAAAATCACCCAAACTTTGGGTGGGGGAACCAACAAACCCAACCACAAAACCACAAACCTTACAACCACAACCAACATAACAATTCCACATACCAAAATTCCAACCAAAGATCATACCAAACCACACAAAACACTTACTCCCAACCACCATATCATGGCCAAAATAATCAACCTACCCAACCTAATCCGAACCAACAATTTCAAGATCAACTAAACCGGATAGAAGGAATGATGGCAACCATGAGTCAAGACATAACCGAATTGAAAGGCTTCAGGGATGATGTGAGAGCTACCTTAAGGAACCATGGTGAAAAACTCAAGAGGATGGAGTCTCAAGTAGGAGAGCTATCTCAACAGGCCCCCAAATCAACTGCAGTGTTCCCTAGTGACACAGAAAAGAATCCTAAAGGGGAACAAAAGAGAGTGAGATGGGAAGAATGCAAGGCCATCACCATATTGAGGGAAGTCTCAGAAGAAGAAGGAATCAGACCCTCAAAACAGGAGCCAGAAAGCTTGAAGGAAGGTGTGGAAGAAGCTCAGCAAGAAAGTGAAACTGAGCAAGCCAAAGAACTGCAAAAAGGCATGATGGAAGCATATAAACCAAAAGCACCATTTCCTCAGAGGTTAGGAGGAGGTGAAAAAGGGAAAACCTATTCAAGGTTTTTAGAGACATTTAAGTCTCTCCATATCAATATTCCCTTTCTTGAGACTCTCCAGCAGATGCCAACACATATCAAGTATTTAAAGGAATTGCTGAGCAAGAAAAGAGTTTTAAAGGGAGGACAAACTGTAATAATGAACAAAGAATGTAGTGCCCTCATCAAGAAGGATATAATCTCTAAGAAAACAGACCCAGGAAGTTTTCATATCCCCTGCATCATAGGGGAAACAAAAATTGACAAAGGACTCTGTGATCTAGGAGCTAGCATAAATGTGATGCCTCTGACTCTTATGAAGAGGCTACAACTGAATGAGGTGAGATCCACTGATGTAATCATACAACTGGCTGACAAAACTCAGAAGCAAGCTGAAGGGGTAGTTGAGAATGTGCTGGTGAAAGTGGGAAATTATTTTTTCCCCACAGACTTTGTCATTTTGGACATGGAAGAAAGCTACCTACACCCCATCATTCTGGGGAGGCCATTTCTAGCCACTGCTAGAGCACTCATAGATGTAGAACAAGGAGAGCTAATTTTGAGAATACATGATGAACAGCTCATTTTCAATGTTTTCAAACCTGCATCTGAGCCTGAACCAGAACATGAAAAGCCTAAGGATGAGAGTAGCCATCTGTGTTTGGAGGAAAGCAATCCGGCAGCTGAAACTCTGAAACAGTCCTTGGAAAGCAAACAAGAATTGCAAGAGTTAAAGCCACAAGAATCAATAGAAACAGATCAGAAGGATCCTTCCGGCATAAGGGTCAATGAAGAAAGCTTCAAGAGAAAGGGAAGAATTGTAAAGAAATTGCCAAGAGGGTGGAGAAACAAGAAAATTCCCACTGAAGGTTTCTCTCCGGGAGATAAAGTGATATCAAGTCATTATCTGCCAATCCCACCTGGCCTCAAAACAATTCCTTCCCAGCACCCTCAAGTGTTCACAATCAGGAAAGTTCTTTCTATGGAACATTTAGAGGTCATGAAGGAATCAAGTGGGGACGTTTGCATAGTGAGAGGAGAAGACGTCAAGCACTACAATCCACCCTAACAAGGGACAACCGTCAAGCTAGTGACGTTAAAGAAGCGCTTCATGGGAGGCAACCCATGTTTTTAGTATCCTTAATCTTTAGTGTTTTGCTTTACATCTAATAAAGCATGGTTTCTTAAGCATGAACTTGAATCCTCAGGACAACTGCTGAAAGAGTGCACTAAAAATGCAATTTGTCTCTAAGTGTGGTGTGCCTGAAGGCACCCCAAATTTTATTCAAAATGCATTCAAATTTTCATTCAAAATGCACAACCAAAGATTAAGTTTGGTGTTCCTCTTTGAACACGGTTCTTGAAAAGCAAGAAGTTCCTCTGGATTTCAAAATTCATGACAAGTATACCATTCACATGTTTTAATGCTTTGGTTTCAATTACTTAGGGTAGTAAATTTGTTTAGAATCAAAGAGCCAAGGTGACTATGATTTATTAGAATTAAGCACATTCATTAAGGACAACCAATATGGATTTCATGTCATCAGGAGACTTGACCAAACACTAAGTTTGGTGTCCAAATAATAAGTGTGCATACATGTAGAAGTCACGGCTATAAGCTCATAAAGACAATCATTGATTTACATGTGCAAGTACTATTCATAATTCACATGGACCGAAAAATGATAGCAAACTTGTTTGTTTGTGCAGGTACAAAAGAAAAGACAAAAATGGAGGAAAAAGACAAAGGGAGGTACGGTGCTTGGTCAAAAAGAAAGTTCACAAGTCTTTGAAGCTAACACATGGGAAAAGGAAGTTCTGCAAGAAAAGATTGCTACATGTACAACCTAATGCACCCAGAATACTTCCAAGAAAATGAAAAGCAATTCGTCCTTTTCCCTAATTCATATATTTACCATCAAGCCACCCTTCACAAACCACCCTAGCCGTCCATTTTTCACTTATGGGCACTATAAAGAACCACTTGGGGAACGAGTCCCACACCACCAATTCTCCTTCATACACATTTTCCTTCATCATAGCATAACTATCTCTTGCCGAAAACAACCTCACCACACTTCCAACAACACTTCTTGCTTCACCTTGTCAACTTTAGCTTGTCACTTACCAAAACTAAAGAACCAATGGCAGCTTCATCTAGCCACAAAAGAAGAAAAGACAAGCAGCCAATGGAGGAAAACAGGGAATTCGATGCATGGAGATACAGATCAGTTTTCCATGAGATTCAAGCCGAATGGATGAGACCTAAAACGGTACTAGCTGAGGTTCCCTTTGACCTTGAAAAGGATGAGTTCCCGGGTGTTTGGGAAAAGATCAAAAAGAGGAAGTGGGAGCTCCTGACTAAGCCAATCACTAAAATCAACATCAACCTGGTGAAAGAGTTTTATGCAAATGCAGTAAGGGAGGATCCAACCAAGAAACCCACATACAAAAGCTATGTGAGAGGGGTGGAAGTTGACTTCAGTCCTAAAGCAATCATGAAAACTCTTGGCCTGAAAAACATACATTTCAGCCAAGCAAGTTATGAAGAAAGGATGATAGGAGAACCTGACTATACAACTATTGCTGAAGACCTTTGTGCCATCAGAGCTGAATGGGTGAGAAAAACAAGAGGGGCTCCAAGAGTCTTGAGAAGGGGAGACCTAACACCGGAAGCTAAAGGGTGGTATGCAATAGTTAGGAGATCCATCCTACCCACTGCAAACTCTTCAGAAATAGTCCCTAAAAGAGCCATCTTGCTTCATTGCATTATGGTGGGAGGGGAGATCAAAGTTCATAAACTCATTGCTGAACAGATACAAGAGTTTAGTGAGAAAAGTGACCCTGAATCCTGGCTCCACTTCCCTAGCACCATCATTAGACTATGCATCGATGCCCAAGTACCACTTGAAGATGAAAGACCTAATTGGCTATATCCTGGATTGGCCATAACTGCGTACAGAATGACTCTTGGCCCAACTCCTCCAAGACATACAAGAAGAAGAAATGAAGAAGGGCAACAAGTGGAAGCCGAGCAAGAAGCAGAACAAGAAAGACAGGAAGGAGAAGACAGAGAAGAAGAGCAAGAAGAGCAAGCAATTCCAGAGAGAAGACAACGAATTCCCAGAGACCCCATGGATATGAGCAGAATGCAAGAAATCATGGAAGGAATGTCTCAACAATACATGAGGTCTCAGGAGAGACAAGAGGACTTTCACCTAAAAATGATGGATATGCAAAGGAACTTTGAATCAAGATTCTTCGATCTGCAAAGGGAACAGAATTTACACTTACAGGAATCCTTCAGCCACATATGCCAACACCAAGACGCCAATGTCTTGGCAGTCAAGGAAGCCACCACTTTACAGAATGCAAGATACTCAGTCCAAGCTTATTACAACATCAGTTCGCAAATCAAGCTTAACTACATAGGGGAACATCTACACAAGATGGACCCAGCATTCCCAGCTTTTGATGAGTATTTCAAAGGGAGGAAAGAAGGAGAAATAAACAAGGCAATGATCCTTGAAAAAGGAGTGGAAGAAATGATGAAAAAGGCTGGATTCTGGAAAAAGCTCATGAGAAAAGACAAAGGAAGCACAAGTGGTCAAAAAGAGGCAGGAAGCAAGAAGAAGCAGGATCCTAAGAATTAAGAAGAACCAAGCAATAAATAAGAGGTGGTCTCGCTCCTTAATAATCAAATGATAATTGGTGAATTGTCTTTATGAGTTTTCTTTCATTATGAGTCATTTAAGTTTTAATGTGAAGTCTCTAGTATGTGTGTCTGTTTATTGCTTTGAATAAAATGAATGCCTAGATGTTTGGATATAACTTCACCGTCTTAAACAAATGCTTGCCATGCTTGTTCTGTTTCCAAAAATAAAAGAAAAGTTTGAACAAAAGTGACTTGGCTCAATTAGTGACAAATCAAGTAGAATTAAGTGGTGGTATGCATGCTTGATTGTTTAAGTCAGATCACTGGAAATAGAGTGTAGAATTATCATTTTTTATGTAGAAATTGAAAACTGTCTATGGATCTTGATGAATAAATGTCCTTGGCCATGAAAAAGAAAGAAAAAGAAGAAGAAAAAGCCACTGAAAAAGGCAACCAAAAAGCAAAAAAATTGAGAAAATAAGCTAGGCACCAATGGTTTGAACTTCTGAGACAAATGCCTGTGGTGTTTATGTATTAAGGATATGCTTGGATGAATAGGTTCTGAGGAGTGTTTCAACACTCGGTAACTTGGGTTAACTAACCCGGGATTATCAACCAAAAGTCCATTATCAAGAGCAACCTAAATACAAAACATTTAGTCACACAAAGAGGTGCTGGGCACCAATGTCTCAAGAAGAAATGTGAACTAAAATGCCTAAAGTGGATATGTGTAGTGCACTGATAAGAAAAAGAAAATGCCAAAGGCTTGTGCAACACATGACACTAAGCAAACAAGGAGCAAAGGAGCTCTAAGAAAAAGAAAAGAAAAACAAAGAAGAGAAAAGTGCCAAAGACATAAGAATAACAAGAGGCCATAGCAGTGTTTGATGGATGCAATGAAAAAGTGATAATCTTACCTGATAAGTATGAAAAAGTGATGCTGCAACTTTCTGCATAAAACCCTTCTGATGAACTTCAAATGCTTGCTAATATAGCCAATGTAATTGCTTTCTGTTCATACTTTCTTCTCAAATAACTCAGGACTTGCTTAGGGACAAGCAAGTATTAAGTTTGGTGTTGTGATGCCAAGGCATCTTAGGCTAGTTTCACTAGCATTTTTCTGTTAGTTTTAGTTGTTTTATGCATTTTCTTGAGCTTAAAGTAACCAAAAATGGTTAAATGAAGAACAAAGCAATGAATCATTCAACATGAAGATTTTGATGCAAATTCCATGAGTTTTTAGTTATATTATTTGAATGCTATGAATGGAAGATTTCTCATGAAATTTTGCAAGACTTTGATGCAATTGTTTGGATGATTTCAGGGAAGAAGAGGCTAAGCAAGGAAGCAACAAAATCAATAAAGGAAGCTTGAATATCACATGTGGAGTTTAAGTTCCAGTTTAAGCCTAAACTGGAGCTTAAACGCCAGAATCATGAAGGCTAAGAAATGCTGGAATTGAAGTTTAACCTCCAGTTTAACCTTAAACTGGAGGTTAAACGCCAGAATGAAAAGTCTCACCAAAGAAGTATTCCACGTTTAACCTCCAGTTTGACCTCAAACTGGAGGTTAAACGCCAGAATGATAATGCCACTCAGGAAGGAGTTCCACGTTTAACCTCCAGTTTAACCTTAAACTGGAGGTTAAACGCCAGAAATGGGAAGTGCACCAGGGAGCCATTTCCACGTTTAAGCTCCAGTTTGACCTCAAACTGGAGCTTAAACGTGTTCGACCAAGAACTTTCCTCCAGGGTTGCTTTCTCCATTTCCACGTTTAAGCTCCAGTTTGACCTCAAACTGGAGCTTAAACGTGTTCGACACCTCCAGGGCTACCATTCTAAGCTTCCACGTTTAACCTCCAGTTTAACCTTAAACTGGAGGTTAAACGTGTTCGACCTCCAGGATGCCTCCTTCCATTTCCACGTTTAACCTCCAGTTTAACCTTAAACTGGAGGTTAAACGTGTTCGACCTCCAGGGCTGCCCTTCCTATATCCACGTTTAAGCTTCAGTTTAACCTTAAACTGAAGCTTAAATGTGTTCGACTACATAACTCTCCAGGGCTACCTTCTTCCATTTCCACGTTTAAGCTTCAGTTTAACCTTAAACTGAAGCTTAAACGTGCTTCTACAAAAGGCCTCACTGGAAGTGTCTGGCGTTTAAGCTGCAGTTTAAGCTTAAACTGCAGCTTAAACGCCACTCTTGAAAAAGGTTTCTGGGCCAAAAATATTTCGGTTTAAGTTAGTCTTTGAGCACAAACATTAACTTAAACTTACTCTGGTGTGAAACCCAATTGAATATCATGGTTTATGGGATTGGGCCTGAAGGATTGATGAGTTTGAAATTTCAATTTATTGAGTCATGTGTCATTATTTGATTATCACTAAGTTGGCTCAATGAATGTTACAGAATTTGGATCAGCAACCTCATCAAGATTATGGATCATAAACCCAAGGCAAAAGGAAAGCAGGGAGAGGCCTCAAAGCCCAAGAAGCACAACAGAAGCTCAATATAGAAAGTGTATAAATAGGATAGAATTTAAGTTAGAAGAAGCAGGGAACTTTTCATTTTTTAGCTAGTTTTCATATTTTTGTAGTTGAATTAAGAGCTATGACTCACTAAACCCCTTTCATTGGGTTAGGGAGCTCTATTGTAATTCAATGAATCAATAATAGTTTATCTTCTTCTTCAATCTTTTCTCTTGAATTTTGTTAGAAAGCTTCTCGTTCTAATTCCATTGGGTAGTTGTCTTGGGAAAGAAACTACCCATAATTGGAATCCTTCGGAACCTTGGGAAAGGAATGGAGGATTCATGCTAGAGAAGCTTTCTCACAGTGAATTGGATTGGGGTTTGGATGGATATTGTGACATGTAATCCTACCAAATTGTGGTTCATGAAACTGTGTGGTATAATCAGTGACCAAGCATCATCTCTTCTTATGAACATTTAAACCAAGGGATTGGGAATTTGTTTGTTTTTAGAGAGAATTGGTGAGCCAAGGGATTGGGATCCAATCATATAAGATTGCCAAGCAAAATTTAATGAACGCATTGGTTGAGGAAGAGATATACATGTTTTGATTCGGAGATCTCAATATCTCCTAACACCCAATGAATTCCCCATTTCTGATTTCCACTTTCTTTTACATTCTGCAACTCAATTCATGCAATCACCCCCACTCCCTTTTAATTTTCAGCAATTTAGCTTCTGCTCTTTAATTCATGCAATTTAAGATTCCGCCATTTAAATTCCTTGTCATTTCAATTTCTTGTCATTTACGTTTCCCGCCAATTTTACATTCCGCAATTCTCATCTAAATCTTGATTCCGCTCAACTAGAACACACTTTCAATCCGAATTGCTCACTCAACCAATCCTTGTGGGATTCGACCTCACTCTATTGTGAGTTTTTACTTGACGATAACCGGTGCACTTGCCGGAAGGAATTTTGCCGATCGTGCAATTTCCTAAATCGTAGCATAACAAGTTTATGCGCATCACTAATCATCTGTAGGTTCTCGATCATACCGGAATAGGATTCGCTATCCTTTTGCGTCTGTCACTACGCCCAGCACTCACGAGTTTGAAGCTCGTCACAGTCATCCAATCCCAGAATCCTACTAGGAATACCGCAGACAAGGTTTAGACTTTCCGGATTCTCAAGGATGCTACCAATGGATTCTAGCTTATACCACGGAGATTCCGATTAAGGAATCTAAGAGATACTCATTCAATCTAAGAGATACCCATAAACTTGATGCGCATAAACTAGTTATGCTACGATTTAGGAAATTGCACGATCGGCAAAATTCCTTCCGGCAAGTGCACCGGTTATCGTCAAGTAAAAACTCACAATAGAGTGAGGTCGAATCCCACAAGGATTGGTTGAGTGAGCAATTCGGATTAGAAGTATGTTCTAGTTGAGCGGAATCAAGATTTAGATGAGAATTGCGGAATGTAAAATTGCATGAATTAAAGAGCGAGAAACTAAATTGCTGAAATTAAAAGGGATGGGGGTGATTGCATGAATTAAATTGCAGAATGTAAAGAGAAAGTGGAAATCAGAAATGGGGAATTCATTGGGTTATAGGAGATATTGAGATCTCCGAATCAAAACATGTTTATCTCTTCCTCAACCAATGCGTTCATTGAATTTTGCTTGGCAATCTTATATGATTGGATCCCAATCCCTTGGCTCACCAATTCTCTCTAAAAACAAACAAATTCCCAATCCCTTGGTTTAAATGTTCATAAGAAGAGATGATGCTCGATCACTGATTATACCACACAGTTTCATGAACCACAATTTGGTAGGATTACATGTCACAATGTCCATCCAAACCCCAATCCAATTCACTGTGAGAAAGCTTCTCTAGCATGAATCCTCCATTCCTTTCCCAAGGTTCCGAAGGATTCCAATTATGGGTAGTTTCTTTCCCAAGACAACTACCCAATGGAATTAGATCGAGAAGCTTTCTAACAAAATTCAAGAGAAAAGATTGAAGAAGAAGATAAACTATTATTGATTCATTGAATTACAATAGAGCTCCCTAACCCAATGAAAGGGGTTTAGTGAGTCATAGCTCTGAATTCAATTACAAAACTAAAAGAAAATGATTTCCAGTTCTCTCCCCCTCAGGGGCTGGATTCCCCTTCAATCCCCCCGTGTCCTTCAAATGCAGGAACTAAGGCCTTTAAATAGGCTCCCTAAATTACAAAATGAAAATGAAATTCAAAGCAAATTACAATCAAATGAAAATAAACTATTCTAGATGATTCTTGTGGCCTTGATTTGGTGTTGTTGATGGGCCTTGCTTGCTTGAAGGGTAGAGTGACATAATTGATCCAAAAAGGATAATGATCCATTAAACTACACTCAAACGTTGCACCCCCCTTTCTTGAGTCGTCACTTTGTTCTCTTGTCAACCTTGCCAATTTGATGCCAAATATAGACTATTATACCTCGTTGGAAAGCTATGGATGTCAGCTTTCTAACGCAACTGGAAGCACCTCAATTGGATTTCTACAACTCAAGTTATACTCCATGGAAGGTGAAGAGGTCAGCTGGCCTGATTGCATGTTGGTACTATGCTCTTCTATGCACATTACGGGGCTGTTTTCTCCCTCAATTTTTAGTATCCACCATGCATGCCATATATGCTTGGAAAGCTCTAGATGTCTTCTTTCCAATGCATTTTGAATCACCTCATTTGGAGTTTTGTAGCTCAAGTTATTTATGTTTGAAGAAGGCATGGTCAAGCTGTTCCATATAACACGTTTAAGCTCCAGTTTAAGCTTAAACTGGAGCTTAAACGCTGGCACTCCCTGGAGGCACAAGCTCGAGCACGTTTAAGCTTCAGTTTAAGGTTAAACTGAAGCTTAAACGTGGAAATGGAAGAAGGCAACCCTGGAGTGTGGAATTGTCGAACACGTTTAAGCTTCAGTTTAAGGTTAAACTGGAGCTTAAACGTGGAAATGGCTCCCTGGTGCATTTTCCATTTCTGGCGTTTAACCTCCAGTTTAAGGTTAAACTGGAGGTTAAACGTGGAAATGCCCCTTGGTGCCTTTCTCACTTCTGGCGTTTAACCTCCAGTTTAAGGTTAAACTGGAGGTTAAACGTGGAAATGCTTCCTGATTGGAATTCTCATTCTGGCGTTTAACCTCCAGTTTAAGGTTAAACTGGAGGTTAAACTTCAATTCCAGCATTATATGGCTTGGTAGTTTAAGTTCCAGTTTAAGCTTAAACTGGAACTTAAACTCCACATGTGATATTCAAGCTTCCTTTATTGATTTTGTTGCTTCCTTGCCTAGCCTCTTCTTCCCTGAAATCATCCAAACAATTGCATCAAAGTCTTGCAAAATTTCATGAGAAATCTTTCATTCATAGCATTCAAGTAATATAACTAAAAACTCATGGAATTTGCATCAAAATCTTCATGTTGAATGATTTAAGACAAGCATGACTATTTGGCCCAAATGATTACTTAAGGCTCAAGAAAATGCATAAAACAACTAAAAATAAAAGAAAAAGGCTAGTGAAACTAGCCTAAGATGCCTTGGCATCAGTGGTTGTCAGGCACACGTTCATAGGTTGAGAATGGTGATGAGTGTCACGGATCATCACATTCATCATAATAAGGCGCAAATGAATATCTTAGATAGGAACAAACATGATTGAATAGAAAACAGAAATACTGGCATTAACTCATTGAGGCATGATGACAAGTCATCTTAGCCTAGTTTCACTAGTCGTTTTTACTTGTTTTCAATTGATTTATGCACTTTCTTGAGCCATAAGCAAGCCAATTGGGTAGATTTCCATGTTTCCTTTGATTTAATCAACCATGGATGAATTAATGCAATTTCATGAGATTTTATGCTATAATTGTCATATATTATGAAAGAATAACAAACTCATGATTTTGAGCAAAGCTTTGATGTGTTTGGTTGATTGATGATAGGTGAAAAGAGTTTTGAAGAAGGTTGAAGAAAGAAGGAATGGCTAGGAGCAAGAGAGAACAAAAAGTTTGAGCCAAAGTTTGCCTCAAACTTTAGCTCAAACTTTTGGGAGAAAAGCTTGAGCCAACGTTTGCCTCAAACTTTTTGGCAAACGTTGGCATCACAAAACCAACACCCTAGAGGAGAAAAGCTTGCGCCAACGTTTGCCTCAAACTTTTTGGCAAACGTTGGCGCCACACTTGCACACTCTGGAGGAGAAAAGTTTGCGCCAACGTTTGCCTCAAGCTTTTTGGCAAACGTTGGCGCCACACACATTTACAAGGGGGCCAACGTTTGAGCAAAAGTTTGACCTCAAACTTTGGCTCAAACGTTGGTAGCAGCAAGCTTAAGCCATCTGGTATAAAAAGTTTGAGTAAAAGTTTGCCTCAAACTTTTACTCAAACTTTTACTCAAACTTTTATGATTTCAACCCGGTTCACAATGGATCTTTTTCCAACTCCAAGAGCAATCAACCAAGGCCTTTATCAACCCAATTCCATCAAGAACAAAGGCCCAATTCAAGGCTTGAAGACCATTTGAAGAAAGTGTATAAATAGCTTAGGATTTAAGTTTTCAGGGAGAGTTTTTTTCCTTTTAGAGCTTTCCTTTTAGTTTTGCTGAGTAGTTTTTGGAGAGCTTTTGGGATTTTGAGCTGTTCTGAGTTTCTAAGTTTGGGGAAGGAGAATTGAATTCTCTTCCTCTTAGTTTTATTGTTTTCAATTTCAATTACACTTGTCTTGAGTCTTGGGTGTTGAGAATTGGGGAAATTCTGTCTCAATCTCACCTTGAGATCTCTTTTTGTTTCTTTTACTGCACCATTGGAGAATTGAGATTTACATTCAAGCTTTCTTCTATTTTGATCTTTAATTTCTTGCAATTGAATTCTACATTTGGATCTAGGAAGGCATTAAGATCTAGACTCGGTTATCTAGTCTCTTGGGTCCTGAGATCTGGAGTTTGCATTTTAAATTCTCTGTTTAAAGCTTTTCAAGTTCATTTACATTTCCATTTGAGATCCGGTTCAATTCAAGTCACTTTCTACTTGTCTGATTAATGCAATTTACTTTTCCTTGTTTAATTTCTGCAAATCCACTTCCCAATTCCCTTTACAATTCAAGCCATTTACATTTCTTGCACTTTAAGATTCTGCAATTTACATTTCTTGCGTTCTAAGTTTCTGCCATTTAATTTCTTGCTCTTTAAGATTCAGCACATTTACCTTCTCTGCTCTTTAATTTACTGCAATTGTCCCTCTTTCTTTTAAATTTCATGCAATTTAGCTTTTGTCGAATACAAACCACTCAAATCAACTCTTGATTCGCTTGAATAAATCAACCACTAAACTAAAATTGCTCAATCCTTCAATCCCTGTGGGATCGACCTCACTCCCGTGAGTTTTATTACTTGATGCGACCCGGTGCACTTGCCGGTTAGTTTTGTGTGTTTGGAATTCGTTTTCCGAAAATACACATCAAGGCACAGCAGAGCTCCTCACCCCCAACAATGGAGTTTAGAGACTCATGCCGTCAAAAGGTACAAAATTTAGATCTAAAATGTCATGAGATACAAAATAAATCTCTAAAAGTTGTTTAAATACTAAACTAGTAACCTAGGTTTACAGAAAATGAGTAAACTATGATAGATGGTGCAGAAATCCACTTCTGGGGCCCACTTGGTGTGTTCTGGGGCTGAGACTAAAGCTTCTCACGTGCATAAGGCTGTTTTGGGCGTTCAACGCCAGCTCTGGATCCAATTCTGGCATTGAACTCCAACTCCTAACTTGTTTCTGGCGCTGGACGCCAGACAGCAGCATGGAACTGGCGTTGAATGCCAGTTTACGTCTTCTATTCTTGAGCAAAGTATAAACTATTATATATTTCTGGAAAGCTCTGGATGTCTACTTTCCAACGCAATTGGAAGCGCGCCATTTGGAGTTCTGTAGCTCCAGAAAATCCATTTTGAGTGAAGGGAGGTCAGAATCCAACAGCATCAGCAGTCCTTTTTCAGCCTGAATCAGATTTTTGCTCAGCTCCCTCAATTTCAGCCAGAAAATACCTGAAATCACAGAAAAACATACAAACTCATAGTAAAGTCCAGAAATATGAATTTTGTCTAGAAACCATTAAAAATAAAGTAAAATTTAACTAAAACACACTAAAAACTATATGAAATTAACCCCAAAAAGCGTATAAAATATCCGCTCATCACTGGCCATTCGGCCATGCCTGGACCTTTCACTTATGTATTTTTAATGGTACAGTTTCTACACTCCATAGATTAAGGTGTGGAGCTCTACTGTTCCTCAAAGATTAATGCAAAGTACTACTGTTTTTCTATTCAATTCAACTTATTCCGCTTCTAAGATATTCATTCGCACTTCAACCTGAATGTGATGAACGTGAGAATCATCATCATTCCCCATGAACGCGTGCATGACAACCGCTTCTGTTCTACCTTTGATCGAATGATTATCTCTTGGATCTCTTAATCAGAATCTTCGTGGTGTAAGCTAGATTGATGGCGGCATTCATGAGAATCCGGAAAGTCTAAACCTTGTCTGTGGTATTCCGAGTAGGATTCTGGGATTGAATAACTGTGACGAGCTTCAAACTCGCGATTGCTGGGCGTAGTGACAGACGCAAAAGGAGGGTGAATCCTATTCCAACATGATCGGGAACCTCAGATGATTAGTCGTGCTGTGACAGAGCATTTGGACCATTTTCACAAGAGGAGGGGAAGTAACCATTGACAACGGTGATGCCCTTGCATAAAGCCAGCCATGGAAAGGAGTAGGACTGATTGGATGAAGACAGCAGGAAAGCAGAGGTTCAGAGGAACGAAAGCATCTCTATACGCTTATCTGAAATTCTCACCAATGACTTACATAAGTGTTTCTATCCCTATTTTCTGTTTAATTAGTATTATTTATGAAAACTCCATAACTTATTTTATATCCGCCTGACTGAGATTTACAAGGTGACCATAGCTTGCTTCAAGCCGACAATCTCCGTGGGATCGACCCTTACTCACGTAAGGTTTATTACTTGGACGATCTAGTGCACTTGCTGGTTAGTTGTATCGAAGTTGTGACAAATTATGAATTGAGATTAGAGCACCAAGTTTTTGGAGCCATTACCAGAGATCACAATTTCGTGCACCAACCAGCAAGTGCACTGGGTCGTCCAAGTAATACCTTACGTGAGTAAGGGTCGATCCCACGGAGATTGTCGGCTTGAAGCAAGCTATAGTTATCTTGTAACTCTTAGTCAGGATATCAATAATAATTCTCAGTTTTAATTGGAATGAGTAAAAGAACATGGATTAAATGATACTTGTTATGAAGTAATAGAGAACAGGTTGAGGTTTTGGAGATGCTTTATCTTCTGAATCTCTGCTTTCCTACTGTCTTCTTCTTCACACATGCAAGGCTCCTTCCATGTCAAGCTGTATGTTGGTGGATCACCGTTGTCAATGGCTACCATCCGTCCTCTCAGTGAAAATGGTCCAGCTATGGGTTTCGTAGGGCTAATCATCTGTCGGTTCTCACTAGTGTTGGAATAAGATCCATTGATCTTTTTGCACACTGTCACTGCGCCCAACATTTGTGAGTTTGAAGCTCGTCACAGTCATCCCTTACGGATCCTACTCAAAATACCACAGACAAGGTTTAGACTTTCCGGATCTCAAGGATGCTGCCAATTGATTCTAACTTATACCATGAAGACTCTGATCTCACGGATTTGAATGCTCTGTTGTCAGGAGAGGCAATCAAACTCGTAAACTAGGAACCAAAGAGATACACACTCAATCTAAGGTAGAACAGAAGTGGTTGTCAGGCACGCGTTCATAGGTTGAGAATGGTGATGAGTGTCACGGATCATCACATTCATCATGTTGAAGTGCGAGTGAATATCTTAGAATAGAAACAAGCGTGATTGAATGGAAAACAGTAGTAATTGCATTAATCCATCGAAACACAGTAGAGCTCCTCACCCCCAACCATGGAGTTTAGAGACTCATGCCGTAGAAGATACAAAATTCAGATGTAAAAATGTCATGATGTGTAAAATGAATCTCTAAAAGTAGTTTTTATACTCAACTAGTAACCTAGGTTTACAGACAATGAGTAAGCTAAGATAGATAGTGCAGAAATCTACTTCCAGAGCCCACTTAGTGTGTGTTTGAGCTGAGCACTGAAGCTTTCACATGCATAGGCTATTCCTGGCGTTGAACTCCAGCTTTTGTGCCAGTTTGGGCGTTTAACTCCAACTTTTATGCCAGTTATGGAGTTTAACGCCAGAAAAGGGTAAGCAGCTGGCGTTTAAATGCCAGTTTACGCTACCAAATCTCAAGCCAAGTATGAACTATTATATATTGCTGGAAAGCTCAATATGTCTACTTTCCAACGCAATTGAGAGCGCCTCAATTGGACTTTTGTAGCTTCAAAAAATCTATTTTGAGTGCAGGGAGGTCAACATCCAACAACATCTGCAATCCTTTCTCAGCCTCTGAATCAGATTTTTGCTCAGGTCCCTCAATTTTAGCCATAAAATACCTGAAATTATAGAAAAACACACAAACTCATAGTAAAGTCCAGAAATGTGATTTTTGCATAAAAACTAATAAAAATATAATAAAAAGTAACTAAAATATACTAAAAACTACATGAAAATATCACCAAAAAATGTATAAAATATCCGCTCATCACAACACCAAACTTAAACTGTTGCTTGTCCTCAAAAAACTAGACAAATAAAATAGGATAAGAAGAGGATCAAGTTGCAATAGAATCCCAGTGTTTTAAGTGAAGCTCAAATTCTAATCAGATGAGTGGGGCTAGTAGCTTTTTGCTTCTGAACAGTTTTGGCATCTCACTTTATCTTTTGAAGTTCAGAATGATTGTCATCTATAGGAACTCAAAATTTAGATAGTGTTATTGATTCTCCTAGTTTAGTGTGTTGATTCTTGAACACAGCTACTTTATGAGTCTTGGCTGTGACCCTAAGCATCTTGTTTTCCAGTAATACTACAGGATACATAAATGCCATAGACACATAACTGGGTGAACCTTTTCAGATTGTGACTCAGCTTTGCTAAAGTCCCCAGTTAGAGGTGTCCAGAGTTCTTAAGCACACTCATTTGCTTTGGATTACGACTTTAACCACTCAGTCTCAAGCTTTTCACTTGGACCTGCATGCCACAAGCACATGGTTAGGGACAGCTTGATTCAGCCGCTTAGGCCAGGATTTTATGCCTTTAGGCCCTCCTATCCATTAATGCTCAAAGCCTTGGATCCTTTTTACCCTTGCCTTTTGGTTTAAAGGGCTATTGGCTTTTTCTGCTGGCTTTTTCTTTTTCTTTTTTTTATATATAATTTTTTTTCGCAAGCTTTGTTCTTCACTGCTTTTTCTTGCTTCAAGAATCAATTTAATGATTTTTCAGATTATCAATAACATTTCTCTTTTTTTCATCATTCTTTCAAGAGCCAACAATTTTAACATCCATAAATTTCACTATAAAAAATATCCACTATTCAAGCATTCATTCAGAAAACAAAATGTATTGCCACCACAAATAAATAAATTTGAATTCTTCTCTTAAAAACTCGAAATAATTGCAGCTTTACTCAAAGAATCTACTATTTTATTCATGTTTAATGATGAAGAGAAAAATAGATTATAGCTTACTTGGAGATAAAAATAAAATTAAAATTAAAGACCCTAATTACTAATATTCATATAATTCTTAAGATAGGTTTCTAATAATAAAAGTTATCACAGAGTTAAGATTAGGACTCAACAACCTTTATTCTGGGAGATGGATGCTCCTTCAATCTGTGGGGTGTCTGGTCCCTTAAGGGAGAGCCTCTAGCACTTCAGCTCCTATAGCTCACGCCCTTGCTTTTCTTGCTCCTTAAGCAGTTTGTAGAGCATGCTATTTTGATTTTGCTATTCTTCCTTAAGTTGATCCATAGCTTCTTGTAGCTTGGTGACAGATGCTTCTAGGCAGGTCCAATAGTCAATCTGAGGGATTTCTGGGAGGAACTCCTGCGCCCTCCTTTTGATGGAGTTATCTTGCACTTGTTGTCCTTCCATTGACCTCTTGGTGATTGGGTGCTCGATTGGTCTACTCCCATTTTCACCCCAGCATCTTTACATAGCTGAGAGATTAAGCTTGGGTAAGCCAATTTGGCTTCAGTGGAGTTCTTATTCGCAATTGTGTAAATCTCACAAGAAACCAAATGATGAATCTCCACTTCGTTTCCCAGCATACTACAATGGATCATCACTGCTCTTTTGACAGTGACCTCAGAGCGGTTGCTAGTGGGTAGTATAGAATGCCCAATGAAGTCCAGCCAGCCCCTAGCGACTGGTTTGAGATCTCCTCTCTTGAGTTGGTTTGGGACACCTTTTGAGTTGGTTATCCACTTGGCTCCAGGGAGGCATATGTCCTCTAGAACTTGGTCCAACTGTTTATCTATTCTCACCATTCTCCTATTAAAGGATTCTGAATCATCTTGCAGTTGAGGCAGCTTGAAGACCTCTCTTATTTTGTCAAGGTGGAAGTAAATAATCCTTCCTCTGACCATAGTTCGAAAGGTATGGAAGGTAGTTCCAGTCATTATCTGCATATCTGTCAGCCACAGATTTGAGTAAAATTCTTGAACCATGTTTCTTCTCACCTTTGTCTCAGGATTAGCTAGAATTTCCCAACCTCTGTTTCGAATCTGCTCTTGGATCTCTGGATATTCGTCTTCTTTCAATCGAATTTAACTTCCGGGATTACTGACCTTAGACCCATTATTTTGTGGTAATGGTCTGCATGTTCTTTGGTTAAGAACCTCTCTTGATTCCAAAGTGGCTTTGGAGTATTCTCTTTCTTGCCTCTTGAAGTGGTTTGTTTTCCCTTAGAAGCCATGATCATAGTGAGTCTTAGCTTGGTGATCACGAAAAAATATACCAAACTTAGAGGTTTGCTTGTCCTCAAGAAAAAAAAAGGAAAGGAGAGGAATATGAGGAGAGTTAAATTCGAGTTGTGGAGGAGAGGGGGGTGGCCGAACGTGTATTTAAAAGTGGAGGGGTGGGTTTTCGAAAATTTTGAAAAAGATATGATAGAAAGATATGATTGGTAAAAAAATGAATCATGATAAGAAAAAGATGAGATTTTGAAATTTAAAAGATATAAAAAAGATATAAAGAATTTAAATCTGAAAATTTGTTGAAGCATCTAGGAATTAAAAAAGATATGATGAGTTGGAAAAGATTTGGAAAGGAATTGAAAAGATAAATAAGTTTTTGAAAAAGATTTGGAAAGGATTTAAAAGAAAATTGAAAAGGGATATAGAGGATTATTAAATTTTTGAAAATTGAATGTGAGTGATGAAAATTTGTAACATGTTTATGTAGAAAATTATGAATTAAAACATGAAAGTTTGAAAAAAAATTGAAGTGGAAACAAAATCTCTTCCCCCTGCCTTTTCTGGCGTTAAACGCCCAGAATGGTATCCATTCTAGAGTTTAACGCCCATGTGTTGGCCATTGTGGGCGTTTAACGCCCAGCCAGGTACCCTAGCTGGCGTTAAACGCCAGAAATCTTTTATCACTGGGTGTTTTTCTAAATGCCCAGGATGCTGCAACTCTGGCGTTAAACGCCCAGAATGGTGCCCATTCTGGCGTTTAACGCTCAAAATATCCCTTACTGGCGTTTTGGTGCCAGTGAGCTCCTTTTCTCTGCTTTATGCTCTGAATCCTTCTGTAACTCTGTAAACTCCTGCAATTGATAATTAACCTTGAAGATAATTTATATCAAACTCCTATAATTATTATTTAAATAATAAGAACCTTTGCTAATGACTGGGTTGCCTCCCAGCAAACGCTTCTTTATTGTCTTTAGCTAGACTTTTACTGAGCTTTAGTCTAGTCTCAGTTTTGAGCATTCTTGCTCAACATGGCTTTCAAGATAATGCTTTACTTTCTGTCCATTAACAATGAACTTTTTGTCAGAGTCAGCATCCTGAAGCTCTACATATCCATATGGTGACACACTTGTAATCACATATCGTCCCCCTCCACCGGGATTTTAATTTCCCAGGGAATAATCTAAGCCTAGAGTTAAACAGCAAAACCTTCTGTCCTGGCTCAAAGACTCTGGATGACAATTTCTTGTCATGCCACCTTTTTGCTTTCTCCTTGTAAATTTTTGCATTTTTGAAAGCATTAAGTCTGAATTCCTCTAGCTCATTCAACTGGAGCAATCTTTTCTCTCCAGCTAACTTGGCATCAAGGTTTAGGAATCTGGTTGCCCAGTAGGCCTTGTGTTCCAGTTCCACTAGCAAGTGACAGGCTTTTCCATACACAAGCTGGTATGGAGAGGTCCCTATAGGAGTTTTGAATGCAGTTCTGTATGCCCATAGAGCATCATCCAGACTCCTTGCCCAATTCTTTCTACGGGTACTTGCAGTCCATTCCAGGATTCATTTTAGTTCTCTATTTGAGACTTCAGCCTGCCTATTTGTCTATGGATGATATGGAGTTGCCACTTTATGGTTAATTCCATATCGGATCAAAGCAGAGTCAAGCTATTTATTACAGAAATGAGTCCCTCCATCACTGATTAGTATTCTAGGGACACCAAATCTGCTGAAGATATGCTTCTAGAGGAACTTCAGCACTGTCTTAGTATCATTAGTAGGTGTGGCAATTGCCTCTACCCATTTAGATACATAGTCTACTACCACCAGAATGTAAGTGTTTGAGTATAATAGTGGGAAAACCCCCATGAAGTCAATACCCCATACATCAAACAACTCAATCTCTAAGATCCCTTGCTAAGGCATGGCGTAACCATGAGGCGGATTACCAGCTCTCTGGCAACTGTCATAGTTACGTACAAACTCTCAGGAGTCTCTATAGAGGGTAGGCCAGTAGAAGCCACATTGGAGAACTTTTTGTGGCTGTTCGTTCACCTCCGAAATGTCCTCCATATTGTGATCCATGGCAATGCCATAGGATCTTCTATGCCTTTTCTCTAGGCACGCATCTGCGGATCATTCCGTATGCACATCTCTTAAAGAGATATGGTTCATCCCACAAGTAGTACTTTGCATCAGAAATAATTTTTTCATTTGCTGTCTACTGTACTCTTTGGGTATGAATCTCACAGCTTTATAGTTTGCAATGTCTGCAAACTATGGTATTTCCTGAATGGCAAAGAGTTGTTCATTTGCAAAGGTCTCAGATATCTCAGTAGGAAGGAGGGACACCACTGCTACTGGTTCTATCCGGGACAGGTGATCAGCTACCTGGTTTTCTGTCCCTTTCTGTCTCTTATTTTTATATGAAACTCTTGCAGAAGCAACACCATCTTATGAGCCTAGGTTTTGAATCCTGCTTCGTGAGTAGATATTTGAGAGCAGCATGGTCGGTGTACACAATCACTTTTGATCCTACTAAATATGATCTAAACTTGTCAATGGCATAAACCACTGTACGCAGCTCTTTTTCTGTGGTTGTGTAATTCTTCTGTGCGTCATTTAGAACGCGGCTGGCATAGTAAATGATGTGCAGAAGCTTGTTATGCCTTTGTCCAATACTGCACCAATAGCATGGTCACTGGCATCACACATTAATTCGAATGGTAATGTCCAGTCTGGTGCAGAAATGACAGGTGCTGTGACCAACTTAGCCTTCAGAGTCTCAAAGGCCTGCAAACACTCTGTATTAAAGACAAATGGTGTATCAGTAGCTAGCAGATTACTCAGAGGTTTTGCGATTCTTGAAAAATCCTTTATAAACCTCCTGTAGAATCCTGCATGTCCCAAAAAGCTTATGATTGCTTTAACATTAGTGGGTGGTGGTAATTTTTCAATTACCTCTACCTTAGCTTGATCCACCTCTATTCCTTTGTTCGAAATTTTATGCCCAAGGAAAATTCCTTCAGTCACCATAAAGTGACATTTTTCCCAGTTTAAAACCAAGTTAGTCTCTTGGCACCTTTTCAGAACAAGTGTTAGATGATCAAGACAGGAGCTGAATGAGTCTCCAAATATTGAGAAGTCATCCATGAAGACTTCCAGAAATTTTTCCACCATATTAGAGAAAATAGAGAGCATGCATCTCTAAAAGGTTGCAGGTGCCTTGCACAGACCAAAAGGCATCCTTCTGTAGGCAAATACTCCAGATGGACATGTGAATGTTGTTTTCTCTTGATCCTGAGGATCTACTGCAATTTGGTTATAACCTGAATAGCCATCCAAAAAGCAGTAATAGTCATGACCTGCCAGTCTTTCTAGCATCTAGTCTATGAATGGTAAAGGAAAATGATCTTTTCTGGTGGCTATATTGAGCCTTCTGTAGTCAATACACATACGCCACCCTGTAACTGTTCTTGTAGGAACCAGTTCATTCTTTTCATTGTGAACCACTGTCATGCCTCCCTTTTTGGGTATAACTTGGACATGGCTTACCCAGGGGCTATCAGAAATAGGATAAATAATCCCAGCCTCTAGTAATTTAGTGACCTCTTTCTGTACCACCTCCTTCATGGCTGGATTCAGCCGCCTTTGTGGTTGGACCACTGGCTTAGCATCATCCTCTAATAGGATCTTGTGCATGCATCTGGCTGGGCTAATTCCCTTAAAGTCACTTATGGACCACCCAAGAGCTCTGTTGTGTGTCCTTAGCACCTGAAGTAGTGCTTTCTCTTCCTGTGGCTCTAAGGCAGAGCTTATGATCACAGGAAAAGTGCCATCCTCTCCCAGAAATGCATATTTTAGGGATGGTGGAAGTGATTTGAGCTCGGGTTTAGGAGGCTTATCCTCTTCCTAAAGAGTTTTCAGAGGCTTTTCTGTTTCCTCTGATTCCTCCAGATCAGGCTGAACATCTTTAAAGATGTCCTCTAGCTCTGATTCGAGACTCTCAGTCATATTGATCTCTTCCACCACGGAGTCAATAATATCAACGCTCATGCAGTCATTTGATGTGTCTAGATGCTACATAGCTTTGACAGCATTTAACTTGAACTCATCCTCATTGACTCTCAGGGTCACTTCCCCTTTTTGGACATCAATAAGAGTTCGTCTAGTTGCTAGGAAGGGTCTTCCTAGAATGAGAGTTGCACTCTTGTGCTCCTCTATTTCCAGCACTACAAAGTCAGTGGAAAAGGCAAATGGCCCAACCTTGACAATCATGTCCTCAATTATGCCTGATGGATATTTAATGAAGCCATAAGCAAGTTGAAGACATATCCGGGTTGGTTTGACCTCTTTAGTCAAGCCAAGCTTTCTGATAGTGGATGTAGGGATTAGGTTGATACTTGTCCCAAGGTCACATAGAGCTGTCTTGGTACAAGTACCCTCTAATGTGCATGGTATCATAAAGCTTCCGGGATCCTTAAGCTTCTCTGGTAAAATTGTTAGAATGGCTGCACTGCATTCTTCAGTGAGAAAAACTTTTTTATTTTCTCTCCAATCCTTCTTATGACTTAAGTTATCTTTCATGAACTTAGCATAAGAGGGTATTTGCTCAAGTGCCTCTGCAAACAAAATCTTTATTTGAAGAGTCCTGAGATAGTCTGCAAAGTGGGCAAATTGTTTATCCTATTCCGCTTGGCAGAGTTTCTGAGGATAAGGCATCTTGGCTTTATATTCTTTAACCTTAGTTGCTGCAGGTTTATTTCCTACAGAGGCAGGTTGAGAAGCCTTCTTGAGGGAGTTATTATTAGCACTTGCAGGTGTCTGATCCCTTATTGGCCTTTGAACGCCAGGATAGGGGGATGGATGGGCATTTAATGCCAGATTTCTACCCTTTTCTGGCATTTGAACATCAGAACTGGACATAGGTTGGGCGTTTAACGCCAGATTCCCACTTTTTTCTGGCGTTTGAATGCCAGAACTGGACATGGATTGGGCGTTTAACGCCAGATTCCTACCCTTTTCTGGTGTTTGAACGCCAGAATTATTCCTCTCTGGCCTCTTACTGTCCTCAAAGGAATTTTGGGCAGTGGTCTGCTCATCCTCTGTCAGTTGTTCCTTTCTTAGCTTTCTGCTGCTTTGAGTTGAGACATTCAATGTCTTTCCGCTCCTTAATTGAACAGCTTGGCATTCTTCTGTTATCTGTTTAGATAGCTGCTGTCTTGTCTGATCTAATTGTGCTTCCATATTTTGATTAGCAATTTTAGTGTCTTGGAGCAACTCCTTGAATTCTGCAAACTATTTTGTTATAATAAGCAATTGCTGATTGAGTTCAGCAAGTTGTTCTTAAGGACTAAGTTCAGTGGATACTGCTTTAGCCTCTTCTTTCATGGAGGACTCACTGCTTAAGTACAGATGCTGATTTCTAGCAACTGTATCAATGAGCTCTTGAGCCTCTTCAATTGTCTTTCTCATGTGTATAGATCCACCAGCTGAGTGATCTAGAGATATTTGAGCTTTTTCTATAAGCCCATAGTAAAAGATGTCTAACTGCACCCACTCTGAAAATATTTCAGAGGGGCATTTCCTTAGCATCCCCCTGTACCTCTCCCAGGCATTGTAGAGAGATTCATTATCCTCTTGTTTAAAGTCTTGGATGTCCAGCCTTAGCTGTGTCATGCTTTTTGGAGGGAAATACTTATTCAAGAATTTGTCTGATAACTGTTTCCAAGTTCTTATACTTGCTGTGGGTTGGTTATTTAACCACCTCTTAGCTTGATCTTTTACAGCAAATGGAAACAGTAATAATCTGTAGACATCCTGATCCACTTCTTTATCACGTACTGTGTCATCAATTTGTAAGAACTGTGCCAGAAACTCAGTAGGTTCTTCCTGTGGAAGATCGGAATACTGGCAATTTTACTGCACCATGATAATGAGCTGAGGATTTAGCTCAAAACTGCTTGCTTTGATGGGAGGTATACAGATGCTACTCCCATATTCAGCCGTAATAGGGTTAGCATATGACCCAGAGTCCTTCTGGACTGTTCATTTCCACTTAGGTCCATGATGGAGAAAAGAGAATTTATGTGAATTGAAAATAAAATATATTTTTATTTTTATTTTATTTATGTAAAAACAAACCGAATAAACAAAAAAAAGAAATAAGATAAAATAAAATAATTAGAAATTAAAGTATAAATTTTGAAAACTAAAAGAAAAAGGAAAAATAAATTTGAAAACTAAAATAATTACTTAATTAAGACGAATTGAAAAAACTTTGGATATAATTTTTGAAAGGGATTTTGAATTTTGAAATTTCAAAACTAAGATAAGATAGAATAAGAATTTTCTAAAATAAAAATCTGAATTTTTAAATGAAATTTTCGAAAATTTAATTAAATAAATATGAAAGATATTTTTGAATTTAATGAGGAAAGGGAAAAACAATAATATGACACCAAACTTAGAATTTTTAGATAAAAACAAAGAAAACAAACAGGAAAACTTTGAATATCAAGATGAACACTGAGAGCAGCTTTTGAAAAATTTTTAAGAAAACAGAAACACAAAGGACACCAAACTTAAAAATTTTTATACTCTGAGCACTAATAATTCGAAAAAAAATGGAAGAAAAATAAATTATGCAATTGACACCAAACTTAAAATATAAAACTAAACTCAAACAGAAGACTAAATTATGAAGTAATTGGTTTTGAAAATTTTCGACAATAATTTAGAAAAATACAATAAGGATTTTAAATTTTTAACCAAAAACAATAATAGAAAACTCGAAACCAAAAAAAAAATTTTTTCCTAATCTAAGCAACAAAATAAACCGTCAGTTGTCCAAACTCGAACAATCCCCGGCAACGGCGCTAAAAACTTGGTGCACGAAATCACAATCACACTTTTGCAATTCCGCACAACTAACCAGCAAGTGCACTAGGTCGTCCAAGTAATACCTTACGTGAGTAAGGGTCAATCCTACGGAGATTGTCGGCTTGAAGCAAGCTATGGTTATCTTGTAACTCTTAGTCAGGATATCAATAATAATTCTCAATTTTAATTGGAATAAGTAAAAGAACATGGATTAAATGATACTTGTTAGGCGGTAATGGAAAACAGCTTGAGGTTTTGGAGATGCTCTGTCTTCTGAATCTCTGCTTTCCTACTGTCTTCTTCTTCACGCACGCAAGGCTCCTTCCATGGCAAGCTGTATGTTGGTGGATCATCATTGTCAATGGCTACCATCCGTCCTCTCAGTGAAAATGGTCGAGCTACGGGTTTCGTAGGGCTAATCATATGTCGGTTCTCACTAGTGTTGGAATAAGATCCATTGATCCTTTTGCACACTGTCACTGTGCCCAACATTTGTGAGTTTGAAGCTCGTCACAGTCATCCTTTCCCGGATCCAAATCGGAATACCACAGACACGGTTTAGAATTTTCGGATCTCAAGGATGCTGCCAATTGATTCTAGCTTATACCATGAAGACTCTGATCTCACAGATTTGAATGCTCTGTTGTCAAGAGAGGCAATCAAACTCGTTAACCAGGAACCAAAGAGATACACACTCAATCTAAGGTAGAACGGAAGTGGTTGTCAGGCACGCGTTCATAGGTTGAGAATGGTGATGAGTGTCACGGATCATCACATTCATCATGTTGAAGTGCGAGTGAATATCTTAGAATAGAAAAAAGCGTGATTGAATGGAAAACAGTAGTAATTGCATTAATCCATCAAAACACAGCAGAGCTCCTCACCTCCAACCATGGAGTTTAGAGACTCATGCCGTAGAAGATACAAAATTCAGATGTAAAAATGTCATGATGTGTAAAATGAATCTCTAAAAGTAGTTTTTATACTCAACTAGTAATGCACGAAATTGTGATCTCCAGGCTCGAACAAATCCTGGTAATGGCTCCAAAGCTTGGTGCTCTGATCTTAATTCATAATTGTCACAACTTCGATACAACTAACCAGCAAGTGCACTGGGTCGTCCAAGTAATACCTTACGTGAGTAAGGGTCGAATCCCACGGAGATTGTTGGTATGAAGCAAGCTATGGTCACCTTGCAAATCTCAGTCAGGCAGATATAAAGTGATAATGGTGTTTTCGAATATTATATAATAAGATAGGGATAGAGGTACTTATGTAAATCATTGGTAGAAATTTCAGATAAGCGAATGGAGATGCTTTTCGTTCCTCTGAACCTCTGCTTTCCTGCTATCTTCATCCAATCAGTCTTACTCCTTTCCATGGCTGGCTGTATGCAAGGGCATCACCGTTGTCAGTGGCTACATCCCCTCCTCTCAGTGAATAATATGCTCACGCACCCTGTCACGGCACGGCTATTCATCTGTCGGTTCTCGATCATGCTGGAATAGGATTCACCCTCCTTTTGCGTCTGTCACTAACGCCCAGCACTCGCGAGTTTGAAGCTCGTCACAGTCATTCAATCATTGAATCCTACTCAGAATACCACAGACAAGGTTTAGACCTTCCGGATTCTCTTGAATGCCGCCATCATTCTAGCTTACGCCACGAAGATTCTGGTTAGGAGATCTAAGAGATACTCATTCTAGCTTATTTCATGTAGAACAGAAGTGTTTGTCAGGCACGCGTTCATAAGGGAGAAGGATGATGAGCGTCACACATAATCATCACCTTCATCACGTTCTTGGGTGCGAATGGATATCTTAAAAGCGAAATAAGAAGAATTGAATAGAAAACAGTAGTACTTTCCATTAATCTTTGAGGAACAGTAGAGCTCCACACCTTAATCTATGGAGTGTAGAAACTCTACCGTTAAAAATACATAAGTGAAGGTCCAGGCATGGCCGAGATGGCCAGCCCCCTAAAACGTGATCAAAGGATCATAAGGTAATCCAAAGATGCCTCATACAATAGTAAGAGGTCCTATTTATAATAAACTAGTCACTAGGGTTTACATGAGTAAGTAATTGATGCATAAATCCACTTCCGGGGCCCACTTGGTGTGTGTTTGGGCTGAGCTTAAGTGTAGCACGTGCAGAGGCCATTTGTGGAGTTGAACGCCAGTTTCTGTGCCAGTTTGGGCGTTCAACTCTGGTTTTGGATCCTTTTCTGGCGCTGGACGCCAGATTTGGGCAGAAGGCTGGCGTTGAACGCCAGTTTACGTCGTCAATTCTTGGCCAAAGTATGGACTATTATATATTGCTGGAAAGCCCTGGATGTCTACTTTCCAACGCAATTAGAAGCGCGCCATTTCGAGTTCTGTAGCTCCAGAAAATCCACTTTGAGTGCAGGGAGGTCAGAATCCAGCAGCATCAGCAGTCCTTTTTCAACCTCTGAATCTGATTTTTGCTCAAGTCCCTCAATTTCAGCCAGAAAATACCTGAAATCACAGAAAAACACACAAACTCATAGTAAAGTCCAGAAATGTGAATTTATCATAAAAACTAATGAAAACATCCCTAAAAGTAGCTAGATTCTACTAAAAACATACTAAAAGCAATGCCAAAAAGCGTATAAATTATCCGCTCATCACAACACCAAACTTAAATTGTTGCTTGTCCCCAAGCAACTCAAAATAAAATAGGATAAAAAGAAGAGAATATACTATAAATTCCAAACTATCAATGAAACATAGTTTCAATCATATGGGCGGGACTTATAGCTTTTTGCCTCTTGAATAGTTTTGGCATCTCACTTTATCCATTGAAGTTTAGAATGATTGGCATCTATAGGAACTTCAGATTTCGAATAGTGTTATTGACTCTCCTAGTTCAGTATGATGATTCTTGAACACAGCTTCTTTATGAGTCTTGGCCGTGGCCCTAAGCACTTTGTTTTCCAGTATTACCACCGGATACATAAATGCCACAGACACATAATTGGGTGAACCTTTTCAGATTGTGACTCAGCTTTGCTAAAGTCCCCAACTAGAGGTGTCCAGGGTTCTTAAGCACACTCTTTTTTTTTTTGCTTTGGACCTTGACTTTAACCGCTCAGTCTCAAGTTTTCACTTGACACCTACACGCCACAAGCACATGGTTAGGGACAGCTTGGTTTAGCCGCTTAGACCAGGATTTTATTCCTTTAGGCCCTCTTATCCACTGATGCTCAAAGCCTTGGGATCCTTTTTATTTGCCCTTGCCTTTTGGTTTTAAGGGTTATTGGCTTTTTCTGCTTGCTTTTTCTTTTTCTTTCTATTTTTTTTCTATTTTTTTTTTCGCCCTTCTTTTTTTTTTTTTTTCTGCAAGCTTTGTTCTTTGCTGCTTTTTCTTGCTTCAAGAATCATTTTTATGATTTTTCAGATTATCAAATAACATGTCTTCTAGTCATCATTCTTTCAAGAGCCAACATATTTAACATTCTTAAACAACAACTTCAAAAGACATATGCACTGTTCAAGCATACATTCAGAAAACAAGAAGCATTGTCACCACATCAATATAATTAGGCTAAGTTCAAGGATAAATTCGAAACTCATGTACTTCTTGTTCTTTTGAATTAAAACATTTTTCATTTAAGAGAGGTGATGGATTCATAGGACATTCATATCTTTAAGACAAAGTTACTAACTACTAATGATCATGTAATGAAGACACAAACACAGATAAGCACATAACAGAAGAAATAAGAACAAGGAATGAATCCACCTTAGTGATGGTGGCGTTTCCTTCTTGAGGAACCAATGATGTCCTTGAGCTCTTCTATGTCTCTTCCTTGTCTTTGTTGCTCCTCCTTCATTGCTTTTAGATCTTCTCTGATTTCATGAAGGATGATGGAGTGCTCTTGATGTTCCACCCTTAGTTGCTTCCAATAATTGTGTGGAAGGAAATGTATCCCCTGAGGTATCTCAGGGATCTCTTGATTTGCAGTCAAATGTTCTACCACTGAGCTATAGACCCTTGATGGATGCTTTTGTCTTTCCTTTCCTCTTTCTAGAGGCCTCTCTGGCCTTAGGTGCCATCAATGGTTATGGAAAAAACAAAAAAGCTATGCTTTTTACCACACCAAACTTAGAATGTTGCTCGCCCTCGAGCAAAAGAAGAAAGAATAGAAGAATAAGAAGAAGATATGGAGGAGATGGAGGGAGATGTGTATTCGGCCATATGGGTGGGATTGGGTGGGAAAGAGATGTTGAATTTTGAAGGAAAGTGGGTGTTTGGATGTGAGTGGTAAAGAGTTAATAGGGAAGAGTGTTTATTGGGCAGAGAGGATGATTGAGAAGAGAGAAGAGAGTGAGTGGAGGTAGGTGGGGATCCTGTGGGGTCCACAGATCCTGAGGTGATCTTGTGAGGTCCACAGATCTTGAGGTGTCAAGGCATTTACATCCCTGCACCAATTTAGGCATGCAAAATGCCCTTGCACACAACTCTGGGCGTTTAGCGCCAGGTTGGTGCCCATTTTGGGCGTTCAACGCCCCTTTGCTGCTATTTCTGGCGTTGAACGCCAGAACCATGCTTGTTCTGGGCGTTCAGCGCCAGGATGCTCCCATTCTGGGCATTCAGCGCCAGAACTATGCTCTGTTCTGGCGTTTGAACGCCAGACAGATGCTCCTCCAGGGTGTGATTTTTCTTCTGCTGTTTTTGATTCTGTTTTTTGAATTTTTTGTTTATTTTGTGACTCCACATGATCATGAACCTAAGAAAACATGAAAAACAATAAAAATAAGAATTAGATAAACATTGGGTTGCCTCCCAACAAGCGCTTCTTTAATGTCAATAGCTTGACAGTGGGCTCTCATGGAGCCTCACAGATGTGCAGAGCTTTGTTGAGACTCTCCAACACCAAACTTAGAGTTTGGATATGGGAGTTCAACACCAAACTTAGAGTTTGGTTGTGGCCTCCCAACACCAAACTTAGAGTTTGACTGTGGGGGCTCTGGTTGACTCTGCTTTGAGAGAAGCTTTTCATGCTTCCTCTCCATGGTTGCAGAGGGAGATCCTTGAGTTTTGAATACAAGGGAGTTCTCATTCCATTGAAGGACTATTTCACCTCTGTCAACATCAATCACAGCTCTTGCTGTGGCCAGGAAAGGTCTTCCTAGGATGATGGATTCATCCTCTTCCTTTCCAGTATCCAGGACTATGAAATCAGTAGGTATGTAAAGGCCCTCAACCTTTACTAATACATCCTCTACTTGTCCATAAGCCTGTTTTCTAGAGTTGTCTGCCATCTCTAATGAGATTTTAGCAGCTTGCACCCCATAGATTCCCAGTTTCTCTATTACAGAGAGGGGCATGAGGTTTATCCCTGAACCAAGGTCACACAGAGCCTTAAAGATCATGGTGCCTGTGGTACAAGGGATTATGAACTTTCCAGGATCCTGTCTCTTCTGAGGCAATGTCAGTTGATCCAGATCACTTAGTTCATTGATGAACAAGGGAGGTTCAACTTCCCAAGTATCAATGCCAAATAGCTTGGCATTCAGCTTCATGATTGCACCAAGAAACTTGGCAGTTTGCTCTTCAGTGACATCCTCATTCTCTTCAGAAGAGGAATACTCATCAGAGCTCATGAAGGGCATAAGGAGGTTCAATGGAATCTCTATGGTCTCTAGATGAGCCTCAGAGTCCTTTGGTTCCTCAGAGGGAAGCTCCTTATTGATCACTGGACGTCCCAGGAGGTCTTCCTCCTTGGGATTCACGTCCTCTCCTCTCCTCATAGGTTCGGCCATGGCGCTTATGTCAATGGCCTTGCACTCTCCTTTTGGATTCTCTTCTGTATTGCTTGGGAGAGTACTAGGAGGGATTTCAGTGATCCTTTTACTCAGCTGGCCCACTTGTGCTTCCAGATTTCTAATGGAAGACCTTGTTTCATTCATGAAACTTACAGTGGCCTTAGATAGATCAGAGACTAGATTTGCTAAATTAGAAGCATTTTGTTCAGAGTTCTCTGTCTGTTGCTGAGTGGATGATGGAAAAGGCTTGCTATTGCTAAACCTGTTTCTTCCACCATTATTAAAGCCTTGTTGGGGCTTTTGATCCTTCCATGAGAAATTTGGATGATTTCTCCATGTTGAGTTATAGGTGTTTCCATAAGGTTCACCTAAGTAATTTACCTCTGCTATTGCAAGGTTCTCAGGATCATAGGCTTCTTCTCCAGAAGATGCCTCTTGAGTACTGTTGGATGCAGCTTGCATTCCATGCAGACTCTGAGAAATCATATTGACTTGCTGAGTCAATATTTTATTCTGAGCCAATATGGCATTCAGAGTATCAACCTCAAGAACTCCCTTCTTCATAGGCGTCCCATTACTCACAGGATTCCTTTCAGAAGTGTACATGAACTGGTTATTAGCAACCATGTCAATGAGTTCTTGAGCTTCTGCAGGCGTTTTCTTTAGGTGAATGGATCCACCTGCAGAAGTGTCCAGTGACATCTTTGATAGCTCAGATAAACCATCATAGAATATATCCAGGATGGTCCATTCTGAAAGCATGTCGGAAGGACACTTTTTGGTCAACTGTTTGTATCTTTCCCAAGCTTCATAGAGGGATTCACCTTCTTTCTGTCTGAAGGTTTGAACATCAGCTCTAAGCTTGCTCAGCTTTTGAGGAGGAAAGTACTTGGCTAAGAAAGCCGTGACCAGCTTATCCCAAGAGTTCAGGCTGTCTTTAGGTTGAGAATCCAACCATAATCTAGCTCTGTCTCTTACAGCAAAAGGGAAAAGCATGAGCCTGTAGACTTCAGGATCTACTCCATTAGTCTTAACAGTATCACATATCTGCAAGAATTCAGTTAAGAACTGAAAAGGATCTTCAGATGGAAGTCCATGAAACTTGCAGTTCTGCTGCATCAGAGAAACTAATTGAGGTTTTAGCTCAAAATTGTTTGCTCCAATGGCAGGAATGGAGATGCTTCTTCCATGTAAATTGGAATTAGGTGCAGTGAAGTCACCAAGCATCCTCCTTTCATTATTATTATTTTTGGCTGCCATCTCCTCTTCCTGTTCGAAAATTTCTGAAAGGTTTTCTCTGGATTGTTGTATTTTAGCTTCTCTTAATTTTCTCTTCAGAGTCCTTTCAGGTTCTGGATCTGCTTCCACAAGAATGTTCTTATCCTTGCTCCTGCTCATATGACAAAGAAGAAGGCACAGAAAAATAATAATAATAATAATGGAAATCCTTTATACTACAGTATAGGGATCCCTTTGTAAGTAGAAGAAGAGGGGGAGATAAAGGATGTGATGTAAAGGAAAAAAAAAAAAAACACAACTGTACCAATGGAAGAGATGTGAGATGAGATGTTAGGATATGAATGAATAAATAGAATGAGATGGGGGAGGGATAATTTTCGAAAATTATTTTGAAAAAGAGTTAGTGATTTTTGAAAATAGTTTTTGAAAAAGGTTAGTATTTTTTTCGAAATTTAAGTTTTAAAAATTAAAATAATTAATAAAAAAAAAGAAATTTTGAAAAAGGGGAGAGATATTTTCGAAAATGAGAGAGAGAGAGTTAGTTAGGTAGTTTTGAAGAAGTTAAGAAACAAACAAAAAGTTAGTTAGTTGGTTGAAACAAATTTTGAAAAGATAAGAAGTTAGGAAGTTAGAAAAGATATTTTGAAAAGATATTTTTGAAAAAGATAAGATAAGAAGATATTTTTGAAAAGATATGATTGAAATTAGTTTTGAAAAAGATTTGATTTTTAAAATCTCAATTAATGACTTGATTCATAAGAAATCACAAGATATGATTCTAGAACTTAAAGTTTGAATCTTTCTTAACAAGCAAGTAACAAACTTCAAATTTTTGAATCAAAACATTAATTGTTTATGTTATTTTCGAAAATTTGATTAAAAAATAAGAAAAAGATTTTTGAAAAATATTTTTAAAATTTTCGAAAATAATTAAGAATTTTGAAAAAGATTTGATTTTTGAAAAAGATTTTGAAAAAGATAAGATTTTCAAATTGAAAATTTGATTTGACTCATGAGAAACAATTTGATTTTTAAAAATTTTTGAAAAAGTCAACTCAATTTTCGAATTTTGATGAGAGAAAAAGGGAAAGATATTTTTTTTTTATTTTTGACTTTTTATAAAAACATGAAAATTATGCAATGCATGAAATTTTTAGATCAAAACAATGAATGCATGCAAGAATGCTATGAATGTCAAGATGAACACCAAGAACACTATGAAGATCATGATGAACATCAAGAACATATTTTTGAAAAATTTTTAATGCAAAGAAAACATGCAAGACACCAAACTTAGAATTCTTTAATGCTTAGACACTAAGAATTCAAGAATGCATATGATAAACATGAAAAGACAAAAAACAAAAAATCATCAAGATCAAACAAGAAGACTTACCAAGAACAACTTGAAGATCATGAAGAACACTATGAATGCATGATATTTTCGAAAAATGCAAGATGCATATGCAAGTGACACCAAACTTATAATGTGACTCAAGACTCAAACAAGAAACAGAAAATATTTTTGATTTTTATGATTTTCTAAATTTTTTTTTTTTTTGGATTTTTTCGAAAATTATATGAAAAAGAAAAATAAGGATTCCAAAATTTTTAATATGAATTCCAGGAATCTTGCCATGTTAGTCTAAAGCTTCAGTCCAGGAATTAGACATGGCTCACTAGCCAGCCAAGCTTTCAAAGAAAGCTCCAGTCCAAAACACTAGACATGGCCAATGGCCAGCCAAGCTTCAGCAGATATGGATACTTTTCATGTATAGAATAACTAAGTGTGTGAGAATCTCTTCATTTGTGATGGTAAGTTGAAACCCCAGTCCAAAAATTAGACATGGCTTACAGCCAGCCAGGATTCAACAAATCATCATGAAACACTAGAATTCATTCTTAAAAATTCTGAAGAAAAATATATTTTTGAAAACATTTTTTTTTTCGAAAACAGATGAGAGATTTTTGAAAATATTTTTGAAAAATTTTTGAAAATAAAATAAAAAGAAAATTACCTAATCTGAGCAACAAGATGAGCCGTCATTTGTCCAAACTCAAACAATCCCCGGCAACGGCGCCAAAAACTTGGTGCACGAAATTGTGATCTCCAGGCTCGAACAAATCCTGGTAATGGCTCCAAAGCTTGGTGCTCTGATCTTAATTCATAATTGTCACAACTTCGATACAACTAACCAGCAAGTGCACTGGGTCGTCCAAGTAATACCTTACGTGAGTAAGGGTCGAATCCCACGGAGATTGTTGGTATGAAGCAAGCTATGGTCACCTTGCAAATCTCAGTCAGGCAGATATAAAGTGATAATGGTGTTTTCGAATATTATATAATAAGATAGGGATAGAGGTACTTATGTAAATCATTGGTAGGAATTTCAGATAAGCGAATGGAGATGCTTTTCGTTCCTCTGAACCTCTGCTTTCCTGCTATCTTCATCCAATCAGTCTTACTCCTTTCCATGGCTGGCTGTATGCAAGGGCATCACCGTTGTCAGTGGCTACATCCCCTCCTCTCAGTGAATAATATGCTCACGCACCCTGTCACGGCACGGCTATTCATCTGTCGGTTCTCGATCATGCTGGAATAGGATTCACCCTCCTTTTGCGCCTGTCACTAACGCCCAGCACTCGCGAGTTTGAAGCTCGTCACAGTCATTCAATCATTGAATCCTACTCAGAATACCACAGACAAGGTTTAGACCTTCCGGATTCTCTTGAATGCCGCCATCATTCTAGCTTACGCCACGAAGATTCTGGTTAGGAGATCTAAGAGATACTCATTCTAGCTTATTTCATGTAGAACAGAAGTGTTTGTCAGGCACGCGTTCATAAGGGAGAAGGATGATGAGCGTCACACATAATCATCACCTTCATCACGTTCTTGGGTGCGAATGGATATCTTAGAAGCGAAATAAGATGAATTGAATAGAAAACAGTAGTACTTTGCATTAATCTTTGAGGAACAGCAGAGCTCCACACCTTAATCTATGGAGTGTAGAAACTCTACCGTTAAAAATACATAAGTGAAGGTCCAGGCATGGCCGAGATGGCCAGCCCCCTAAAACGTGATCAAAGGATCATAAGGTAATCCAAAGATGCCTCATACAATAGTAAGAGGTCCTATTTATAATAAACTAGTCACTAGGGTTTACATGAGTAAGTAATTGATGCATAAATCCACTTCCGGGGCCCACTTGGTGTGTGTTTGGGCTGAGCTTAAGTGTAGCACGTGCAGAGGCCATTTGTGGAGTTGAACGCCAGTTTCTGTGCCAGTTTGGGCGTTCAACTCTGGTTTTGGATCCTTTTCTGGCGCTGGACGCCAGATTTGGGCAGAAGGCTGGCGTTGAACGCCAGTTTACGTCGTCCATTCTTGGCCAAAGTATGGACTATTATATATTTCTGGAAAGCCCTTGATGTCTACTTTCCAACGCAATTGGAAGCGCGCCATTTCGAGTTCTGTAGCTCCAGAAAATCCACTTTGAGTGCAGGGAGGTCAGAATCCAGCAGCATCAGCAGTCCTTCTTCAACCTCTGAATCTGATTTTTGCTCAAGTCCCTCAATTTCAGCCAGAAAATACCTGAAATCACAGAAAAACACACAAACTCATAGTAAAGTCTAGAAATGTGAATTTATCATAAAAACTAATGAAAACATCCCTAAAAGTAGCTAGATTCTACTAAAAACATACTAAAAGCAATGCCAAAAAGCGTATAAATTATCCGCTCATCAGGACTCCATGTCACTCTCGGTACCGTTTAGTGATTCGGTATGTTCCTCAAAAGAGGCCGAAGTACTAGCCGTATAATCCAACCGCCGTCTAGCTTGCCGAGTATGTAACAAGTTTCTTTCAATCTTAGGGTCAAACTCGGCTAAGCTAGAATTCGGATGAGACCGAGTCATCAAACTTGGGAGTCATGGCACACATACAAAAGAAATCCAAACTATAGCTAAGTATTGAAAGAAAGTAAACTATCTACAATATTCATATATTTACATAACCAATATCAAGGCATATTTTGCAACCATTCCCTGGCAACGGCGCCAAAAATTTGATAGCTCAAGGATTTATACCGGTTCGTGTAACAACCCCGATTTTCGAGTACGCGAGATCTTTTTTGAAAGTACGAATTTCTCCGGAAGATCAGTAAGGGGAAAACCTTTGATATATCATCAAGAATCTCAATCCTCATTGTCATTATGTCATCTTTAAGTTAGAACCTTTCCCGAGGCAAGCTCGATGATGCAGTCGCGAAGAACCTAGTTTTTGAACCGTATCGGTTAGGAGTTTTAATTCGGTTTTTTGTAAATAGTCTCAGTTTGACAAACCGGACTCGATTTATGAGAGAAGAGAGATAATAGGATGATATTATCATTATATTAGTATTAGAAGCTTCTTGAATAATATTATAAGGTTACCTGGTCAGTTTTAGTTAAAAATAGAAAACCGGTTTAACTGTGTTCACAATTTACTGGTGCAGCTTAGCACCAGCACTCTCTGATGACTTTAGCAATGCTAAGGCCTCATTATACATGTTTTATTCTCATAATAAATATGTTACTAGTGTCATTTATGCTAGTAGCTCAGAAAATAATTTTTAGAGATGTTTTCACAAGTGTTCCGATACACCTAGTTTTAGTAGTTATACATCTGAGATATTTTAATATTATTTTAATCCACCTCCAAGCCAACCAATCACAACTCACCCTACACCCCCAAAACCCCCAAGGCTGGCTCATTTTCACTTTGTGGCCGAAAATAGGTAGAGAGAAAAAGAGAGAAAAGTTCTTAGTTCCAAATCTTCAAAGCTTGATTTCTGCTGAACTAAAACTCAAATCAAAATTCCAATCCGACCAAAATGATCCTCTCTTCTTTCTCTACATGATTATATGACTTATCAAGGCTGGGATCAAGGTGAGTTGGCTGCACCATCTCTCTTTTGATTCAGTTTCAAGGAAACATGCTTAAATATGTGTTTTCTTGATGTGATTTAGGAGGAAAAAGTGCTTAAGGACCACCTGAAAATCTAACTGAATTAGGGGCAGCAAAATCAGGTAAGGTGCCACGAAATTAATCTTGATTATTTGTGTTTGAGATGTGTGAACGTTGTATAATTTGGCTGTGCTAAAAATTGGTTGCATATATGATTGATTCTTGGTGAAAATTTGGTGAAATTTTGATGAAATTTGATGAAATTCAAGCTTTAAAGTTCATGTTCTTGGGCAGCTGGAAAAACGAAACCCTAAGCTTAAATTGAGGTTCAATTTGTGTTGAAATCATGTAGAAAAGATGGGGTTTTAGTGGCTGCTAATTTATTATGAATTATAGTAAAAATCGGTTGCTGAAAAGACTGAAAAACGGGTAAAAACAGAGAAAGAATCTGAAGAATTTATAAAGAACATGAAGAACACTTTGAGTGTGGTGAAGAACAATGAAGAACACCTTTTTGATTCATAAAAGGGCAAGGAAGTAATTATTTTGGTGTTTGAGGGGTTATTTGGTAATTTCTGAAAGTTAGGGTGGTAAAAGTAGAAATATTAAAAGTTACGGGTGGTAAAAAGTGAATTTTAAAGGTTAAAGGTTAAAGTAAAGTTAATTCTCGAAAATATATTAATAAAATAATAAATAATAATATTTAATTAAAAATAATATTTTAATAAAAATAATAAAATAATGCGAAAAAGGCAGTTTTCTGTAAAAGCTTTAGAAAGACAACTTTAAGTGCAGAATCTCATAATTACCTTCATAAAACACTTAGGGAGTGGTAAGAACATATTAGTGAGGCAAAGATAAATAAAAGATAAAAGTTTAAGAAAAGATAAAAATCGAAGAAAAAGTCTGTAAGATTTTAATGATAGAAAAACAGACAGAGACTAGCAAACAAACTAGGGCAACATAGTTAGTCTTTGAGTTGCGACTAGGGTTAGGTATTATATGAAAAGTTAAATTGTTTCAGTATAGACTTAATGAACCTATACTTGAGACATGCTAACTATTCATATCGAAATTTACATAAGCTTTAAATACACAGATTAAACAGAGAAATCAGAGCAGGGTAAAGAGACTAAGAGCAGAAGGCTTATTGAAAGGTTAATTGTTGCTTGAGGCAACCCAAGAGATATTGTTTGCTTATTTGTTGCTGAATGCAACCTAAGAGATAATATTTATTATCTGTTGCTTTAAGCAACCCAAGAGTTTCTGTAGGGAAACTTGGATACCTACAGCAATTTTCCGTTCCCAAGAGTATATTTCCTGCGAGTAGAAAGCAGAAGCTGTCTCAATAGAGCTGCTAATAATTATATGCACATTTATTTGAACGGAAGATCGTATCTGGGAAATCGTGAACTCGTGACCGGATAAATGTCGGGAATGCAGGTGCTAACCGACACATGAGCTCATGGCCTGTACTAGGGCTAGACATGCATCATTCTTGTCTGCGCATCATTCTCTATTACTTTCCTTCTTGTGAGTGAACTATTTCTTTATGTTTGTCTGCTTGAGTGTTATGTCTGTGCTTTATTTCCTTGTGTTCTTCTGTTTGTGTTCTGTTTTCTGTTTTCCTATCTATTTTAACTACTGTTTAATACTTTCTTGTATTCTAATATCTATCTGCTAATCGGAATCAAATAAATGAACGTAACTAATAACCCCGACCCTACTAAGAACTCCCCAGTTCTTACCCCTTCTCTCCCTTCCTCCCCCCTCAAATGGAGACGGGCGTGATCTTCTATGAGTTCGAGGACCCTTACGTCTACGAGGATCCGGTACATCACAGTTACTTCATTATGGGTTTGGAGCCTCGTAATAGACGATATGCGTTACCTAATTGAGCTTTTCAACATCCTCTGTCTAGCCCGCATTTTGACCCCGATGCTCCTTACGACTTTCCCTTATCCTGGTTACATCCTGACGCACCTGGACATCCTTTTCCTGATAATCCCGAGCACCCTATACCAGCTCAACCTTTGAATGAGGCAGTACCTGAGCCTATCATTCCTGATGAGCCTAAGTTAGCTGATGACTACGTACCTGTGATACCACCAGAGTGGGATTTTCCCCCTGAGCCGATCCCCGACTTTCCACAGCCTGATGAGCCGGCACTACCAGATGGTGGGGTAGCTCCTATACACGCGAACGGACCTGTGCTCGCGAATGGTTTTGTACATAGTGACAGCAGTGTTTCTGGTGGATCTGAGGGTATAGCTGTAGCTGCGGATGATGAGGAGGAGGAGGATCCTGAGATAGAGATAGAGCAGGATGAGGAGATGGACGAGCCTCACGGTGATTCTCCGAACGGCCACGTGTAGATATAGCTTGACTGCGGAAGGGGCATTCTTTTGATGACACTCTAGTCTGACATTATCTGTTAGTTAGTCTCTCACTTGTGTTAGTACACCCGAGAGCTAGGAGCTATATAATGGTTAGGCTAGCCTGGGTGCCAGTTTAGTGGCTTTTTGTATGGGCCAGGCCCTGGGAGTGTCGTGTATATATTAGCTACGTAGGATGACGAGGATGTAAACTGACTTGATCTTGTGTAAACGCTGCATATTTTGTTATAGTGTACATGATGTATATTATCAGTTGTGTTTCTATGTTTCTTTATGCCGCTTTTCTATTACTCTCAATGTATGCTTGTTTATTTTACCTTGTTATCCGCAACAATACGATATAAAAAAAAGTTACCCGTAAAATTGGCATCGCTCTAACAAAGAACAGGCTCATATAGTAAATAATAGTTAATATTTAAGAGGGATAAGTTAGTAACACTTAGCTTCTTGTATGACCATGGCATACTGGGAGTTGGGTCGTTACAGTTCGGAATTCCACAAATAATTCCGTTGCTAGTATAGCCCAAACCTATAGTCAAGCCTCGAGTCAAATTTAGAAAGGAAATTGGTTGTCACAAGTTCAATGACGTTGGGATTTTTTCCAGTAAAGAAGTTCATAAAAACAGTCGCGTTGTAGATATAGTCTCTAAACCAATAGAAATCCCTTCGTACAAACGTTTTGGTTGTCACAAGTAACAAACCCCTTAAAAATTGTTAACCGAGTATTCAAACCTCGGGTCGTCTTCTCAAGGAACTGCAGGGAAGTATGTTCTTATTATTGGTTTTGGAGGTTGTAAAATCGGGGTTGAGAGTGAAGAGTAGATATGACAAATAATTTAAATGGCAATTCAAATAAATAAATACTGTAAAGCAATCTTTTGGCAAGGTAAGAGAAATTGGAAGTCCAACTTAGTTATCTCTCTCAACAATAATGAAAGTTGAATCTAAATTCCACTTAGTTAACCTTTACTAAAGTAAAGGAAAGTCAAGGGACTAATTAGTTTGACCTTCGAATCCTATTTATTTCCTAAGAAAAAGTTGGGATTATTGAAGTTCAGTTCAATTAGCAAGATAACGATTATCAATTATGCTGAGTTTAATAATGTTGAGTTACTGATTTTTTAACCAAGACCAAAAGGGAAAAAGCAAAATTGTTGGAAAAAAAATATCCTTAGATGGAAAGCAATGGCAACACAAATTAAGGAGAAAGCAATCAATAACTGAAATACCTCAAATAATCATTAATTCAAATAATAATATGGAAATGGTTCATAAGTCAAGTTGGCAACATTTATAGGTACGAATAAAAGCATTAAAGTAAATATTAAACCTGGATCGAGAGTCACTCTTACAAACTAAGAGAAGTCCTAAATCCTAATCCTAATCCTAAGAGAGAGAGGAGAGAACCTCTCTCAAACGAAATCTAAATCATGGAAAGTGAAAATTGGCGAGCTCCCCCTGAATGGATGCGTTCCCCCACTTTATAGCCTCCAATCTGTGCTTTTTGGGCCAAAAACTGGGTCAGAAACAGCCCAGAAATCGCCCCCTGCGTATTCTGGTACGTTCAGGTCGCGGACAAGTGACGCGGAGGCAGCGTCCACGCGGCCGCGCGGATTGAAGTTCGCAGATGTGACGCATCCGCGTGGATCACGCGTTCGCGTCACCTAGCATCAGAGCAACTATTGCATATTATATATCAAATCGAAGCCCCGGACGTTAGCTTTCCAACGCAACTGGAACTGCGTCATTTGGACCTCTGTAGCTAAAGTTATAGCTGTTTGAGTGCGAAGAGGTCAGGCTGGACAGCTTAGCAGTTTCTCCAACTTCTTGTATTCCTTCCACTTTTGCATGCTTCCTTTCCATCCTCTGAGCCATTCCTGCCCTGTAATCTCGGAAAACACTTAACACACATATCAAGGCATCTAATGGTAATAAGAGAGGATTAATAATAAGCAAATATAAGATCAAAGAAGCATGTTTTCAATCATAGCACAAAATCAGGAAGGAAATATAAAACCATGTAAATATTATGAATAAGTGGGTAAAGAGTTGATAAAATCCACTCAATTGAGCACAAGATAAACCATAAAATAGTGGTTTATCATTCAACCCCAATAAAAGTAACCGAAGTATTCAAACCTCGGGTCGTCTCACAAGAAATGGGCAAGCATGCGTATCAACATTGGTTAGAATTCTAGGGTTGCAAGTCATGAGCAAGAAATTAAACTAGAAATCTTAATGAGCAAGTAATGTTGAAATGCAAGAAACTAATCTAAGCAACTAAAGCAAGAAGTGAGCAATTCTAAACTAATAAGATAACTTCCAATATAATTCTACTCTAAAACTAAACAAATAACTATGACTGAGACAAAGCAATTAGGATCCTTGGATTTTCAAATATGGATAATAAAAGCAACTCTTGGCTAAGCATGGGAATTGAGATCGCCATCCTTGTCTTCATATCAAACATTGACAATTATGAGGTACCAACCCATCAAGTCTACTTCTCAAAAGCCTTAAGTATGTATTGTCTACTCCTAGGCTTGAAGTACGTTAAGTAGGTTTGATCACATCAACCCATAAGTCCCAACCTATCTACTAATTAGATTAGTAGCGGGTTAGTGTCAATGGGTATCAAATTGATCACCTAGGGTTCTCAAATCACCAATTCAATGAGACCTAATGACTCAAGGTTACTCAATTCCCTTAGCTTATGCCAAGAGTAAAGAAAACTACTCCATAATCAAAGAAAACATTTCATCAAACACATGGTAAGCATTACTAAAAGACATTTCTAAAATGCAAATAAATTGAAATTAGCAATTACCCACTAACAATTATCAACATACAATCACTCAAACAACACAATTAACCATGAAAATCATCAATGTAACATTAGCAATTCAAGATTCACAAGATTCATAAAATGGGTATAAATTGACAATGGACTAGAAATCATAAACTAACACAAGATCTAAACAAAATTATACTAGAGAATTCAAATTAAACAATTAAAATTAGTAATTAACAAGATCCAATTCAGAATTCAATAAAGGAAGATCAAATTAAAGCTAGATCTAGAGATGAACAAGGGTTTCTCTCTCTAGAAGAACAAGAACCAAAACTAGCTAAAAATTATGTCTAAGTATAAAATGAATGATCCCCCCTTTTCCCCTAGCATCCTTGGGTCTTTTCCATGCAGAACCAGCTTGAATTTGGGCCTCTTGAGCCTCAGAAATCGCCAGGCATGATTTTTCCTTTAATGAGGTCACGTGTAGCTTTCCGCGCGTGCGAGCCATGCGTGCGTGCGCACCGATTGCTTTTGTGATCCACGCGTGTGCGCCATGTGCGCGTGCGCGTCGATGGGATTTCCCTGATCCGCGCGGATGCATCCATCCTTGCGCGCCGCTTCCAGCTGTCCACATCCACGCGTGCGCGTGCAGTGCACGTGCGCGCCCATGCTGAAGTTCCCAAAATCCAAATCTTCATGTTCCTTCCTCTTGTGCATGCTTTGTTTCTCTCTTCTAGGCCATTCTTGTCCAATAAATCCTGAAATCACTCAACAAATACATCACGGCATCGAATGGTAATAGAAGAGGATCAAAATATAGCAATTTTAAGGCAAAAGAAGCATGTTTTTCATCATGGAGCAATATTAGGAAGAGAACACAAAACCATGCATTTCTTGTGAATAAGTGTGAAAAATATTGACAAAACTCCCCAAATTCTACACAATATAAACCGTAAAATTGGGGTTTATCATAAAGACAGCTTATACAAATTTTGTTCTCTCAATACATGCCTCTAGGCTAAACAAAATACAAAAGTGAGAGATGTATAGAAAAATAAATCAAAGGACTCAAAAGATATCTGGATCCTCCGCTTCTGTCACCATCCAGGCAACTCACTGAGGTGGGTTGCGACCTGCATCTAAAAAATAACAACAATGTATGGAATGAGAACTGAAGGTTCTCAATATGGTAACAGTGCCCAATGATGTAAGATGTAAAGCTCCGGGACGCCGAAGGCAATCCTAGAACTTCACATCACATACGAATATTCAAGCTTAGAATAACATAAATAAATCAGGAACTTAAACCATAAACCGGGTTATCTAAACTTAGGGGGAATTCTAACTAATACTAATCACACCACTGTATCCCACAGCCATCGCCAACCAAACCTCCGTGCGATCCCATCGCCACCGCCTACCTAACCTCCTCAGCACCAAACAAACACAGATAATGCAGACAAGGAAACCACAGGTAGTATTCATATATATAGAAGTAATTCAAGAAGCAAGTAGGCATGTTATACAATTAGGCAAACTCAAGTAAACAAAGCAAGAAAGCATATAGAAGATGCATATGATGAATGTCTGCCCTATTGGCTGTGATATCACATGTTGGTTATCGCCAAACCCGACAGAAAATCTGGTCGACAACTCCCGGACTAGTCTCTCTATTGCGCATAAGGAGGAATATTCCGAGGGATGAGTGCCCTACCACCTTCTCCTTTCAGAGGAAAATATTCCGAGGGAGCATGCCCTACCACCTTCCTCTGGTTGTCGTATGATTCCGTGGGTTAGTGCCCTACCACCTTGCAATCAGAGAGAAGTCGCATTTTCAGGAGGAATAATTCCGAGGGATGAGTGCCCTACCACCTACTCCTTTCAGAGGGAAATATTCCAAGAGAGAGTGCTTACCACCTTCCTCTGGTTGCGAGAAATATGAGTGAGAAGCCCAGCTTCAACTCTCACATCCGAACGTAGGCGGGATACTGCCACAGCCCCTACAACGGAGAACAATACAAATTGTAATCACATATTCAATCTTAAAGGCCACTCCTCTTAACACTTCCACTCATACTCATCACAACCATCATCAAGTCATACGTTCCATTCCGAACTCCCTAGTTCATCAGTTTCTCAATTTCGTTATCAGCAATCACCATATTCACCACTCTTCCTTCTCTCTCAACTAACTCCTCCTCACTACACCAGAAACTTAAACCTCCGTTTGCTAACTTTTCAAAGTAAAACCCAAATTAAACCTCCTAGGACCTTTCCCATGTTCCAACATCCAAAATTGAGCCCAAGAGTCTTAAAATGGTGTTATAGAAGCTTACAACCTTGTTGGGAAGGTAGAATAGTTGAAAACAAGTAAAATTTGAGGTACATGGCGTGTGCGGCCGCACAAGGGTGTGTGCGTGTGCACGCCCAGGAGATTTTAAAATGTGTGCGTACGCACAGGGGTGTGCGTACGCACAGGTGGCAAAACTTACAAAATTTGTTCACTCGCACAACCTGTGCCAGCGCCACTAACAGACTGGCCTTCCCAACGTGTGCGTCTGCACAGGCCTATGCATTCGCACAAGTTGAAATTCATCCTTAGATATGTGCGCGCACAAGCTATTCTAGTGCTACAAACATAACGCATTTCCCTGCCTGTACGTGCACACAGGTGCGTGCGTCCGCACAGGTCAAAATTTTCGCAGGGTGTGCGCTCGCACATAACAGAAATCATGAAATTCTGCAACCTTGCAGAATTTCAGATTTTTAGTACCAACTTTGAATGGTCATAACTTCCTCTACAAAATTCTAATTTTCACAAACTTTATATCGATTTAAACTTTAAAGGGTTTTCAAAGATCTTTAATTCTAAACAAATTTCAATCAATTTCGAAAACCGAGGAAAAAGTTATGATCAGACAAAGTTCACTAAAAATCCATTTTTATCAAAAATCACAAATCCTCAACTTCACCAAAATTCACAATTCAAAGCCAAACCAATCATACCCCAAACAATACCAAAACAACATCAAGGTCCATACCAAATCTTTCTCAACCACTTCAACCCTTCAAGCATATAAACCATTTAATACTCACTTCATCCAACTCTAAATTCAATCTAACATCACATCCAATTTCCTTAATACCACTATTCAAATCCTCAACAACCATAACAATCTCATCATTCAATATCTCAATTTATCAAATCTTAAACAATCGTCTCCACTTACCAACAACATCAATATGCATTCATAATCATCAACCATATCACAAACCTCCATCAACAACAATAAGTCTCACATTCATCATCAACCTTCTTAATAATTAAAATACCAATAATCATCATCAAATCATATAATCATTAATATTCTTTATTCCAAACCACCACAACATTTTACATTAACTCTTTACCTTAAATTTCCATAATCCTCATTATCCACCAATATAACTAATCACCATAAATACTCATCAATACTCATAATTCCCAACAATCACCATCAACTACACTAATCCAATATAACTAACAATTACATCAATTCACACATAATTATTTATGCACCAATATCATTCAATCCTATCTTAGGGTCAACTAGCCTAAGTGTCCAGAAACATTACATATTGCATAAAGAAAACCAAAATCATAACTTGGCCGATTCCCAAACGCTCCAAACACCAAAACGAAACCACCAAACTTGATCCAAAGTCTCAACCAACTCCAACAAACACCAAAGCTCAAACTAACAACACATATATCACCAAAATCAAAACCTAAGATACATAAAACAACTAAACACAAGGGTTAGTGAAACCTTACCCTGTCCAACATGAGTAGGGATAAAATTCATCAATTACCCACTACTAGAGATCACCTAAACAAGAAAAACCACAAAATCTACTCAAAAACTAAACCCAAAAAACGTGCAGAACTTAGGGCACGAAACTGGAGTGTGAAGAGAGAAATCTTACCAGATTTCTTTAGATAGAAAGGAAGAGCTTGTCAAGAGCTTCGCGTGGCCACAAACAGCTCGTCAATCGGAGCTCCGTAGCTCAACATATGGCTCCCGGAAGTGGAGGATGAATAGTGCTCCCATGGCTTCTCTTCTCTCTTCTCTCATAACCGAACTCCCTCTCTCTCTTTAATGAAAATGAGCTGAAAGCTCATTAAAGAAGACTTATATAAGTTGGGCTTGGGCCTAACTTAGGCCTGGTCTAACCCGTTAGCGTTTTTATCCCGTTCGGCCCAACTTTGGGCTAAACCTTTAACACTAACGCCCGGTTTTCCATTCTTAATATGTTTCTAGGATTTTCGACTGTTTTCACTTTTTTCGGACAAAACTGGGAAAACTTAAACCGGTTTGACCAGTTCAACTGTTGGTTCGCGATTTTTTACGGTTTTTTACAGAAAACACATTCTCTGACTCGAAAAGACCTACTGAGTCCAAAAATCATATTTAAATCTCCAAATTCTCATTCTAACTTTCCGGAACTTAATTTGGGCATTTAAATTATTTTATTCATGAAGAACCTGGTTCTTACAAAGAATATTTCGAGGAAGGAGATGATAAAATGGTTGGAACTATTTCGATTATTCCAACTGAATACTTGGGTGAGTATGAAGGTGACCCTGAAAAAGATTATGACATGGATGTTGTTCATACCCTGGACCGAGCTATAAGGTCCAGGTTAGACTAAAACAAACCGGCCGACCTCTTCAAGGGTTGGTCAACCACCGACCTCTCTGTAAAGAGCTCAGACAAACTGCTACGGGAAACCCAATAAGGCCTAAAGAGGCCCAAAAAAGAAGAGTCACCGCCCACTAGAAGGTGGCTGGCCAAAAGATAATGACCTTACCTATAAAAGATAAGATAAGATAACAAACTTATCTCAAAAGAATGTCATCAGACACTACTATAAATACACTGTAGTACCCAGGTATAACTCATATTCCAACTCTACAAAAATCTGCCTAAAACTTGTACTGGCTTAAGCATCGGAGTCTCTTGCAGGTACTACCACCCTCCGGCAACCGAGAACCAGTAGCATCTTCTGCTTCTACAAGTCGGATGCGCCAGCCCAGACCAGACCAGAAGATCTCATCCAAGATCGACCTCCCTGTTTCAGGTAACCCTCGAAACAGATGCTGAAGAAGCTTTTTCTTTCATTCAATATGAGGATGAACCAGGGTATTTTCTGAGGCCTTCCAAAAAACAAAAATCTCAGCTTCGCCCACTTCATATTACTACTACCCTGAGTGGAATTAAAGTAAATAAAGTTTTAATTGATGGTAGAGCAGTAATAAGTCTCTTACTAGAAAGGATGCTGATGAAAGTTGATAAGCATCCTGATGATTTGGTTCCCACCAATATTTCTGTAACAGACTTTAGTGGTGCTTCTACTCCTACGAAAGGTCTGGTTACTTTGGGGATGAAAGTGGGATCTTCGGAGCGACATACTGATTTTGTGGTGGTGCCATCGAAAGCAAGTTATAATGCTTTATTGGGCCGAGACTAGATTCACGGAGTTGGAGCTGTACCATCTACTATGCATCAAAGTGTCCTCCTTTGGACAAAGGATGGAAAGCCTAAAATCGTTAAGGCTGATTCGAATTATATTTCGAGCAGCTGCATGTCAATTTTAAGGTATATAATCCAAAATTGAAGCCTTTAAATATTGATAGGATGTTGGATTCCTATAATTGTGAGGGCTGCTATTTGTCTTTGGAAGGCCTGACGGTGAAGCTGTGTTATCCACACCTTGATATGCCCCCAACTAGTTGGGATTGTTCATCTTAGAATGAATTCGAGATGGTATTCGATGGAACATGCTCAAGACATCTCGAATTACCTGGTAATTTTAAATAATTATATAAGTAATTTCCATTCAGTAGAGAATAAAGTTGATTCTTCTGATGAAGTTGAATCATTTAGGAATGTAACATCTTCTTTTAGTAGTAACAATTCGATGTCTTCAATCAAATTTAGTCATGGTTTAAGTTTTTCTTCATTATGTATTGTAAATGATATTATTAGTCGAACTGCTGATATAATAGCAGAAGTCCATTGTAGTGAAAATGAAGCTATTGTTAATCCAGTAAATGATCAAGTACATTCTGTTTATAATGAATTTGTTGATTTCTCTTTCAATTGCATCTATGATTTAGAACCTTTGGGTTTTGAAAAATATTCAGTAAAAGATGAAGATCACTTAACGGGGTTTGAATCTCAAGATCCCTTAGAAGAAATTAATTTGGGATCTGTTGATGATGTTCGAATTACTTATATCTGTAAGAATCTTGCAGATCCTTTTTGAACTGAACTTTTCCATTTTTTATATGAATTTAAAGATTGTTTTGCTTGGGATTATCATGAGATACCTGGTCTCGATCATTCTCTCGTAGAGCATCGATTAGCATTGAAACCAAATGCTCGACCTGTGAAGCAAACTCCCCGACGTTTTGCTCCAGAAATCAATTTAAAGATTAAGGAAGAAATCGGGGAAATCCCTATCTTCAGAAAAGATCTCGCGTACTCGAAAATCGGGGTTGTTACATTCTACCCTCCTAAAAGAAAATTTTGTCCTCAAAATTTCAGCTACATGCAGAATCCATCTTCAAGCAGTTTATTTCCTTCAAGCCATCCTGACGAAGATATCAGTTCGTTCCTTACAACATTTAAATATCACATAGCCATAGCCATGGAGATCATAACAGCTATAAGAATAGTTGTGCCTCGCACGAATTTGTCGTTCGGAACTCGATTAAACCATGCCTATTCACAGTCATTGAGGTCTTATCCGCACCAAACAATCAATATTAAGGTGATCAGTCTTAATATCTCAAGTTAGGTACGAACATTCCTAAAATGAGCACACATAGACATTCATGCCAAATGTATCTTAAAGATACCCTAACAGCATGAGACACACAAGCAGAGTATGCAGTAAAGCATAGTCAGTCCATTCCCCAGGCTCTATTAGAACAAACTGCTCTGGTACCAAATTATAACGACTCAATTTTCAGTATGTCTAGATCATACCGAAAACTAAGCATTACCAACTTGTCTTCCTAATTATTATCTATTACTTATTATATGAGCCTGATTCGTTGTTAAGGCGTTGTTAACTTGCGGGGTATTTTTTTTTAAAACGTTTGGATTAATAGACGGAATCATTCATAATCAATTCACAATTGATAATAGATAAAATAGTTATAAACAACCACACATAAATACATCACAAGCAGTTAACAACATTCAGTGATCCAGCCTTTATTTAAGTATAGACTTTTAGTTAAGACACCCCTAGATATAGCTAGATAATTACTACATATATATACATATAACATCCCGGGCCCTGACCTATTCAAGAAGTCCCTAAGCTGGCACCTAGGCTAGTCTAGACTTTATACTTGCCTAGTCCCTCTAGACTACTAAAGCGAGGGAAAGTACATTCTAAGTCTTCAAAACTTGAGTCAGGTTGAATGTCATTAAAAGGTGGAAGGTCGTCTACTACTCCTCTGCACGATCATACATCGTCAAAGAGCGTCTCTCTGGTATTTCATCAAGTAGCCACATAACAGGAGTTTCGTACACAAGATTTAGATCAGAGTTCGCATACAAACGGGGTGTAGACGATGGCTGGTCTCACCGTATATACATATAACCAGAGAATGAGATTCACCCTAGACTCAGAAGACTACCTAGAGCGGAATTCTTTTTGCGAACGGTCGTCAGTGAACTACAGAAGGGTAGTTATGCTTCCATCTGAAGGGGGAAGGGAGAGAGAAGGGGTAAGAACTGGAGAGTTCTTAGTAGGGCTGGGGTTATTAGTTAAGTTCATTAATTCTGTGTTGTTTAGGAGATAAATAGCAGAATACAGAAAAGCAATAAATAGAAGATACAGATAAATAGAGAAGATAGAGAAAATAGATAGCAGAACACAAACAGAAGAATACATGAAAATAACACGAACACAAACAAAGAGAATAGAATACAAACAAAGAAAGCATACATTCATGCAACAATCATAATAGAGAAAATGCACAACCAAGTATGATGCATGTCTAGCCCTAGTGCAGGTAATGAGCTCATCTGTCGGTTTCTACCTGCTCCCGACATAATCCAGCATTACTAGCCGGATATGGCTTTCCTATTGGCTATACCCCTGTGTACAGGAAATAACCCCTCTGCCACCACAGGGTCCACTGCACGCAGGAAATAACACATCTGCCACTGCAGGGATGTATGCCGACACACCTTCTATATACAGGAAATAACCCCTCTGCCACTACAGAAATGGAACAAGTGGTCACGGTACTTCTGTAGCAGGAAATAACCCCTCTACCTTACAGAAATGAAATATGGATCTATACCGCAGGAAAGCATTCTCAGTGGTCGCGCCACCATCTATCTGACTGCTGATGCCAGGGCATTTTGGCCTGTTTCACTGACCTTTTCTTTATGGTTTTAGGGTAATTTCATGCACTTTCTTAGGAAATAAGCAAGTTTTGGGTAGAATTTCACTTACATCTTGATTCAAGAAAACATTGTGATTTTTATATGAATTCATGAGAATTATGCATAAATTGAATGAAAAATTGGATGATGCATATCTCATAACTTGGACTAGAACTTTGATGCACTTTATTGCTTGATTTCAGGACAAAGGAAGCAAGGAAGAACCACGTTAGCAGCCACATTAGTCTAACTAACGTGACTTCTAACGTGGAAAGGGAGCTAGCTTGCAATGTTAATGAGAAAAGTAATTGCCAATAATGTCCTCGAAGCCATCATAGCCCACGTTAATTGCCACGTTAACCACATTAACGTGGTATTTAACGTGGAAGAAGAAAATGAGGCCAACGTTAGTGACACTCACTTTTGTCACTAACGTTGGACCAAGCTCATATTGGCCACGTTAAGAGCCACGTTAACTCAGTTAACGTGGACTCTAATGTAAGGAAACAAAAGAATGGCCAACGTTAGTGACACTCACCTTTGTCACTAACGTTGAGCTAAGACACTTTGAGCCACGTTAGTTGCCACGTTAACTCAGTTAACGTGGAATCTAACGTGGAGGAAGCAAAGAATTGCCAACATTAGTGACACTCACCTTTGTCACTAACGTTGGGATGAGCCACTATGAGCCACGTTAACTCCCACGTTAACTACATTAACGTGGAAGCTAACGTGAGTAAAAGGGATAATGAGCCAACGTTAGTGACACTCACCTTTGTCACTAACGTTAGAAATGGCTAGCAATACCACGTTAGAAGCCATGTTAACCTAGTTAACGTGAACTCTAACGTGGGAAGTAGGCGCGTTTTGAAACGTTAGTGACAAAGGTAAGTGTCACTAACGTTTTTGAAGATTTGGCAAGCCTACGTTAGAGGTCACATTAGCCACACTAATGTGAACTCTAACGTAGGGGGAAGGGAGGATTCTCAATGTTATTGGAAAAGGTACGTCCCAATAACGTGTGCGAAGTACCAAGAGGCAACGTTAGTGGTCACGTTGGTGCCATTAACGTTGAAGTTAACGTGAATTATCCTTTGGTTAGGAATGTTAGTGAAAAAGGTGACTACCACTAACGTTCTCGAACCCACACTTTTACTTAACGTTAATGCCACTAACGTCCTAAGCTAAAAGTCCCTGCCCACTTCATACTTTCTCTCTGCAAGTAAAGCTAAGCCCACTGAAGAAGATAACTGCTTCAAACTCAAGATTCAAAGGCTCATATCCAAGATTTGAAGAACCAACTAGAAGATCAGAAGAATAGTATAAATAGGGAGAATTTTGAACTAGAGAGCAGCTTTTTGGGGGTTGGAAATTGGAGAACTACTCTCTGTATTTTACTTTCTCTGCAAACTTCTAGTTTACTTTTCATAATGTATTTTCCATCTTTGTTTTCCATTTTCAGAGCTATGAACAACTAAACCCCTTTCATTGGGTTAGGGAGCTCTGTTGTAATTTGATGGATCAATGTTAGTTTTCATTATTCTTCTTCTCTCTTTTCTCTTGATTTTTACTAGAAAGCTTTCAATCTTCATCCAATTGGATAGTTGTCTTGGGAAAGAAGCTATTCATACTTGGATCTCTTCTGAACCTTAGAAGAGGAATGAAGAGATCATGCTAGAAATGCCTTCTCATGTTGGACTAAATTGGGGTTTGGATGGATATAGTGACATATAATCCTACCAACACTTTGATTTGGAAATACATGTGGTATAATCAATGACCATACTTCATCTCTTCTCATGAGCAATTGACCAAGGAATTGGCTATTGATCAAGATTTGAGAGATTGAATTACCAAGAAATTGGAATTCGATCACTTAACATTGCCAAGGAGATCAATGAATGCATTGATTGAGGAAGAGATGAAAATGAACTTGATCCGACGAATGCAACATCTCCTAAGCCCAAAGAATTCCCCATTTCTGAACTTACCCATTCTCTTTACTTTCTGCTATTTACTTTCATGCTAAACTCCCCTTCCCCATTTAAGATTCTGCAATTTACTTTCCGCTATTTACATTCCACTCTTTATTTCCAGCATTTACATTTCTGCTATTTACTTTCCCGCCATTTAATTTTCTACAAATCTCAAATCCAATTCAGCTTAGTTCAACTAGAACATTCCTCTAATTAAAGTTGCTTGACCAATCAATCCCTGTGGGATTCGACCTCACTCTATTATGAGTTTTTACTTGACGACAATTCGGTATACTTGCCGAAGGAAAATTGTTGAGAGACAAGTTTCCATGCATCAACTGCCTCAATGTAGTAGATGAATATATTAACATCTCTGGGGTTGCCTTAATGCAACAAATGACCTCTCAATATGTCCTCTGCTCTGATTTCTCTATTTAACGTTAGTATTTAAAGCTTATGTAAATTTCAGTATGAATAGTTAGCCTGTCCCAAGTATAGGTTCATTAAGTCTATACTAAAACAGTTTAACTTTTCATACAATATCTAACCCTAGTCGCAATTCAAGGACTAACTATGTTGCCCTAGTTCGTTCGCTTGTCTCTGTCTGTTTTTCTGTCATTAATATTTTACAGACTTTTCCTTCGATTTTTATCTTTTCTTAAACTTGTTATCTTTCTTTTATCTTTGCCTCACTATATGTTCTTACCACTCCCTAAGTGTTTTATGAAAGTAATTATGAGATTCTGCGCTTAAAGTTGTCTTTCTAAAGCTTTTACGAAAAATTGCCTTTTTCGCATTATTTTATTATTTTATTAAAATATTATTTTTAATTAAATATTATTATTTAATATTTTATTATTATTTATTATTTTATCATTAAATTTTTGAAAATTACCCTACTTTCACTTTTAACCTTTAAAATTTACTTTTTACCACCTGTAGCTTTTAATATTTCTACTTTAACCACCCTAACTTTCAGAAATTACCAAATAACCCCTCAAACACTAAAATAATTACAAACTTGCCCTTTTTAAGATATAAAAGGTGTTCTTCAATGTTCTTCACCACACTCAAAGTGTTCTTCGTGTTTTTCATAAATTTTTTAGATTCTTTCTTTGTTTTCACCCATTTTTCAATCTTTTCAGTAACCGATTTTTACCATAATTCAAAATAAAATTGTAGCCACTAAAGCCCCTTATTTCCTACTTGATTTCAACCCAAATTCAACCCCAATTTAAGTCATAGGGTTCGTTTTTCCAGCAGCCATGAAGAACACAAATTCAAAGTTGAATATCATCAAATTTCATCAAATTTTCACCACAATTTCAACAAGAATCACTCATATAAACAATCAATTTCAAGCATATCCAAACCATATCATAATCACACAACGTAAACACAATCAATCAAGATTAAATTCGTTAAACCCTACCTGGTTTTGCTGCTCCTAATTCGGTTATACTTTCAGGTGGTCCTTAAGCACTTTTTCCTCCTAAATCACATCAAGAACAACTTTAAATTCAAAAACCCTCAAATAACAAAATCTTACTCAGCATGTTAGGAAGGGATATCTCACCTTAGCCTTGCTGGAAATTAACGTTTCTTGGCCCTCAAGTCAAGTTAAGCATGATTCCTAAGGAAGAACATCAAGAAAACACATGTTTGAGCATGTTTCCTTGAAAACCAAATTCAAATCGGAAAGGGACAGCCATCTAACCTTATTTCCAGCCTTGATAAGTTACATGGTTATGTAGAGGAAGAAGAGAGGATCATTTTTGTGAAATCAGAGTTTTGATTTGAGTTTTAGTTCAGCAGAAATCAAGCTTTGAAGATTTGGAACTAAGAACTTCTCTCTCCTTTTTCTCTTGATGATTTTCAGCCACAATGAGCAAATGAGGCAGCCTTGGGGGTTTTGGGGGTGTAGGGTGAGTTGTGATTGGTTGACTTGGAGGTGGATTAAAATAATATTAAAATATCTCTAGTGTATAACTACTAAAACTAGGTGTGTCAGAACACTTGTAAAAACATCTCTAAAAATTATTTTTTGAGCTACTAGCATAATTGACACTAGTAACATATTTATTATGAGAATATAACATGTATGATGAGGCCTTATCTTTGCTAAAGTCATCAGAGAGTGCTGGTGCTAAGCTGCACCAGTAAACTGTGAACCCGGTTAAACCAATTTCCTGTTTTTAACTAAAATAGACCAGGTAACCTTATAATATCATTCAAGCATCTTCTAATACTAATGTAATGATAATATTATACTATTATCTCTCTTCTCTCATGAATCAAGTCCGGTTCATCAAATTGAGACTATTTTAGAAAATTAAAATCCTAACTCCTAACCGATACGGTTCAAAAACTAGGTTCTCTGCGACTGCGTTATTGAGCTTTCCTCATAAGAGGTTCTGGCTTAAGGATGACATAATGACATTGAGGATTGAGATTCTTGATGATATATTAGAGATTTTCCCTTTAGTGATCTTCCGAAGAAATCCGTATCTTCAGAAAAGATCTCGCGTACTCGAAAATTGGGGTTGTTACATTGATGGATCAAAATACAAGGATAGTGCAGGGGTAGGAATTCTCATTATTTCGCCAGAAGGGATGCCATCAGAATTCCTATTCGAGCTAAAATATCCTTGCTCGAATAATATGGCAGAGTATGAAGCTTTAATTTTGGGCCTTGAAATCTTGATCAGAAAAGGGGATTTGGAAGTCCAAATCCTAGGGGATTCTCAATTAGTCCTGAAACAGTTATCAAAGAAGTTCAAATGTAATAATGAGAAGTTACAAAAATATTTGACAACGGCTTAGGAGTTGTTAACTTCTTTTCAAAATGTCTCCCTGGTTCATATCCCAAGGAACCAGAACGAGATCGCCAATGAGTTAGCTCAAATTGCTTCAAGATATAGAATCGGCCCAGAAACATTAAGAAACTTAACCACTATCTATCAAAGTTTGGTCCCTGCGGGTGAAAGGAAAGTTTTGTGTGTAGGCGAATAGGAGGATGATGATTGGAGGAAGCCCATTGCTGAGTATTTAAAGAATCCTAGCATGCTAGTTGATAGGAAGATAAAATTATGGGCAATGAATTTTGTCTTGATGGCTGATGAGTTGTATAAGAAAGGAATCAATGGGAGTCTTTCGAGATGTCTAAGTCAAGAGGATAAAGACATTGCTCTAGGTGAGGTCCATAAAGGCATATGTGGTGCTCATCAAGCTGGGATGAAAATGAAATGGGTACTATATCGAAATCATGTCTATTTACCCTCCATGATCAAAGATTGTATCGAATATGCAAAGGCGTGTCAAGAATGTCAAAGGCATAGGTCGATACAACAGATCCCAGCGTCTGAGTTGCATTCGATTATTAAGCCATGGCCGTTTAGAGGTTGGGCTCTGGATCTTATTGGATTGATTCACCCTCCTTCATTGAAACAGCATAAATTTATTCTGATAGCAATCGATTATTTTACAAAGTGGGTCGAAGCAGTTCCTTTAATAGAAGTTGGGCAAAATGAAATAATATATTTTATTGAGGAATACATAATCCATCGATTTGGAATTTCTCAAACATTGTGTACTGATCAAGGGACTATGTTTACTGGTCAGCGAATCAAGAATTTTGTAGCTTCGAGGAATATTAATATGGTTACTTCAACCCCTTATTATGCACAAGCCAATGGCCAAGTTGAGGCGGCAAATAAAATTTTGATTAGTTTGATCAAAAAACAAATTGAAAGTAGACCTCGAACTTGGCATGAAACATTGAGCCAAGTATTATGGTCTTATCAAAATTCACCAAGGGGATCGACAGGTACGTCGCCTTATAAATTAGTATATGGTAATGATGTAGTGATACCATTAGAAATTAATCTTAATACTCTGAGGGTGTCAAAACAAAATGATTTGCCAGTTGATGATTATTGGAATGCAATGTTTGATGAGTTGAATGAATTAGACTCAGAGTGAATAGTGGCGCTTGAAAACATGATTCGGCAAAAAGAAAGTGTTGCTCGAAATTACAATCGTCGAATAAAAGAAAAATGCTTCAGTATAGGTGAGTTAGTTTTGAAAGTTATTTTGCTAATGGAAGAGAAATCGAGAGTTCTTGGTAAATGGTCCCATACTTGGGAAGGCCTTTTCCAAATGATTGGATTATATTCTGGAAATGCATATCGAGTCAAGGATATCGAATCCGGAAATATAATCAATTCAATAAATGGAAAGTATCTGAAGCAATATCATTGTTTACTAAATTAGAATTAAAATGCATAAGTCTGAAGATAAATACAATCATTACAAGTATTGAATTCTAAGGTAAAGAAATGTAAGGTGCCATAAGCTCTGCCAAGTCTGAATGTAACTTAACCCTTTCACTATCCAGAACTGAGAGTGTTTCTACTTGCTTATATTCTTCATATTGGGCCTTATCAAGTTGCTTCTCACATTCTTCTTGCTTGGCCTCAATAGAACAGATTTCTTGCACAAGCTTTTATTGTTCGTATTGGACAGTGGCTAGAGGTGTAGCTATATCAGCTTTCTTCTTCCGAATTTTGGCAAGTCTTTCATTAATTTGAGCCAATTCTGCTTTAAGTTCTCTTTCTTCCTTATCATAGTGAGCTTGAACAGAGAAGGCCTAAGAGATTCTTAAGTCGAATTCTTCACGGCAAGCTTTAATTGGCTGGAGAGCTATAGTATAGCTTTTTGATTCAATTCTGATCTTGGCCACTTCATCTTTAATCCCTTGTAGCTTTTCTTGGGTAGTTACGCTTCTGTTGTCAACCTGTATGAATTGGTTAACTATGGCAGAGTATGGAGACGGGACTTGAAGTTCAAGAGATGAACTTAAAATATCAGACAAAAGTATGTTCAAGGCTGCATCATTGGTCCATTCAATGGGTGGATGGTTTAGGAGCTTGAGAAGTGACAAAAGTTGTTCTCGAGCATTGACATGTAGCTCGGACGGAAGACCAGATGTAGAAGGCCCTATAAGTGTAGGAGTAGAAATGAGTACTTTGTCTTCCTGAATAGCTTGATTCAAGATGGTGACCAAGGTAACCAGGTCAGCATTGGTAGATTCAGTAGATACACTCAGATTTCCAGATCCCAGACCAGGAGAAGTTTGAAGTTCAGCTTGTTTGGATGGACTAGAAGTTCTTTGTGGAGAAGGATTGGTTTCTGGAATTCGAGAAGGTGAGTCCAAATCAGGAACAATAGTTTTAGCGACTCGAGAGGGAGAGTCAGAATCAAAGGCCACCTGAAATCCAATAGAGGTTTCAGCCTGGTTTGTTGGAGAAACATGTCCTATATTTAAAGTTTGTGTTGAGGAATGATGGGTATGCTCTTCTGTTAAATCAACTACTTGTGTCCCAGTTAAAATTGGAAAATATACCTGGAGAGATTCAGCAGATACAGTAGCTTGAATTGATGAATGAAATGCTGGTTGTCCTAAACCTTGTGGATGTTGCTAAGGTGGTTGATCGGATACAAGGGATGAAGTGATTGATTGAGCAGCAGTAACAGGCTGAAAAACAACCTACATGAGTCGAGATTTATGTTGATTGAATCGAAATATATTTGAAAATAGTATAATGTTACCGAAACAAGTCTTTTTCTTCGAATTAGTTGAGAGTCTGAATCTGAATCAATTGTATCATCCGAATGTGAGGATGCAGCAAGGAGATTCTAGATGGATGGCTCACTGTCATCAGAAGAGCTCTCGCTCGATGGTTACAATTGTAACTGATGAAAGATTGAAATCAAGAGGATTATAAGTGGATGTGGTTTTTCGAAGATCTTCGGTTTGAATATATAAGTAGAGAGTAATTACCCTTCTGGAAGTTCTTGATGGAGTTCTTCGACTCTTCTTGGGAGGTTGTCGTGAAGAAGCTGTAGCTTCGATTTTCCTTTTCGAAGGCCTCTTGGGAGAGCCTTAAGCAGTAGGAACCACTCAGACAACAGAACATTTGATCTCTTCTAAAGTACGACTATACTTAGAGTAGTAGGTGATCCACCAATCGAAGCAATATTTTGTAATGTATGAGCTTCGATCGTAAACAAGATGATTATAACCCTCTCTTTGTTGTTGATTCTTCCAGAGGAAAATGCCAAGTTCTTTCTTTGAAGCCAAAGTGATATGGCAAAAGGGCTTGCTATTTCTGGGGAGTTGAGTTGGGATGGCTTGTGAGAAGCCTAGCTGTCTAGCAGTATAATGGAGGGCATACAGAGTTGCTTTAAAACGTTCTTTTTTATGCTGAGGTAGCCCTGTTGGAATCACCTGTACAGCTAGTAAATTTGCCCAACCCCTGTTAGCAAGTTCACTCTCTTCGGTATCGTTGGGGAAGAGGAGACGTTCGAGCCAAGCAGGACCACAATTTCGACGCAAAAAAGGGGGGTGAAATTGAGGTCCTCATTATGGAAGTCTTTACAAGAGTGAAAAAGGGAAAAACAGCCCAAAATCGGTCTTCATATGATTGAGCCTCTGGAAAATTTGGCTTGAAATTAGCCAGTCGAAAGCCTTCAATGTGCTATTTGTCTGAACTGCCACCTACAAGCTTTATCATGTATTTCGCAAAAATGGCATTAAGCCAAAGCTGGAGAAGCCAGAGAAGACCCCCTGTACTGATCAAGTAATTTTTTCGAAGACAATTAACGAATTGGCCAAGTTCTTCAAAAATATGCCCTAGAATTAGCTTGGCCAAATTGAGATTGTTTCCTTCATGAAGTAGGGCGGCAAGAAAAAGAAAAAGCTTCTACATTTGAACACTTCGAGAGCAGAAGACGATTGCATTTAGCCAGTAGAACAAAAAGGCCACATGTTCATCATCTGTAATAGGGCTACCCTTTGCGCCCATATGATGAACAATGAAGTCACTGTAGGAAGTTGTGGGGGCAATGTTGTATTGTTGCCTAGGTTGCATATCGGAGATGAAATCTGGAGGACTAATCATGAGTCTTGTAATAGCAGCTACATCTAAAAGTGACATGCCAATAACCCACAAAGAAGGTGAAAATTATTGGTAGTCCTATTCCAGAAAAAAAAGTCACGACTCTAATCATCCAAGGGACCGTCGAAGGAGAAAAATGAGAAAGTCTCAAAAGATCTTGAATCCCAAGAGCCCCCCAAGCAGTATTCTTCGATGGAGCAAGACGCTCATGCCAGGCTATGAAATCAGTCCCACAAGGGATGATTTTTGGGTTATTCCTAAAGGGTTTTTGGTTGGTAAAGAAAGAGATGTCAAGGTCTTGACCAATCAACAAATCTTCCCCTTGAGCATTGGGGAAGAAAGGGAGTTTTTTTTTTCGCCCTTTCTAGATTCTCAATGGGACCAATAAAGAAATGTGTATCTTTACTCACAATAAAGGGAATGAGGATCCTATAGTCATCAAATTGATCTGTGGGGTCATCGATGACTTCATCATTTACCTGGTTTAGTACATGTAAGGCTAGAGGAGCTGGTGGTTGCACCATAGGACGCTTGCCCTTATCTTGAGCAGCAACGTGCGATGAAGAAGTAGCCATTGATGAGCAGAGCAAAATGAAGGTTGAAAAATTGAGGTTGTGCAAGAAGGGGGAATACAAGAGAAGTTGAGAGAATAAGGATACGAGAAAGTTGAATAAAGATGGAAGTGTTGAATTTAAAGGGAGTTTTGGTTTAGCCGTTATTACAGAAGGAATTCAAAGAAAAAAGAGATAACTTTGCGAAGAAGGCGAAGTGGTGGAGAGAGAGAAATTGTGAATCATGGGAGATGTGTCAAACAAGTCAAAATTAATGGAGATGGTAAATGGTAATTATTATCAGTTAAGGTGACTGTCGACTGGATTAGGATTAAGTGTTTCATCTTCCAAGAAATGACTTCGAAGGCAAACACATTAATTCTAGAGGGCAATTTGTTAGTCGAAATAATTATTTTCAAAAGATTAAGCTGTTTCGAAATGCTGGTGAAGGGTCAGAAAGGAAGTAGAGGCCAAAAAAAAGGCAGGTGCAAGTGTCAAGTGGAAATTATTTGACATGGACTAAATTTCAATACCTTGACAAATTGAACAATTACCCGAACAAAGAATCGAATAGTCTTTTGAATGGAGAATTGAGCAGTTACACGAGAAGGAAAGTCGAAGGCTTTCTTTGAGTTAGGAATTTACTGGTAACGCTCATGGGCAAAAAAGCGGGAACAGTTACCTAGGAATTCGCATACAAGGTAGCATCATGTAATTAATGGACGGTTATGGAAGTGGGTTATAAATATTAGTAAGTTTTAGGAAATAAGGGTTGGAACTTATTTTCATAAATACACTCAAGCACACTCATATCCCAGTGAATTCCTGAGTCTGCATTCGAGTTTGATTTCTGTAGGGTTCCTTCCACTGTCTTTACCTTTCATTTATAGTTCTTGCAAAACTTTATCTTTTCAAGCAAATTTATCTTTCAAGCATTGTTTAATTTCCATGTCTAAAGTCCTTTGATCCAATTGAAGGAAGTTTTAATGCTTTCTTTAAAATTCAATGCAAAGTTTTTCGATTTTAGTCAATTTTACTTTTCGAATCCTTTATGTTATACATCTTTTAGCCTTTTTGCATTTTTTGAACTTATTTTCTATCTTAATACTCATCTAATTCGAGAACTTTTGATGCACTTATAGAAGACTGGTACCTGCAAAAGAGGAGTTGGTTTCACTCCCAGACCATTAGAATCGAACCACTATCGATTTGTTAAAAATCGACAAAACAGTAATATTTCTGTAAAATAAATAGATAAATAAAGTACATCGTGCCAAAGGAAGCCATCTGTTTGGGAGAAACGAAAAGGAGGAAAAGAAAACAATAGAGAGATAAAATGATCAATGAAAATTGGTATGGAAAAAAAAGAAAAGTTAAAATATATCAAAAGGAAACAACACAACACAAGTGCAAAATAGTAATTTTCTCATTTTTTCTGTGGATTAAGAGAACAACTTATCTTTTTTTTTTATGGTGCTTTCCAAATAAGCAAAATCACTCAATATATTTCTATTCAATCTTATCCTTCTAATTATTATTATACATCTTAATGCTAAAAAGGAATGGAATATCAATGTACCAAAAAAGTACTATGATAGATGTGAAAACCTTCCATAATTATAACACGCACGTTATGTTGAAATCTACCAATTCTCTAGCATTTTTCATAGGGAAGCAACTTAAATTTCTGAGCTCACGAAAGAGAAGAATTAATGTCACAAAAATCAGTATAGCACCCAGTGCACTGACAAGCTTCTCAAGAAAGATTGGTATGCCTAACAAAATCAATAACTATGTTAGCTTTATTTTAATTATGAGTAATTACCTAAATCAGTCCCAAAGAATTTCAAAAATAGAAATTTTAATTTTTAAGAAAAATTAATACACAAATTAGTCCTCAAAGTTTTATTCCAGTAGACAAATCAGTTCTCAATTTATTTTTCGGCAAAGTAATTACCCAGATTAATCCGCAAAAATTTAAAAAACGAACATTTTAGTCCCCAAAGAAAATTAATACACAGATCAATCCTCAACGTTTTTTTCTGTTAGACATAACAGTCCTTTGTCTAAAAAAAATAAGTTATTATTATTATTATTAATTGTATAATTATATTGTACCATAATTTTTGTATTTTTTGAACAAAAATAGTAATAAATTTATATATTAAATTTTTATGTATGTATTTATAATATATATATATATATATATATATATATATATATATATAGTCACTAAATAATAATAATAATAATAATAATAATAATAATAATAATAATAATAATAATAATAATAATAATAAATTATTAGAGATTATTCTACAAGAAATTTAAAGTTGAAATTGTTTGATATTTTTTTTATTTAATCAAAAGATGTCATATTTTAAAAATTATGTTTGTATTAAAAGAAAATATTTTAATTTAGATTTCAAAGTATAATTATTCACCTTACTTGTTTCTAACGAAAAGGAGTATATTATTATTATTATTATTATTATTATTATTATTATTATTATTATTATTATTATTTGTATTTTTTGGACAAAAGTAACAATAAATTTATTTATTAGATTCTTATGTATGTATTTATAATATTAATTTTAATACACTCTTTTTTATTAGAAACAAATAAGGTGAATAATGATGCTTTGAAATCCAAATTAAAACATTTTCTTAAATACAAAAATATCAAATGATTTCAACTTTAAATTTTTTGTAAAATAATCTCTAATAATTTTATTGAATATTATTGTTCATGCCCTGACCCAATACTATGGTCCAGGCCCAAGTAAGCCAAAAGAAGCCCAATCCGAAGGTTGGCCTTTACCACCTACCCGACCTCCTAAAAGAGGTCGGGTTCGACATAAGCTGGCAGATAACACTTATTCAAATAAGTAACTGTCCCCTAAAATCTCTCATCCACTTGTAGAAGAGTTATCTCAACAACCCTAAGATAAAGGGACGGTTATCCACCTTCAGAAGTGGAGCTACTCCAACGGTGGTTATTGGATCATCACCTATAAATACACTGATACACTCACGTAAAGCTAAGTTCCAATACTTTCGAAACCTGCTTATCCCCTTGCTAACTTAGGCATCAGAGTGTCTTTGCAGGTACTACCCCCTCATTCTCTCACATACACAACTCGGACGGCGGCTCCCAGGCGTAAAGCAAGTCAGAGACCACTTTCTTCTAACGTTTGGGCCTATCCTTCAAGCCCAATCCATTTATCTCAGGTTACCCACATAACATTGGCACCGTTGCCGGGGACGTGGGAGATCAACTCATAATGGCGGACGACTAAAACGAGGACGGACATACTGCATCGGAGTCTGAGCAAGAGCATCAAGATGCAGTCAACAACGACAAACCCATAATATCTTTGCAAGGAGCGGATAGACAACATAGAGAAGGTCTCTCAGGCGTGCAAGACTCAGGAAAAATCCCCTCTGAAGTGCACAAACCAGAGAAGGAGGGACAACATCACTCCGCCGATCTCATGGGGCTGCTACACAGTCACCAAGGGCGGCCAGAACAGCTGGAACAAAAACTGGAGCGACAACAAAAAGCGGAGAGAAACCTAAGGAGAGAGGTTGAGCGACGAAAAGAGTTTGAAGAAAAGCTCTTAAGATTAGAATCCAATCTCCTAGGTAGGAGCTCTCGTGTTGACCGAGAAGATACCCCATTAGGGGAGAAGATCCGTTCAGTGAAGACATCATGAGGGCAAAAGTTCCAAGAAACTTCAAAAGCCCTGACATGGATCTGTACGATAGGACCACCGATCTAAAACACCACCTCAGCAACTTCAAAAGTCGGATGCATCTAGTCGATGCCTCTGATGCTACCCGCTACAAAGCCTTTCCAACGACTTTGACAAAGGCAGCGATGAAGTGGTTCGATAGCCTCCCCCACCCCCAGGTCGGTCACCAGCTTCGACGACCTCTCACGTAAGTTCCTTATGCAATTTTCAATCCAGAAAGACAAAGTCAAGCATGCGCCTAGTCTACTGGGAGTAAAACAGTAGGTCGGAGAACCCCTGAGAGACTACATGGAGAGGTTCAACAAAGCATGCTTGGAAATTCAAGATCTGTCCACAGAAGCAGTGATCACGGGCCTAGTAAATGGACTCCGAGAAGGACCCTTCTCTCAGTCCATCTCGAAAAGACATCTGACTTCTTTAAGCGATGTACAAGAAAGAGTTGAAAAGTACATCAACATGGAGGAGAATGCCAGATAACGGGAATGGAGCTAGCGATCCGGGCACCCTCACTCATTAAGGGAGAAGGATAGGGAGCCCAAGAAGAAAGAAGAAGTTGAGTCTGAAAGGCCCAGAAGATATCATTCTTATACTCTCCTACAAGTTTTCCTAGTCGACATTTACAGGGAAATTTGTCACACTAAAAAGCTACCTCCCCCTCGGCCTATCAAGAACAAGAAGGGGGGAGTCGTAGCGAATACTGTGAATACCACAAGTTATGTGGGCACTCTACCAATGATTGTTATAACTTAAAAAATGTGATAGAAAAGCTGGCCAGGGAAGGTCGGCTTGACAGATATCTCATGAAAAGATTGGACAATCAAGGAAAAAGGAAACAAGATGAGGAAGATCAGAGAGATCCACCACCACGGACCCCGGAACGACATATACATATGATCTCGGGAGGGTTTGCTGGAGGAGGACTCACAAAGTCATCTCGTAAAAGACAACTGAAGGAAGTTTACCAAGTCGGGAGCAAACTACCCGACCTCCCAACCATCTGTTTCACCAAATAAGACGGGCAGGATAATGTTCCCGGACATGACGATCCGGTGGTAATTACCATGATTTTTGCCAACACTCATCTATGCAGAACCCTAGTGGATCAGGGGAGCTCAATGATTTAAGAAATTTGTCGTGTCGGTCTAGAATTTCTTAAATCAAAATGGCACCATTGCCAGGGAATTGCAATGGTGTTACATTATTGGCTATTGTGAATATTGTGAATATGTTTGCCTTTTGCTTATTTGTTAGTTTTTGTTAGCTTTAGGACTTTGTTGCTTATTTTTGTTAGCTTTTGTTTTTATTTGCTATTATGAATTCTCATCCTCACTTTAGCTATGAGTTTGGCTCAAATTATGTTGTAGAGAATGGGAGCTATAATGACAATATGCATCAAGGATGGAACAATCAAAGATGGAGGGAGCCTTAAAGGATTGATCACCCTCCTTGGCAACAACAACCTCCGGTTTCTTATGGGTATAATTCTAATCCCAATGCATATCAATCTAATGGATGTGGTGACCCTTATTGTGATTGTCAACAACCACCACCACATGCCTATGAACCACTCCCTCAATATGACTTTGAACCACCTTACTCACAAGCCCCCTACCACCAAACACCTCATTATGACCCTAATTTTATCCACCATACCAACTACCTTATGAACCATATGAACCACACATGGAACCACCACCATTCCAACACAATTACTCTCAAGAACCACCTCAATATACACCACCTCCATACCCTTACCAAGATAAACCAACTTCCAATTATGAAAGTCCCTTCCCAAACAATGAACCTTCTTTTTCCACACCACCTCCAATGGATGATTCTCTCCAAGAATGTGTTAGTTCTTACATTCGAAGGCAAGAAGAGAACCAAAAGGAGTTCAAGGAGTTAGAAGCCAAGATAGCTACCATAGCGGAAGCCGTTCGCAACATGGTCTCCTCCCAACTAAGCCTAAGCAACCAAGGCACTCCCATTGACGAATGTGGAGAAGCAACCATGGAGAATAGTGAGGGAATAAATTTAGAGCTTCAAGGTGAAGAAGAAGGGGTGAAACAAGAATTGCCACAAGGGGAGGAAGATGAGACAATTGAGCCGGAAGAAGTGGTTGAAAATATAGGAGATGTTGGAAGTCCATGGAAATGTAGAATTAGAGAGCCCTCTTCCAAGATGCTTGATGTTGATGTTGAGGAGGGTGTACAACCTCCAAATAATATCTTGATTGAAGACTTTGAAGAGGTTGATCAAGAGATGGATTCAATCATTGAGGAGTTCCTATCTACAATTAAATCCTCTCCCATTGGGCTTGAAATTGAGGTCAAAGAAGAAGATGAACAACCTCTCATGCCCTTGGTGAGCAATGAAGAAGAGATTGAATTGGAAAAGAGCCACCAAGAGGAAGAGGTTGAAGTTGAGGAAAGTTGTAAAGAGGTGGAGGTAATCAAGGAAGAGTACAAGGGAGTGGAGCTTACAAGATCATTGGGACCTCCCCTTCCTAAGTCACCATCCTACACAACATTCAAGTGGGTAAAATTTCTATCCCTAAGCTTCACTTTCTCACTTGAATATGGTTTGATTGAAAATGATGGTCAACTTAAAGCTCTTTGTGGAGTTAAGAGTAAGAGAGAGTTGTGTAGTGGTTGGACACATCACTCTAAGTTCATGATGGTTGCATGCTCAAAGTTGAATGACAATGGTTGGTGTAGAACCAAATTGCATGGGTCTAGGAGAATGTTTGGATGCTTAATTGAGAATTCTAAGGTCATGCCACCCAATTGGAATCATGATGATCAATTTGAAGATGGGTGTCAAAACAAAGTGTGGGATCCCGGATCGCACAAGGAGAATCAAACTTGGGAGCCCATGGTTTGTGTGGAACTCCATCAAGGCTTGGAGTTATCATCTTTGAAGACTAAAGCTTATTGGAGATTTAAGCATTGGTGGATGTTCAAGGATAGCTACAAGCACAAGCCACCTTGATGAGGAGCTCCCCAGAAGTCCAACTTAAGGACAATAAACAAAAGTGCTAGGTGGGAGACACCCCACCATGGTAATATATTTTCATTTTCCCTTTTGTATATATTGATAGAATTAGTTTAATTTCATGTTTTGTTGAGTTGTTGAGTATAATTGGTAGTTTAGTAGGTTAAATAAGGTTTTATGGTGTTTTGGTAGCTGTTTGGAGGTTTGGAATGCTTGGATTGGTACCAAAAACATAGAAATTTTTTTTTGAAAAACTGAGTACCAACCCGCGCGTGTGCGCACCTGGCGCGTACGCGTGCCTCAAGCATTTTCGATCATCCATGCGGATGCGCCATGTACGCATACGCGTGGATGCAAAAATTCTACCCCCAGCCAAAAACTAGAGAGTTATGCCCAGTTTGTGCCTATTATGTGCCTGCAACCCACGCGTGCGCGCACCTGGCGCATACGCGCCCTTCGGCCAACTGGGCATCGGCGCGTACGCATCCATGACGCATCCACGCCGGTGAAAAAAAACGGGCATTGGTGCATGAAATTACAATCACACTTTTGCAACTCCGCACAACTAACCAGCAACTGCACTGGGTCGTCCAAGTAATACCTTACGTGAGTAAGGGTCGATCCCACGGAGATTGTCGGCTTGAAGCAAGCTATGGTTATCTTGTAACTCTTAGTCAGGATAACAATAATTCTTAGATTTAATTGTAAAAAGTAAAAGAACATGAATAAATACTTGTTATGCAGTAATGAAGAACAGGTTGAGGTTTTGGAGATGCTTTGTCTTCTGAATCTCTGCTTTCCTACTGTCTTCTTCTTCATGCACGCAAGGCTCCTTCCATGGCAAGCTTTATGTTGGGCATCACCGTTGTCAATGGCTACTTCCCGTCCTCTCAGTGAAAATATTCCAAATGCGCTGTCATCGCACGGCTAATCAGCTGTTGGTTCTTGATCATGTTGGAATAGGATCCATTGATCCTTTTGCATCTGTCACACGCCCAAAACTCGCGAGTTTGAAGCTCGTCACGGTCATCCCTTCCCAGATCCTACTCGGAATACCACAGACAAGGTTTAGACTTTCCAGATCTCAGGAATGGCCGCCGGTAATTCTAGCCTATACCACGAAGGTTCCAATCTTAGATTAGAAACCCAAGAGATACACATTCAAGCTTGATTGCATGTAGAACGGAGGTGGTTGTCAGGCACGCGTTCATAGGTGAGAATGATGATGATTGTCACGGATCATCACATTCATCAGGTTAAAGTGCGAATGAATATCTTAGAATAGAAGCAAGCGTGATAGAATGGAAAACAGTAGTAATTGCATTAATTCATGAAGAACAGCAGAGCTCCTCACCCCCAACAATGGGGTTTAGAGACTCATGCCGTAGAAAATACAATATGAAATGTGTAGAATGTCATGAGATACAAAATGAATCACTAAAAGTGGTTTTTATAATCAACTAGTGACCTAGGGTTACAGAAAATGAGTAAGCTAGGGTGTTTAGGGTAAAAATCCACTTTCGGGGCCCACTTGGTGTGTGCTTGGGCTGAGCATTGAAGCTTTCATGTATAGAGACTTTTCTTGGAGTTAAACGCCAACTTTTGTGCCAGTTTGGGCATTTAACTCCAGTTTTTATGCCAGTTCTGGCGTTTTGACGCCAGAATTTCTATGCTGACTTAGAACGCCGATTTGGGCCATCAAATCTCGGGCAAAGTATGAACTATTATATATTGCTGGAAAGCCCAGGATGTCTACTTTCCAACGCAATTAAGAGCGCGCCAATTGGGTTTCTGTAGCTCCAGAAAATCCACTTCGAGTGCAGGGAGATCAGAATCCAACAGCATCTGCAGTCCTTTTTCAGCCTCTGAATCAGATTTTTGCTCAGGTCCCTCAATTTCAGCCAGAAAATACCTGAAATCATAGAAAAACACATAGACTCATAGTAAAGTCCAGAAATATGGTTTTTGAATAAAAACTAATAAAAACATAATAAAAACTAACTAAAATATACTAAAAACATACTAAAAACAATGCCAAAAAGCGTATAAATTATCCGCTCATCACAACACAGAACTTAAATTGTTGCTTGTCCCCAAGAAACTAAAAATCAAATAGGATAAAAAGAAGAGAATATACAATGAACTCTAAAAACATCTATGAAGATCAGTCTTAATTAGATGAGCGGGGCTATTAGCTTTTTGCTTCTGAACAGTTTTGGCATCTCACTTTTTCCTTTGACGTTCAAAACGATTGGCATCTATAGGAACTCAGAATTCAGATAGTGTTATTGATTCTCCTAGTACAGTATGTTGATTCTTGAACACAGTTACTTTATGAGTCTTGGCCGTGACCCTAAGCATTTTGTTTTCCAGTATTACCACCGGATACATAAATTCCACAGACACATAACTGGGTGAACCTTTTCAAATTGTGACTCAGCTTTGCTAAAGTCCCCAATTAGAGGTGTCCAGAGATCTTAAGCACACTCTTTTTCCTTTGGACCACGACTTTAACCGCTCAGTCTCAAGTTTTTACTTGACACCTTCATGCCACAAGCACATGGTTAAGGACAGCTTTGTTTAGCCGCTTAGGCCAGGATTTTATTCCTTTAGGCCCTCCTATCCACTGATGCTCAAAGCCTTGGATCCTTTTTATTTTACCCTTGCCTTTTGGTTTAAAGGGCTATTGGCTTTTTCTGCTTGCTTTTTCCTTTTCTTTCTCTTTTTTTTTTCTCTTTTTTTTTCTGCAAGCTTTTCACTACTTTTTCTTGCTTCAAGAATCAATTATATGATTTTTCAGATTATCAATAACATTTCTCCTTTTCCATTATTCTTTCAAGAGCCAACAATTTTAACATTCATGGACAACAAATTCAAAAATATGCATTGTTCAAGCATTCATTCAGAAAAACAAAAAGTATTGCCACCACATCAAAATAATTAATCTGTTTTAAAATTTGAAATTCATGTACTTCTTTTTCTTTTGCAATAAAAAACACTTTTTATTTAAGAAAGGTGATTGATTCATTTTCATAGCTTTAAGGCATAGACACTTAGACACTAGTGATCATGTAATAAGACACAAACATAAATAAACATAAAGCATAAAAATTCAAAAAATAGAAAATAAAGAACAAGGACATTAAAGAACGGGTCCACCTTAGTGATGGCGGCTTGTTCTTCCTCTTGAAGATCTTATGGAGTGCTTGAGCTCCTCAATATCTCTTCCTTGCCTTTGTTGCTCCTCTCTCATAACTCTTTGGTCTTCTCTAATTTCATGGAGGATAATGGGTTACTTTTGTTGAGGTCCATGAGTGGGCTCTCTTGTTTGCTCCATCCTCTTTCTAGTGATGGGCTTTTGAGATGAATCTCTCCATCTCTCATGACTCGGAGTTGGAGGCCACTGCCTTCTCTTTCCTCTTCCTAGAGGTTTCTCCGGCCTTAGGTGCCATAAATGGTTATGGAAAAATGAAAAGCAATGCTTTTACCACACCAAACTTAGAAGGTTTGCTAGTCCCCGAGCAAAAGATGTGTGAAAATGAAGGGATGAAGATGGGTTATTATAAGAGTGGAGGGAGGGTAAGGTTCGGCCATGTATGGGTGGGTTTGTGATGGATGGATGTAGATTGGTGAAGGTTTTATGGAGAAGAGGGTAGGATTTGATAGGTGAGGGGTTTTTGGGGAAGAGGTATTGAGGTGGTTGGTGAAGAGTATATGGGGAAGAGTAAAAAGGTGTGAAGAAGAGAGAGAGTGAGTTGAGGTTGGTGGGGATTCTGTGGGGTCCACAGATCCTGAGGTGTCAAGGATTTCTCATCCCTGCACCAATTAGGCTTGCAAAATGCCCTTTGCTGCCAAGGTTGCTGTCCATTTCTGGCTTTTAACGCCAGCTTCTTGCCCTTTTCTGGCATTAAACGCCAGTCTGGTGCCCATTTCTGGCGTTAGACGCCCAGAATGGTGCCAGACTGGGCGTTTAACGCCCATTCTGCTGCCCTTACTGGCGTTTAAATGCCAGTAGGCTTCTCTTCCAGGGTGTGCTATTTTTCATTCTGTTTTTCAGTTTGTTTTTGCTTTTTCAATTGTTTTTGTGACTTCACATGATTATCAACCTACAGAAATCATAAAATAACAATGGAAAATAGAAATTTAACATAGATAAGTAAAATTGGGTTGCCTCCCAACAAGCGCTTCTTTAATGTCAGTAGCTTGACAGTGGGCTCTCATGGAGCCTCACAGATACTCAGAGCATGATGATGGCCTCTTAACACCAAACTTAGAGTTTGGTTGTGGCCTCCCAACACCAAACTTAGAGTTTGAATATGGGGGTTTTATTTGACTTTGTATTGAGAGAAGCCTTTCATGCTTCTTTCCTTTCCTGTCTGCAAACCATAGTACTTCCTGAATGGCGAAGAGTTGCTCATCTGGAAAGGTTTCAGAGATCTCAGTAGGAGGGAGGGATGCCCCTGCTACTGGTTCTATCCGGGATAGGTGATCAGCTACCTGGTTCTCTATCCCTTTTCTGTCTGTTATTTCTATATCAAACTCTTGCAGAAGCAACACCCATCTTATGAGCTTGGGTTTTGAATCTTGCTTTGTGAGTAGGTATTTAAGAGCAGCATGGTCAGTATACACAATCACTTTTAAACCTACTAAATAGGATCTAAACTTGTCAATGGCATAAACCACTGCAAGTAACTCTTTTTCTGTGGTTGTGTAATTCTTCTGTGCATCATTTAAAACACGGCTAGCATAGGAAATGACGTGCAGAAGCTTGTTATGCCTCTGTCCCAACACTGCACCAATGGCATGGTCACTGGCATCACACATTAGTTCGAATGGTAATGTCCAGTCTGGTGCAGAGATGACTGGTGCTGTGACCAGCTTAGCTTTCAGGGTTTTAAACGCTTGCAGACACTCTGTGTCAAATACAAATGGCGTGTCAATAGCTAGCAGATTGCTTAGAGGTTTTGCAATTTTTGAAAAATCCTTTATAAACCTCCTGTAGAATCCTGCATGTCCCAAAAAGCTTCTGATTGCCTTTACATTGGCAGGTGGTGGTAATTTTTCAATTACTTCCACTTTAGCTTGATCCACCTCTATTCCCTTGTTTGAAATTTTATGCCCAAGGACAATTCCTTCAGTCACCATGAAGTGACATTTTTCCCAGTTTAAAACTAGGTTGGTTTCTTGGCATCTTTTCAGAACAAGTGCTAAATGGTCAAGACAGGAGCTGAATGAGTCTCCAAATACTAAAAAGTCATCCATGAAGACTTCCAAAAATTTTTCCACCATATCAGAGAAAATAGAGAGCATGCATCTCTGAAAGGTTGCAGGTGCATTGCACAGACCAAAAGGCATCCTTCTGTAGGCAAATACTCCAAAAGGACATGTGAATGCTGTTTTCTCTTGGTCCTGAGGATCCACTGCAATTTGGTTGTAACCTGAATAGCCATCCAAAAAGCAGTAATATTCATGACCTGCTAGTCTCTCTAGCATCTGGTCTATGAATGGTAAAGGAAAATGATCCTTTCTGGTGGCTGTATTGAGCCTTCTATAGTCAATACACATACGCCACCATGTAACTGTTCTTCTAGAAACCAGTTCATTCTTTTCATTATGAACCACTGTCATTCCTCCCTTCTTAGGGACTACATGGACAGGGCTCACCCAGGGGCTATCAGAAATAGGATAAATAATCCCAGCCTCTAGTAACTTAGTGACCTCTTTCTGCACCACTTCCTTCATGGCTGCATTTAGCCGCCTCTGTAGTTGGACCACTGGCTTAGCATCATCCTCCAATAGGATCTTGTGCATGCATCTTGTTGGGATAATGCCCTTAAGATCACTTATGGACCACCCAAGAGCTGTCTTGTGTGTCCTCAGCACCTGAATTAGCGCTTTCTCTTCCTGTGGATTTAAAACAGAGCTTATGATCACCGAAAAAGTGTCACCTTCTCCCAGAAATGCATATTTCAGGGATGGTGGTAGTGGTTTGAGCTCGGGTTTAGGAGGCTGATGAGCAGATAATTTATACGCTTTTTGACATTGTTTTTAGTATGTTTTTAGTAGGATCTAGTTACTTTTAGGGATGTTTTCATTAGTTTTTATGTTAAATTCACATTGGAAAGTAGACATCCAGGGCTTTCCAGCAATATATAATAGTCCATACTTTGGCCAAGTTTAGACGACGCAAACCGGCGTTCAACGCCAGCTCTCTGCCCAATTCTGGCGTCCAGCGCCAGAAAAGGATCCAAAACCAGAGTTGAACGCCAGAAATGGATCAAAACCTGGCGTTCAACTCCACAAATGGCCTCTGCACGTGGAAAGCTAAAGCTCAGCCCAAGCACACACCAAGTGGGCCCCGGAAGTGGATTTATGCATCAATTACTTACTTCTGTAAACCCTAGTAGCTAGTTTATTATAAATAGGACCTTTTACTAATCTTTGGATCTTTGGACGCCTGGTTCTTAGATCAGAGGGGCTGGCCATTCGCCCATGCCTGGATCTTTCACTTATGTATTTTCACGGTAGAGTTTCTACACCCCATAGATTAAGGTGTGGAGCTCTGCTGTTCCTCAAAGATTAATGCAAAGTACTACTGTTTTCTATTCAATTCATCTTGTTTCGCTTCTAAGATATTCATTCACACTTCAATCTGAATGTGATGAACGTGACAATCATCATCATTCCCTATGAACGCGTGCCTGACAACCACCTCCGTTCTACCTCCGATTGAATGAGTATCTCTTAGATCTCTTAATCAGAATCTTCGTGGCGTAAGCTAGAATGATGGCGGCATTCAAGAGAATCCGGAAAGTCTAAACCTTGTCTGTGGTATTCCGAGTAGGATTCAATGAATGAATGACTGTGACGAGCTCCTAACTCGCGATTGCAGGGCGTTAGTGACAGACGCAAAAGGATAGTAAATCCTATTCCAGCATGATCGAGAACCGACAGATGAATAGCCGTGCCGTGACAGGGTGCGTTGACCATTTTCACTGAGAGGATAAGATGAAGCCATTGACAAGGGTGATGCCTCCAGACGATTAGCCGTGCCGTGACAGGGCATTGGATCATTTTCCCGAGAGATGACCGAAAGTAGCCATTGACAGTGGTGATGTATCACATAAAGCCAGCCATGGAAAGGAGTAAGACTGATTGGATGAAGATAGCAGGAAAGCAGAGGTTCAGAGGAACGAAAGCATCTCCATTCGCTTATCTGAAATTCCTACCAATGAATTACATAAGTATTTCTATCCCTATTTTATTATATCAAATTCGAAAACACCATTATCAATTTATATCTGCCTAACTGAGATTTGCAAGGTGACCATAGCTTGCTTCATACCAACAATCTCCATGGGATTCGACCCTTACTCACGTAAGGTATTACTTGGATGACCCAGTGCACTTGCTGGTCAGTTACACGGAGTTGTGAACCGTGGTTTTGGCATCATGTTTTTGGCGCCATTACCAGGGAAAGAAAGAGCGATGAATTTTACATACTTAAAGTGTAATCACGATTCCGCGTACCAAGTTTTTGGCGCCGTTGCCGGGGATTGTTCGAGTTTTCGACAAGCTTTTGGTCTGGTAACATCAGTGCCAAGTTTGATCCGGCAACAACACCAAGTTTTTGGCGCCGTTGTCAGGGATTGTTCGAGTTTGGACAACTAACGGTTCATCTTGTTGCTCAGATTAGGTAATTTTCTTTTTATTTTATTTTCAAAAATTTTTCAAAAATATTTCTAAAATTTTCTCACCTGTTTTCGAAAAAAAAATTTTAGATTCAAAATTTTTAAGAATGAATTCTAGTGTTTCGTGAAGCATGTGAAGCCTGGCTGGCTGTAAAGCCATGTCTAAATTCTTTTGGACTGAGGCTTCCAACCATCAGCTTTTATACGACTGTAGGGTATGTCAGGCATGTCATGTCTGAATTACATGCTAAAGCTTGGCTGGCCATTGGCCATGTCTAGTGTTTTGGACCGGAGCTTTCATTGAAAGCTTGGCTGGCTAGTGAGCCATGTCTAATTCCTGGACTGAAGCTTTAGACTAAAAATGCAAGATTTCTGGAATTCATATAAAAAATTTTCTAAAAATACCAAAAAAATTAGAAAATCATAAAAATAAAAAATATTTTGTGTTTCTTGTTTGAGTCTTGAGTCATATCATAAGTTTGGTGTCAACTGCATGTGCATCTTGCATTTTTTCGAAAATTTCCATGCATTCATAGTGTTTATCATGATCTTCAAGTTGTTCTTGGTAAGTCTTCTTATTTGATCTTGATGATTTCATGTTTTGTGTCTTTTCTTGTTTTACATGTGCATTTTTCGTTTCTTAGAGTCTAAACATGAAAGATTTCTAAGTTTGGTGTCTTACATGTTTTCTTTGCATAAAAAATTTTTCAAAAATATGTTCTTGATGTTCATCTTGACATTCAAAGTGTTCTTGGTGTTCATCTTGACATTCATATCATTCATGCATGCATTCATTGTTTTGATTCAAAATTTTTATGCATTGAGTCTTTTTGTTGTTTTTCTCTCTCATCATAAAAATTCAAAAATCAAAAAAATATCTTTCCCTTTTTCTCTCATCAAATTCGAAAATTTGGATTGACTTTTTCAAAAATTTTTAAAATCAAATTGTTTCTTATGAGTCAAATCAAATTTTCAATTTGAACATCTTATCTTTTTCAAAATCTTTTTCAAAAATCAAATCTTTTTCATTTTTCTTAGTTATTTTCGAAAATTCTAAAAATATTTTTCAAAAATATTTTTTCTTATTTTTATACCAAATTTTCGAAAATAACAATAACAATTAATATTTTGATTCAAAAATTTCAAGTTTGTTACTTGCTTGTTAAGAAAGATTCAAACTTTAAGTTCTAGAATCATATCTTGTGATTTCTTGTGAATCAAGTCATTAATTGTGATTTTAAAAATCAAATCTTTTTCAAAAACAATTTCAATCATATCTTTTCAAAAATATCTTCTTATCTTTTTCAAAAATTTGATTTCAAAATATCTTCTCTAACTTCCTAACTTCTTATCTTTTCAAAATTGATTTTCAAATTTATTTCAACTAACTAACTAACTTTTTGTTTGTTTCTTAACTTTTTCAAAACTACCTAACTAACTCTCTCTCTCTCATTTTCGAAAATATCTTCCCCCTTTTTCAAAATTTCTTTTTAATTTATTAATTATTTTAATTTTTAAATCTTAATTTTCGAAAATTACTAACATTTTTCAAAAACTATTTTTCAAAAATCACTAACTCTTTTTCAAAAATATTTTTTGAAAATTCTTTCTCTCCCATCTTATTCTATTTATTTATTCATTTACTAACATCTCATCTCACATCTCAACCCTCCTCACAGTTGTATTTCTTCCATTATATTACATTCTTTGTCTCCCCCTCTTCTTCTACTCACACAGGGATCCCTATACTGTGGTATAAAGGATCTCTATTATTATTATTATTATTTTTCTGTGCCCTCTTCTTTGTCATATGAGCAGGAGCAAGGATAAGAACATTCTTGTGGAAGCAGATCCAGAACCTGAAAGGACTCTGAAGAGAAAACTAAGAGAAGCTAAAATACAACAATCCATAGATAACCTTTCAGAAATTTTCGAACAAGAAGAGGAAATGGCAGCCGAAAATAATAATAATATAAGGAAGATGCTTGGTGACTTCACTGCACCTAATTCCAATTTACATGGAAGAAGCATCTCCATTCCTGCCATTGGAGCAAACAACTTTGAGCTGAAACCTCAATTAGTTTCTCTGATGCAGCAGAACTGCAAGTTTCATGGACTTCCATCTGAAGATCCTTTTCAGTTCTTAACTGAATTCTTGCAGATATGTGATACTGTTAAGACTAATGGAGTAGATCCTGAAGTCTACAGGCTCATGCTTTTCCCTTTTGCTGTAAAAGATAGAGCTAGATTATGGTTGGATTCTCAACCCAAGGACAGCCTGAACTCTTGGGATAAGCTGGTCACGGCTTTCTTAGCCAAGTACTTTCCTCCTCAAAAGCTGAGCAAGCTTAGAGCTGATGTTCAAACCTTCAGACAGAAAAAGGTGAATCCCTCTATGAAGCTTGGGAAAGATACAAACAGTTGACCAAAAAGTGTCCTTCTGACATGCTTTCAGAATGGACCATCCTGGATATATTCTATGATGGTTTATTTGAGCTATCAAAGATGTCACTGGACACTTCTGCAGGTGGATCCATTCACCTAAAGAAAACGCCTGCAGAAGCTCAAGAACTCATTGACATGGTTGCTAATAACCAGTTCATGTACAATTCTGAGAGGAATCCTGTGAGTAATGGGACGCCTATGAAGAAGGGAGTTCTTGAAGTTGATACTCTGAATGCCATATTGGCTCAAAATAAAATATTGACTCAGCAATTCAATATGATCTCTCAGAGTCTGCATGGAATGCAAGCTGCATCCAACAGTACTCAAGAGGCATCTTCTGAAGAAGAAGCTTATGATCCTGAAAACCCTGCAATAGCAGAGGTAAATTATTTAGGTGAACCTTATGGAAACACCTATAACTCATCATGGAGAAATCATCCAAATTTCTCATGGAAGGATCAAAAGCCTCAACAAGGCTTTAATAATGGTGGAAGAAACAGGTTTAGCAATAATAAACCTTTTCCATCATCCACTCAGCAACAGACAGAGAACTCTGAACAAAACACTTCTAATTTGGCAAACTTAGTCTCTGATCTGTCTAAGGCCACTGTAAGTTTCATGAATGAAACAAGATCTTCCATTAGAAATCTGGAAGCACAAGTGGGCCAGCTGAGTAAAAGGATCACTGAAATCCCTCCTAGTACTCTCCCAAGCAATACAGAAGAGAATCCAAAAGGAGAGTGCAAGGCCATTGACATAAGCATCATGGCCGAACCTGTGAGGACAGGAGAGGACGTGAATCTCAAGGAGGAAGACCTCCTGGGACGTCCAGTGGTCAATAAGGAGCTTCCCTCTGAGGAACCAAAAGACTCTGAGGCTCATCTAGAGACCATAGAGATTCCATTGAACATCCTTATGCCCTTCATGAGCTCTGATGAGTATTCCTCTTCTGAAGAGAATGAGGATGTTACTGAAGAGCAAACTGCCAAGTTTCTTGGTGCAATCATGAAGCTGAATGCCAAATTATTTGGCATTGATACTTGGGAAGTTGAACCTCCCTTGTTCATCAATGAACTAAGTGATCTGGATCAACTGACATTGCCTCAGAAGAGACAGGATCCTGGAAAGTTCATAATACCCTGTACCATAGGCACCGTGATCTTTAAGGCTCTGTGTGACCTTGGTTCAGGAATAAACCTCATGCCCCTCTCTGTAATAGAGAAACTGGGAATCTATGGGGTGCAAGCTGCTAAAATCTCATTAGAGATGGCAGACAGTTCAAGAAAACAGGCTTATGGACAAGTAGAGGACGTGTTAGTAAAGGTTGAAGGCCTTTACATCCCTGCTGATTTCATAGTCCTGGATGCTGGAAAGGAAGAGGATGAATCCATCATCCTAGGAAGACCTTTCCTGGCCACAGCAAGAGCTGTGATTGATGTTGACAGAGGTGAAATAGTCCTTCAATGGAATGAGAACTCCCTTGTGTTTAAAACTCAAGGATCTCCCTCTGCAACCATGGAGAGGAAGCAGAAAAAGTTTCTCTCAAAGCAGAGTCAACCAGAGCCCCCACAGTCAAACTCTAAGTTTGGTGTTGGGAGGCCACAACCAAACTCTAAGTTTAGTGTTGAACCCCCATATCCAAACTCTAAGTTTGGTGTTGGAGAGTCTCAACAAAGCTCTGCACATCTGTGAGGCTCCATGAGAGCCCACTGTCAAGCTATTGACATTAAAGAAGCGCTTGTTGGGAGGCAACCCAATTTTTATTTATCTAACTATATTTTCCTTAGTTATATGTCTTTGTAGATTCATGATCATGTGGAGTCACAAAATAAATATAAAAATTGAAAACGAAATCAAAAATAGCAGAAGAAAAATCACACCCTGGAGGAGCATCTGTTTGGCGTTCAGCGTCAGAACAGAGCATGGTGCTGGCGCTGAACGCCCAAAATGGGCAGCTTCTGGGCACTGAACGCCAGAAAGGCATGGTTCTGGCGTTCAACGCCAGAAATGGCACACAAATGGGCGTTGAACGCCCAAAATGGCCACCAACCTGGCGCTGAACACCCAGAGTTGTGTGCAAAGGCATTTTTACATGCCTAATGGGTGCAGGGATGTAAATCCTTGAACACCTCAGGATCTGTGGACCCCACAGGATCCACTCAGGATCTGTGGACCCCACAGGATCCCCACCTACCTCAAACTCTCTTCCCCATCACCTCTTCACCACTCACATCCATCCACTCTTCCCCATAAACCTACCTCATAAACTCCACCTACCTTCAAAAATTCAAAACCAATTTCCCACCCAAACCCACCCATATGGCCGAACCTTAACCCCCCCACCCTTCCCTGTATAAAGCCCTCCATTCTTCATCAAATTCACACAACACACCCCTCTACACCCTTCTTGGCCGAAACACTCCCCACTCTCCCTCTCTTCCATTTCTTCTTCTTCTTCATCTATTCTTTCTTTTATTGCTTGAGGGCGAGCAAAATTCTAAGTTTGGTGTGGTAAAAGCATAAGCTTTTTGTTTTTCCATTACCATTGATGGCACCTAAGACCGGAGAATCCTCTAGAAAGGGGAAAGGGAAGACAAAAGCTTCCACCTCCGAGTCCTGGGAGATGGAAAGGTTCATCTCCAAAGCCCATCAAGACCACTTCTATGATGTTGTGGCCAAGAAGAAGGTGATCTCTGAGGTCCCTTTCAAACTCAAAAGAAATAAGTATCCGGAGATCCGACATGAAATTCAAAGAAGAGGTTGGGAAGTTCTAACAAATCCCATCCAACAAGTCGGCATCCTAATGGTTCAAGAGTTCTATGCTAATGCATGGATCACCAAGAACCATGATCAAAGTAAGAACCCGGATCCAAAGAACTATGTTACAATGGTTCGGGGGAAATACTTAGATTTTAGTCCGGAGAATGTGAGGTTGGCGTTTAACTTGCCCATGATGCAAGGAGATGAACGCCCCTACACTAGAAGGGTCAACTTTAATCAAAGGTTGGACCAAGTCCTTATGGACATATGTGTAGAAGAAGCTCAATGGAAGATTGACTCCAAAGGCAAGCCGGTTCAACTAAGAAGATTGGACCTCAAGCCTGTAGCTAGAGGATGGTTGGAGTTCATTCAATGCTCAATCATTCCCACTAGCAACCGGTCTGAAGTTACTATAGACCGGGCCATCATGATCCATAGCATCATGATTGGAGAAGAGGTGGAAGTTCATGAGATTATACCTCAAGAACTCTACAAGGTGGCTGACAAGTCCTCCACTATGGCAAGGTTAGCCTTTCCTCACCTCATCTGCCACCTATGCAATTCGGCTGGGATTGACATAGAGGGAGACATCCTCATTAAAGAGGACAAGCCCATCACTAAGAAGAAGATAGAGCAAGCAAGAGAGCCCATTCATGGAGCTCAAGAGGCGTATGAAGCTCATCACCATGAGATCCCGGAGATGCCTCAAATGCACTTTCCTCCACAAAACTATTGGGAGCAAATCAACACCTCCCTAGGAGAATTGAGTTCCAATATGGGACAACTAAGGGTGGAACATCAAGAGCACTCCATCATGCTTCATGAAATAATAGAAGATCAAAAAGCAATGAGGGAGGAGCAACAAAGACAAGGAATAGACATAGAAGAGCTCAAGGACATCATTGGTTCCTCAAGAAGGAAATGCCACCATCACTAAGGTGGATTCATTCCTTGTTCTTATTTCTTCTGTTTTTTGTTTTCTATGTTATGTGCTTATCTATGTTTGTGTCTTCATTACATGATCATTAGTAGTTAGTAACTATGTCTTAAAAGTTATGAATGTCCTATGAATCCATCACCTCTCTTAAATGAAAAATGTTTTAATTCAAAAGAACAAGAAGTACATGAGTTTCGAATTTATCCTTGAACTTAGTTTAATTATATTGATGTGGTGACAATGCTTCTTGTTTTCTGAATGTATGCTTGAACAGTGCATATGTCTTTTGAAGTTGTTGTTTAAGAATGTTAAATATGTTGGCTCTTGAAAGAATGATGACTAGAAGACATGTTATTTGATAATCTGAAAAATCATAAAAATGATTCTTGAAGCAAGAAAAAGTAGCAAAGAACAAAGCTTGCAGAAAAAAAAAATAGGCGAAAAAAAAAATATAGAAAGAAAAAGAAAAAGCAAGCAGAAAAAGCCAAAAGCTCTTAAAACCAAGAGGCAAGAGCAAAAAGCCAATAACCCTTAAAACCAAAAGGCAAGGGTAAATAAAAAGGATCCCAAGGCTTTGAGCATCAGTGGATAGGAGGGCCTAAAGGAATAAAATCCTGGTCTAAGCGGCTAAACCAAGCTGTCCCTAACCATGTGCTTGTGGCGTGAAGGTGTCAAGTGAAAACTTGAGACTGAGCGGTTAAAGTCAAGTTCCAAAGCAAAAAAAGAGTGTACTTAAGAACCCTGGACACCTCTAATTGGGGACTTTAGCAAAGCTGAGTCACAATCTGAAAAGGTTCACCCAATTATGTGTCTGTGGCATTTATGTATCCGGTGGTAATACTGGAAAACAAAGTGCTTAGGGCCACGGCCAAGACTCATAAAAAAGCTGTGTTCAAGAATCATCATACTGAACTAGGAGAGTCAATAACACTATCTGAACTCTGAGTTCCTATAGATGCCAATCATTCTGAACCTCAATGAATAAAGTGAGATGCCAAAACTATTCAAGAGGCAAAAAGCTATAAGTCCCGCTCATTTGATTGAAGCTATGTTTCATTGATAGTTTGGAATTTATAGTATATTCTCTTCTTTTTATCCTATTTGATTTTCAGTTGCTTGGGGACAAGTAACAATTTAAGTTTGGTGTTGTGATGAGCGGATAATTTATACGCTTTTTGACATTGTTTTTAGTATGTTTTTAGTAGGATCTAGTTACTTTTAGGGATGTTTTCATTAGTTTTTATGTTAAATTCACATTTCTGGACTTTACTATGAGTTTCTGTGTTTTTCTGTGATTTCAGGTATTTTCTGGCTGAAATTGAGGGACTTGAGCAAAAATCAGATTCAGAGGTTGAAGAAGGACTGCTGATGTTGTTGGATTCTGACCTCCCTGCACTCAAAGTAGATTTTCTGGAGCTACAGAACTCGAAACGGCGTGCTTCCAATTGCTTTGGAAAGTAGACATCTAGGGCTTTCCAGAAATATATAATAATCCATACTTTGGCAAAGTTTAGACGATGCAAACCGGCATTCAACGCCAGCTCTCTGCCCAATTCTGGCGTCCAGCGCCAGAAAAGGATCCAAAACCAGAGTTGAACGCCAGAAATGGATCAAAACCTGGCGTTCAACTCCAAAAATGGCCTCTGCACATGGAAAGCTAAAGCTCAGCCCAAGCACACACCAAGTGGGCCCCGGAAGTGGATTTATGCATCAATTACTTACTTCTGTAAACCCTAGTAGCTAGTTTATTATAAATAGGACCTTTTACTAATCTTTGGATCTTTGGACGCCTGGTTCTTAGATCAGAGGGGCTGGCCATTCGGCCATGCCTGGATCTTTCACTTATGTATTTTCATGGTAGAGTTTCTACACCCCATAGATTAAGGTGTGGAGCTCTGCTGTTCCTCAAAGATTAATGCAAAGTACTACTGTTTTCTATTCAATTCATCTTGTTTCGCTTCTAAGATATTCATTCACACTTCAATCTGAATGTGATGAACATGACAATCATCATCGTTCCCTATGAACGCGTGCCTGACAACCACCTCCGTTCTACCTCCGATTGAATGAGTATCTCTTAGATCTCTTAATCAGAATCTTCGTGGCGTAAGCTAGAATGATGGCGGCATTCAAGAGAATCCGGAAAGTCTAAACCTTGTCTGTGGTATTCCGAGTAGGATTCAATGAATGAATGACTGTGACGAGCTCCTAACTCGCGATTGCAGGGCGTTAGTGACAGACGCAAAAGGATAGTAAATCCTATTCCAGCATGATCGAGAACCGACAGATGAATAGCCGTGCCGTGACAGGGTGCGTTGACCATTTTCACTGAGAGGATAAGATGAAGCCATTGACAAGGGTGATGCCTCCAGACGATTAGCCGTGCCGTGACAGGGCATTGGATCATTTTCCCGAGAGATGACCGAAAGTAGCCATTGATAGTGGTGATGTATCACATAAAGCCAGCCATGGAAAGGAGTAAGACTGATTGGATGAAGATAGCAGGAAAGCAGAGGTTCAGAGGAACGAAAGCATCTCCATTCGCTTATCTGAAATTCCTACCAATGAATTACATAAGTATTTCTATCCCTATTTTATTATATCAAATTCGAAAACACCATTATCAATTTATATCTGCCTAACTGAGATTTGCAAGGTGACCATAGCTTGCTTCATACCAACAATCTCCGTGGGATTCGACCCTTACTCACGTAAGGTATTACTTGGACGACCCAGTGCACTTGCTGGTCAGTTACACGGAGTTGTGAACCGTGGTTTTGACATCATGTTTTTGGCGCCATTACCAGGGAAAGAAAGAGCGATAAATTTTACATACTTAAAGTGTAATCACGATTCCGCGTACCAGAGGCTTATCCTCTTCCTGAGGAATTTTCAGAGGTTCTTTTATTTCCTCTGATTTTTCCAGATCAGGCTGAACATTTTTAAAGATGTCCTCTAGCTCTAATTCGAGACTCTTAGTCATATTGATCTCTTCCACCAAGGAGTCAATAATATCAGTGCTCATGCAGTCATTTGATTTATCTGGATGCTGCATAGCTTTGACAATATTTAACTTGAACTCATCCTCATTGACTCTCAGGGTCACTTCCCCTTTTTGGACATCAATGAGAGTTCGTCCAGTTGCTAGGAAAGGTCTTCCTAGAATGAGAGTTGCACTCTTGTGCTCCTCCATTTCCAGCACTACAAAGTCAGTGGGAAAGGCAAATGGCCCAACCTTGACAATCATGTCCTCAATTATGCCTGATGGGTATTTAATGGATCCATCTGCAAGTTGAAGACATATCTAGGTTGGTTTGACTTCTTCAGTCAAGCCAAGCTTTCTAATAGTGGATACAGGTATTAGGTTGATACTTGCTCCAAGGTCACATAGAGCTGTCTTGGTACAAGCACCCTCTAATGTGCATGGTATCATAAAGCTTTCTGGATCTTGAAGCTTCTCTGGTAAGATTTTCAGAATGACTGCACTGCATTCTTCAGTGAGAAACACCTTTTCAGTTTCTCTCCAATCCTTCTTATGACTTAAGATCTCTTTCATGAACTTAGCATAAAAGGGTATTTGCTCAAGTGCCTCTGCAAATGGGATCTTTATCTCAAGAGTCCTGAGATAGTCTGTAAAGCGGGCAAATTGTTTATCCTGTTCCGCTTGGCGGGGTTTCTGAGGATAAGGCATCTTGGCTTTATATTCTTCAACCTTAGTTGCTGCAGGTTTATTCCTTACAGAGGTGGTTGGAGAAGCCTTCTTAGAGGGGTTACTATCAGCACTTGCAGGTGTCTGATCCCTCATTGGCGTTTGAACACCATGATTGGGTGCTGGATGGGCATTTAACGCCAGCTTCCCACCCTTTTCTGGCATTTGAACGCCAGAAATGGGCAGGGAATGGGCGTTTAACGCCAACTTTTCTCCCTTTTCTGGCATTTGAACGCCAGAAGTGGGCATCCACTGGGCGTTTAACGCCAATCTTTCACCCTTTTCTGACGTTTGAATGCCAAAATTATTCCTCTCTGGGCTCTTGCTGTCCTCAGAGGGATTTTGGGTAGTGGTTTGGTCATCCTCTGTCAGTTGTTCCTTTCTTGGCTTTCTGCTACTTTGAGCTGATTTATTCAATGTCTTTTCGCTCCTTAATTGGACAGCTTGGCATTCTTCTGTTATCTGTTTAGATAGCTGCTGTCTTGTCTGATTCAATTGTGCTTCCATATTCTTGTCAGCATTTTTAGTGTCTTGGAGCATCTCTTTAAATTATGCTAATTGTTTTGTCACAAGGAGTAATTGCTGATTAAGTTCAACAATCTGTTCTTGAGGATTAGGATCAGTAGTTACTGCCCTAGCCTCTTCTTTTATAGAGGATTCACTGCTTGAGTACAGATGCTGATTTCTAGCAACCGTATCTATGAGTTCTTGAGCTTCTTCAATCGTCTTTCTCATGTGTGTAGATCCACCAGCTGAGTGGTCCAGAGACATCTGAGCTTTTTCTGTAAGCCCATAGTAGAAGATGTCTAACTGTACCCACTCTGAAAATATTTCAGAGGGGTATTTTCTCAGCATCCCTCTGTACCTCTCCCAGGCATTATAAAGGGATTCATTATCCTCTTGTCTAAAGCCTTGGATGTCCAGCCTTAGCTGTGTCATCCTTTTTGGAGGGTAAAATTAATTCAGGAATTTGTCTGTTAACTGTCTCGATGTTTTTATGCTTGGTGTGGGTTGGTTATTTAACCACCTCTTAGCTTGATCTTTTACAGCAAATGGAAATAGTAGTAATCTGTAGACATCTTGATCCACTTCTTTATCACGTACTGTGTCAGCAATTTGTAAGAACTGTGCCAGAAACTCAGTAGGTTCTTCCTGTGGAAGACCGAAATACTGGCAATTTTGCTGCACCATGGTAAGGTGCTGAGGATTTAGCTCAAAACTGCTTGCTTTGATGGGAGGTATACAGATGCTACTCCCATATGCAGCTGTAATGGGGTTAGCATATGAGTCCTTCTGGACTGTCCACTTCCACTTATGTCCATGATGGAGAAAAGGGAATTGATATGAATTTTTTTTATTTTATTTAATTAAAAGTAACCGAAAAAAAATAAAACAAAATAAATGAAAAATAAAATAAAAGTTTCGAAAATTTAAGAAAAAGTAAAAAGATAAATAAATAATTCGAATGCTAAAATGGCTAATTAATTAAAAAGATTTGAAAAATTTTGGATATGGTTTTCGAAAATTAGAGGAAAATGAAATAAAAGTAAATTGAAAACTAAATTAATTAATTAATTAGAAAGATTTTGGAATTAGCAATCAAAAAGATATGATTGAAAATTATTTTGAAAAAGATATGATTGAGAATATATGATTGCAATTTAATAAAAAAAAGATATGATTGAAAAGATATGATTGAAGAAATTAAAAAGATTTGATTTTTGAAAAAGATTTGAAAAGATCAATTTTTGAAATTAGAATTTTGACTTGACTAAAAAAAAGATATGATTTTGAAAATCTTTGAATAATTTAATGCAAAATTTCGAAATTTATGAGTAAAATAAGGAAAAGATATTTTTTTATTTTTGAATTTTAATGAGGAAAGAGAAAAACAACAAAATGACACTAAACTTAGAAATTTTAGATCAAAACAAAGAGAACAAACAAGAAAACTTTGAATGTCAAGATGCACACCAAGAACAAATTTTTGAAAAATTTTGAAGTGAATAAAAGCACAAAAATAACAAACTTAAAATTTTTAAAAAATCAAACACAAATTTTTGAAAATTTAAAGGAAAACACTAAGAAGACACCAAACTTAGAATTTTTAAAGATCAAGAAAAAACTAAGAACATGCAAATTCGAAAAAATAAAAGAAAATAAAAGCATGCAATTGACACCAAACTTAAAATATGAAATTAACTCAAATAAGAGACTCAAATTTAGTGACTCTAAATCAACAAAAATAAATTATTCCTAATCTAAGCAACAAGATAAACCGTCAGTTGTCCAAACTCAAACAATCCCCGGCAACGGCGCCAAAAACTTAGTGCATGAAATTACAATCACACTTTTGCAACTCCGCACAACTAACCAGCAAGTGCACTAGGTCGTCCAAGTAATACCTTACGTGAGTAAGGGTCGATCCCACGGAGATTGTCGGCTTGAAGCAAGCTATTGTTATCTTGTAACTCTTAGTCAAGATAACAATAATTCTCAGATTTATTGTAAAAAGTAAAAGAACATGAATAAATACTTGTTATGCAGTAATGAAGAACATGTTGAGGTTTTGGAGATGCTTTGTCTTCTGAATCTCTTCTTTTCTACTGTCTTCTTCTTCATGCATGCAAGGCTCCTTCCATGGCAAGCTTTATGTTGGGCATCACCGTTGTCAATGGCTACTTCCCGTCCTCTCAGTGAAAATGTTCCAAATGCGCTGTCACCGCATGGCTAATCAGCTGTTGGTTCTCGATCATGTTGGAATAGGATCCATTGATCCTTTTGTGTCTGTCACACGCCCAACAATCGCGAGTTTAAAGCTCGTCACGGTCATCCCTTCCCATATCCTACTCGGAATACCACAGACAAGGTTTAGACTTTCCAGATCTCAGGAATGGCCGCCGGTAATTCTAGCCTATACCACGAAGGTTCCAATCTTAGATTAGAAACCCAAGAGATACACATTCAAGCTTGATTGCATGTAGAACGGAGGTGGTTGTCAGGAACGCGTTCATAGGTGAGAATGATGATGATTGTCACGGATCATCACATTCATCAGGTTAAAGTGCGAATGAATATCTTAGAATAGAAGCAAGCGTGATAGAATGGAAAACAGTAGTAATTGCATTAATTCATGAAGAACAGCAGAGTTCCTCACCACCAACAATGGGGTTTAGAGACTCATGCCGTAGAAGATACAATATGAAACGTGTAGAATGTCATGAGGTACAAAATGAATCACTAAAAGTGGTTTTTATAATCAACTAGTGACCTAGGGTTACAGAAAATGAGTAAGCTAGGGTGTATCCACTTCCGGAGCCCACTTGGTGTGTGCTTGGGCTGAGCATTGAAGCTTTCATGTGTAGAGACTTTTCTTGGAGTTAAACACCAGCTTTTGTGCCAGATTGGGCGTTTAACTCCAGTTTTTATGCCAGTTCTGGCGTTTTGACGCCAGAATTTCTATGCTGACTTGGAACGCCAATTTGGGCCATCAAATCTCGGGCAAAGTATGGACTATTACATATTGCTAGAAAGCTCAGGATGTCTACTTTCCAACGCAATTGAGATCGCGCCAATTGGGCTTCTATAGCTCTAGAAAATCCACTTCGAGTACAGAGAGGTCAGAATCCAACAGCATTTGCAGTCCTTTTTCAGCCTCTGAATCAGATTTTTGCTCAGGTCCCTCAATTTCAGCCAGAAAATACCTAAAATCACAGAAAAACACACAAACTCATAGTAAAGTCCAGAAATGTGGTCTTTGAATAAAAACTAATAAAAACATAATAAAAACTAACTAAAATATACTAAAAACATTCTAAAAACAATGCCAAAAAGCGTATAAATTATCCGCTCATCAGGCATCCGCACGCGAGCGCGCACGCGCCGGTGGTGCATCTCACACTCCTGGTACAAAAACCAGAGAGTTGTGCCAAAGTTGTGCATATTCTGTGCCCGTGACTTGACACGCAAGCGTACATGACGTGTCCGCGTCGGTCGCCAACTTCACATCCACGCGTATGCGTGCTATGCGCGTCTGCGTCGCCTGTCTGGCCTGGCTGGCAAATGTGGTGCTAGTCAAGAAGCAGAACGGCAAATGAAGGATGTGCGTCGACTACACCGACTTGAATAAGGCATGTCCAAAAGACCCATATCCGCTTCCAAATATTGATACCCTATTAGATTCCAGCTCGGGGTATCAATACTTGTCATTCATGGATGCGTACTCGGGATATAATCAAATCCCGATGTATAGGCCGGATTAGGAGAAGACATCTTTTATCACGCCTAGGGCAAATTACTGCTATGTGGTCATGCCCTTAAAAAATGTAGGAGCCACATACCAAAGGCTGATGAACAAGGTGTTTGCACCTCACCTTGGGAATTTAATAGAAGTGTATGTAGACGACATGTTAATAAAAACCAAGGATGAGGCCATCCTTCTGACCGACCTCTCACAAGTCTTCAACACCATAAGGGCGCATGGGATAAGATTGAATCCCGCAAAATGCACCTTTGCAGTAAAGGCTGGAAAAATTCTAGGATTTATGATAGCACAAAGGGAGATCAAAGTTAACCCCGATAAGTGTAGAGCAGTCCTGGAAATGAAGGGCCCGACCTGTTTAAGGGAAGTCCAGCAGTTGAATGGCCGACTTGCAGCTCTTTCCAGGTTTTTAGCAGGATCAGCATTGAGATCCCTACCACTTTTTTTGCTACTAAGAAAAGGATGCCAGTTCGAATGGACTCCTGAATGCGAAGAAGCTTTCCAGGAGTTCAAAATGTTTTTGAGCCAACCTCCCGTTCTGACTCGACCTAAAATCGAGGAAGAACTCGTCCTGTATTTGTCTGTAGCCGAAAAGGCTGCGGCGTCAGCACTGATACGGGAGGATGAGGTCGGACAGCACCCTGTATACTTCACCAGCAAAGTTCTACTAGGCCTCGAGTTAAGATACCAAAAACTCGAGAAGTTTGTGTATGCCTTAATAGTGGCATTTCGAAGGCTACGACCTTATTTTCAATCTCATACAATAAAAGTCCGAACGAACTAGCCCATGAAGCAAATTCTTTTAAAAACAGACACGGGCAGAATGGTTCAATGGACTATAGAACTATCCGAGTTCGACCTAAAGTATGAAACTCAGACAGCGATTAAAGCCCAGTGCCTGACCGACTTCATGGCAGAATACGTAGGAGATAAAGAGGAGGCCTCCACAACTTGGGAGTTGTATGTGGACAGCTCTCCCAATAAAGTTGGAAATGGTGCAGGCATAATACTAGTCAACCAAGAGGAAACCCAAATAGAAGTCTGATGAACCAATTATTCTTATGCCGGTTAGAAATTAGCAATGAATCCAATCGTGAGTATAGTCTAACCAACACGCAAATATCGCATCAAACAATTCTAAAATCTATGACCGAGAGTATTGATCCCGGGTCGTTCTCCCTAGGAATTGCCTTAGAATGCACATTAGTGATTAGGAAATCTTTTGTGGTTTTGAGAATTGGTGCAAGAATTCAAGCTAACAAAAGCAAACAATAGTTAATTGAGATAAAGGCCTTGGCTAAGGGTAAGTATTGGAAGTTCCATCATTATAGTTTCCTTCAATTATGATAAGAATTGATTGTTGCTTCACTTAGTTAACCCCCTAACAATGGAGAAAAATCAAGTGAGAGTAACTAACTTGAGTCACAAGTCCTAGTCTCACCCTAGGGAGGTCTAGCTTTAGTGCACTCTAAGTCAATTAGCAATTCTCAATTCATAATCTACAATTGATATCCACTATTCAAGTGTCTCCAATAACTCAACCCCTAAGCCAAGTAAGAGAAATCTACTCCATAGCTAAGGTTGTCATTATCACAAACAATTGGTAGGCAATCATAGAAGACATGATTAATAATCCCTAACAAAAGTGAATTAAAGCTATCTAATCCAAACAATCATTAACAATCAAGCAATTAAATGAAATTCCACAATTCATTAATCAAAATTCAAAGTAACAAAGTCAAACAAATCTAGATCTAAGAGATTGAATCAAATGAACATCAATTAAGAGCAGAAGAAGAGTGGATCTACAACTTGTATCAAAACAAAAGTGAATTAGCAATGGATCTCACCAAGAAATCAAAGGAAACTTGCAATGGAGGAAGTGAAATCCTAGAGAGAGGTTGGAGTTTCTCTCTCTAAAAACAAAATGTAACTAACTCCCTAAAATATCTAGAATAATGACTAATTGTCCTAACCCCTCTAATCCTTGGTCTTCTTAATTTTTTCCCTCCAAAATTCTGCTCTAGAACTGGGCTTGGGATCCGCTGAAATCACTGGTCACGTTTTCCTTTAAAAACATTACGTGCGCACATCAGCGCGTACGCGCGCTATATGCATACGCGCACCTGGGGTACTCTGCGATTTGTGCGCAGGCGCATAGTGCGTGCGCGTCCAATGACTTGTGGCCCAGTGATGAGCGGATATTTTATACGCTTTTTGGGGTTAATTTCATATAGTTTTTAGTGTGTTTTAGTTAGTTTTTAGTTTATTTTCAGTAGTTTCTAGGAAAAATTCATATTTCTGGACTTTACTATGAGTTTGTGTATTTTTCTATGATTTCAGGTATTTTCTGGCTGAAATTGAGGGAGCTGAGCAAAAATCTGATTCAGGCTGAAAAAGGACTGCTGATGCTGTTGGATTCTGACCTCCCTGCACTCAAAGTGGATTTTCTGGAGCTACAGAACTCCAAATGGCGCGCTTCCAATTGCGTTGGAAAGTAGACATCCAGGGCTTTCCATCAATATATAATAATCCATACTTTGTTCAAGGATAGACGACGTAAACTGGCGTTCAACGCCAGTTCCATGTTGTTGTCTGGCGTCCAGCGCCAGAAACAAGTTACAAGTTGGAGTTCAACGCCAAAAAAGGATCCAAAGCTGGCGTTGAACGCCGAAAACAACCCTATGCACGTGATTAGCTTAAGTCTCAGCCCCAGCACACACCAAATTGGCCCCAGAAGTGGATTTCTGCACCATCTATCATAGTTTGTTCATTTTCTGTAAACCTAGGTTACTAGTTTAGTATTTAAACAACTTTTAGAAGTTTATTTCGGATCTCATGACATTTTAGATCTGAACTTTGTATCTTTTGACGGCATGAGTCTCTAAACTCCATTGTTGGGGGTGAGGAGCTCTGCTGTGTCTCGATGAATTAATGCAAGTATTTCTGTTTTCCATTCAAACATGCGTGTTCCTATCTAAGATATCCATTCGCACTTCAATATGAATGTGATGAACGTGACAGTCATCATCATTCCTCCACGAACGCGTGCCTGACAACCACTTACGTTCCACAGTAGAATGAATGAATATCTCTTAGATCTCTTAATCAGAATCTTCGTGGTATAAGCTAGATGATGGCAGCATTCAAGAGAATCCGGAAAGTCTAAACCTTGTCTGTGGTATTCCGAGTAGGACTCAGGGATTGAATGACTGTGACGAGCTTCAAACTCGCGAGTGCTGGGCATAGTGACAGACGCAAAAGGATAGTAAATCCTATTCCGGTACGATTGAGAACCTGCAGATGATTAGCCGTGCGGTGACAGCGCATCTGGACCCTTTTCACTGGAAGGATGGATGGTAGCCATTGACAACGGTGATCCACCAACACACAGCTTGCCATAGGAGGACGTGCGTGCGTGAATCAGAAAACAGAGAAAAGTAGAATTTCAAAAGACAAAGCATCTCCAAAACTCCAACATATTCTCCATCATTGCATACAAGTATAATTTGTGTTCTGCCCTTTTATTCCTTGCAATCAAATTTGATAAGTGAATTATTTTATTGTCTTCCTGACTAAGAGTTACAAGATAACCATAGATTGCTTCAAGCCAACAATCTCCGTGGGATCGACCCTTACTCACGTAAGGTATTACTTGCATGACCCAGTGCACTTGCTGGTTAGTGGTACGAGTTGTAAAAAGTGTGATTTACAATTCGTGCACCAAGTTTTTGGCGCCGTTGCCGGGGATTGTTCGAGTTTGAACAACTGACGGTGAATTTTGTTGCTTAGATTAGGAAATTTTTGTCTTTTGGGTCTGAGTCTTTTATTTTCTTTTCAAAAATTTTTCAAAAAAATAATTTTTCTATTAAATCTCGTGCCAAACTTTAAGTTTGGTGTTTTCTTGTTGATTTTCCTTTGTTTTTCGAAAATTTTATTTTGGTTTTCTAAAATTTTAAGTTTGGTGTTATTTCTTCATGTTCTTGTGTTCTTGTGAGTCTTAAAAGTGTTCTTGAGTTTTCCTTCTGTCTTGATCTTAAAATTTTTAAGTTTGGTGTTCCTTGGTGTTTTCCATCCAAAATTTTCGAAAACAAGGAGCATTAGATCTAAAAATTTTAAATCTTGGGCTATCTTATTGCTTCTCTCTTTCCTCTTTAAATTCAAAAATATCTTCTCTCTCTTTTTTTAAAACAAATTTTCGAAATTTATTTTTAAAATTCAGATTTTTTTTCAAAATTTAAAATCTTTTTCAAATCATATATTTTTCAAAACTTCCTGACCACTTTCTCTCTCCTCATTTTTTCGAAAATCTTTACCTATTTTTATTTATTTTATTTTAATTTATTTTATTTTTGAAATAATTGAATAAATAAATAAATAAATAAAAATAAATTTTTTATTTTACATCATCTCCCTTTCTCCATCATGGATCTAAGTGGAAATGAACAGTCCAGGAGGACTCTGGGGTCATATGCTAACCCCTCTACTGCTTCATATGGGAGTAGTATCTGCATACCCTCCATTGGAGTCAGTAGCTTTGAGTTGAATCCTCAGCTCATTATCATGGTGCAGCAAAATTGTCAGTATTCCGGTCTTCCACAGGAAGAACCTACAGAGTTTCTGGCACAGTTTTTACAGATTGCTGACACAGTACATGATAAGGAAGTAGATCAGGATGTCTACAGATTATTACTGTTTCCATTTGCTGTAAAAGACCAAGCTAAAAGGTGGTTAAATAATCAACCTAAGGCTAGCATATGGACATGGAAACAGCTGACAGAAAAATTCCTGAATCAATACTTTCCTCCAAAACGGATGACACAGCTAAGGCTGGACATCCAAGGCTTCAAACAAGGAGATAATGAATCTCTTTATGATGCCTGGGAGAGATACAGAGAGATGCTACGAAAATGCCCCTCTGAAATATTTTCAGAGTGGGTTCAGTTAGACATCTTCTATTATGGGCTTACAGAAAGAGCTCAGATCTCTCTAGATTACTCAGCTGGTGGATCTATCCACATGAGAAAGACAATTAAAGAAGCTCAAGAGCTCATTGATACAGTTGCTAGAAATCAGCATCTGTACCTAAGCAGTGACTCTTCCATGAAAGAAGAGGCTAAAACAGTAACTGCTGAACTCAGTCCTGCAGAGCAAGCTGCTGAATTCAATCAGCAATTGGATTTTCTAACAAAGCAATTAGTTGAATTCAAGGATAAACTACAAGAGACAAGGATGGCTAATATAAACATGGAAGTACAATTAAAGCAAACAAAGCAGCAGCTGTCAAAACAAATAACAGAAGAATGCCAAGCAGTTCAATTAAGAAGTGGGAAAGCACTAAATACCCCACTTCAAGGCGGCAAGAAACCAAGAAATGAGCAAACCACCCAAAATCCATCTGAGAACAGTAAGAGCCCAGGGAAAAATCATTCTGGCACTAAAATGCCAGAAGTTGGGTGGAAGGCTGGCGCTGAACGCCCAGACCATGCTCAGGACTGGCGTTCAACGCCAGAAACAAGCAAGGATCTGGCGTTGAACGCCCAAAAGAAGCTCAATTCTGGCATTCAAACGCTAGGAACAGATGAGGAGCTGGCGTCTAACGTCACTCCAGCTTCTAACTCTAGCACTCAATTGCCAGTGAAGGATCAGACACACACAAGTGCTGATAACAACCCATCTAAAAAGGCTTCTTCAACCACTTCTGTGGGAAATAAACTTACAGCAACTAAGGTTGAGGAATATAAAGCCAAGATACCTTATCCTCAAAAACTTCGCCAAGAGGAGCAGGATAAGCAATTTGCTCGCTTTGCAGATTATCTCAGGACTCTTGAAATAAAGATTCCATTTGCAGAGGCACTTGAGTAAATACCTTCTTGTGCCAAGTTCATGAAAGAGATCTTGAGTCATAAGAAGGATTGGAGAGAAACTGAAAGAGTTCTCCTCACTGAAAAATGCAGTGCAGTCATTCTGAAAAGCTTTCCTGAAAAGCTTAAAGACCCTGGGAGTTTTCTGATACCATGCACATTAGACGATAATTGCACCAAGACAGCTTTATGTGATCTTGGGGAAAGCATCAACCTAATACCTGCATCCACTATCAGAAAGCTTGGTTTAACTGAAGAAGTTAAACCAACCCGGATATGTCTCCAACTTGCTGATGGCTCCATTAAATACCCATCAGGCGTGATTGAAGACATGATTGTCAGAGTTGGGCCATTCGCCTTTCCCACTAACTTTGTAGTGCTGGAAATGGAGGAGCACAAGAGTGCCACTCTCATTCTAGGAAGACCCTTCCTAGCAACTGGACGAACTCTCATTGATGTCCAACAGGGGGAAATAACCCTGAGAGTCAATGATGATGAGTTTAAGTTGAATGCTATCAAAGCCATGTAGCATCCAGACACACCAAAAGACTGCATGAAAGTTGATCTTATTGACTCTTTGGTAGAAGAGATCAACATGGCTGTGAGTCTCGAATCAGAGTTGGAAGACATCTTTAAAGATGTTCAGCCTGATTTGGAGGATTCAGAGGAAATGAAAGAGCCTCTGAAATTTCCTCTGGAAGAGGAAAAACCTCCTAAACCCGAGCTCAAACCATTACCACCATCCCTGAAATATGCATTTCTGGGAGAAGGTGACACTTTTCCAGTGATTATAAGCTCTGCTTTAAATCCACAGGAAGAGGAAGCACTTATTCAAGTGCTAAGGACACACAAGACAGCTCTTGGGTGGTCCATAGGTGACCTTAAGGGCATAAGCCCAGCTAGATGCATGCACAAAATCTTATTGGAGGATAATGCTAAACCAGTGGTTCAACCACAGAGGCGGCTAAATCCAGCCATGAAGGAAGTGGTGCAGAAAGAGGTCACCAAATTACTGGAGGCTGGGATTATTTATCCTATTTCTGACAGCCCTGGGTGAGCCCTGTCCAAGTTGTCCCCAAAAAGGGAGGCATGACAGTGGTTCATAATGAAAAGAATGAACTGGTTCCTACAAGAACAGTTACAGCGTGGCGCATGTCTATTGACTACAGAAGACTCAATACAGCCACCAGAAAGGATCAATTTCCTTTACCATTCATAGACCAGATGCTAGAAAGACTGGTAGGTCATGATTATTACTGCTTCTTGGATGGCTACTCAGGCTATAACCAGATTGCAGTGGATCCCCACGATCAAGAGAAAACAGTATTCACATGTCCATCTGGAGTGTTTGCTTATAGAAGGATGCCATTTGGGCTGTGTAATGCGCCTGCAACCTTCCAGAGATGCATGCTCTCTATTTTCTCTGATATGGTGGAAAAATTTCTGGAAGTCTTCATGGATGACTTCTCAGTATATGGAGACTCATTCAGCTCCTGTCTTGATCACCTAAAACTAGTTTTGAAAAGATGCCAAGAGACCAACCTGGTTTTAAACTAGGAAAAATGTCACTTTATGGTGACTGAAGGGATTGTCCTTGGGCATAAAATTTCAAACAAGGGAATAGAGGTGGATCAAGCAAAAATAGAGGTAATTGAAAAATTACCACCACCTGCCAATGTTAAGGCAATCAGAAGCTTTCTAGGGCATGCAGGATTCTATAGGAGGTTTATAAAGGATTTTTCAAAAATCGCAAAACCTCTAAGCAATCTGCTAGCTGCTGACACGCCATTTGTGTTTGATACAAAGTGTCTGCAGGCGTTTGAAACGCTGAAAGCCAAGCTGGTCACAGCACCAGTTATTTCTGCACCAGACTGGACATTACCATTTGAGCTAATGTGTGATGCCAGTGATCACGCCATTGGTGCAGTACTGGGGCAGAGGCATGACAAGCTTCTGCATGTCATTTATTATGCTAGCCGTGTTTTGAATGATCCCCAGAAAAATTACACAACCACAGAAAAAAATTGCTTGCAGTGGTTTATGCCATTGACAAATTTAGATCATACTTAGTAGGATCAAAAGTGATTGTGTACACAGATCATGCTGCTCTTAAATATCTACTCACAAAGCAGGATTCAAAACCCAGACTCATAAGATGGGTGTTGCTTCTGCAAGAGTTTGATATAGAAATAAGAGACAGAAAAGGGACAGAGAACCAAGTGGCTGACCATCTGTCCCGGATAGAGCCAATAGAAGGGACGTCATTCCCCTCTCTTGAAATCTCTGAGACCTTTCCTGATGAGCATTTGTTTGCCATTCAGGAAACACCATGGTTTGCAGACATTGCAAACTACAAAGCTTCAAGGTTCATTCCCAAGGAGTATAGTAGGCAACAAAAGAAAAAATTAGTTACTGATGCAAAGTACTACTTGTGGGATGAACCCTATCTCTTTAAGAGATGTGCGGATGGCATAATCCGTAGGTGTGTGCCTAAAGAAGAAGCACAAAGGATCTTATGGCATTGCCATGGGTCACAATATGGAGGTCATTTCGGAGGTGAGCGAACAGCCACCAAGGTCCTCCAATGTGGCTTCTACTAGCCTACACTCTACAGAGATTCCCGAGAGTTTGTACGTAACTGTGACAGTTGCCAGAGAGCTGGTAATTTGCCTCACAGTTACGCCATACCTCAACAAGGAATCTTGGAGATTGAGTTGTTTGATGTATGGGGTATTGATTTCATGGGGCCTTTCCCACCATCATACTTAAACACTTATATTCTGGTGGCAGTTGACTATATATCAAAATGGGTTGAGGCCATTGCCACACCTACCAATGATACTAAAACAGTGCTAAAATTCCTCCAAAAACATATATTCAGCAGGTTTGGTGTCCCCAGGGTACTGATCAGTGATGGGGCACTCACTTCTGCAACAAACAGCTTTACTCTGCCATGGTCCGGTATGGGATTCGCCACAAGGTGGCGACTCCATATCATCCACAGACAAATGGGCAAGCTGAAGTCTCTAACAGAGAACTAAAAAGAATCCTGGAACGGACTGTAAGTACCCGTAGAAAGGATTGGGCACGAAGCTTCGATGATGCTCTTTGGGCTTACAGAACAGCACTCAAGACTCCTATAGGGACCTCTCCATACCAACTTGTGTATGGTAAGGCATGCCACCTGCCCATGGAACTGGAACATAAAGCCTACTGGGCAACCAGATTCCTAAACTTTGATGCCAAATTAGCTGGAGAAAAAAGATTGCTCCAGCTAAATGAGCTAGAGGAATTCAGATTCACTGCTTTTGAAAATGCCAAGCTTTATAAAGAAAAATAAAAAAAGTGGCATGACAGAAAGCTGTCATCTAGAATCTTTGAACCAGGACAAAAGGTTCTGTTGTTTAACTCTAGGCTCAGGCTATTCCCCGGGAAACTGAAGTCCCGGTGGAGGGGACCATATGTGATTACAAGTGTATCACCATATGGTTATGTGGAACTTCAAGACATTGATTCTGATAAGAAGTTCATTGTCAATGGACAGAGAATCAAGCACTATCTTGAAGGCAATGTTGAGCAAGAGTGCTCAAGGCTGAAGCTAGATTAAAAGCTCAGCAAGGTCCAGCTAAAGACAATAAAGAAGCGCTTGCTGGGAGGCAACCCAGCCATGGGGCATCACTTCCTCTAAGCATTTTGCCCTATTCTTGATTTTATTTGTTTATATAAAGTTCACTGATACTAAGGTAAAGAATCAATTGTATAAGTTCACAGGGTTACAGAAGGATTCTGCACACAAAACAGAGAAAAAGAGCTCACTGGCAAGAAAATGCCAGTAAGAGTCTGTTTTGGGCGTTCAACGCCCAAAAGAAGCATCCACTACGCGTTGAACGCCAGTAAGGATAGCCATCTGGGCGTTAAACGCCGGAAAGAAGCATCTTCTAGGCGTTGAACGCCAGAAAGAAGCTCCTTCTGGGTGTTTAACGCCAGATTTACAGCATCCTGGGCGTTCAGAAAAACGCCCAGTGACAAAGGAGTTCCTAGCGTTCAACGCCAGAAAGAAGCAGCAGCTGGGCGTTGAACGACCAGGAGAGGCAGCATTTGGGCGTTGAACGCCCAAAACATGCAGCGTTTGGGCGTTCAAACGCCAGGATGGTGGGGAGGAGGTGAATTCGTTTTTACTTCACATTTTTCATTCTAAATTTAATTTTCATGTTTCAATTCATGATTTCTTGCATAAACATGTTAAGAACCCTGATTTCTAAAATCCCTAATTTCTAAAAACCCTATTTTAAAAATATCAAATGTATCTTAATCCATAAGCACAAATCCTTTTTTTTCAATCCAATTCAACTCTTTTTCAAAATTTTCAAAACAAATCTATCTCTTTTCATTCAAAAATCTTTTCAACTAATCAATATCTTTTTCAAAAATCCAATTTTATCTTTTTCAAATATCTTTCATATCTTTTCAATTTTAAATTATATCTTTTCGTATCATACTTATTTTTTTAAAATCATATCTTCTATCTTATCTTTCTCACTATTTTCGAAAACCCCCCCTCCCTTTTAAAAACCCATTCGGCCTCCTTCCTCTCATCCACCATCCTACACTAACTCTCCTTCTATCCCTCTCCTTTCTTTTCTTTTGCTTGAGGACAAGCAAACCTCTAAGTTTGGTGTGTTTATCTGTGATCACTAAACCATACCCACTAAGATCATGGCTCCTAAGGGGAAACAACCCACTCCAAGAGGAAAAAAGAGAGTGTTCCAAAACCACTTTGGAATCAAGGGAAGTTCTTAACTAAAGAACATTCAGACCATTATTACAAAATAATGGGTCTAAGATCAGTGATCCCGGAAGTTAGATTCGATCTGAAAGAAGACGAATATCCGGAGATCCAGGAGCAAATCCGAATCAGGAACTGGGAGATCCTAGCCAATCCTGAAATGAAAGTGGGAAGGAATATGGTCCAGGAGTTCTATGCTAATATGTGGCATACAGACAGGCAAAGACTATCTGGATCTGCTATCTATGACTATCGGACCTTGGTCAGAGGAAAGATTGTTCATACCCACCCTGACAAGATCAGGGAGATCTTAAAGCTACCTCAGCTGAAAGATGATCCAGACTCCTTCAATAGGAGAATGATGAGAACAAACAAGGGCCTGGATAAGATTCTAGAGGATATATGCATCCCTGGAGCCAGGTGGACCACCAGCACGAAGGGTGTCCCAAATCAACTCAAAAAAGAAGATCTCAAACCAGTCGCCAGAGGATGGCTGGACTTCATTGGGCATTCTCTGCTGCCCACTAGCAACCGTTCTGAAGTCACTATTAGAAGAGCAGTGATGATCCATTGCATCATGATGGGAAAAAAGTGGAAGTTCATCAACTGGTTTCAACTGAATTCTACAAAATTGCAAGCAAAAATTCCAAAGATGCCAGGTTAGCTTATCCTAGCTTGATTTCTATGCTCTGCAAGGACGCTGGAGTAAGGATGGGAATAACTGAGTATATCTCAGTTGAGCGGCCAATCACCAAAGCATCAATGGAAAAACAACAATCACAGGATGACCCCATCAAGAAGAGAACACAGGAAATTCTCCCAGAAATCCCTCAATCTGAATACTGGGAATATCTTGAAACATCTGTTACCAAGATGCAAGAAGCTATGGAACAAATACAGAAAGAACAGAAGGAACAAAGTAGCATTCTTTGCTATTTGCTTAAAGAACAGGAGGAGCAAGGGCGTGATTTAAGGGAATTGAAGCGCCAGAAATTATCTCTTGAAGGACCAAGCACCCCCGCAGATTAGAGGAACATCCACTTCCCAGAACAAAGGTTGTTAAATTCCAATCTTAGCCTTAACTCTGTGATAACTGTTTTTATTTTAGTTTTACCTTAGGAGTCATATAGTAGTAATTAGTATCTATATTTTTTATTTTACCCCCAATTAAGCTATAATTTAATTTTATCATCATCATTAAACATGAATAAAATAGAAGAATTTCTTTAGAATAAGAGGAAATATTTTTTCGAGTTTTTAATAAGATAAATTATAATTATTTATATGTGGTGGCAATGCTTTCTGTCTTCTGAATGAATGCTTGAACAGTGCATATGTCTTTTAAATTTGATATTTAAGACTGTTAAATATGTTGGCTCTTGAAAGAAGATGAACATGAGACATGTTATTGATAATATGAAAAATCATAAAAATGATTCTTGAAGCAAGAAAAAGCAGTGAATACAAAATCTTGCAGAAAAAAAATAGAGAAAGAAAAAGAAAAAGCAAGCAGAAAAAGCCAAAGCTCTTAAAACCAAAAGGCAAGAGCAAAAAGCCAATAGCCCTTAAAACCAAAAGGCAAGGGTAATAAAAAGGACCCCAAGGCTTTGAGCATCAGTGGATATGAGGGCCTAAAGGAATAAAATCCTGGCCTAAGCGGCTAAACCAAGCTGTCCCTAACCATGTGCTTGTGGCGTGAATGTGTCAAGTGAAAACTTGAGACTGAGCGGTTAAAGTCAAGGTCCAAAGCAAAAAGAAGAGTGTGCTTAAGAACCCTGGACACCTCTAATTGGGGACTTTGGAAAAGCTGAGTCACAATCCGAAAAGGTTCACCCAATTATGTGTCTGTGGCATTTATGTATCCGGTGGTAATACTGGAAAACAAAGTGCTTAGGGCCACGGCCAAGACTCATAAAGTAGCTGTATTCAAGAATCAACATACTGAACTAGGAGAATCAATATCACTATCTGAATTCTGAGTTCCTATAGATGCCAATCACTCTAAGCTTCAATGGATAAAGTGAGATGCCAAAACTGTTCAGAAGCAAAAAGCTACTAGTCCCGCTCATCTAATTAGAATCTGAGCTTCACTCAAAAACTCTGAGATATTATTGCTTCTTAAAATTATTTGTATTCAATTTTATTTATCTAGTTGCTTGAGGACAAGCAACAGTTTAAGTTTGGTGTTGTGATGAGTGGATATTTTATACGCTTTTTGGGGTTAATTTCATATAGTTTTTAGTGTGTTTTAGTTAGTTTTTAGTTTATTTTCAGTAGTTTCTAGGCAAAATTCATATTTCTGGACTTTACTATGAGTTTTTGTGTTTTTCTGTGATTTCAGGTATTTTCTGGCTGAAATTGAGGGAGCTGAGCAAAAATCTGATTCAGGTTGAAAAAGGACTGCTGATGCTGTTCGATTCGTGACCTCCCTGCACACAAAGTGGATTTTCAGGAGCTACAGAACTCCAAATGGCACGCTTCTAATTGCGTTGGAAAGTAGACATCCAGGGCTTTCCATTAATATATAATAGTCCATACTTTGCTCAAGGATAGACGACGTAAACTGGCGTTCAACGCCAGTTCCATGTTGCTGTCTGGCGTCCAGCGCCAGAAACAAGTTACAAGTTGGAGTTCAACACCAGAAAAGGATCCAAAGCTGGCGTTGAACACCCAAAACAACCCTATGCACGTGATTAGCTTAAGTCTCAGCCCCAGCACACACCAAGTGGGCCCCAGAAGTGGATTTCTGCACCATCTATCATAGTTTGTTCATTTTCTGTAAACCTAGGTTACTAGTTTAGTATTTAAACAACTTTTAGAAGTTTATTTCGGATCTCATGACATTTTAGATCTGAACTTTGTATCCTTTGACGGCATGAGTCTCTAAACTCCATTGTTGGGGGTGAGGAGCTCTGCTGTGTCTCGATGAATTAATGCAAGTATTTCTGTTTTCCATTCAAACATGCGTGTTCCTATCTAAGATATCCATTCGCACTTCAATATGAATGTGATGAACGTGACAATCATCATCATTCCTCCACGAACGCGTGCCTGACAACCACTTACGTTCCACAGTAGAATGAATGAATATCTCTTAGATCTCTTAATCAGAATCTTCGCGGTATAAGCTAGATGATGGCAGCATTCAAGAGAATCCGGAAAGTCTAAACCTTATCTGTGGTATTCCGAGTAGGACTCAGGGATTGAATGACTGTGATGAGCTTCAAACTCGCGAGTGCTGGGCGTAGTGACAGACGCAAAAGGATAGTAAATCCTATTCCGGTACGATTGAGAACCTGCAGATGATTAGCCGTGCAGTGACAACGCATCTGGACCCTTTTCACTGGAAGGATGGATGGTAGCCATTGACAACGGTGATCCACCAACACACAGCTTGCCATAGGAGGACGTGCGTGCGTGAATCAGAAAACAGAGGAAAGCAGAATTTCAAAAGAAAAAGCATCTCCAAAACTCCAACATATTCTCCATCATTGCATACAAGTATAATTTGTGTTCTGCCCTTTTATTTCTTGCAATCAAATTTGATAAGTGAATTATTTTATTGTCTTCCTGACTAAGAGTTACAAGATAAACATAGATTGCTTCAAGCCAAAAATCTCTGTGGGATCGACCCTTACTCACGTAAGGTATTACTTGGACGACCCAGTGCACTTGCTGTTAGTGGTACGAGTTGTAAAAAGTGTGATTTATAATTCGTGCACCACCTAGCCATATAAGCGCACTGGCTCCTCGTCTCGGCTCCACCCAGCCGGCTCTGGGGGTACACATCCGCGCGTACACGCACAGTGCGCGTGCGCGCACCTGCCCAAGTTTCAAAACTTGCTTTATTCCATGCTCCTTCCATTCATGCATGCTTCTTTCACTCCTCTCAGCCATTTTTGCCCTATAACTTCTGAAACCACTTAACAAATAGATCACGGCATCGAATGGTAATATAGGAGGATTACAATATATCAATTTTGATGCAAAAGAAGCATGTTTTCATCTATGAGGCAAAATGGGGGAAGGAACACAAAATCATGTAGTTTTATATGAATAAGTGTGGAAGATCATTGATAAAATCCTTAAATTCTATACATGATAAACCCTAAAATGGGGTTTATCAACCTCCCCACACTTAAAGTATAGCATGTCCTCATGCTAAAGGAAAGCAAAAGATCAAAGGGTCACAAGAGAGTGGGACTCATGGGATGCAATCTACCTACATGAATGCAACTAGGGTGTATGCTACTATCTACTTGGTCAAGAGCAATTCAATTTTCCTAGAACACACGTATATACATGCACATAGGGCAAGATGATGGCCAATGTACGAACTCTACCAAATTTTTTTTCTTTTTTTTTTTCATCCAAAGTGAAATATGCATAACTTGCATGAAGAACGCTCGCGAGAGCCGGGAACAAGGAATTGAGCTTCGAACCCCTCACCGGAAGTATTTGCACTCTATTCGCTCGGTGTATAGGGTTGATCACTCAATCCTCCCCTACTTCATGATCTTCCAAAATTTGTTCTTCCTCTAACAATCAACAATTATTCATGCATGCATACATGCATCATGAGGTCTTTCCTTAGGTTGTAATGGGGTTAGGGTTAAGATAGGGTTATATATTTGGCTAAGTGGGCTAAAAATTGAATCCTTTGATTAACATGAGCTCCCTACCTAACCTATATAACATCCTATACAATTATGTATTAACCTAGCTACCCATTCCTCACTGTTTCACATACTCATGCATTTACTTTTGATCATTACACATATGCATTGATTTGTCTCTAAGTCTTACTTTGGGGCATTTTGTCCCCTTTTATTGCTTCTCTTTTTTTTCTGTATATATATATATATATATATTTTTTTTTCTTTTTCTTTTCTTGTCTTTTCTCTTTTTTTTCTATACACATATATGTATATATTTTCTTTTCTTTTGTTTTTCCTCGTATATTTTTCTTTCAACTATATACAAGAACATCAAAGCATAAGGTCTATACATTTAATCAACACATGAGTATGTATCCACTTTCCAATATTTTCAACAAAAACAACATGATCTTATCTCAACCAATGCTTCCCCCCGTTTTCCCACACTCGAATGGCACACACGCACTAGCCTAAGCTATTCAAGGATTCAAATAGGGGCATTCATGGTTTTTTGCTTTTGGCTTATGATGTGCTAAAATTAAGAATAAGCGGGTTAAGTGTAGGCTCAAAATTGGTTGTAAAGGTTGTTATAAGGTAAGGTCATTTGGGTAAGTAGCTAAGTCAAGTGATCGCCTCAATCATGCACATGCATTCATACATATAACAATGGACATATAGAGTCAAACAAATTAAGGATCACAATCGTAGAGAGAGAACAATGCACACAAGAAGGGAAGTAAATGGTTATAAGACGTAACCATGCAATTAGGCTCAGAACTCACTTGCTTGTGTTCTTGGCTTAAAATCCATGTTCCAAATTACATTCTTCGAACAAGCTTAGCATAAAAAATTTTCAAAATTGGTAGGGTTGCCCTGAAATTCTAGTTCTAGGAGAGAAGTTATTACTCTAACCAAGTGGATTTATTAAGAGATAACTAATATGCAAAGGGGGTTAAAAAGGTGAAAAACCTAATTATGCAATCTATCCTAATTAACAAAAGAGATTCAAAATTTATTCGGGTGTTACCTATGAAGACCGGTCGGCCGACCGACCTCCCCACACTTAGAAGTTGGCACGGTCCTCCGTGCCTTGAGTGAGACACAGTGGTTGATCGGCTTCCGAGTGTCCATCATCCTCTCCATTATTGCTATCTTCATCGTTGGTGCCGGTGGATGTGGAGATTTCCGGTTCTTCCATAGGTGGTGCTAAGCAACTTAGAAGCTTCTAGACAAAAGTGTAACGGCGTTGGTTACGCCGCTCATAACGATCGAGCTTCTTGTGGAGGCCCTCTATGCGTTGCATGGATGACTTTGGTGGTGCGGTTGAGGTGGTGGGAATGCTCATGGGGACGGCTAAGTTTGGTTCCCCGGTGTCCGTCGGGGGGTAAAGATATCTCCCATTAGGAACAACGTCGCCGTCTATCGGGATCATGGCCCTCCGATCCTTGGTCTCTCGGGGAACACCGGCTGCGGCAACTAAGTCAATCACTAGAGCGGGAAAGGATAGGTTCCCCTTAGCGTGGATGCGGCCCATAGCCTAGCGAATGAGACGGGGAATATGAACCGGTCTCTCGGTGAGGACACACCAAACCAACAAGGCTAACTCAGCAGTGATAGATGAGCCATGGGTGCTAGGGAGCACATAATGGGCTAGAATTTGAGCACATAATGGGCTAGAATTCAGGAGTTATATACAAAAGGGTAAAAGGGATAGATTTCACCATGGTGGGGTGTCTCCCACCTAGCACTTTTGTTTAATGTCCTTAAGTTGGACTTTCACTAGGTCATTGCTCCTTGCCAAGAGGTGTATCTTCCAAAAGGAATACCTCAATCTCCTTGTTGCTCTTCATTTGCTCACCATGATACAACTTGAGACGGTGTCCATTGACCTTGAAGATATCCGGACTTGAGGGATGGCACAAATGGTAATCCCCATAGGGTTCCACCTTCTCCACTTGATATGGGCCCTCCCATTTTGACCTTAGTTTTTCGGGCAACAATCTCAATCTAGAATTGTAAAGGAGGACTAGATCGCCGGTTCTAAATTCTTTACCTCTTATGTTCTTATCATGCACGGCTTTTATTTTCTCCTTGTAAAGTCTAGAATTCTCATAAGCTTCAAGTCTCAAACATTCCAACTCCGCTAGTTGTAGCTTCCTCTCAACTCCGGCTCCACCCAAACTTGGATTGCACTCCTTGATGGCCCAATATGCCTTGTGCTCTATCTCCACCGGTAAGTGACAAGCTTTGCCATTCACCAACTGAAAGGGGCTCATGCCAATTGGTGTTTTGTATGCCGTTCGGTAGGCCCATAATGCCTCGGTGAGCTTAGCACTCCACAATCTTTTCTATTGGGTTTCACAATTCTTTCCAAGATGCGTTTAATCTCCTGATTGGAAACCTCGGCTTGGCCGTTTGTTTGTGGGTGGTAGGCCGTGGCTACTTTATGCATGATGCTATATTTCTTCATGAGCCCTTCCATTCTCTTATTGCAAAAATGTGAACCTTGGTCGCTAACGATTGCTCGTGGCGACCCAAATCTACAAATGATGTTATTTCTCACAAAGGAAAGGACCACGTTAGCATCGTCCGTCCGAGTGGGTATCGCTTCCACCCATTTGGACACATAATCAACAGCAAGTAGAATGTAGAGAAAACTATTAGAATTTGGGAATGGCCCCATGAAGTCTATTCCCACACATAAAAAATCTCACAAAATAGCATGGTTTGTTGGGGGATTTCATCCTTCTTGGAGATATTACCAAATCTAATGCATTAAGAACAAGATTTACAAAAATGAGAAGAGTCCTTGAAAGGAGTTGGCTACCAAAATCCACAATCTAGGATTTTCCTTGCCATCCTTTGCAGTCCAAAATGGCCTCCTCCTTCGGAGGAGTGGCAAGCTTCCAAGATTGAGTGGAATTCGGTTTGTGGAATGCACCTCCGAGTTACTTGATCCGCCCCACAGCTCCAAAGGTATGGGCCATCCCACACATAGTATTTGGATTCACTTTTTAACTTATCCCTTTGATGTTTGGAGAGACTATGAGGGAACGAGCGAGATACCAAGTAATTCGCAATTGGCGCATACCAAAGAATGGTTTCCGAGATTGCATGCAAGCTCTCAAAGGGAAAAGAATCATTAATAGGAGTGGTATCGCCTTTGGTGTGTTCAAGGCGACTTAAGTGGTCCGCCACTAGGTTTTGCGTACCACTCCTATCCTTAATTTCCAAGTCAAACTCTTGCAACAATAAAACCCATCTAATCAATCTCGGTTTGGATTCCTTCTTAGCCAACAAATACTTTAACGCCGCATGATCCGAGTACACTACCACCTTTGAACCAAGTAAATATGCTCGGAACTTGTCCAAGGCAAAGACTATGGCCAATAATTCTTTTTCGGTGGTAGTGTAGTTGGATTGGGCTTCATCTGGTGTTTTCAATGCATAGGCAATGACATATGGAATCTTACCCTCGCGTTGTACTAACGCGGCTCCCACGGCAAAATTAGAAGCATCACACATTATCTCGAATGGTCGACTCCAATCCGGCCCTCGCACGATGGGAGCTTGGGTCAATGCTACCTTGAGCTTATCAAAAGCCTCCATGCATTCCTTGCTTAGATCAAACTCAACATCCTTTTGCAACAACCTTGAGAGAGGCAATGCTACCTTACTAAAGTCCTTTATAAACCTTCGATAAAATCCTGCATGTCCAAGGAAAGAATTGACTTCCCTCTCGGAGGAGGGGTAAGGCAAGCTAGATATAACATTAATCTTTGCCGGATCCACAGAAATACCATCCTTGGAAACAATATGTCCTAAAATAATCCCTTGCCTAACCATGAAATGGCACTTCTCAAAATTCAAAGACAAGGTTAGTTTTAGTACATCTTTCCAAGACTTTTTCAAGGTTATCCAAGCAATGATCAAAAGAATCACCATATAGTGTGAAGTCATCCATGAATACCTCCATGCATTGCTCTAGAAAATCCGCAAATATGCTCATCATGCACCTTTGGAAAGTTGCCGGTGCATTGCATAAGCCGTATGGCATACGCTTGTAGGCATAAGTTCCAAAAAGGCAAGTAAATGTTGTTTTTTCTTGGTCTTCTAGAGCAACGTGTATTTGGAAGTACCCCGAATAGCCATCTAGAAAGCAATAATGGGATTTACCGGATAATCGATTGAGCATTTGATCGATAAACAGAAGTGGAAAATGATATTTTCTAGTGGCCGAGTTCAACCTTCGGTAGTCTATGCATACTCGCCAAGAGTTTTGCACCCGTGTTGCTATGAGCTCCCCACTTTCATTCTTGATTGTGGTTACCTCGGACTTCTTTGACACAACTTGAACGGGACTCACCCATTCACTATCCGAAATGGAGTAGATGATGTCCGCCTCGAGTAACCGTGTTACCTCTTTCTTGACAACCTCCAAAATGGTAGGATTCAATTGTCTTTGAGATTGTCTTACGGGTCTAGCCTCTTCTTCTAAAAAGATCCGGTGCTCACGCACTTGGGGACTTATCCCCACTAGATCTGCCAAGCTCCACCCTATTGCCCTTTTGTTCTTCCTCAAAACACATAGCAACTTCTCTTCTTGTTGAGGATTTAGTTCTCTTGCTATGATCACCGGGAACTTGTGGGCTTCATCAAGGTATGAGTACTTTAGGTGGGGTGGCAATGGCTTCAAGTCTAGCTTTTGCTCTTGGCTTGTCACTTGAACTTCTTTACTTGGGTCTTCACTATCTTCTTCAATCATATGTTTCTTATTTAGCTTTGCATAATGCACTTCGGCCACAATGTTGTCAATTAAGTCACACCGGAATATGGAATGGTTCTCCGGTGGGTGCCTCATTGCTTCCTCTAAGCTAAACTTACAACTCTCCCATCTATCTCAAATGAGTAGGTTCCCGAAAGGGCATCCAACTTGAATCTAGAGGTCCTCAAAAACGGCCTTCCAAGTAGGATAGATGATGTCCTTCCGGATTCAATTGGTGGCATCTCAATGATATGGAAATCAATTGGAAATATCAAACCCTTTATGTTGACCAACACATCCTCCGCAATACCCGTCACGATTATTATGCTCTTGTCCGCCAAGACAAACCTAGTCGCCGACTGCTTTAACGGTGGGAGCTTCAATAGATGACAAATGGAAAGAGGCATAATGCTAACGCATGCACCAAGGTCACACATGCAATCAATGAATTAGACTCCATCAATGACACAAGAGACAAAACAAGGACTCGGATCAACACACTTTTCTAGAATGGCTCCCATCAAAGCCAAAATAAAACTCCCCAATGGAATGATTTCTAACTCATGAATTTTATCTTTGTTCATACACAAGTCCTTAAGAAATTTTACATATTTAGGCACTTGATGTATAACATCAAAGAGGGGGATAGTTACCTCCACTTTCTTGAACATCTCTACCATTTTTGGGTCAAGTTCTACATGCTTCTTAGCCTTTCTTGCCAATGTAGGAAATGGGATTTGTTGAGCCACTTCCTCTAAGAGTTGCTCCTTTTTAAGGGCTTCACTCATTGGTTGAGGGTCTTTATCTTCAACTACCATTTGTGCTTCCTCCTCCTCTTCAATTTCTTCTATCTCAACTCCATTCTCCTCTTGAGTGACTATCATTGGACTAGGTGCCTTTGGGTCCTTTTCTTTCAATTGTGTTCCGGACCTCAAGGTTACAGCGTTGATGCCACCCTTGGGGTTGGGTAGAGGTTGAGAAGGTATGGCACTAGAGTGTGAGGCTTGAGGAGTGGAAGTAGAAGGTGGCTCCATGTGAGCAATGAGAGCTTGGAGGGTGGAGGTAAGACCATTAAGACTTGAGTTGAGTATATTTTGGAGTTCCTTTTGCCCTTGGAGTATGGATCGGAGTGTGTCATCTTGATTTGGAGAAGTGGAAGGATAGGTGATTTATGGTGCTTGTGGTTGGTTGGGTGGAAGTGGTTGTCTATGAGGTGGTATGTAGGTTTGATAGTTCTTTCCTTAGTTTGGTTGTTGGTTTGGAGGGTTTTGCGAGTATCGGTTTTGTGGAGTGTTGTTGTTCCATCTTTGGTTACCTCCATTGTCCCTACCTCCTTGTTGATAATTGTGCCACCAACCTTGGTTGGAGCTATCCCTCCAACCTTGATTAGATTTGTTACTCCCTTGGTTATAGTTGCCTCTTTGTTGGGGGTACCCTTGGTTGTAATTGCTCCCTTGTGAATGGTATTCTTGTTTAGCACGTTCATAGTAGAAGCGATCATAAAAGTTGTGGGTAGCCGCTAGGGTGTTATCTTCTTAGAGACTTGGACATTCGTCCGTGTAGTGGAAGTAGCATGACCAAATGCCACACACTTTTTGGGGGACCAATTGTTGACATTGTTGGTTTTGAGGAGGCGGTAGTTGTTGTTGGGATGGAGGTTATTGTTGATTCACTTGGAGTTGCTTTAGAAGACTTGTCATCTCACACAAGGTCTTAGTAAGGGTAGCGGTCTCACTACTAGAAGAAATTCATTCACGGCCTTTGGGCGGTTGACTCTCCGTTTAGCATGTTGAGTGGACTCGGCCAAGTCGGTAATGAGTTGCCATGCCTCCTCTGCCGTCCTATACTTTGACAAAGAACCGTTGCTTGAAGCATCCAATAAATTCTTATCTTGCTCCCTCATGCCTTGGCACACATAGCTAAGCAACACTTGAGTGTCAATCATGTGGTTGGGACATGAGTCAAGATGTTTGCGGAACTGCTCCCAATATTCATATAAAGTTTCCATTTCACCTTGTACAACACAAGAGATTTCCTTCCTTAGCTTGTCCGTAATTTCTACGGGCATGAATTTATCAAGGAATTCTCTTTTAAGAAAGTCTCAATCAGACACAACATCACTAGGTAAGGTATAAAACCACTCCTTGGCTCTTCCCTCAAGAGAGAAAGGGAAGGCAAAAAACCATATAGCCACTTCATCGGATCCTTCCCCCCAGTAGTCGAGCATACACCATGAAAGTCCTTGAGGTGTCTAATTGGATCTTGTGCGGGAAGTCCATGGAACTTTGGTAAAAGATTGATGAGAGCGGTCTTGAGTTTAAAGTTTGCATTCAAGTTGGGATGAAGTAAATGGAGGTTGAAGAACAAAATCCGGTGCACCCGCTTCCTTGAGAGTAACTCTTCTTGAAGCGGCCATATCGTCAACACCTAGATCAAAAGATGAACTATTAGTAGTATCAACGGAAGAGTAATTAGTACCTTCGTTGGATGACAGTGATATGGTTGGTGAATTGGTAAGAACCTTTTCACCTTCCTCAAAGGCTAACCGCCTCCGAGCTTGCCTAGTATGAAGCAAAGTTCTTTCAATTTCCGAATCAAATGGTGCTAAGCTCGGATTTGGTAGTGAACGCGTCATACAATGAAGGAGGTGAGAAACTCATGACATCAATTGGTATCTAAGCAAAGACTAATCCTAACTAACAATCAAACAAACAAACAATCAAGAGAGAAATGCAAGTATCCACATATTCTTATGCCGGTTATTCTTATGCCGGTTATTCTTAAGCAACTCCCCGGCAACGGCGCCATTTTTTGATGAACCGATTATTCTTATGCCGGTTAAAAATTAGCAATGAATCCAATCGTGAGTATAGTCTAACCAACACGCAAATATCGCATCAAACAATTCTAAAATCTATGACTGAGAGTATTGATCCCGGGTCGTTCTCCTTAGGAATTGCCTTAGAATGCACATTATTGATTAGGAAATCTTTTGTAATTTTGAGAATTGGTGCAAGAATTCAAGCTAACAAAAGCAAACAACAATTAATTGAGATAAAGGCCTTGGCTAAGGGTAAGTATTGGAAGTTCCATCATTATAGTTTCCTTCAATTATGATAAGAATTGATTCTTGCTTCACTTAGTTAACCCCCTAACAATGGAGGAAAATCAAGTGAGAGTAACTAACTTGAGTCACAAGTCCTAGTCTCAACCTAGGGAAGTCTAGCTTTAGTGCACTCCAAGTCAATTAGCAATTCTCAATTCATAATCTACAATTGATATCCACTATTCAAGTGTCTCAAATAACTCAACCCCTAAGCCAAGTAAGAGAAATCTACTCCATAGCTAGGGTTGTCATTATCACAAACAATTGGTAGGCAATCATAGAAGACATCATGTAATTGAGAGGAGAAAATTGAATTAAAGCTATCTAATCCAAACAATCATTAACAATCAAGCAATTAAATGAAATTCCACAATTCATTAATAAAAATTCAAAGTAACAAAGTCAAACAAATCTAGATCTAAGAGATTGAATAAAATGAACATCAATTAAGAGCAGAAGAAGAGTGGATCTACAACTTGTATCAAAACAAAAGTGAATTAGCAATGGATCTCACCAAGAAATCAAAGGAAACTTGCAATGGAGGAAGTGAAATCCTAGAGAGAGGTTGGAGTTTTTCTCTCTAAAAATAAAATGTAACTAACTCCCTAAAATAAGCGCGCACCTGCCTAAGTTTAAGCGCGCACCTGCCCAAGTTTCAAAACTTGCTTTATTCCATGCTCCTTCCATTCATGCATGCTTCCTTCACTCCTCTCAGCCATTTTTACCCTATAACTTCTGAAACCACTTAACAAACGGATCACGGCATCGAATGGTAATATAGGAGGATTACAATATATCAATTTTGATGCAAAAGAAGCATGTTTTTATCTATGAGGCAAAATGGGGGAAGGAACATAAAATCATGCAGTTTTATATGAATAAGTGTGGAAGATCATTAATAAAACCCTTAAATTATATACATGATAAACCCTAAAAATGGGGTTTATCAAAGTCTCCTTGAACTTTGAATTCCCAGCCTCCAACTATCAGGCAGAATATGAAGCCTTGATTGTCGGGTTGAAGTTAGCAGAAGAAGTTGGTGCAACAAGAGTAGTGGTCTTCAGTGACTCTCAAGTGGTGACTTCTCAAATCAACAGAGAATATCAAGCTAAAGACCATAATATGAAAAGGTACTTAGACAAAACTTTGGAGTATCTTAGGTGATTCTCAGATATCGAGGTCAGACATATAACTCGGGATATTAACAGCAGAGCAGACGCCCTCTCCAAGTTAGCAAGTACTAAGCCAGGAGGAAATAACAGAAGCCTGATCCAGGAAACTCTCCAAGATGTCCTACAGGTATCTGGCTTGGACCAAGGGTGGATGACCCCATTAATCGAATACATAAAATTCGATATCCTACACAAGGAGGAAAAAGAAGCCAAGAAAATTCGAAGGGAGGCACAAAGTTACACCTTGGTGAAAAATATCCTCTATAGAAGAGGAATATCTACACCATTGTTGAAGTGCGTCCCGACCTCAAAAACAACAGAAGTTTTGGAAGAGGTGCACAATGGCATCTACAGAAATCATCTCGGAGCAAGGTCTCTAGCCAGAAAAGTTATCCGAGCCAAATTTTACTGGCCGACCTTGCAGAAGGATGCTACCGACTTCGTGAAGAAATGCCAGCCATGCCAAATGCATGCTAACTTTCATGTCGCTCACCCCAAAGAGCTTATCAGCATAACTTCTCCATGACCTTTTGCAAAATGGGGGCTGGACCTACTCGGACCTTTTTCCCAAGCACTTAGACAAGTAAAATACCTCATAGTAGGAGTAGATTACTTCACGAAAAGGATTGAAGCAGAACCCTTAGCCACCATCACAGCTCAGAGAAGTCGGACGTTCCTCTACAGAAATATCATTACCAGGTATGGAATTCCCCATTCCGTCACCACGGATAATGGTACTCAGTTCACCGACTCTACATTCAGAAACTTGGTAGCTAGTATGAATATTAAGCATCATTTCACCTCGGTTGAGCACCCATAAGCAAACGGGCAAGCAGAAGCAGCCAATAAAGTCATACTAACCGGATTGAAGGAAAGGCTTCAAGATGCAAAGGGGGCTTGGGCCGAGGAGCTCCTTCATGTGTTATGGGTGTACCGGACTACACCTCAGTCTGCCACTGGAGAAATACCCTTCCAACTTGCTTATGGCATAGAAGCCATGATACCAGTTGAGGTCAATGAGCAAAGTCCAAGGGTGAGGTTCTATGATGAGGTCGATAATATCAAGGCACATAAAGAAGAACTCTAACTACTCCCTGAAGTCTAAGAACAGGCCCAGATAAGGGAAGCAGCACTAAAGCAAAGAAGGATGAACAGGTACAACAAGAAATTCATTCGTAGAAGCTTCACGCCAGACGACTTAGTCTTGATTAGGAATGACATCGGCGTAAATAAGTCAGGCGAAGGAAAGCTCGCTGCTAATTGGAAAGGGCCATACAGAATAATTGAAATACTCGAAAAATGGTATTACAAAGTATCCGACCTGAATGGTACCGAGCTCCCTAGGTCGTGGCACGCCTGCAACATGAGGATATATTATAGCTAGAAGCAAATTCCGCTCCCTGATGTACTCTTTTTCCCAACTTCATGATTTTTTCCCAAAAAAGGGTTTTCCTGAAAGGGGGTTTTAATGAGGCATCAAAGCAGGGACTAAGGGTTAAAATTTTTTAAATCCCTTAGTAGCTAAAATAACTTTTGTAAAGGATATCTCCATCAATCGACAAGCATTTATTTTATCTCTTCATAATTCCATTATTATTATTCTATGAAACACACCGATTTAAGCTCGAAAAAGCATGAAAATCCCATGACCAACCTGAGTGGTCGGCGAGATAAAACGACGAGGTACAAGTCGGTGTAAAGAGGTTACAAAAGACGATCATGATAACTCGGGAATAATATCACTAACGACTCCCAAGTCAAAAAGCCCAAGAAAAACAAAAAGTGTCGCAAAAATAACCTAAGTTATGGAAACAATTCAATGAGCAAAATTGAATATGTAAAGTCAAAATAATGGAACACAAAGGAGATATCAAAAAGGATAGAAGTGAAGGTTTTCTCGAAATGACTTGGCAAAAAGTTTTTGGGAAAGTTTTTGGACGATAGTGAAATTGTCTAACAGTCTATATGATGAAAAGCTTTCTTTGCAAACTTGGAAAATTAGAAAAGGTTTTTCACAAAAAGCCTTACAAAGTTGAAAGATCATTCAACAAAAATTAGTTTTTGTCAAGCATAAAAAATGCCCGCAAACATACCTAATCAAAATATTTTGTTAAAAGGTCCTTATCCAAAAAAGGACCAGCAAAACAAATAAATTTTGTTAATGACCCTATTAAGGGACAGGTGTCAGAAACCACCACATGAAATAAATATATAAAAATAAATTGTTCAAAAAGGGCCCAAAAGCCAGGCCCTAGTAGCTAAAATTCATTGGAAACCGAGAAGAGGATTGGAGTCGTCAACAGGAGTGGAACTCGGGTCTAATACAGGAGTCGGAGGGGTCGGAGGGATCTCTTTGGCGGCAGAGGTCGGAGCTTCAGTTGGTTGAAAAGAAGAACTCGCGAGGAGGAGACTCAACAATACGCTGCCCATGAGTCTTCAACTCAGAATCGATCTCAGGATGAGGAGGGGAAACAATTGACCCATCAATGACGACTTTGTTAGGATGGAGAGGTGAAAGCTCCAAGTCAGGAGCGATAACTCCGACTTGTTCCTTGAACACCCTAAAAGCCTCCTGCGAGCTCTCAACAATAGAATCCTCCAGGTCCTGATAGGACTCTCGATTCAACTCCAGCTGCTTTTGCAGATCAATATTCTCAGAAAAAAGCCTAACATAATTTTACTCTGCCTTCTCCTTCAACCCCTCAGTCAGGGCACATTGGCCTATCAATTTTTTCTCCCTCTCCAAGAGTTGGGCAAGCTCCTCCTTCAACCAGGCATTCTCCCCCTGCAGTCTCTTCTCCTCTTCTTGATACAGGACAATCCTCCCTTGAAGGTCCTCTATGGATTTTTGAAAAAAAACTCAAGGGAGTTTTGTCAAGTATATCAAGAAGGGTAGTACAGACCCCAGTCGTCCGAATTCCCCCCCGTGAAAGAATTTGAAGATGGTTTCGTAAGGAAGCATCATCCATGGAGATTTGGCTAAAAGGAAGGATGTGCTTCCTTGCGAACTTCGAACCATCAAAGTTGGCCTCCCCAACAGTGAAAGAACCAGTCTCCAAGGTCTTTCGCTTCTTCCTTTCAGGCTTGGCGGAGGGTTGAATGGGTGGAACAGGGGCAGGATGATGAAGAAAAGAAGTAGTAGTAGGATTTACCAAAATCGGCCTGGAAGAAGAGGTCCCCTAACCAGATCTAGAGGAGGAGAGAGTCCTAGAAGCTTCGACTTTCTAGGCATCAGCTCGGGCACGGGCCTTCCACTTGGCCTCCTGGACCTTTTGATAAGCAGCGCTTGACCCACTTTTCACCATTTCTGAAAGAAAGAATAAAAGTTGATCAGCCTACAAATCGGAAAGGAACACATAGCAAGTCAAAATTCATCAAAAGCAGCCACAAAGAAACAAAAGCTGCCTAACTCAGTTTGGACGAAACTCAGAGGGCCAATGAGGAATTTCTTAGTGTCCAAATCTGGAGCTCTCCCCCAGGCCTCTCGGAAAAACCCAACAACGGCCTCCTCTACCTCATCCAAATCATCTAGGCCATATTTATCTATGGAAGAGGCCTCCGACCAGTACAGAAGAAATCAAGGTTCGTTATTCTCATTTAGGAAAAAGGGATGATGGCCCTCTACAGCTTGAACCTTGAAGAATAAGTTTTTGAAGTCATGAAAGGACTCGTCAAAAATGGAAAACACCTTCCGACCCTGAATAGCTCGAAAAGACACCCATTGTTGTGTGTTTTGCTTACTAAAAGGTCGGGTAAGGTGGAAGAGATAGAAAAAGATTTTTAAGAAAGTCAGAAAGTCAAGCTCTTGGCTGACAAATTGGTAAATCTTCAGGAAACCCCAGGAATTGGGGTGGAGTTGGGTAGGAGCAACTCGGTAGTGGGACAAAACTTCAATTTCAAAATTAGAAAAAGGAAGGGAAACTCCCAAACGGGTGAAAAGGCAGTCATACATAAAAAAGAAGTGGGACTCAGAATCATTAATCCTCCCACAACAAACCCCATCCTCAGAATCAGGGGCCCTAGTTCATACTTTGGTTCGTCAGCCTCAAGACTACAAATTCTATGATGAGTACGAAGCTCGGTTATGAAGTCAGTATCCACTAGAGGTTTCTCAATAAGTATAGAATCATCTACCCATCTCAATTTTCTAGAAAAATAAAATATATGGAAATATACCTACACGACACAAAGAAAAAGAAACCATAAAAAGACAGGGTTCTAACAACAAGACAGTTCTTTCATAGCAAATAAAGGAAATAGCCAACAGTAAAACGACGCTGTCATTAAAGAAACACGCCGTTACCAATGTAACTGCTCCCCCATGTGTAAATACAAGCCCCGAATGGACGCGACGTTTGATTAGACGTGACGGTTGAGAAATTCAAAATCACGTCGGTTTTAAACTAAAATCACGTCGTTTTCTGACTTAAATAAACCCGAGTTCACTTAATACTCGAATCCAACTCATAGCTAAGAGATCGGACTCGAGTAGGGGCACTATTCATGCCCTGGCCCAATACTATGGCCCAAGCCCAAGTAAGTCAAAAGAGGCCCAATCCGAAGGTTGGCCTTTACCACCAACGCGACCTCCTCAAAGAGGTCGGGTTCGACATAAGCTAGCAAATAACACTTATTCAAATAAGTAACTGCCCCCTAAAATCTCTCATCCGCTTCTAGAAGAGATATCTCAACAATCTTAAGATAAAGGAACAGTTATCCACCTTCAGAAGTGGAGCTACTCTAATGGTGGTTATTGGATCATCACCTATAAATATACTGACACACTCAGGTAAAGTTAAGTTCCAATACTCTCTAAACCTGCTTACCCCCTTACTAACTTAAGCATCGGAGTGTCTTTGCAGGTACCATGACACGTGCCCCAAGGGTGTATTGGTAAAGATTTTTCTCCAATAAGGTCGCGTTGCAAGTATAGCTCTACCAACAACAATCCTCGGGGGTCAAATTTAGAAGAGGGATCTAGTTGTCACAAGTTCAACCCCAATAGAAATAATCGAAGTATTCAAACCTCGGGTCTTCTCACAAGGAATGGGCAAACATGTGCTTCAACATTGGTTAGAAATCCGGGGTTGTGAGTTATGAGCATGAAAATAAATGGGAATCTTAACAAGCAAGTAATCTTAAAATGCAACAACTAGTTCAATTAACTAAGCAAAACATGAGCAACTTCAATGAATAAACAACATTCCACTTAATTCTATTATAACCCAAACAACTAACTACAACTAAAGTAATTGGTTAAGGAAATTGAATTCCAAATATGAATAATAAAAGCAACTCTTGGCTAGGCTTGGGAATTGGGGCCACCATCCTTGTCTAACAACCATATCTTGACAATTATGAGGAACCAAGCTCATTAAGTATACTCTCAAAGTCTTAAGTACGTGATATCTACTCCTAGACTTGAAGTATGTTAAATGGCTTTGATCACATCAACCCATAAGTCCCAACCTACCTACTAATTAGATTAGTAGTGGGTTGGCGTCAATGAGTATCAAATTGACCACCTAGAGCTCCCAAATCATCAAATCCATTAGACCCAATGACTCAAGTTTACCCAATTCTCTTGACCTAGGCCAAGAGTAAAGAAGAATACTCCATAATCAAAGTAAATAATTCATCAAACAATTGGTAACATTAACAAAAGACATGTTCAAAAAAGCAATTAAAGTGAAATCTACAAGTACCCACTGACAATTATCAACATATGATCATCCAAACAACAAAGCTAAACATAAAAATCATCAATGTAACATCAACAAATCAAGATTCACAACATTCATGAAATGGGTATAAAATGACAATTGACAAGAATTCATAAAGTATCACAAGATATAAGCAAAATTGTAACAAAAAATTCAAATTGAACAATTAAAACTAGTAATTAACAAGATCCAAGTCACAAATCAACAAGGGAAGATTAAATTAAAACTAGATCTAGAGAGGAACAAGGGTTTCTCCCTCTAGAATAACAAAAGAACCAAAAACTAACTAAAAATTATGTCCTAGTGTAAAATGAGTGATCCCCCTTTTCCCCCTAGCATACTTGGGTCTTTTCCATGCAGAAACAGCTTGAAATTGGGCCTAATGAGCCTCAAAAATCGCCAGGCACGATTTCCTTTAATGAGCTCACGTGCAGCTTTCCACGCGTGCGCGCGTGCCGATTGCTTTTGTGATCCACGCGTACGCGCCAAGTGCGCGTGCGCGTCGATAGAAATTTTCTGATCCGCGCAGATGCGTCCATCCTTGCGCGTGGAGTGCGCGAGCGCGCCGATGCTGCTTTTCCCAATATTTCAATTCTTCATGTTCCTTCCTTTTTGTACATGCTTTCTACCTCTCTTCTAAGTCATTCCTATCCTATAATTCCTGAAATTACTCAACAAATACATCACGGCATCGAATGACAATAGAAGAGAATTAAAATATGGCAATTTTAACGCAAAATAAGCATATTTTCCATCATGGAGCAATATTGGGAACTTAACACAAAATCATGCATTTCTTGTGAATAAGTGTGAGAAATGTTGATAAAATCTCCCAAAATAAGCACAAGATAAACTAGAAAATCGGGGTTTATCAAATCTCCCCACACTTAAACCAAGCATGTCCTCATGCTTAAAATAAAAAGACCAAAGATCATGATGAGAAAGGGTTTATGAAATGCAAACTACCTAAGTGGATGCATGCAACTAATGTAAAATCATCTACCTACTTGGTCAAGAGTAAATCTATCCTCCGAGAATACATGTGAGCAATATAAGGTGAAAATAGTATGTAATTCATGAATTCCACCAAATTGAATACCACTAAAGAGTGCATATGACTTGCTAAACGAATGCTTGTGAAAGCCGGGAACAAGCATTGAGCATCGAACCCTCACCGGAAGTGTATCCACTCTATTCGCTTAAGTGTATAGGGTTCGTCACTCAATCTTCTCCTAATCATGCTTTCCAAGATTTGTCTTTCATCTAACAATCAATAGTTACTCGATGCATGCTTACAAGTATCATGAGGTCTTATTCATGGGTTGTAACGGGGCTAGGGTGAAGGTAAGGATGTATATGGTCAAGTGGGCTTAAAATTTGAGTCCTTGATCAACCTAGGATCCACTAGACACATAGAACAACCTATAAAACTACAATACATTACCTAGCTACCCTTGAGTTCTTCTCTTTTTGCACACTTATGTATTCTTTTCAATTTACACCCATATGCATTATTTTTATTACTTTATCTTGGGGCATTTTTATCCCTTTTCATTGCTTTCTTTCTTTTTTTTTTTTCTTTTTTTTTTTGTATATCCCCTTTTCTTGAGGTTTCTTTGTGAACCAAAATTTCAATGCATATAATTTAATCATTCAACACATGAGTATATTCCCAAATCCTAGAATTTTCAATTACACTACAATTACACACCTATATATCTACCCGAATTTCCCAAGTATACCCTCCTATTTGAATGATACACATCCTAACTTACCTAAGCTAATCAAGGATTCAAATTTAGGAACATTCATGGTCTTTCACTTAGGGTTGTTGATGTGCTCTTTTCAAGAACAAAGGGAGTTTATCATAAGCTCAAAATTGGTTAGCAATGGTAGATAAAAGGGTTAAGGCCATTTGGGAAAAGTGACTATTGAAATGATCGCCTCAATCATGTAAATGCATTCATACACAAAGCAATAGACATATAGAATCAGCCAAAGCAAGGATCACAATCATAGAGAGAGAGATATGCACATAAGAATGGAAATAATGGTTAGAAGATGTAACCATGCAATAGGCTCAAAACTTTCATGCTTGTGTTCTTAGCTCAATCACTATGTTCCAAAATACATTCTTAAAGCAAGTTTACTGCAAAAATTTTTCAGAATTTTGGTAGGTCACCCAAAACACAGTCTCTTGGAAAGGAAGTTATTGTTTTGACCAAGTAACTCTATAGAAACTAACTATCATGCAAAAGGGTATTTACAAGCAAAACTAACTACACATGCAATATATTAACTTCTAAGCAAAAGATAAATCCGTGGGTATTGAGGGGAAGAGAGTGTTACCCATGGAGATCGGTCGAACGACCTCCCCACACTTTAGAAATTAGCACGGTCCTCCATGCTATGAATAATACGCAAGGGACGGTCAGGATCGGAACTTTCACTATCCCCTTCATTAGAGCTCCCATCACTTGGGGTTGAGGTGGATGTGAACATTTCGGGTTCCTCCATGCTAGGGGTAACACAACGCAGAAGCTTCTTGATGTAAGTATATCGGCGGTGGTTGCGCCGCTCATATCTATCAAGCTTCTGGTGAAGATCTTCTATCCTTTGATGTGTGGATCTCAGTGGTGGTGATGATGAGCTAGAAAGAAAAAGAAGTGGTGGGGCCATGTCGAGGCTTGGTTTGTTCATAGGAAGGTGTAGGTATTTTCCGCTTGGGACCACATCGCCCTTAGCTGGAACTATAATCTTCTTATCCTTGGCTTCCCAAGAAACACCCGCAGCAGCAACTAAGTCAGATACCAATGCTAGAAATGGCAAATTACCCCGGTCATAAACTTGACTCATTGCTTGCTTGACAAGAAGCGGAATGTTCACCGGCTTCTCCGTGAGAACACACCAAACAAGCAAGGCGAGGCTTGCCATGAGGGACGACTTGTGGGTGCTAGGTAGCACATAATAAGATAAGATATGGGCCCAAGCTCTAGCTTCCACAGTGAGGAAGCGAGCGTCAATGGACTTTGGCCTCATCCGTAGTCGACCATGAATCTAAGATGCTTCTGGTTCAGCAATGACTTGGAAAATCGAGTCCCAATTGAATCCATACTTCTCTCGCTGACGTAAGACTTCTTGGTAGCCATCCATGTCACTTGGCACTGGTAGAACATTAAGCACTTGCTAAATAGCCTCTTCTGAAACTGAGACTTGCTTCCGGCGCATGTACACCGATCGAAGAGAGGGAAGATGGTAGTTGGTGTAGAATTCTTCCACCCAAGAGAGGTTGATTTCCCTTGGTTTCCTCAAAAGAAACTCCCATCCTCGCTGTTCAATGCAGGGCAAAATATAAGGAGCAACCTTGTCCGGCGGAGCGAGTAGATGCTCAGGATGATAGTTTCTTACAGATATGGAGGGAAACATAAGTTCACAGAAGTGGTTGGGGAACCTTGAAGAATCTTTCGCCGGTTTGCCCTTGCCATTCTCATCAAGAGGAACGGGTGTCTTCCCTTTCTTAGATAGGGGTTTGGCTCCTAATGAAGATCGCGCCTTAGAGTTTGACTTTTGGGGTGCCCTTTTTGCGGCTGGTTTCCTTGGAGCTATCTCCTTGCCTTTCTTGGTGGCCATCCTAAAAAGGAGGAGAAGGAAGGAAAACATTAAACCCAAGAATCAATTTAGCAAAAACATGCAAGTGACTTGTGGTTCCCATGGTGAATGTAAAAGCAAGGGTCATAACACTTGGCATGGGATGCAAGAGGAAGTAAAGCATGCAATGGCATGAGAAGAGTAGTCTCAAGCATCCATAATAAAGAGCAAGTCATGTTCAAGTAATATCTAATTGGCAAGTATCAACTTTAAGCACACAAATTAGACTCAATGCATTTAAGAGAAAGCAAGTGAATGAGGAGGAAGCACCAATTGAAAAGTATATGGCTAAGTGGAGCCAAAATGGTATATGTGCATTTTCTCGAACACTTGGCATGCAATAATTAAGCAATCAGCAATTATGAGATACTAAACCAATTCAAAGCCCAAAATAGAACATCAATCATCACTTAAACATCACACAATGGCAAAGGTTAGAGAGATAATGACAAAAGATCTATTAATGCAAATTAAGCTCAAATTCAACATCCATGGAGAAATAAGGAAAAAGGAAAAATAAGCAAACAAAGAGCAAGAAACATCATCATGCAAGTAAAAGAGAAACGAAGTAAAGTAATAAGAAGTATCTAATTAGAAGAAACAATGCAAGTAGAAATGGAAGTAAAGGAATGGAAGAAGCAAAACCTTGATGAGTATGAAGGAACAAGGTTGAATCTTCTTTTGTGAAGATGAGAGAGAAAATATGAGAAGTGTAGTGCTACCGAAAAAGAGTGGTTGTCACCGGTGAGTAGCCAGAGACAGTGGTGGTGGATTGTGGAAGAAGAAGAAGAGAAGGGAAATGATGGATGAAAAGAAAAAGAAACTAAGGAAGAGAAAAGGGTTGAGAGAAAGAAAAACAGGGCAGGGCGCGAAGGTATTAAACTGACTCGCGCAACCGGCGCGCACGCGCAAGGTGCGCTGGCACGTCGGTGAGGGTGCTGGCAGATGGTGCGTGCGCCTCAGTGGTGCGCGCACGTGCGAGAGGTTGTGCCTCTGGCACAAAAGTGGCACAAAGTTGGCTCAAGTCTCTGGTTTTTGTACCAGAGTGAATTAGTGAAGCAGGCGCACAAGCGCGCACCTTGCGCGGACGCGTGCTTGAGGTGTTTCGCAACTGACGCGGACGCGTATTAAGCGCGGACGCGTGGGTTTTGGCACAAGGTTGGCCCAATTGTGGCACAACTCTCTGGTTTTTGTACTAGAGAGTCCACATATCTCCATCGGCGCGCGCGCGCACCGTGCGCTGGCGCGTCGATGGTTAAATTGCCAGGGTGCGCGCAGGCGGCATGTACGTGGACGCGTGGGTGCCTGGCGCGAGTTGGGCATGAAGTGGGCATAAATCTCGGGTTTTTGGCCCAAGAGTGGAATTTCGCTACCGGCGCGCGCACTGTGCACTGGCGCGTCGGTGCTATTCTTCAAAGAAAAATTTTTGTTTTCTTTATCCTTTTCACCTCCTATCTACATGAACATCCTATCTATCCAACAAAAGTAACAAAGCTAGCATTCCTATGCACTCTATCAATCATCAAAAGATCACAAAATTCACAAGAAACTAAGAATACAAATAAGATGGTATAAACAAGGAAGATCTTACCACGGTGGGGTGCCTCCCACCAAGCACTTTTCTTTAACGTCCTTAAGTTGGACGGTCCTTTTCTTAAGCTTTCTCTCTCCTTGGTGCATCCTCCAATATGTACACCTCTAGCTCTCTTGGGGGCTTGCAACCATGATACTTCTTCACTCTATGTCCATTCACCTTGAAAGTTGCTTCACTCTTAGGATCAAACAATTCCACCACTCCGTAGGGCTTCATCTCCTTCACCTTGAAAGGTCCTTCCCATTTAGAGCAGAGCTTGCCAGGCATAAATCGGAGCCTCGAGTTGTAGAGGAGGACCTCATCACCTTCTTGAAAGTCCTTCTTCCGGATGTGATGGTCATGGAATGATTTAGTCTTTTCCTTGTAGATTCGGGCATTCTCATATGACTCGTTCCTCAAACATTCAAGCTCCTCTAGTTGTAGCTTCCTAGCTTCACCCTCCTTGGCTAGATCCATGTTGCTCTGCTTTACCGCCCAATAGGCTCGATGCTCAATCTCCACCGGGAGGTGGCATGCCTTACCGTAGACGATCCGGAAAGGACTCATCCCTATCGGAGTCTTGTAGGCCGTTCTATATGCCCATAATGCATCTCCTAATCGGAGGCTCCAATCCTTTCTTTGCGGATTGACCACTTTCTCCAAGATTCTCTTGATTTTCCGGTTGGACACTTCCGCTTGTCCATTTGTTTGTGGATAATAAGCAGTGGCAACCTTATGCGACACTCCATAGTGCTTGAGCAATGCTTCTACCTTCCTGTTACAAAAGTGGGATCCTTGGACGCTCACGATTGCTCGTGGCGACCCATAACGGCATACAATGTGATTCCTTATGAAAGAAACAACGGCATTGGCGTCATCAAGGTGGGTAGGTATGGCCTCTACCCACTTTGACATGTAGTCAACTGCTAACAAAATATACAAATACCCACTAGAGTTGGGAAACGGTCTCATAAAGTCAATGCCCCATACATCAAATATCTCACAGAACAACATAGGTTGCTGAGGCATTTCATCCCTTTGGGATGCGTTTCCTGACTTCTGAGACTGATGGCAAGACACACATAACCGGTTAGCATCCTTGAATATGGTTGGCCACCAGAATCCATAATCTAACACTTTTTTAGCAGTCCTTTATGGGCCAAAGTGGCCACCACATTTGGATGAATGACAAGCTTCAAGAATTGGTTGGAATTCGGATTCCGGGACGCATCTTCGAATTACTTGGTCCACGCCCCTCTTCCACAAGTGAGGGTCATCCCAAATATAGTATTTGGAATCACTCCTCAACTTGTCCCTTTGGTTTTTCGAAAAGTTGGGAGGGAAGATTCTTGCAACCAAGTAGTTCGCCATTGGGGCAAACCAAGGAAAGCTATCCGACACAGTATGCAAAAGTCATTGATCGGAAATGGATCAGTTTTTAAATTCTCAATGCGGCTTAAATGATCCGCAACCAGGTTTTGAGATCCACTCTGGTCCCTAATCTCAATGTCAAATTCTTGCAAAAGCAAGATCCAACGTATGAGTCTAGGTTTTGACTCATTCTTTGTCAATAAGTACTTTAAAGCTGCATGATCCATGTATACCACTATCTTTGAACCTAGCAAATAAGATCTGAACTTATCTAAAGCATGAACAATAGCTAGAAGTTCTTTTTTAGTAGTGGTATAGTTGGATTGTGCTGCATCTAGTGTCTTAGAAGAGTAACCAATGACATAAGGGAGTTTACCATCACGCTGTGCAAGCGCGGCACCCACAGCATGGTTTGATGCATTGCACATTATCTCAAATGGCAACGTCCAGTTGGGGCCTCGCACAATTGGTGCCATGGTAAGAACTCTCCTTAGCTCTTCAAAAGCTTTTACACATTCACTGTCAAACTCAAAATCCAGATCTTTTTAGAGTAGGCGCGACAATGGCAAATCAATCTTGCTGAAGTCCTTGATAAAGCGCCTATAGAATCCTGCCAAGCGGTCTAGCATCTGATCGATGAAGGGTAAGGGGTAATGGTCTTTTCGTGTGGCGGCGTTCAATCTTCTGTAGTCAATACATACTCGCCACGCATTTTGGACTCTTTTAGTGACCAATTCACCGTCGTCCTTCTTGACCGTTGTGATGCCCGACTTCTTGGGAACAACTTGAACCGGGCTCACCCACTCACTGTCAAAAATTGGGTATATGATATCCGCATCCAATAATCGGGTGACCTCTTTCTTCACTACATCAAGGATGGTTGGGTTGAGCCTCCTTTGCGGTTGCCTAACTGGCTTGGCTCCATCTTGGAGAAATATCATATGCATGCATTTGCGGGGGTCAATTCCCACAATATCCGCTAGGCTCCATCCTATTGCTTTTTTTTACTTTCTTAGAACATCTAGGAGCTTTCCCTCTTCTTCACTTGAGAGCTCACTAGCAATAATGACCGAAAACCTTTGGTTGTCCTCTAAGAAAGCATATTTCAAATGAGATGGAAGGGGCTTCAGTTCACTTTTTATCTCAAGATGAGGTTCCTTTTCATTAAGCTCATGGGATTCATTCTTGACAACTTCCTCATGTTCATCTTCTTGATCATTCTTCTCCTCAACAATGGGGTAGCACAACTTGTCATGGTCTTCTTCTTGCACTTCCGCTACCACTTCATCAATTACATCACATCGGAGCATGGAATGTTCTTCGGGAGGATGTTTCATGGCTTCCTCTAAATTGAACTTGATAGTCTTATCTCCAACCCCAAAGGAATATACACCGGTGAAGGCATCTAACTTGAATTTGGAGGTTTTGAGGGAGGGTCTACCAAGTAGAACGGAGGATGAACTTCTATTTTCTTTTGGAGGCATTTCAAGGATGTAAAAGTCAACTGGAAAAACCAAATCCTTAATTGCCACGAGTACATCTTCCGCTATCCCCATCACTGTGATCACACTTTTATCAGCTAAGGCAAACCTCGCCGCCGACTTCTTCAATGGGGCTAAATTCAACCGCACATAAATAGAAAGCGGCATGATGCTAACACAATCTCCCAAGTCACATATACAATCATGAAAGGTGTATCCGCCAATACAACAAGACACTAAGCACGGTTCAGGGTCACCACATTTTCTTGGAATAGGTTCCATCAAGGAAGAAATTGAACTACCCAAGGATAATGTCTCCAATTCTCCTATCCTATCCTTATGTGTACACAAGTCTTTCAAAAATTTTGCATACTTTGGAATTTGTTGAATAGCATCAAGGAGTGGTATGGTTACCTCAACCTTTCTGAACACTTGAAGCATGTTCAAATCAAACTCCAGTGTTTTCTTTGCCTTCTTCACCATGGAAGGAAATGGAATAGGAACAGACTCATCCACTGTGGCTTTCCTCTGGGGTTCCTTGAGGTTTACTCCTTCTTCCTCATGCCTTTTGTCTACCACCTTTTCTTCATGTGGAGCTTCAACAACTGCCTCTTCCTCATGAATTTCTCCCATGACCCTTGGAGGTATCTCTTCTAATGTAGTCCCCGATCGTAGAGTGATGGCGTTGAGACTGCCTCTTGGATTTGGTTGGGGTTGGGATGGAAGGCTAGAAGAACTTGAGGGTTGGTTAGTGTTGTTATTGGGGTTTGGTGGTTGGTTTGACATGTTCATCTTTGAAAGCAAGTTGGTGAGGTTATCCAATTGGGTGCTCAAGGTATCAAATTGAGCCTTGTTGCTCTCATCTCGTTTTTCCATAGTGGCTCTAAGCTCTTCAACTTGATTGTTGGAAGATGGAGGAGTTTGGTTTTGGTTTTGTTGTCTATGGTGTGGTGCTTGGTACTTGGTGTAGTTGTTTTGGTTTTGGTTGGAGTGGCTTTGGTTGGCTTGGTAGTTGGTGTTGTTGTGGTGGTATTGGGATGAAGATTGGTTGTTGTTGTGATGAGAAGGAGAGTTGTTCCATCTTTAGTTTTGATTGCTTCCTTGCGCATTATCCCTCCACCCTTGATGTTGATTACCACCTTGATGGTAATTGTTTTGACCTTGAGAAGGGTAGGGTGGACGGTTGTTGTAATTCACATTGGCCACCACAAGGGCATGTTCCTCTTGAATTTGATGGCATTGGTCGGTGTAATATGTAGTGCTAGCACACAAACCACAAATTCTAGGAGGGCCTTCAAGTTGAGCAACCGGAGGTGGGGCTTGGACGGCTTTGATGGAGTAGTATTCCTTTTGATCCCTTTGGATTTGTGTAAGGATGGTGGTCATATCCCCAAGTGCTTTGGTTAGACTTGATTCGGAAGGGGATGGTTCTACTACACCCTTGAGAGGATTACTTCTCACTCTTGTGTGTTGTGTAGATTCGGCAACATCCTTTATCAAATTCCAAGCTTCTCCTTCCGTCTTATTTTTCGAAAAGGAACCACCACTAAAAGCGGTGAGCAATCTTCTATCCTCCATACAAAGACCTCCAGTAAAGTAGCTAATGAGCAAGTTAGTGGGCATTCCGTGGTGTGGACATGACTCCAATAGCCTCTTGAACCGAGACCAACACTCGTACAAACTCTCTTGGTCTCTTTGCATTATGCCCGAAATCTCTTTCCGGATGTAGTCGGTCTTCTCCGATGGAAAGAATTTATCAAGAAACTCTCTTCTCAAGAAATCTCAATTAGTCACAATCTCATCCGGTAGCGAATAGAACCATGTTTTTGCTTGCACTTCAAGAGAGAAGGGGAAGGCAAAAACCATGATAGCTACCTCATCGGCTCCATGCCTTCGAGCCGTAGAACAAGCAACTTGAAAATCCTTCAAATGTCGGATGGGGTCTTGACCCGGTAACCCATGATACTTAGGAAGTAGATGTATCAAGCTACTCTTCAACTCAAAGTTCAGATCAAGGTTAGGATACCTTGCTTGCAACGGTTGAAGTATGATATCCGGAGCTCCTTGTTCATGCAAAGTGATCCGGCGTGGCTCCGTCATGTGTGGCTCACCTGTAGGATGCAAAGATGTATTAGTAGTGCCAACAAAAGAATAGGAAGTAACGGACTCCAAGTCACTCTCGGTAACGTTTAGTAATTCGGTATTTTCCTCAAGAGAGGCCGAAGTACTAGGCGTGTAATTCAACTGCCGTCTAGCTTGCCGAGTGTGTAACAAAGTTCCTTCGATCTCGGGATCAAAATTGGCTAAGCTAGAATTCGGTTGAGACCGAGTTATCAAACTTGAAGGTCATAGCACAAATGTAAAAGAAATCTAAACTATGGCTAAGTATTGAAAGAAGTAAACTATCTACAATATTCACATATTCACATAACCAATATCAAGGCACATGTTGCAACTGTTCCCCGGCAACAGCGCCAAAAATTTGACACGTGCCCCAAGGGTGTATTGGTAAAGATTTTTCTCCAATAAGGTCGCGTTGCAAGTATAGCTCTACCAACAACAATCCTCGGGGGTCAAATTTAGAAGAGGGATCTGGTTGTCACAAGTTCAACCCCAATAGAAATAACCGAAGTATTCAAACCTCGGGTCGTCTCACAAGAAATGGGCAAACATGTGCTTCAACATTGGTTAGAAATCCGGGGTTGTGAGTTATGAGCATGAAAATAAATGGGAATATTAACAAGCAAGTAATCTTAAAATGCAATAACTAGTTCAATTAACTAAGCAAAACATGAGCAACTTCAATGAATAAACAACATTCCACTTAATTCTATTATAACCCAAACAAGTAACTACAACTAAAGCAATTGGTTGAGGAAATTGAATTTCAAATATGAATAATAAAAGCAACTCTTGGCTAGGCTTGGGAATTGGGGCCACCATCCTTGTCTAACAACCATATCTTGACAATTATGAGGAACCAAGCTCATTAAGTCTACTCTCAAAGTCTTAAGTATGTGATATCTACTCCTAGACTTGAAGTACGTCAAATGGCTTTGATCACATCAACCCATAAGTCCTAACCTACCTACTAATTAGATTAGTAGTGGGTTGGCGTCAATGAGTATCAAATTGACCACCTAGGGCTCCCAAATCATCAAATCCGTTAGACCCAATGACTCAAGTTTACCCAATTCTCTTGACCTAGGCCAAGAGTAAAGAAGACTACTCCATAATCAAAGTAAACAATTCATCAAACAATTGGTAAGCATTAACAAAAGACATGTTCAAAAAAGCAATTAAAGTGAAATCTACAAGTACCCACTAACAATTATCAACATATGATCATCCAAACAACAAAGCTAAACATAGAAATCATCAATGTAACATCAACAAGTCAAGATTCACATCATTCATGAAATGGGTATAAAATGACAATTGACAAGAATTCATAAACTATCACAAGATATAAGAAAAATTGTAACAAGGAATTCAAATTGAACAATTAAAATTAGTAATTAACAAGATCCAAGTCACAAATCAACAAGAGAAGATCAAATTAAAACTAGATCTAGAGAGGAACAAGGGTTTCTCCCTCTAGAATAACAAAAGAACCAAAAACTAACTAAAAATTATGTCCTAGTGTAAAATGAGTGATCCCCCTTTTCCCCCTAGCATCCTTGGGTCTTTTCCATGCAGAAACAGCTTGAAATTGGGCCTAATGAGCCTCAGAAATCGCCAGGCACGATTTCCTTTAATGAGGTCACGTGCAGCTTTCCATGCGTGCGCGCGTGCCGATTGCTTTTGTGATCCATTCGTACGCACCAAGTGCGCGTGTGCGTCGATAGAAATTTTTTGATCCGCGCGGATGCGTCCATCCTTGCGCGCCGCTTCCAGCCAATCCCGTCCACGCGTGCGCGTGGAGTGCGCGAGCGCGTCGATGCTGCTTTTCCCAAGATTTCAATTCTTCATGTTCCTCCCTTTTTGTACAAGCTTTCTCCCTCTCTTCTAAGTCATTCCTATCCTATAATTCCTGAAATTACTCAACAAATACATCACGGCATCGAATGGCAATAGAAGAGAATTAAAATATGGCAATTTTAAGGCAAAATAAGCATGTTTTCCATCATGGAGCAATATTGGGAAGTGAACACAAAATCATGCATTTCTTGTGAATAAGTGTGAGAAATGTTGATAAAATTCCCCAAAATAAGCATAAGATAAACCACAAAATCGGGGTTTATCATACCACCCCCTCATTCTCTCACATACACAACTCGAACGGCGGCTCCCAGGCGTAAAACAAGTCAGAGACGACTTTCTTCTAACGTTTGGGCCTATCCTTCAAGCCCAATCCATTTATCTCAGGTTACCCACGTAACAATTATTATTATTATTATTTAGTGACTATATGTGTGTGTGTGTGTGTGTGTGTGTGTGTGTGTGTGTGTGTGTGTGTGTGTATGTGTGTGTGTTATAAATACATACATAAAAATATAATGAATATATTTATTATTACTTTTGTTCAAAAAATACAAAAAATTACGGTGCAATATTATTAGCAATTAATAATAATAATAATAATAATAATAATAATAATAATAATAATAATAATAATAATAATAATAATAATAATAATAATAATAATTTTATTTTATTTGTTTGGACAGAGGATTGTTATGTCTAACAGAAAAAAATATTGAAGATTGATCTGTATATTAATTTTTTTGGAGACTAAAATGTCCGTTTTTAAAATTCTTGGGGACTGATTTAGGTAATTACTCTGTCGAAAAATGAACTGGGACTGATTTATCTGCCAGGGTAAAACTTTGGAGATTGATTTGTGTATTAATTTTTCTTGAGGACTAAAATGTCCACTTTTAGAATCTTTAGGAACTGATTTAAGTAATTACTCTTTAATTAATAAAATCGATTAATTAAATACACATTTTCACATGATCGTCGTACCCCCATGGCAATTGCACTGCAAATTAGCAGCAACAAGTGTTGATTTCTGACAGCAGGCAATATCCTTGCTGTTTTTATATTTGGCAATTTTTATATCAAAATGGATTATAGTAAAATAAATGTTGTTTGGATTATACTACTCAAAATCACTTTTAGATGAAAAATTACTAAAAGAAACATTAATTTAAATAATTTTTTATATTATCTTATCATTTTACTTTAGATATTTGAATAAATCTTATTAATTTATTTTATAATAAAAATAATATTTACTTACTAAATTAAAGTAACATATAAAAATTGACCAAATATATTTTAATACATAAAACCACTAAAGGGAGTACTATATATTTTATAATGTTAAACAAAAAAAATAATGTTCTATAATTGTTTTAGTACCGCTAGTACTCTTTAATTTAGTATCATTTTAGATTATAAATTTTTATTATTAGTGACTATTTTGTTACTTATAATTAGTATATAATAAAAAAAATAAAGTACAGTAAGAAGTACAATAAAAACGAAAAAAAAAAAACAAAAAAAAAAATCGTACAAACATAGAATATAATAATTATAACCAACAACACATATCATATGAAAAAAAATACAATAAAAAATAAATAAAATTCATATGAAAAAACTAAATAAAAAATAAAAAGTTTTATACACAACATAAATATAGTACAATAAAGAATAGAAAAAATTTATATAAACAAAAAATAATAAAAATATCATAAAAATTAATAATGATAAGAATTTATATCAATAATAGTTTTCATATGAATAAAAAAATACAATAAAAATATAACGTCAGAACACTAAAAAAATAACATCAGAACAAAAAAAGAATAATATAAAAAATATTTATCATATAAATAAAAAATACAATAAAAAAATATAAAAATCAAAATATGAAAGAGAATTCTAAAAATAATTAAAAAATTAAAATATTTACCTTGGCAGTGATTGAAACAAATCTGAAAGATTTTGATGAAAAAAAAATGGAACGAAAAACATACACAAAGAACTACTGTAAAAGTTATATGGTTACTTGCATCCTTTTTATAGAAGAAGATGAAGGGTAGGATTGATAGAAAAGGAATAAATATTTTATCTAATTTCTCAATTGTAATTAACCTTTCCCAACGTGAACGCAGAAGTTAGAATTTTTAGCTTCTCGTAAACATACGTTCAGAAGTGAAAGCACTTCTGGGTTCAGTGTTTTAAAAAGTTGCCAAACATAAAGATGGGGCATTAAAGACACTCAAACGAGCTTCTTTCTTCCTCAACATGAACCCCAAACACACCCTAAATCAATAATCATTTATTCATGGTGTTTTGCATTGGTACGATGATAAATTCATACGTACCGGTACGATAAAATGGTGGACAAATTAAAACATGTGATGTAGATTATATTTTTCATGTTAGTAATTATTTTTTTTTAAATATATATCATATCAATACTTTTATTAAACTACCCTTATACTTTAATAAAAATAAAATTTTTTTATTTAATGTTACAAAAAAATTTAAATATCATTTTTTTATATTAGATAAAAATTACCTAATCCTTTTAATTCAGTCAAAATTTAATTAATTTTGATTTTATATATGTTTGAGTAAAATGATAATTAGATCCTCGAAGATGTTGATCTTTGACTAATTTGTCTTTGAAGAAAAAAAAGAATCAATTAGGTCCTCCAAGATAACAAACGGTGGACATGTATGTCCTTCTGTCAATAAATAGTGCAAAAAGAAACTGAATTGTCAATGTATTTCGTTATTTACAGTGGTGCATGTCTCGTTACTATCGCATGAGCAGAAAAATGATGTAGTTTTGGACATTGAAACGTTTATTATCTTTTGAATTTTCATATATTCTTTATCAACTGCTCTCTATTTATCACAAATCTTATCAAAATAAATGAAGTTTTGCCCCAAAAGTTATTATTTACATTACTATCTTTCATAGATAGACATGTCAGAGTAATTAACAGTATATATAAGTATTATCGTTAGGTTTTAGTTGATGAATTGATAGAAGGACATCATGTGTCCACCGTTTGCTATCTTGGAGGACCAAATTGATACTTTTTTATCTTTAGAGACTAATTTGTCCAAAGTCGAAATCTTCAGGAACATAATTGTTACCTTACTCTATATTTTTAAATCTGAATCAATTTAAAAATTAAAACCAAAATATATTTCATTATTCATATATACTAAACAATTGCTTTGTTTCTCATTAACCTTAATCTAATTTCTCCTATCCCTTTCATAAAAAAAGAACATATCTGAAAAATTGTTCTTTATCATTGTATACCAGTCCACTACTAATAAAGAGTAACCTCACCCCTAATTCCTATCCGGACAGCAGCAGTCTATCCTCACCTTCTCCCTTCCTCGTAGCCGTGCTCCCTCTCTGTCGGTCTTCATGCAGTAGCAGCACGCACCAGTAGCCGCCTTGTGGTTCTCCTTCATTCTCCTCTCCGTCTGGATAAAGAAGAAGAAGAATCCAAGTCCTCCAGCAAAGACTTTTTCTCACGGCATCGTCGGCTCCGTCGCCGCTGCAGTTCACGGCACCGCTCTCGTCGTTTACTTGCATTTCTTTGCCAACATCATCTAGGTTCCTCAGCAAAGACTTTTTTTCTGTTAATTTATCAAATAATTTCTCATTTTCTTCGTGCAACTTCTGCAAAATATTGAATTGCAAAATAATTTCTCATTTTGTCACTATACTTGAATTATATCCATTTTGGTAATTCGCTAATTCAGCTGGTTTGCCAGTAATATTCCAAATTTTTCTCTTTGAAAATTGCGATCAAGTCTGGATGATTTGCTTGAGTTCATTTTGACTTTGATTAGAGTTTATTTAGGTCAAAATCATCTCCTAGTGTCTTAATGCCCAAAGAGTCTCCTTAGTTACAGCACGTACATAAGCCTGGAGTGGTTTATTGTACCTGTAATGTCACGTTTCTAGAAAAAAGTATAAATTTTCTAGGTAAGAAACCTATGGTGTCAATGCAGAGTTGCAGTCAATATAAAAAATAAGAAAAGACTTGAAAATCACTTTGGAAGATTTCCAAGAAAAACAAACAAGAAAAATGCCGATGCAAAATGCACTATAGTCAGTACCGTGAAGGAAAAATCATATAAAATTGGCCATGTTCTAGAATCTAGAATATTGTAATACTTTTGGTTAACTTCATAGTGGATGTCGATCACCATCGTTTATCTGTTGCAAAATCCCTTGGTGTTGATGATTGTCGAATCTGATTTTGGTGCATCAAGGTTTTGGCAGCCTGTGAACTGTTATGCCCTAATCCTTGGTGGTAGATTTTGAAAAATACTGGAATACAACTTATTATGTAAATTTCATTTTGCATAAATTGCATTTTGGTAATTCTTATTCAATATTTCATGATTTAAATACCATTATGAATATTACCTATTTAGTATGTGTGACTATGTTGTTGCATTTTCCCTTTCTTTTCATGTTTATTTCTTAAACAGGTCAACAAGGCACATGATGAAGATATTCATTGTGTTGATTGGAATCCTCATGATATAAATTTCATTCTGACTAGGTATTGATGCCAGGGCATTTTGGCCAGTTTCACTGACCTTTTCCTTACTGTTTTAGGGTAGTTTCATGCATTTTCTTAGGAAATAAGCAAGTTTTGGGTAGAATTGCATTCACACCATGATTCAAGCAAACATTGTGAATTTTGAATGATTTCATGAGAATTATGCATGAATTAGATGACAAATTGGATGATGCATGTCTCATGATGTGGATTAGAACTTTGATGCACTGTATTGCTTGATTTCAGGACAAAGGAAGCAAGAAAGAGCCACGTTGGCAGCCACGTTAGTCTAACTAACGTGACCACCAACGTGGAATGGGAACTAGCTTACAACGTTAATGAGAAAAGTAATCGCCAATAACGTCCTCGAAGCCATCATAGCCCACGTTAAGAGTCACGTTAACTAAGTTAACGTGAACTCTAACGTGGAAGAAAGAAACTGGAGCCAACGTTAGTGACACTCACCTTTGTCACTAACATTGGGCCAAGCTCATAAGTGGCCACGTTAAGAGCCACGTTAACTTAGTTAACGTGGACTCTAACATTGGGAAGCAAAAGAGAAGCCAATGTTAGTGACACTCACCTTTGTCACTAACGTTGGCCAAGCCACAATGAGCCACGTTAACTCCCACGTTAACTTAGTTAACGTGGAAGCTAACGTGGAGAAAGCATGTGATCGCCAACGTTAGTGACACTTACCTTTGTCACTAACGTTGGGGTGAACCCACACAAGCCACTATGAGCAACGTTAACTTCCACGTTAACTTAGTTAACGTGGAAGCTAACGTGGATAAGAGAGATGATGAACCAACGTTAGTAACACTCACCTTTGTCACTAACGTTGGAGATGGCTAGCATTACTACATTAGAAGCCACGTTAACCTAGTTAACGTGGACTCTAACGTGGGAAGTAGGGGCACATTGGAACGTTAGTGACAAAGGTAAGTGTCACTAACGTTCTCGAAGGATTGGCAAGCTTACGTTAAGAGCCACGTTAACTAAGTTAACGTGGACTCTAACGTAGGGGGAAGGGAAGTCTCTCAATGTTATTGGAAAAGGTGAGTCCCAATAACGAGTGCGAAGGATCAAGAGGCAACGTTAGTGGTCACGTTGGTACCACTAACGTTGAAGTTAACATGGATTATCCTTGGGTGAGGAACGTTAGTGAAAAAGGTGATTGCCACTAACGTTCTCGAACCCACACTCTCACTTAACGTTAACGCCACTAACGTCCTGAGCTAAACACCCTGCCTACTCCACACTTTCTCTCTGCAAGTAAAGCTAAGCCCACTGTGGCAGATAACTGCTTCAAACTCAAGATCCAAAGGCCCATATCCAAGACTTGAAGAACCAACTAGAAGATCAGAAGAGTAGTATATATAGGGGTAGTTTTGAATTAGAAAGGAGCTTTTTGGGGAATTGGAAATTGGGAACTACTCTCTGTATAATTTACTTTCTCTGTACTTCTAGTTCTAGTTTTCATAATGTATTCTCCATCTTTGTTTTCCATTTCCAGAGCTATGAACAACTAAACCCCTTTCATTGGGTTAGGGAGCTCTGTTGTAATTTGATGGATCAATACTAATTTTCATTACTCTTCTTCTATCTTTTCTCTTGATTTTACTAGAAAGCTTTCAATCTTCATCTAATTGGGTAGTTATCTTGGAAAAGAAGCTATTCATACTTGGATCTCTTCTAAACCTTGGAAGAGGAATAAAGAGATCATGCTAGAAATGCTTTCTCATGTTGGACCAAATTGGGTTTGGTTGGGTAATGTGACTATAATCTTACCAACACTTGATTTGGGAATGCATGTGGTATAATCAGTGACCATACTTCATCTCTTCTCATGAGCAATTGACCAAGGAATTGGCTATTGATCAAGATTTGAGAGATTGAATTACAAGGAATTGTAATTTGATCACTTAAGATTGCCAAGGAGATCAATGAACGCATTGATTGAGGAAGAGATGAAAAGGAACTTGATCCGGAGAATGCAACATCTCCTAAGACCAATGAATTCCCATTTCTGATCTTCCCCATTCCCATTTAAGATTCTGCAATTTACTTTCCGCCATTTACATTCAGCTCTTTATTTCTAGCAATTTACATTTTCTGCTATTTACTTTCCCGCCATTTAATTTCCTGCAACTCTCAAACCAAATTCTGCTTCGCTCAACTAGAACATTCCTCTAATTAAAGTTGCTTGACCAATTAATCCCTATGGGATTCGACCTCACTCTATTGTGAGTTTTTACTTGACGACAATTCGGTATACTTGCCGAAGGAAAATTGTTGAGAGACAAGTTTCCATGCTATCAGGTATTAACTAGCTGCATGTGCATTTAAATAAACTTGAATTACAATTTATATTTCTTTCATCTAATTCTTTTAATTAATTTTTGCATTTTCGTTATACATCTTTGATGAGCGGATAATTTATACGCTTTTTGGCATTGTTTTTAGGTAGTTTTTAGTATGATTTAGTTAGTTTTTACTATGTTTTTATTAGTTTTTATGAAAAATTTATATTTCTGGACTTTATTTTGACTTTGTGTATTTTTCTATGATTTTAGGTATTTTCTGGTTGAAATTGAGGGACCTGAGCAAAAATCTTATTCAGAGGCTGAAAAAGGACTGCAGATGCTGTTGGATTCTGACCTCCCTGCACTCGAAATAGATTTTCTAGAGCTACAGAAACCCAATTGGCGTGCTCTTAATTGCGTTGGAAAGTAGACATCCAGGGCTTTCCAGAAATATATAATAGTCCATACTTTGCTTGAGTTTTGACGACGCAAATTGGCGTTCAAACGCCAACTTCTTGCCCTATTCTGAAGTTAAATGCCAGAAACAGGTTACAAACCAGAGTTAAACGCCACAAACAGGCTGCAACCTGGTATTTAACTCCAAGAGAAGCCTCTACACGTGTACAGATCAATGCTCAGGCCAAGCACACACCAAGTGGGCCCCAGAAGTGGATTTCTACATTATCTATCTTAGTTTACTCATTTTCTGTAAACCTAGGTCACTAGTTTAGTATAAAAACTACTTTTAGAGACTTACTATGTACCTCATGACATTTTCATGTTTTACATTTTATCTCTACGACATGAGTCTCTAAACTCCATGATTGGGGGTGAGGAGCTCTGCTGTGTTTCGATGAATTAATGCAATTACTATTGTTTTTCATTCAATCACGCTTGTTTCTATTCTAAGATATTCACTCATACTTTACCCTGATGAATGTGATGATCTGTGACACTCATCATCATTCTCACCTATGAACGCGTGCCTGACAACCACCTCCGTTCTATCTGCACTAGCTTGAATGTGTATCTCTTAGCGTCCTGGTTCGTGATCAGAGTCTTCGTGGTATAGGCTAGAATTATTGGCAGCCATTCCTGAGATCCGAAAAGTCTAAACCTTGTCTGTGGTATTCCGAGTAGGATCTGGGAAGGGATGACTGTGACGAGCTTCAAACTCACGAGTGTTGGGCGTAGTGACAGACGCAAAAGAATCAACGGATTCTATTTCAACATGAGTGAGAACCGACAGATAATTAGCCGTGCGGTGACAGCTCATTTGGGCCATTTTCACTGAGAGGATGGATGGTAGCCATTGACAACGGTGATCCACCAACATACAGCTTTCCATGGAAGCAGACCTGCGTGCGTGAAGAAAAAGACAGTAGAAAATCAGAGATTCAGAAGACAGAGCATCTCCAAAACCTCAATCAGTTCTCCATTATTGCATAACAAGTATTATTTATTTTATGTTAATTACTTTTCATAAACTCAACCATTTTTATTATTAATTTGCTGACTAAGAATTACAAAATAACCATAGCTTGTTTCAAGCCGACAATCTCCGTGGGATCGACCCTTACTCACATAAGGTATTACTTGGACGACCCAGTGCACTTGCTGGTTAGTGGTACGAGTTGTGAAAAGTGTGATTTATAATTCATGCACCAATCCTACTGCCATAAATGGAATTAACTTAGAAGTTGGGGCCTTTCCCTCAGATACCGAACAATTTATCAAACTTTTGGATCTTCATTATGATTTTCTGTTGCTTTGGCTTCAGTTCTACTAACAACACAGTCAAAATGTTTGATCGCCGGAAGCTTAACAGTGGGGGAGTTAGGTCTCCTATATATAAATTTGAAGGCCATGAGGCAGCTATCCTCTGTGTACGGGTATCAAGGAGATCATCCTTTTGTTGCTTCTTTTAATTTTGCAGTTCTTGTGTACGATCAGCTATGGAGATTTTTCTACAGTGAATATTAACCTACAATTATGCATATGCTTCAGTGGTGTCCTGACAAGTCCTCTGTGTTTGGAAGCTCTACTGAGGATGGCTTTCTAAACATTTGGGACCATGAGAAGGTTAATTCTTTCATACTCATCAGTCTTATGTTTCTATGTTATACCTCGTTTTCATTTCTTCTTGTTCAAGATTATTCAATGTAACATTGGAATTGCTACCTTTAGGTTGGTCAGATATCAAGTCCATATGGAGCAAGTGCCCCATCTAGTTTATTTTTTTAGTATGCTAGCCATAGGTATGTATATTATAAACAGAATCATAATTATTACTCAGGTAATTATACGGTATATTACTTCTTTTAGTAAAGAAAAAACCCACAAAAGAAATATATTATGCAATGCACATGTTCTTTATAAATTTAGTAAAAACCTTTGCTCATTATCCAATTCTACTTTTCACCAAAGAAATTCTCTTATTACTCTTCACTCAGTTTGTTGGTTATGTTGAAATAGTTTGACTTCTTATTATGTATCCAGGGACAAGGTCGTTGACTTCCACTAAAATGTATTTGACCCATGGACAATTGTTATTGTCTCAGATGATTGTGAATGTACCTGCAGTGGTGGTACCTTACAAGTAAACACAAGTTTCTGAAATTCTTGATTTGAATATAGTCCTTGTTACACTGTTTGCTTTTTTCTTGATCCAAGTGGTTGCATTATTTGTACTACCTTATAAGCAAATTAATTCTATCTAGTTAATTGTAAAAATTGCTACGTATTCTCATAGGTATTTTAAAAAGGGTAGAAAGAGGTGGAAGAGCTTAGAAAACTTTATGAGAAACTGAAATTGTAGATACTAATAATGATGATTAATTCATGTTACTAACAATGCTTAGTGGGATCAAGTTTGTTGTTTTGAAGATTATATTTTTACAAGTATTCTCTTACTAATGAAGAGAAGAAGGGAGGCACATTGATAAAATCTTTCCTATTATTATAGTTTTGAGCTTCTCTTTTTCCTTCAAATAAAAAATATAACATTATAAGTTTCATGTAAACTAATTGATAAGAGCGATGTGTAGGTTTTTGGAAAAAATTAGTATATGCCCTCATTTGATACTTCCATATTAGTTACTTTGCATTCCATATTTCATTTGTTAGATTTGAAGCAGAATGATGGATTGCACAAAATGGTTATGCCTTCTGTTTTGTGTATTTTAATCGCTGAAGGCAGAAGCTTCTTATGTTCCAATCACTTTTGTCCAGAATGTGGTCACAAAAGAAGCCATTGAGGAATTTTTTGTTGCATCCAAAAGAAGTTAACTTTCTTTATTAACTTGTTCTTTTTTTGCTGTGAACATTGCTTTGTTGGTGCAGCTTGGGAGTAGATGTTTGATTGGGTGCTAAGTCCCTGTTCTCGATGATTTATAGTGTGCGACAGTTATAAAATTGATTCTAGGAAATATTTAGGAGAAAAAAGGTAGTGAACTGCGGTGAAATTCCTAGCAATAATGCATTAGTTATTAGGAATAGGATGGTGTTCTCTTTTTTAGCTTACCTTGTACACATTACATCAGTAAATAGAATTGTCCTCTTCCAAAGAGGTCCTTTCACGAATCTGTATTTAAATTATAGGAAAGTATCACCAAGTTTAACCAAGGAAAGGGATGTGTAGTGAAAGAAAAGCACAAATAGAGAATTATCTTTCATCTTGTTACTGTAATTATATAGATTGGGCATTTATGGATGATATTCATTCGAAGTTGGCCTTAGTACTCGAGTATATTCCTGTAAAGTAACAGGTTTCTAAAGAAATTTCAAGGCACTATTGTGTCATTTATACAAGTACCTGGAAGGAAAAAGACGCCTAATAATAATGGAATCTTCCTTTAATCGTTGAAAGTTTAATTGACCAAAGAAATGGGCTATTTGATTTAATCACCAAAAAAGTTCATCTTTCAAGTCTCTAAGAGTCAAGTTTCCAAAACAAGCATACAAATACACCAAAAACAAATACAAATATAATAGTACTTTACCGTCATAAAAAAATACAACAGTTTTTTTTTACCTAAAATACGAATATAATCCCACCAATTTTTTTATTTTGCAGTGGATCCCAGTTTTATTTAAGTCTCTTACATACATGAATTTGGATGACTTAGATATTAAAATGGCAATCTATGTATTTATACCAAATAAAATGTTACATATCTCATTATCTATCTATTAAAAGTTTAAAAAATGGTACAAGATTAATGTGTTTCATGTTTGTAGTGATGCGATATTGGCAACAACAAACAAATTTAGCGGAACTCATGACAATTTTAAGTTATTAATTCCCAAGGAGACAAACTACAAGAAGACATATAGTTATATAATAAATATAATTTTCTTTTGCTTGAAAAAAAAAAGATAAATAGTACCTGATTCAGACATTTACTTGTGTATATGGTTTTATTAGTAACTTAAAATATTTATATTTTTTAGGTTAATGATGCTACAAGGATGCGACTTGCGTTGGATTTAATTCTAAAGCCCTACAACTTGATGCTGCATAATGCCATTAACTCTGCTACAGGAATTACAATAAGTATAAGCAAGAAGATTCAAACAAAAATTAAAAATCTATAATTATCATGTAGTCATGTTTGGTTTATATTTAGAGTTGTTAGTTTAATCACTTTTACTTAATATTTATATTGCTTGCTTCCTCTACAAAGTTTAAATCTCTACTAGCTATTAATTATCTTTTGTTTTTTCCCATTAGTATTGATCATAATTCATAACTCATGACTTTTCCATGCCAAGGCAAGTGTATATTTTCTTGAAAATTATTATCAGTTAGAATTCTTGCCAAATGACATAGACTCATAGATTACTATACAATCTAAAATCAAATTTATCTATAGTTGTCATGTAGTCGTGTTTGATTTATATATACATTCTTGGAAATTGGTTTATTTTGACCAAGTAGTTGCATGCATTTAGATAGAGTGTATTTAGATAGTTTGCATCGAATAAGTGTTGCACCCCTTTGTCTTATCCTTCTTGATGTATAGCATGAGGACATGCTATTGTCTAAGTGTGGGGATGTTAATAAATCACAATTTTGTGGTTTATTTTGGATTGAATTGAGTGAGTTTTATCAACTTATCTTGCACTTATTTATTGAAATAGCATGGTTTTGTGAATTCTCTCTAAATTGTGCTCAAGAGTGAAAACATGCTTTTTAGGCCCTTAAATTGCTAAATTTAATCCACTTCAATTCCATTAGATGCCTTGATATATTTGTTGAGTGATTTCAAGAATTAGAAGGCAATAATGACTTGAAGAATTGAAGAGAAAGCATACAAAAGTGAGGAAGTTCATGAAGAAGTGAAGGATTTGTAGAGCTGTCAATCCTAACCTCTTCATACTAAACTGATCATAACTTAAGCTATAAAGGTTGAAATAAGGCAGTTCCAGCTGCATTAGAAAGCTAACAACTGGGACTTTAAAATGATATGCAATTGTCTATAGTGGACAATGAGTTAAGATGTATGTGTACGTGTCCAAATCCTGCATACGCATAACACAAAAAACGTGACTCACTTAAGGCAACATGTGATCAGCGATTTCTAGCCCATTTTGGGCCCAATCTAACTCATTTTTTATTATATTGAACCCAAGATTGAAGAAGAATGAACCAAGTAGTCATAATATAGTTTTAGTCATATTTTAGGTTAGAATTCTAGAGAAAGAAGTTAGATCTAAGTTTTTGTTCTTGCTTTAGTTCAATTGTCTTAATCTTCTTAGTTTTTCTTGTTAATTTCTTTATGTTACCATTTTTACTTTCATGAACCCTTGTTGGATTTTGATTTCTATTAATGCAGTTTGATGTTTCTATGTTTATTGTTGTTTAATTGAGTTTTTATTGTTACTTTCTTGTATTTGGTAGCTTTAGATTTTATTATTCTTGCAATTTTACCATGCTTTTCTTTTATGCCTTCCAATTGTTTGATAAAATACTTGGTTTGGTTTTAGAGTAGATTTTTGCACTCTTGGCTTGAGATTGAGGACTTAGATACCTTGATATCATTGATGTTCTGTGTGATTGGTGATTTAGGATTGTTAGTTGATTTTGGGATCAACTATGTCCACTTGACTTAACCCTCCGATGTTATAGGATAACTAAGTGAAATTAATCATTTGTAATTACCATGTTGTGGTCAATGATCTAGGATAGGAAACCTTGAGTCTTAGTCCTTGCCATGAGTGTCTTTTAGCAGTTATATTGGTGCACGAAATTGTGATTACACATTCATAATTTGTCACAACCTCGATACAACTAACCAGCAAGTGCACTGGGTCGTCCAAGTAATACCTTACGTGAGTAAGGGTCGAATCCCACAGAGATTGTTGGTATGAAGCAAGCTATGGTCACCTTGCAAATCTCAGTCAGGCTGATATAAATTGATAATGGTGTTTTCGAATAATAATTAATAGAATAGGGATAGAGATACTTATGTAAATCATTGGTAGAAATTTCAGATAAGCGAATGGAGATGCTTTTCGTTCCTCTGAACCTCTGCTTTCCTGCTATCTTCATCCAATCAGTCTTATTCCTTTCTATGGCTGGCTTTATGCAAGGGCATCACCGTTGTCAGTGGCTACATCCCCTCCTCTCAGTGAATAATATGCTCACGCACCCTGTCACGGCACGGCTATTCATCTGTCGGTTCCCGATCATGCTGGAATAGGATTCACCCTCCTTTTGCGTCTGTCACTAACGCCCAGCACTCGCGAGTTTGAAGCTCGTCACAGTCATTCAATCATTGAATCCTACTCGGAATACCACAGACAAGGTTTAGACTTTCCGGATTCTCTTGAATGCCGCCATCATTCTAGCTTACGCCACGAAGATTCTGGTTAAGAGATCTAAGAGATACTCATTCTAGCTTAATTCATGTAGAACAGAAGTGTTTGTCAGGCACGCGTTCATAAGGGAGAAGGATGATGAGCGTCACACCTTAATCTATGGAGTGTAGAAACTCTACCGTTGAAAATACATAAGTGAAGGTCCAGGCATGGCCGAGATGGCCAGCCCCCTAAAACATGATCAAAGGATCATAAGGTAATCCAAAGATGTCAAATACAATAGTAAGAGGTCCTATTTATAATAAACTAGCTACTAGGGTTTACATGAGTAAGTAATTGATGCATAAATCCACTTCTGGGGCCCACTTGGTGTGTGCTTGGGCCGAGCCTTAACTTTCCACGTGCAGAGGCCATTTGTGGAGTTGAACGCCAGGTTTTGATCCATTTCTGGCGTTCAACTCTGGTTTTGGATCCTTTTCTGGCGCTGGACGCCAGATTTGGGCAGAGAGCTGGCGTTGAACGCCATTTTACGTCATCTATTCTTGGCCAAAGTATGGACTATTATATATTGCTGGAAAGCCCTGGATGTCTACTTTCCAACGCAATTGGAAGCGCGCCATTTCGAGTTTTGTAGCTCCAGAAAATCCACTTTGAGTGCAGGGAGGTCAGAATCCAACAGCATCAGCAGTCCTTTTTCAACCTCTGAATCTGATTTTTGCTCAAGTCCCTCAATTTCAGCCAGAAAATACCTGAAATCACAGAAAAACACACAAACTCATAGTAAAGTCCAGAAATGTGAATTTAACACAAAATCTATTAAAAACATCCCTAAAAGTAACTAGATCCTACTAAAAACATACTAAAAACAATGTCAAAAAGCGTATAAATTATCCGCTCATCACAACACCAAACTTAAATTGTTGCTTGTCCCCAAGCAACTGAAAATCAAAATAGGATAAAAAGAATGGAATATACTATAAATTCCAAACTATCAATGATACAGAGCTTCAATCATATGAGCGGGACTTATAGCTTTTTGCCTCTTGAATAGTTTTGGCATCTCACTTTATCCATTGAGGTTCAGAATGATTGGCATCTATAGGAACTCAGAGTTCAGATAGTGTTATTGATTCTCCTAGTTCAGTATGATGATTCTTGAACACAGCTATTTTATGAGTCTTAGCCGTGGCCCTAAGCACTTTGTTTTCCAGTATTACCACCGGATACATAAATGCCACAGACACATAATTGGGTGAACCTTTTCAGATTGTGACTCAGCTTTGCTAAAGTCCCCAATTAGAGGTGTCCAGGGTTCTTAAGCACACTCTTTTTTTGCTTTGGACCTTGACTTTAACCGCTCAGTCTCAAGTTTTCACTTGACACCTACACGCCACAAGCACATGGTTAGGGACAACTTGGTTTAGCCGCTTAGACCAGGATTTTATTCCTTTAGGCCCTCCTATCCACTGATGCTCAAAGCCTTGGAATCCTTTTTATTTGCCCTTGCCTTTTGGTTTTAAGGGTTATTGGCTTTTTGCTCTTGCCTCTTGGTTTTAAGAGCTTTTGGCTTTTTCTGCTTGCTTTTTCTTTTTCTTTCTATTTTTTTTTTTCGCCCTTTTTTTTTCTGCAAGCTTTGTTCTTTGCTGCTTTTTCTTGCTTCAAGAATCATTTTTATGATTTTTTAGATTATCAAATAACATGTCTCCTAGTCATCATTCTTTCAAGATCCAACATATTTAACATTCTTAAACAACAACTTCAAAAGACATATGCACTGTTCAAGCATACATTCAGAAAACAAGAAGCATTGTCACCACATCAATATAATTAAACTAAGTTCAAGGATATATTCAAAACTCATGTACTTCTTGTTCTTTTGATTTAAAACATTTTTTTTTAAGAGAGGTGATGGATTCATAGGACATTTATAACTTTAAGACATAGTTACTACTACTAATGATCATGTAATGAAGACACAAACATAGATAAGCACATAACATAGAAAATGAAAAACAGAGAAAGTAAGAACAAGGAATGAGTCCACCTTAGTGATGTCCTTGAGCTCTTCTATGTCTCTTCCTTGTCTTTGTTGCTCCTCCTTCATTGCTTTTAGATCTTCTCTGATTTCATGAAGGATGATGGAGTGCTCTTGATGTTCCACCCTTAGTTGCTTCCAATAATTGTGTGGAAGAAAATGTATCCCCTGAGGTATCTCAGGGATCTCTTGATTTGCAGTCAAATGTTCTACCACTGAGCTATAGACCCTTGATGGAAGCTTTTGTCTTCCCTTTCCTCTTTCTATAGGCTTCTCTGGCCTTAGGTGCCATCAATGGTTATGGAAAAAACAAAAAAAAGCTATGCTTTTTACCACACCAAACTTAGAATGTTGCTCGCCCTCGAGCAAAAGAAGAAAGAATAGAAGAATAAGAAGAAGATATGGAGGAGATGGAGGGAGATGTGTATTCGGCCATATGGGTGGGATTGGGTGGGAAAGAGATGTTGAATTTTGAAAGAAAGTGGGTGTTTGGATGTGAGTGGTAAAGAGTTAATAGGGAAGAGTGTTTATTGGGAATAGAGGATGATTGAGAAGAGAGAAGAGAGTGAGTGGAGGTAGGTGGGGATCCTGTGGGGTCCACAGATCCTGAGGTGATCCTGTGAGGTCCACAGATCTTGAGGTGTCAAGGCATTTACATCCCTGCACCAATTTAGGCATGCAAAATGCCCTTGCACACAACTCTGGGCATTCAGCGCCAGGTTGGTGCCCATTTTGGGCGTTCAACGCCCATTTGCTGCCATTTCTGGCGTTGAACGCCAGAACCATGCTTGTTCTGGGCGTTCAGCGCCAGGATGCTCCCATTCTGGGCGTTCAGCGCCAGAACTATGCTCTGTTCTGGCGTTTGAACGCCAGACAGATGCTCCTCCAGGGTGTGATTTTTCTTCTGCTGTTTTTTATTCCATTTTTGAATTTTTTTTTTGTTTATTTTGTGACTCCACATGATCATGAACCTAAGAAAACATGAAAAACAATAAAAATAAGAATTAGATAAACATTGGGTTGCCTCCCAACAAGCGCTTCTTTAATGTCAATAGCTTGACAGTGGGCTCTCATGGAGCCTCACAGATGTGCAGAGCTTTGTTGAGACTCTCCAACACCAAACTTAGAGTTTGGATATGGGAGTTCAACACCAAACTTAGAGTTTGGTTGTGGCCTCCCAACACCAAACTTAGAGTTTGACTGTAGGGGCTCTGGTTGACTCTGCTTGGAGAGAAGCTTTTTCTGCTTCCTCCCCATGGTTGCAGAGGGGGATCCTTGAGTTTTAAACACAAGGGAGTTCTCATTCCATTGAAGGAATATTTCACCTCTATCAACATCAATCACAGCTCTTGCTGTGGCCAGGAAAGGTCTTCCTAGGATGATGGATTCATCCTCTTCCTTTCCAGTATCCAGGACTATGAAATCAGCAGGGATGTAAAGGCCTTCAACCTTTACTAACACGTCCTCTACTTGTCCATAAGCCTGTTTTCTAGAGCTGTCTGCCATCTCTAATGAGATTTTAGCAGCTTGCACCCCATAGATTCCAGTTTCTCTATTACAGAGAGGGGCATGAGGTTTATTCCTGAACCAAGGTCACACAGAGCCTTAAAGATTATGGTGCCTATGGTACAGGGTATTATGAACTTTCCAGGATCCTGTCTCTTCTGAGGCAATGTCAGTTGATCCAGATCACTTAGTTCATTGATGAACAAGGGAGGTTCAACTTCCCAAGTATCAATGCCAAATAATTTGGCATTCAGCTTCATGATTGCACCAAGAAACTTGGCAATTTGCTCTTCAGTAACATTCTCATTCTCTTCAGAAGAGGAATATTCATCAGAGCTCATGAAGGGCATAAGGAGGTTCAATGGGATCTCTATGGTCTCTAGATGGGCCTCAGAGTCCTTTGGTTCCTCAGAGGGAAGCTCCTTATTAATCACTGGACGTCCCAGGAGGTCTTCCTCCTTGGGATTCACGTCCTCTCCTCTCCTCACAGGTTCGGCCATGGCGCTTATGTCAATGGCCTTGCACTCTCCTTTTGAATTCTCTTCTGTATTGCTTGGGAGAGTACTAGGAGGGATTTCAGTGATCCTTTTGCTCAGCTGGCCCACTTGTGCTTCCAGATTTCTAATGGAAGATCTTGTTTCATTCATGAAACTTACAGTGGCCTTAGATAGATCAGAGACTAAGTTTGCTAAATTAGAAGTATTTTGTTCAGAGTTCTCTGTCTGTTGCTGAGTGGATGATGGAAAAGGTTTGCTATTGCTAAACCTAATTCTTCCACCATTATTAAAGCCTTGTTGAGGCTTTTGATCCTTCCATGAGAAATTTGGATGATTTCTCCATGATGAGTTATAGGTGTTTCCATAAGGTTCACCTAAATAATTTACCTCTGCTATTGCAGGGTTCCCAGGATCATAAGCTTCTTCTTCATAAGAAGCCTCTTGAGTACTGTTGGATGCAGCTTGCATTCCATGCAGACTCTGAGAGATCATATTGACTTGCTGAGTCAATATTTTATTCTGAGCCAATATGGCATTCAGAGTATCAACTTCAAGAACTCCCTTCTTCATAGGCGTCCCATTGCTCACCGGATTCCTTTCAGAAGTGTACATGAACTGGTTATTAGCAACCATGTCAATGAGTTCTTGAGCTTCTGCAGGCATTTTCTTTAGGTGAATGGATCCACCTGCAGAAGTGTCCAGTGACATCTTTGATAGCTCAGATAAACCATCATAGAATATATCCAGGATGGTCCATTCTGAAAGCATGTCAGAAGGACACTTTTTGGTCAACTGTTTGTATCTTTCCCAAGCTTCATAGAGGGATTCACCTTCTTTCTGTCTGAAGGTTTGAACATCAGCTCTAAGCTTGCTCAGCTTTTGAGGAGGAAAGTACTTGGCTAAGAAAGCCGTGACCAGCTTATCCCAAGAGTTCAGGCTGTCTTTGGGTTGAGAATCCAACCATAATCTAGCTCTGTCTCTTACAGCAAAAGGGAATAGCATGAGCCTGTAGACTTCAGGATCTACTCCATTAGTCTTAACAGTATCACATATCTGCAAGAACTCAGTTAAGAACTGAAAAGGATCTTCAGATGGAAGTCCATGAAACTTGCAGTTCTGCTGCATCAGAGAAACTAATTGAGGTTTCAGCTCAAAGTTGTTTGCTCCAATGGCAGGAATGGAGATGCTTCTTCCAAGTAAATTGGAATTAGGTGCAGTAAAGTCACCAAGCATCTTCCTTATATTATTATTATTTTCGGCTGCCATCTCCTCTTCCTGTTCGAAAATTTCTGAAAGGTTATCTCTGGATTGTTGTATTTTAGCTTCTCTTAGTTTCCTTTTTAGAGTCCTTTCAGGTTCTGGATCTGCTTCCACAAGAATGTTCTTATCCTTGCTCCTGCTCATATGACAAAGAAGAAGGCACAGAATAACAATAATAATAACGGAGATCCTTTATACCACAGTATAGGGATCCCTTTGTAAGTGGAAGAAAAGGGGGAGATAAAGAATGTAATATAATGGAAGAAACACAACTGTGAGGAGGCTAGAGATGTGAGATGAGATGTTGGTGTTGTGATGAGATGTTAGGATATGAATGAATAAATAGAATAAGATGGGAGAGAGAGAATTTTCGAAAATATTTTTGAAAAAGAGTTAGTGATTTTCGAAAATGGTTTTTTTGAAAAATGTTAGTAATTTTTGAAAATTTTTGAAATCAAAAATAGAAAATAAAAATAATTAGTTAATTAAAAAGAAATTTTTGAAAAAGAGGGAAGATATTTTCGAAAATGAGAGAGAGAGTTAGTTAGGTGGTTTTGAACAAGTTAAGAAACAAACAAAAAGTTAGTTAGTTAGTTGAAACAAATTTTGAAAAGATAAGAAGTTAGGAAGTTAGAAAAGATATTTTGAAATCAAAAATTTTTTTGAAAAAGATAAGAAGATATTTTTGAAAAGATATGATTGAAATTAGTTTTGAAAAAGATTTGATTTTTAAAATCACAATTAATGACTTGATTCACAAGAAATCATAAGATATGATTCTAGAACTTAAAGTTTGAATCTTTCTTAACAAGCAAGTAACAAACTTGAAATTTTTGAATCAAAACATTAATTGTTATTGTTATTTTCGAAAATTTGGTATAAAAATAAGAAAAAGATTTTTGAAAAATATTTTTGAAATTTTCGAAAATAACTAAGAATTTTGAAAAAGATTTGATTTTTGAAAAAGATTTTGAAAAAGATAAGATTTTCAAATTGAAAATTTGATTTGACTCATAAGAAACAACTTGATTTTAAAAATTTTTGAAAAAGTCAACTCAAATTTTCGAATTTGATGAGAGAAAAAGGGAAAGATATTTTTTTGATTTTTTGAATTTTTATGATGCAAGGGAAAAACAAGAAAAATGATACAATGCATGAAATTTTTAGATCAAAATAATGAATGCATGCATGAATGATATGAGTGTCAAGATGAACACCAAGAACACTTTGAATGTCAAGATGAACATCAAGAACATCATTTTGAAAAATTTTTAATGCAAAGAAAACATGCAAGACACCAAACTTAGAATTCTTTAATGCTTAGACACTAAGAATTCAAGAATGCATATGAAAAACATGAAAAGACACAAAACAAAAAATCATCAAGATCAAACAAGAAGACTTACCAAGAACAACTTGAAGATCATGAAGAACACCATGAATGCATGATATTTTCGAAAAAATGCAAGATGCATATGCAAGTGACACCAAACTTATGATATGACTCAAGACTCAAACAAGAAACACAAAAATATTTTTGATTTTTATGATTTTCTAAATTTTTTGGATTTTTATTTTATATTTTTCGAAAAATTCTTTTGAAAAAGAAAATAAGGATTCCAAAATTTTTAATATGAATTCCAGGAATCTTGCCATGTTAGTCTTAAAGCTCCAATCAAAGGGTCAGGCATGGCTTAATAGCCAGCCAAGCTTTAATCAAAATATGAGTGTAATTCAGACATGACAAGCCTGACATTCCTTACATTCAACAGCCAATTGGCTAAGAAAGATAAAGAAGCTCTTCTCTTGAGTATAAGAATTGAGACATGGCTTTACAGCCAGCCAGGCTTCAACATGCTCCATGAAACACTAGAATTCATTCTTAAAAATTCTGAAAGGAAAATATATTTTTGAAAACATTTTTATTTTTAAAATTTTTTTTTTTTTTCGAAAACAAAGGAAGAATTTTTGAAATATTTTTGAAAAATTTTTTGAAAACAAGACAAAAAGAAAATTACCTAATCTGAGCAACAAGATGAACCGTCAGTTGTCCAAACTCGAACAATCCCCGGCAACGGCGCCAAAAACTTGGTGCACGAAATTGTGATTACACATTCATAATTTATCACAACCTCGATACAACTAACTAGCAAGTGCACTGGGTCGTCCAAGTAATACCTTACGTGAGTAAGGGTCGAATCCCACGGAGATTGTTGGTATGAAGCAAGCTATGGTCACCTTGCAAATCTCAGTCAGGCTAATATAAATTGATAATGGTGTTTTCGAATAATAATTAATAGAATAGGGATAGAGATACTTATGTAAATCATTGGTAGAAATTTCAGATAAGCGAATGGAGATGCTTTTCGTTCCTCTGAACCTCTGCTTTCCTGCTATCTTCATCCAATCAGTCTCATTCCTTTCCATGGCTGGCTTTATGCAAGGGCATCACCGTTGTCAGTGGCTACATCCCCTCCTCTCAGTGAATAATATGCTCACGCACCCTGTCACGGCACGGCTATTCATCTGTCGGTTCCCGATCATGCTGGAATAGGATTCACCCTCCTTTTGCGTCTGTCACTAACGCCCAGCACTCGCGAGTTTGAAGCTCGTCACAGTCATTCAATCATTGAATCCTACTCGGAATACCACAGACAAGGTTTAGAATTTCCGGATTCTCTTGAATGCCGCCATCATTCTAGCTTATGCCACGAAGATTCTGGTTAAGAGATCTAAGAGATACTCATTCTAGCTTAATTCATGTAGAACAGAAGTGTTTGTCAGGCACGCGTTCATAAGGGAGAAGGATGATGAGCATCACACATAATCATCATCTTCATCACGTTCTTGGGTGCGAATGGATATCTTAGAAGCGAAATAAGAAGAATTGAATAGAAAACAGTAGTACTTTGCATTAATCTTTGAGGAACAGCAGAGCTCCACACCTTAATCTATGGAGTGTAGAAACTCTACCGTTGAAAATACATAAGTGAAGGTCCAGGCATGGCCGAGATGGCCAGCCCCCTAAAACGTGATCAAAGGATCATAAGGTAATCCAAAGATGTCAAATACAATAGTAAGAGGTCCTATTTATAATAAACTAGCTACTAGGGTTTACATGAGTAAGTAATTGATGCATAAATCCACTTCTGGGACCCACTTGGTGTGTGCTTGGGCCGAGCCTTAACTTTCCACGTGCAGAGGCCATTTGTGGAGTTGAACGCCAGGTTTTGATCCATTTCTGGCGTTCAACTCTGGTTTTGGATCCTTTTCTGGCGCTGGACGCCAGATTTGGGCAGAGAGCTGGTGTTGAACGCCAGTTTACGTCGTCTATTCTTGGCCAAAGTATGGACTATTATATATTGCTGGAAAGCCCTGGATGTTTACTTTCCAACGCAATTGAAAGCGCGCCATTTCGAGTTCTGTAGCTCCAGAAAATCCACTTTGAGTGCAGGGAGGTCAGAATCCAACAGCATCAGCAGTCCTTTTTCAACCTCTGAATCTGATTTTTGCTCAAGTCCCTCAATTTCAGCCAGAAAATACCTGAAATCACAGAAAAACACACAAACTCATAGTAAAGTCCAGAAATGTGAATTTAACACAAAATCTATTAAAAACATCCCTAAAAGTAACTAGATCCTACTAAAAACATACTAAAAACAATGTCAAAAAGCGTATAAATTATCCGCTCATCATATATTATCTTACTTGTTAGTTTTAATTTCTTGTTCATCATATAAAAAAACCCCAAAAAATCTCCCATAACCAATAATATGCATACTTCCCTGCAATTCCTTTGAGAGACGACCCGAGGTTTAAATACTCTCAATTTTTACTGGTTTGACTTAAGTTATAAACAAATTACATTTTGACTGACGGTTGTTTGCCGGTTTGGATCTATACTTCAACGAAATTATTTTGCGAAAATTCCAAACCGACAATTTTCTTCTGTCAACCACCTAGTAAAATTTTATTCGTAACAAGGCCAAGATGAAAAGTTTATTTCTGATAGTAAGCACATAGCATTCCTTCTTTATTGGTTGAATGGTGTTGTTTTCTATACCCGGAGCATTCAAATTGAAGTTGTTTATCTTCCGTTGGTCACTATGTTTGTCGAGGGTAGGAAGTTGTGTATAGCCAAACTATTTCTGGCTCAATTATATCTTACTCTAGATTAGATTACAAACCTCATGAAGACTAAGAAGAGAATTACTAATATTGATGGGCCCGTTTAGTTTTTCTAATTATGGCTTTCTGCCATTTTTAAATTTGAGCTACAAAAATGTCCAAATCAAAGGAACTCTACAGACTCTGTGGTTGTGGGTCATCGTTTACTCAACTTAGTTTTTCCTAATAAGTTAAAAGCTTTGCATGAGAAGATGAAGCATTTTTTCCGCGCTTTCTACTACTTGTCAGAGAAAAATAAAACTTTCATCTTGACCCCTTTTTCTAACTATCAAACCGGTCCAGAGTGGTTAATAAAACCTCTCACTTAAGCTAGAATTTTATACAAGAGGTGAACATTGTCATTTGGTAACAATTTTTTTACTCTTTAAATGCTTTTTGTTGGACTCTCAGGTGGAGAGGATCTAAGAATAACAATATACGTGCCAAATGTAATATCCAGACAATTTGGACTAGCACAAGCCATTCTATCTCCTTACCGTTCTCAAGAAACTCAACTTTTGTGTGCTAAAGCTGTTTCACTAGAAGACCTATTGGACATTCAAAGGGACAATGCTTTTCGGAGAAGTAGATTTCACCTGTTCTTCTTTGAGACTTGTCTGCTAACTACACAATCATTTTTCTCTTGGTGGAAAACCTATCATTCTTCTATCAAAATCTTTTTTAATACATGTTGTCAAAGGATGGTCAATACTCTCGTGATGCAACAAGTGAGAAGAGTGTCAACCAGCCAAAAGCGTACTTACATCTAAATCATTTGGATCAAACAAATTATAATATTTCTCTTTTATTATTATTATTATTATTATTATTATTATTGCTTACGTAATATGCACTCTCTTTCTCTTCTTTTTTTAGAGAAAACAACCAAATCATCAACTATCAAATCTCATCCAAGGAGGACTTCTTCTAGGGTCACAGAAAAAAAGCTTAATCCTAGCCAACCAAACTGTTACACTAAAAGAAATTTTGAATCGATTGTTGTGTCATCATCTTCAAATGATGAAGATAATGAGAACACATCAAGTACATCAGATTTCAATGGCAAGAATGAATAATCAGTAAGACTTTAGGATAATGATGAAGAAGATGAAAACAACTCTTCTAGTAATAAAACAGTAAATGATTCTTCTGAAGAGGATAATGATATCAATGCCTTTTGACTTAGTGGTCCTTTTGTTTCTCATGTGAGTTCATCAGTTCTCATATCCTTTTAAGATAACATTTTTCTTGAAAAACTTGACTATTGATAATGTTACTCATGTTTAAATTTCTCTTTTCCTTCCTAAATCAATTGATTTTTTCCTTTTTTACGACATCATGTTTCTTTCTGTGTCAATCTTATTAATTGTATTCACCTTTATTTTACTTTTCATTTCAGATTACTTCTTCTCCAATTTCACTATCCATGCCTAACACCACAAATCTTATAGCCACCACATTAGATTAAACCACTCACAACACCAAATTTGAGTCATTTAAGGTATAACATGTCATTTAAGCTAATTAATAGCCACTTCTTTGCAAAATTTATTGAGCCCTCTTTTGCATTCTTGTTTTAGATTCCAAACTCTGAAATCCTTCTGAGTAACATATCAGAACAACAAATGTCAATTATTACTGTCCATGCTCATACTTCAAATATTCTAGTGAGGTTCAGGATCAGGATTAAAGAGAGGCTCTTTGTCTCTATTTCTGATCATAAACAAGAAGAAAGAATGCAAGAAGAGAAGAAGAAAAAGATTCTCTATGTCAGAGTATAGATGTCCTTTGTCAGAAGGAGATAGCTCAAGAAGAGAAGAAAAGAATATATCCTTTGATAAAGGTAATTTCCAAAAATTAATAGAGAAAGAGGGTGAGATATTTTTGAAAATAGAGAGGGGAAAATAGAAGAATTTTTCGAAAAAGAAGAGAGAGAAAGTAGTTAGGAGATTTTGAAAAAGAAGGAAGAGAAAAGAAAATAGGAAGAGAATAAGATAAAACATGCAGCTAATTAATAATAAAAGAGAGATGAGAACTAAAATATTTTTGTTTTTGTTTTATTTATTAATTAAATTTGAAATTAAAAGAGGAGAGAGGAATTAGTTAGGAAGTTTTAAAAAAGAAGAGAGAGAAAACAAGTAACTAATTAAGAAAGATTTGAAAACAAGATAAGATAGAAGATTAGAAAAGATTTGAATTTAAAACTTTGAATTTAGAAAAGATAAGATAGAAATTGAAAAGACTTGAAAGAGATTTGATTTTAAAATTTAAAATTAGAAAAGGTAAGATAAAAATTTGAAAAAGATTTGAAAGAGATAAGATTTGAAATTTGATTGTTGAAAAAGATTTGATTTTAAATTTTGAAATAAGATAAGATAAGGTTTTTGAATTTTAAAGAAAAATAAAAAGATAAGATAGTAATTTGAAAAAGAAATGATTTTTGAAAAGATTTGATTTTGAAATGATTTGAATTTGAAATTTAAAACTAAGATAAGATAAGATAATGATTTTGAAATTAAAATTTGAAATCTTTTTGTGATATTCTCAAAAATTAAGATAAAAATATAGAAAAGATATAATTTTTTATTTTTTGAATTTAATGAAAAAAGAAAAAAACAACAAAAAGATACCAAACTTAAAATTTTTAGATCTAAGACACCTAGAATTCGAAAATTGTAAAGAAAAACACAAAGAGACACCAAAACTAAAAATTTTAAGATCAAAACAAGAAGAAAAATAAGAACACTTTGAAGATTAATAAGAACACCAAGAACAAAACTCAAAGAATTCAAAGAAAATAAGAACATGCAAAAGACACCAAACTTAAAAGTTTTGAAAACCAAAGACACAAATTTCGAAAATTTTAAAAGAAAAGACACAAGAAGACATCAAGCTTAAATATTGACACAAGACACTATTTTTGAAAATTTTTAGAAAAAGATTCAAGAAATTCGAAAAAGACTCAAACAAGAGCAAGAACAAAGACTCAAACAAAAGATGAAGATTGATAAAGAAAAGAAAAGGTTTTTGAAAAAAGTTTGTTTTTATTTAAATTTAATTTTCGAAAAAGAAGAGTAAAAGACTTAAAAATTAAAAACAATACCTAATCTAAGAAATAAGATAATCCGTTAGTTGTCCAAGCTCGAACAATCCCCGGCGACGGCGCCAAAAACTTGGTGCGCGGAATTACACTTCGCACAACTGAACCAGCAAGTGCACTGGGTCGTTCAAGTAATACCTGAGTGAGTCAGGGTCGATCCTACGAGGATTGTGATTTGAAGCAAGCTATGGTTATCTTGTAGATCTTAGTCAGGCGGATAGAGAAGTTGTTTGTTTTTTTAAAGCGCATAAAAGGAAAATAAAGAAAACGTTACTCAATTGATGGTGAAAGCAATGATAAGAAGATGGTTAAGGCTTTGGAAATGCTTTGCTCTTCTGAATCAATTCGGTCTTACTGTCTACTCCAACTGTGAAAGACTTCTTCTATGGCAGGTTGTATGTGATCAACGCCTTTCTTGAGAGGTCGCCAATGCTCCTCCAGATCTGAACCCCAGGGTTAGTGCAGATCCAGTCTAATTGAGGGTGAAGCTCCTACAGTCTATTCTCCTTAGTGATCCTACTCAAAACGCCACAGACAAGGTCAAATCTTCCGGATCAGAGAATGATGCGCCTTTGGTTCTAGCCTCTACCACAAAGACTCTAATCTCCCTATATCTCGACTGAACTGGTATATCGAGAAGTCCCCAACAAAGTCGTGGATTAGCTGTCTAAGAGATGTATAATCAAGCTAGTGGGTTATCTTTTTATAGACATTTGTTTTCCATTGTCATGTTATGTTTTCTTTAGGTTGATGATCATGTGAAGTCATAAAAACAGCTGCAGAATTAAAGCGGAATCAAAAATAGCATAAAAAATAGCACACCCTGGAGGACAGGCTTACTGGCATTTAAACGCCAGTAAGGATAGCAGAATGGGGTTTAACGCCCACTCTGGCAACATTCTGGGCGTTAAACGCCAGAATTGGCAGACAGACTGGTGTTTAACGACAGAAAAGGGTGTCTGGTTGGCATTAAATGCAAGAAAAGGGCATTAGCCTGGCGTTTAACGCCAGAAAAGGTAGCAGAGATGGCGTTAAACGCCAGAAATGGCACACAGAGGGCGTTTAAACGCCAGGAAGGTGCAGGGACCAGAATTCCTTGACACCTCAGGATCTGTGGATCCCACAGGATCCCCACCTACCCCAACAAACTCTCTCTCCTCTTCACACCTTTTCATAACACTCTTCCCCATAATCTCTTCACCACTCACATCCATCTACTCTTCCCCAAAAACCCATCATAAAACCCAACCTACCTCACCCTTCAAATTTAAAACATTTCCCTCCAAAATCCAACCCCTATTACAAGAATTCCCTCTTCACTCCACTCCTATATAAGCCCTTCATCACTCCTTCATTTTCACACATCATAGGAGGAAAGAGAAGGCAGTTGCTTCCAACTCCGAGTCATACGAGATGGAGAGATTCATCTCAAAAGCCCATCACTAGAAAGAGGATGGAGCAAACAAGAGAGCCCACTCATGGACCTCAATAAGAGCATGAGGAAGTCCCTCATCAAGAAATCCCTGAGATGCCTCAAGGGATGCATTTCTCTCCACACAAATATTGGGAGCAACTCAACACCTCTTTAGGAGATTTGAGTTCCAACACGGAGCAACTAAGGATGGAGCACCAAGAGCACTCCATTATCCTCCATGAAATCAGAGAGGACCAAAGAGCCATGAGGGAGGAGCAACAAAGGCAAGGAAGAGATATTGAGGAGCTAAAGCACTCCATAGGATCTTCAAGAGGAAGAACTAGCCACAATCACTAAGGTGGACCCATTCTTTAATGTCCTTATTCTTATTTTTCTGTTTTTCAGTTTTTCTGCACTATGTGCACTTAGTTACTTATTTTCTGTAATCCTTAGTAACTAGTTTTAGTATAAATAGCACTTTTTACTATTGTATTCGCATCTAGCTTATGCCATTTTTCACATTTGGAGGCTGGCCATTCGGCCATGCCTAAACCTCTTTCTCTTATGTATTTTCAACGGTAGAGTTTCTACACCTCATATATTAAGGTGCGGAGCTCTGCTGTTCTTCATGAATTAATGCAAGTACTATTGTTTCTCTTTCGATTCACGCTTACTTCTTCTCCAAGATATACTCTCGTACTTAATTCAGTTAAGTCAGAATGAAAGGGTGACCCGTGACAATCACCCACTATCTTTGTTACTCGCTTAGTGAAGATCCGGGTGCCTAACAACCACAGGCGGTCTACATGATGTTCAACGTAGTCATTGGACGACAGCCGGAGTATATTCTCTTGGGTCTCTAATCTACAGACCGAGTCCGGGAGATTAGAACCTTCGTGGTATAGGCTAGAACCAATTGGCAGCATTTTTGAGATCCGAAAAGTCTAAACCTTGTCCGTGGTATTCCGAGTAGGATCTGGGAAGGGATGACTGTGACGAGCTTCAAACTCATGAATGTTGGGCGCAGTGACAGTGTGCAAAAGGATAGAGAGATCCTATTCCGACGCTAGTGAGAACCGATAGATGATTAGCCGTGCAGTAGCTGTACCTGGTATTTTTCATCCGAGACGAGAAATCCAACAGTTGATTAGCCATGCAGAAACCGTACCTGGTATTTTTCATCCGAGAGGATCATACAGCTTGCCATGGAAGAGAGCATGCATGATTAGGAAGAAGACAATAGGAAAGTTGATAAACCCCATTTTTAGGGTTTATCATGCATAGATTTAAGGGTTTTGTCAATGATCTTCCACACTTATTTATGTAAAACTGCGTGATTTTGTGTCCCTTTCCCCATTTTGGCTCATAGATGAAAATATGCTTCTTTTGCATCAAAATTGATATATTGTAATCCCCTCTATTACCATTCGATGCCTTGATCCGTTTGTTAAGTACTTTCAGAAGTTACAGGGAAAAAATGGCTAAGAGGAATGAAGGAAGCATGCATGAATGGAAAGAGCATAGAGTAAATTAAAGAATTGAAGTTTGGACATGTGCGCGCACGCGCATCTTGCGCGTACGCGTGGATGCGTACACTCAGAGCCAGCGCAGTGGAGCCGAGCGAGGAGCCAGCGCAGTGGAGCCGAGCGAGGAGCCAGCGTGCTTATATGGCTGGGCCATATTTCCTATGACGCTCGCGCGCACCGTACGCCTACGCGCAGATCACAGAGAGCCCCAGGTGCGCGTATGCGTGCCGTGCACGTACGCGTCAATGAACGCACGTGATTTTTTAATCAAAATACATGACCAGCGATTTCAAGGAGTCCTAGGCCCTGTTTTGGAGCAGAATTTTGGAGGGAAAAGCTTAAGAAGACCAAGGGTTAGGTGTGTTAGGACAATTAATGAGAATTCTAGATATTTTAGGGAGTTAGTTACATTTTGTTTCTAGAGAGAGAAACTCCAACTTCTCTCTAGGATTTCACTTCCTCCATTACAATTATCCTTGGATTTCTTGGTGAGATCCATTGCTAATTCACTTTTGTTTTTATACAAGTTGTAGATCCACTCTTCTTCTACTCTTAATTGATGCTCTTTTGATTCAATCTCTTAGATCTAGATTTGTTGGACTTTGTTACCTTGATTTTGGATTAATGAATTGTGCAATTTCATTCAATTGCTTGATTGTTGATGATTGTTTGGATTAGATAGCTTTAATTAATTTTCTTCTCTCAATTACATCATGCATTCCATGATTGCATACCAATTGTTTGTGATAATGACAACCCTAGCTATGGAATAGATTTCTCTCAACTTGGCTTAGGGGTTGAGTTATGGGAGACACTTGAGTAGTAGATATCAATTGTTGACTAGGAATTGAGAATTGCTAATTGACTTGGAGTGCACTAAAGCTAGACTTCCCTAGGGTGAGACTAGTACTTGTGACTCAAGTTAGTTACTCTCACTTGACTTTTCTCCATTGTTAGGAGGTTAACAAAGTGAAGCAACAATCAATTTTTATCATAATTGAAGGAAGCTATAATGATGGAACTTCCAATACTTACCCTTAGCCAAGGCCTTTACCTCAATTAATTGTTGTTTGCTTTTATTAGCTTGAACTCTTGCATCAACTCTCAAAATCACAAAAGATTTCCTAATCAATGATGTACATTCTAAAGCAATTCCTAGGGAGAATGACCCGGGATCAATACTCTCAGTCATAGATTTTAGAATTGTTTGATGAGATATTTGCGTGTTGGTTAGACTATACTCACGATTGGATTCATTGCTAATTTCTAACCGGCATAAGAATACTTGGCTCATCAAAAGCAGAGGTTTAGAAGCAACAAAGCATCTCCAAACGCTTATCTGAAATTCCCACCAATGAATTACATAAGTATCTTATTTTATTTTATGTTTTATTTATCTTTTAATTATCAAAACTCATAACCAATCGAATCCGGCTGACTAAGATTTACAAGATGACCATAGCTTGCTTCAAGCCGACAATCTCCGTGGGATCGACCCTTACTCACGTAAGGTATTACTTGGACAACCCAGTGCACTTGCTGGTTAGTTGTGCGGAGTTGTGAAAAGTGTGATCACAATTTCGTGCACCAAGTTTTTGGCGCCGTTGCTGGGTATTGTTCGAGTTTGGACAACTGACGGTTCATCTTGTTGCTTAGATTGGGTAATTTTATTTTATGTTTAAGTTTTTATTATTTTTATTTTCGAAAAAAATAAAATAATACAAAAAAATTTAATAAAATCATAAAAAAACCAAAAAAAATTGTGTTTCTTGTTTGAGTCTTGTGTCAAATTTTATGTTTGGTGTCAATTGCATTTTTTTAATTTAACTTTCTTAAAATTTTTGAAAATTCATGCATTGTGTTCTTCTTTGATCTTCAAGTTGTTCTTGATGATTTTCCTTGTTTGATCTTTTATTTTTCTTGTTTTGTGTCTTTTCTTGTTTTTCTTGTGCATTTTCGAATTGTTAGTGTCCCTAGTATAAAAATTTCTAAGTTTGGTGTCTTGCATATTATTCTTTTCTTAAAAATTTTCAAAAATATGTTCTTGATGTTCATCATGATCTTCAAAGTGTTCTTGGTGTTCATCTTGACATTCAAAGTGTTCTTGCATGCATTATTTGTTTTGATCTTAAATTTTTATGTTTTGTTTCATTTTGTTGTTTTTCTCTCTCCTCATAAAAAAATTCAAAAGTCAAATATATATATATATATATATATCTTTTCCTTATTTTACTCATAAATTTCAAAATTTTGGGTTGACTTAGTCAAAAAATTTTAAATTTTAATTGTTTCTTGTTAGTCAAGTCAAAATTTCAAGTTAAAAACTTTATCTTTTCAAATCTTTTTCAAAAATCAAATCTTTTTCATTTTTCTTTCATGTTTTCCGAATTTTTTTTTAATTAATTTTCAAAATCTTTCTCTTAATTTTATTTCATAATTTTTGAAATTATTGCTAACATTTAATGTTTTGATTCAAAAATTTCAAGTTTGTTACTTTCCTGTTAAGAAAGGTTCAATATTTAAATTCAAGAATCATATCTTTTAATTTCTTGTTAGTCAAGTCATCAACTTTAATTTTCAAAATCAAATCTTTTTAAATTTATTTTTCAAATCTTTTTCAAAATAAATTTCAATCATATCTTTTTCAAAAAATCTTTTTTTTCTAACTTCTTATCTTTTCAAAATTTATTTTCAAATCTTTTTCAATTAACCACTTGACTTGTTTGTTTTAATTTTAAAAAAAAGTTTACTATTTTTTATCTTTTTCAAAACCACCTAACTACTTTTTCACATCTCATTTTCGAAAACAACTGACCACTTTTTCAAAAATTCTTTTTAATTAACTAATTGTTTTATATTCTAATTTTATTTTATTTCTTTTCTTAAATTTGAAATTCTAACTTAATTAATTAAATAAAAATAAAAATATTTTTACTCTCTTTTTTTTAAAAAAATTCGAATTCTCTCTCTATCATCTCTTTCTATTTATTTAATTATTTACTAACACTTCTCTTCTACTCATAATTCGAACCCTCTCCCTCCTCTCTGTTCGAATTCTTCATCTCTTCTCTCTACCTCATTCTTCTATTCTTCTACTCTTATACTCACATAAAGGAATTTTTATACTCTGATATAGAGGATTCCACTATTCTCTTTGTTCTCTTTTTTTCATATGAGCAGAAACAGGGATAAAGACATTCTTATTGAAGCTGATCTTGATCCTGAAAGGACTCTGAAGAGGAAGCTAAGAGAAGCTAAAGCACAACACTCCGGAGAGAACCTTACAGAAATTTTCGAAAAAGAGGTAGACATGGCCGCCGAACCCAATAACAATGGTGGAGATGCAAGGAAGATGCTTGGTGACTTTACTACACCAACTTCTGACTTCTATGGAAGAAGCATCTCAATTCCTGCAATTGGAGCAAACAACTTTGAGCTTAAGCCTCAATTAGTTTCTCTAATGCAGCAGAATTGCAAGTTTCATGGACTTCCATTGGAAGATCCTCATCAGCTCTTAGCTGAATTCTTGCAAATCTGTGACACTGTTAAGACCAATGTGGTTAATCCCGAGGTCTACAGACTTATGCTTTTCCCCTTTGCTGTAAGAGACAGAGCTAGGATATGGTTGGACTCACAACCTAAAGAAATCCTGAACTCTTAGAAAAAGTTGGTCAATGCTTTCTTGGCCAAATTCTTTCCACCTCAAAAGATGAGCAAACTTAGAGTGGAAGTCCAAATCTTCATACAGAAGGAAGGTGAATCCCTCTATGAAGCTTGGGAAAGATACAAGCAATTGATCAGAAGGTGTCCTTCTGACATGCTTTTCAAAATGGAGCATCTTATGTATATTCTATGATGGTCTGTCTGAATTGTCCAAGATGTCATTGGACCACTCTGCTGGTGGATCTCTTCATCTGAAGAAAACCCCTGTAGAAGCCCAGGAACTCATTGAGATGGTTGCAAATAACCAGTTCATGTACACTTCTAAAAGAAATTCTGTGAATAATGGGATGACTCAGAAGAAAGGAGTTCTTGAGATTGATACTTTGAATGCCATATTGGCTCAGAATAAAATATTGACTCAGCAAGTCAATATAATTTCTCAGAATCTGACTGAAATGTAAGCTACATCCGGCAGTACTAAAGAAGCCTCCTCTGAAGGAGAAGCTTATGACCCTGAGAACCCTGCAATGGAAGAGGTGAATTACATGGGAGAATCCTATGAAAACACCTATAATCCTTCATGGAGGAATCATCCTAATTTCTCATGGAAGGATCAGCAGAAGCCTAATCAAGGCTTCAATAATAATAATGGTGGGAGAAATAGGTTTGGCAATAGCAAGCCTTTTCCATCATCTTCTGAGCAACAGACAGAGAATTCTAAGCAGAGCCTCTCTGACTTAGCAACCATAATCTCTGATCTATCTAAGACCACTCTCAGTTCCATGACTGAAATAAGGTCCTCTATCAGAAATTTCGAGGCACAAGTGGGTCAGCTGAGTAAAAGAGTTACTGAAATCCCTCCTAGCACTCTCCCAAGCAATACAGAAGAGAATCCAAAGAGAGAGTGCAAGGCCATCAATATACCCAAAGTGGCCGAACCTATAGAGGAGGAAGAGGCAGTGATTTCCAGTAAGGAAGACCTTGATGAACGTCCACTGACCAATAAGGAGTTCCCTATTGAAGAACCAAAGGAATCTGAGGCTCATACAGAGACCATAGAGATTCCACTGAACTTACTGTTTCCATTCATGAGCTCTGATGAGTATTTCTCCTCTGAAGATGATGAAGATATTGTTGAAGAGCAAGTTGCTCAGTATCTAGGAGCAATCATGAAGCTGAATGCCAAGTTATTTGGTAATGAGACTTGGGAGGATGAACCTCCATTGCTCATCAATGAACTGAATGCCTTGGTTCAACTGAAATTACCTCAGAAGAAATTGGATCCCGGAAAATTCTTAATACCCTGTACCATAGGCACCATGACATTTGAGAAGGCTCTGTGTGACCTGGGTCAGGTATAAACCTCATGTCACTCTCTGTAATGGAGAAACCAGGGATCTTTGAGGTACAAGCTGCAAGAATCTCACTAGAGATGGCAGACAGATCAATGAAATAGGCTTATGGACTTGTAGAGGATGTCCTAGTGAAGGTTGAAGGCCTATACATCCCTACTGACTTCATAATCCTAGACACTGAAAAGGATGAGGATGAATCCATTATCCTTGGAAGACCCTTCCTAGCAACAGCAAGAGCTGTGATTGATGTGGACAGAGGAGAGTTAGTCCTTCAATTGAATGAAGACTACCTTGTGTTTAAGGCTCAAGGATCTTCTTCTGTAACCATGGAAAGGAAGCATGAAAAGCTTCTCTCAATACAGAGTCAAACAGAGCCCCCACACTCAACTTCTAAGTTTGATGTTGAGAGGCCACCATTAAGCTCTGAGTTTCTGTGAGGCTCTCTAAGAGCTCACTGTCAAGCTATTAACATTAAAGAAGCGCTTATTGGGAAGCAACCCAATGTTATTTAATTAATATTTAATTTTATAGACATTTGTTTTCCATTTTCATGTTATGTTTTCTTTAGGTTGATGATCATGTGAAGTCATAAAAATAGCTGCAGAATTAAAGCAGAATCAAAAACAGCATCAAAAATAGCACACCTTGGAGGACAGGCTTATTGGCGTTTAAACGCCAGTAAGGATAGCAGAGTGGGTGTTTATTACATGATCATTAGTGTTTAGTGTCTATGTCTTAAAGCTATGAATGTTCCATGAATCTTTCACCTTTCTTAAATGAAAAATGTTTTCTGAAAAAGAAAAAGAAGTACATGAATTTCAAATTCTATCTTGAAAATAGTTTAATTATTTTGATGTGGTGGCAATACTTTTTGTTTTCTGAATGAATGCTTGAACAGTGCATATTTTTTGATAGTGAAGTTTATGAATATTAAAATTGTTGGCTCTTGAAAGAATAATGAAAAAGGAGAAATGTTATTGATAATCTGAAAAATCATAAAATTGATTCTTGAAGCAAGAAAAAGCAGTGAAAAACACAAAGCTTGCGAAAAAAATGGCGAAAAATAAAGAAAAAAATAAGGAAAAAGAAAAAGCAAGCAGAAAAAGCCAGTAACCCTTTAAACTAAAAGGAAAGGGTAAAAAGGATCCAAGGCTTTGAGCATTAATGGATAGGAGGGCCCAAAGGAATAAAATCCTGGCCTAAGCGGCTAAATCAAGTTGTCCCTAACCATGTGCTTGTGGCGTGAAGGTGTCAAGTGAAAAGCTTGAGACTGAGCGGTTAAAGTCGTGGTCCAAATCAAAAAGAGTGTGCTTCAGAACTCTGGGCACCTCTAACTGGAGACTCTACCAAAGCTGAGTCACACTCTGAAAAGGTTCACCCAGTTATGTGTCTGTGGCATTTATGTATCCGGTGGTAATACTGGAAAACAAAGTGCTTAGGGTCACGGCCAAGACTCATAAAGTAGCTGTGTTCAAGAATCAACATACTGAACTAGGAGAATCAATAACACTATCTGAATTCTAAGTTCCTATGGATGCCAATCATTCTGAACTTCAAAGGATAAAGTGAGATGCCAAAACTGTTCAGAAGCAAAAAGCTACTAGTCCCGCTAATCAAATTGGAACTAAGCTTCATTGATATTTTTGAAATTTATTATATTTTCTCTTCTTTTTATCCTATTTTGTTTTTAGTTACTTGGAGACTAGCAACAATTTAAGTTTGGTGTTGTGATGAGCGGATAATTTATACCCTTTTTGGCATTGTTTTTACATAGTTTTCAGTATGTTTTAATTACTTTTTATTATATTTTTATTAATTTTTATGAAAAAATCACATTTATGGACTTTACTATGAGTTTGTGTGTTTTTCTGTAATTTCAAGTATTTTCTGGCTGAAATTGAGGGACCTGAGCAAAAGTCTGATTCAGAGGCTGAGAAAGGACTGTAGATGCTGTTGGATTCTGACCCTCCTACACTCGAAGAAGATTTTCTGGAGCTACAGAAACCTAATTGGCGCGCTCTCAATTGCATTAGAAAGTAGACATCTTGAACTTTCCAGCAATTGATGCCAGGGCATTTTGGCCAGTTTCACTGATCTTTTCTTTACTGTTTTTAGGGTAGTTTCATGCATTTCCTTAGGAAATAAGCTAGTTTTGGGTAGATATTCACTTACATCTTGATTCAAGCATACATTGTGCACTTTACATGATTTCATGAGGATTTTGCATGAATTTAATGATAAATTGGATGATGCATGATCCCATGATTAAGAGCAAGACTTTGATGCACTTTGTTTGATTGATTTCAGGCCAAAAGAAGAAGAGAAGAGCCACGTTAGTGGCTACGTTAGTTACACTAACGTGGGCACTAACGTGGAAGGAAGGAAAGCAACAACGTTAGTGAGAAAAGTTAGTGGCATTAACTTTGAAGAAAGGAAATGGAAACAACATTAGTGACACTTAACATTATCACTAACGTTGGACCAAGCTCATAAGTGGTCACGTTAGTTGCCACGTTAACTTAGTTAACGTGGCCTCTAACGTTAAGAAGTAAAGGGGAAGCCAAGGTTAGTGACATTCAACTTTATCACTAACGTTGGCCAAGTCACAATAAGCCACATTAACTCCCACGTTAACCTAGTTAACATGGAAGCTAACGTGAAGAAACAAGGTGGTCGACAACATTAGTGACACCAAACATTGTCACTAACGTTGGAAGGAACCCACACAAGCCCCAATAATCCACGTTAACTCCCACGTTAACCTAGTTAACGTGGAAGCTAACGTGAAGAAGGAAGGTGATCGCCAACGTTAGTGACACCCAACATTGTCACTAACGTTGGAATGATCCCACACAAGCCACTATGAGCCACGTTAACTCCTACCTGGCAGCCTGACCATGCCTTCTTCAAACACGCATAACTTGAGCCACAAAGCTCCAAATGAGGTGATTCCAGTGGCATTGGAAAGTAGGATTCTAGAGCTTTCCAAGCAAATATGACACTATAAGGTTGACACTAAATTTGAGGGAGGAAAACTGCCCCGAAAGTGCAAAGATGAACATGGTATCAACCTGTAGTAAGGCCAGCTGACCTCTTCACCTTCCAAGAAGTGTAACTCGAGTTGTAAAGCTCCAAATGATGCGCTTCCAAAGGCATTGGAAAGTAGACATCCAGGGCTTTCCAACAATATATAATAGTATGGGGTGGACACTAAGTTTGAGCTTCAGAAACTGGCAATAATGAAGCCTTGATCGCTAGCGTTATTGGCACTCAAGTTTTTCATTAACGCTGGCAACTATGCCAGCGACCATGTCCACTTCAAAGGAGCATAACTTGAGCTACAAAGGTCCAATTGAGGTGATTCTAGTTGCGTTAAAAAGCTAATATTCAGAGCTTTCCAACGATATATAATACTCTATAGTGGGCATGAAATTGGAGCACAAACAGGAGGCATCTTTTAAGCCCCAAAAATACCAACTGGGCAGCAAGTGCAACGTTAGCCACAATAACTTTAGCACTAACGCCACACTTGTAGCGTTAGTGTGGCTAACTTTAGCACTAACTTTAGCACCTGGACCTCAACTTGACTCACTCTCTCTCAAGTCCACTTCAAAGCCCAAGCAAGCAAGCCCACAATTGTCAACCAATCAAGACCACAAGAAGCATCTAGAATAGGAATTTTCATTTAATTGTAATTTGCTTTTAATTTCATTTTGTAATTTAGGAGAGCCTATATAAAGGCCTTAGTCTTTACATTGAAAACAATCTGAGAAAGGGGGGACTGAAAATCCTGGAATAGGGGATTAGAGAGGGGTCTTCGGACTTCCTCCCCTCACACACTTTTCCTTCTCTTTCTTTTAGTTGTAATTTTCATTTATGAATGTTGAATTTTCAATTTCAGTTTGAATCTTCATCTTTTATTTTTCTGCACTTTCTTTCTTTTCTATTTTTGTAGAGCAATGATCAACTAACTCTTTACATTGGGTTAGAGAGCTCTATTGTGATTCAATGGATTAAGTGTAGTTCTTATTCTTCTTCTTCTTTCTTTCCTCTTGATTTTACTAGAGAGCTTTCGATCTTCATCCAATTGGGTAGTTATCTTGGAAAAGAAACTATTCATACTTGGATCTCTTCTGAACCTTGAAAGAAGAATGAAGAGATCATGCTAGAAATGCTTTCTCATGCTGGACTAAATTGGGTGTGGATGGATATGTGACTATAATCCTTCCAACACTTGATTTGGGAAATGCATGTGGTATAATCAGTGACCATACTTCATCTCTTCTCATGAGCAATTGACCAAGGAATTGGCTATTGATCAAGATTTGAGAGATTGAATTCCAAGAAATTGGAATTCGATCAATTAAGATTGCCAAGGAGATCAATGAATGCATTGATTGAGGAAGAGATGAGAATGAACTTGATCCGGAGGATCGCAATATCTCTTGATCCCAATGTTTATTTTATTTTTTAGTTCTTACATTTTATTTTCTTGCCATTTTACTTCTCTGCACTTTATTGCTTTCTTTACTTTCATGCAATTTACATTTCCTTGCTGCTTATCACTCCAATATGATTCGTCTAACTAGAATAATCAATTAACCATTGATTGCTTAATCCGTTAATCTCTGTGGGATTCGACCTCACTCTTTTGTGAGTTTTACTTTACGACAATTCGGTAAACTTGCCGAAGGGGAATTCGTTGAGAGACAGATTTTCCGTGCATCAAGTTTATGGCGCCGTTGCCGGGGATTAATTGTGATTAACAAACTACCGGTTGATTGATTTACTAGATTAGACACTTTTCTTTTGTCTTTATTTTCTTTTGCTTCTTTATTTTCTTTTGCTAACTAACTGTTTGTGATATTGCCTAACTGGGAATTTCCTCATCTGTGATAATGGAGATTCCAATTTCTTTTGGTGATTATTGTTTGAGACAGAGCTTTCTACAGGAAAGAAAGGAGCATCCATCATATTTTAGTCAATCAAATTTCATGGGAAACTCTCCACCACCACAGAATGATTTACTTTACTATGCTCATGGTGGGTGGGAGTATCAAGAACATGAAATGGGGTACTTTCCAGAGCCACAAAATGGTCCATATTTTGGTGAAATTGATCACTACTCAAGTTGTGGCTGGGAAGATCATAATCAAAGAGATTTCACTCATTCATACCCCATTCATCAAGAGCCATCACCTCTCAATTATACAACCTCACCTCCATGTTTTACATGCCTAAATTCTTCATCATTTGAGTATGCCTCAGTACAAAAGTCTATCCAAAATCCATACAATTCATTTTACCATCCACAAAACTCAATCCACTACCCACAAGAGTCATACCACTTTTAGAACACACAACCACAAAACATTCAATGCCATTCACAAGCCAACCCCGCCCAACCATTACAATCTACCCAACCTCCTTTAGATAAACTTACTAGGGTGGAACTCATCATTGAAGAACTCAGAAAAAGTAGAGTAGAGGAGAGACTCACTAGGATAGAACTCCTCCTTGAAGAAATAATAAAAACAATCGAAGAGGAGAAAATAGCAAAAAGGGACCATGAAGAAAAATTGAGGAAGAATGCACAACTCTATTCTGAAGAACAATTCATTGAAGAGCTAAGATCACAAAGAGAGAGCACTTCACTCTCTCCAAAAACAGAGGAGTTCATTCAAAGGTCAAGAATAAGGGAGGAAGTCAATCAAGGGAACCCACACTCCAACGAAACAGAGAGTTGCATAGAGGGTGAGTTCATTGAACCACCAATTCAAGAAGTTCTTGGTGAAGAGGATGCTCCACCCATCATACAATACCCAAATCCTGAAATCAAGGTGGTAAAGGCAATCAACATGAACACTAACAAAAGGATGGTGACCAAGAAAAGAAGGACAATATTCATGAAGAAGAAAAGGTCAACCAAAAGCCATCCCACCCCTACCCCCAACAAGCAAGTTTACTCAAGCTAACAACAGAAGAAGGCTTGCCAGGGAGAGGCACTCAAAACAAGGGGCATTAACTGGCTCCTCTTTCCTCTTGAGGTCATTCCTCTTAACAAACTGGAAGAAGAGGAAGAAAGTCGTGAACAACATGTCAAGCTAATGACATTAAAAGAGTGCTTGTTGGGAGGCAACCCAACCGTAGGTAACATTTCCTTGCTTTGCTTAGTTTACTTTCAATAATTTGGCATATGATTGCACTCTAAGTTTGGTTTTGCCATGCAACAATTTGAATTTCAATCTTCACTGGGTACTTGCAACATTTTAGATTGACAGTGGCACACTAAGATTGGTGTTGCCACTTAACTTTCATGCAAAATACCATGCCAACACCACTTATTAATGCAATCAAAATGTCTCTGTTTGTATCTCTTGTGTCTTTATTGTATCCTTAACCTTGCTTGCTGAAACACATGCATACTCACACTTCATTCTAAGACATTCATGATCCATCATGGATCCCGTCACCATTGTTTTAATTGTTGCTTGAGTATAAGCAATCATTCTATGTCTGGTGTGGAAAGGGGAAGAATAGGAGGAAAAGGGCAACAACAATGAAGATAAAATACAAGGTGGTAAAGTTCATTTCTCCTCTTACTTATTTCCAGCACTTTAATTTGCATGATTGTCTTCTATGTTCTTTGTATGTATGTGTGCTTTCTCCTTGTGAATAAGCATGTCAATTCTGTCTTTTAAACTTTTTATTGATTAAGGCTATGTTTTCTAGTCTGAATGTCATTACTGCATCCTTACTTTGCTTACTAGTATGCTTGTCCCTTTTGAATCAAATGAAAAGAGAATGAGTGTTTTATAAAAGACCAGAGTAGAGTTCATACCATGGAGTAAGTTCCTGAGTTTGTGGTGTGGTCATAAGTTAGCTAAGTTGGTTCAACCATAAGGTGGGAAGACAACTATCTGTCAGGAATACTATGCCTGAGACACACCCCATGAAACTAGCTAAATAAGAAGATCCTAATAAGAAAAAGGGAAGGAACAATAAAGGTTGAAAAATAAAAGAAAAAGAGTAAGCAATAAGGCTAGGCACCAATGGTTTTAATCTTGAGGCATGTGTCTGTGGTGCTCCTGTGTGAGGGATCTACTTGGATGAATAAGCTCTTAGGGGTGCCTTATCACTTGGTAACTTGGTAACTAACTCGAGATTATCAGCTGAAAGTCCACTATCAAGAGTAACCCTCACTACAGAGCATTTAGTAACCCAAAGAGGTGCTGGACACCAAGGTCTCAAGAAAAGAAAATAAATAAACTATATTCCTGTGGTGTGTATGTATGGGGGAGAGACTTGAGCAAGTAAGTCCTTAGGGGTGCTTCAACACTTAGCACCTTGAACCAACTGGTTCGGAAGTGTTGGCTGAAAGCTTATTTTAAAGAGTTGCCCCCTTACAGAGCACTTAGCCTAAGAACAAAAATAAGCCCTGAAATGACAACAAAAGGATCAATGAATAAAAGTCTCATGGGATGCAATCACAGTGAGTATTCTAGGACATGATAAAGGTCTGAAAGCTAGGAATGAACCTAAGTTGCTATGCATGAAACCACCATAAAACCAGGGACATGACTTCCACAAGAATGACTCATTTCTCTTGGCATTCCATTCATCATTCTCTTGTTCCAGTACTTGCTTAGGGACAAGCAAGCTTTAAGTTTGGTGTTGTGATGCCAGGGCATTTTGGCCAGTTTCACTAACCTTTTCTTTACTATTTTTAGGGTAGTTTCATGTATTTCCTTAGGAAATAAGCTAGTTTTGGGTAGATATTCACTTACATCTTGATTCAAGCATACATTGTGCACTTTACATGATTTCATGAGGATTTTGCATGAATTTAATGATAAATTGGATGATGCATGATCCCATGATTAAGAGCAAGACTTTGATGCACTTTCTTTGATTGATTTCAGGCCAAAAGAAAAAGAGAAGAGCCACGTTAGTGGCTACGTTAGTTACACTAACGTGGGCACTAACGTGGAAGGAAGGAAAGCCACAACGTTAGTGAGAAAAGTTAGTGGCATTAACTTTGAAGAAAGGAAATGGAGCCAACGTTAGTGACACTTAACATTATCACTAACGTTGGACCAAGCTCATAAGTGGCCACGTTAGTTGCCACGTTAACTTAGTTAACGTGGCCTCTAACGTTAAGAAGTAAAGGGGAAGCCAATGTTAGTGACATTCAACTTTATCACTAACGTTGGCCAAGTCACAATAAGCCACGTTAACTCCCACGTTAACCTAATTAACGTGGAAGCTAAAATGAAGAAACAAGGTGGTCGACAATGTTAGTGACACTAAACATTGTCACTAACGTTGGAAGGAACCCACACAAGCCCCAATAAGCCACGTTAACTCCCACGTTAACCTAGTTAACGTGGAAGCTAACGTGAAGAAGGGAGGTGATCACCAACGTTAGTGACACCCAACATTGTCACTAACGTTGGAATGAGCCCACACAAGCCACTATGAGCCACGTTAACTCCCACGTTAACTTAGTTAACATGGTAGTTAACGTGGGCAAAAGTCCCACCTGGCAGCCTGACCATGCCTTCTTCAAAGACGCATAACTTGAGCCACAAAGCTCCAAATGAGGTGATTCCAGTGGCATTGAAAAGTAGGAATCCAGAGCTTTCCAAGAATATATGGCACTATATGGTTGACACTAAATTTGAGGGAGAAAACCTGCCCCGAAAGTGTAAAGATGAACATGGTATCAACCTGTAGTAAGGCCAGCTGACCTCTTCACCTTCCAAGAAGTGTAACTCGAGTTGTAGAGCTCCAAATGATGCGCTTCCAAAGGCATTGGAAAGTAGACATCCAGGGCTTTCTAACAATATATAATAGTATGGGGTGGACACTAAGTTTGAGCTTCAGAAACCGGCAATAATGAAGCCCTAATTGCTAGCGTTATTGGCACTCAAGTTTTTCATTAACGCTGACAACTATACCAGCGACCATGTCCACTTCAAAGGAGCATAACTTGAGCTACAGAGGTCCAATTGAGGTGATTCCAGTTGCGTTAAATCTGACATTCAGAGCTTTCCAACGATATATAATAATCTATAGTGGGCATGAAATTGGAGCACAAACAAGAGGCATCTTTTAAGCCCCAAAAACACCAACCGGGCAGCAAGTGCAACGTTAGCCACAATAACCTTAGCACTAACGCCACACTTGTAGCGTTAGTGTGGCTAACTTTAGCACTAACTTTAGCACTTGGACCTTAACTTGACTCACTCTCTCTCAAGTCCACTTCAAAGCCCAAGCAAGCAAGCCCACAATTGTCAACCAATCAAGACCACAAGAAGCATCTAGAATAGGAATTTTCATTTAATTGTAATTTGCTTTTAATTTCATTTTGTAATTTAGGAGAGCCTATATAAAGGCCTTAGTCTTTACATTGAAAACAATCTGGGAAAGGGGGGACTGGAAATCCTGGAATAGGGGATTAGAGAGGGGTCTTTGGACTCCCTCCCCTCACACACTTTTCCTTCTCTTTCTTTTAGTTATAATTTTCATTTATGAATTTTGAATTTTCAATTTCAGTTTGAATCTTCATCTTTATTTTTCTGCACTTTCTTTCTTTTCTATTTTTGTAGAGCAATGATCAACTAACTCTTTACATTGGGTTAGAGAGCTCTATTGTGATTCAATGGATTAAGTGTAGTTCTTATTCTTCTTCTTCTTTCTTTTCTCTTGATTTTACTAGAGAGCTTTTGATCTTCATCCAATTGGGTAGTTATCTTGGAAAAGAAACTATTCATACTTGGATCTTTTCTGAACCTTGAAAGAGGAATGAAGAGATCATGCTAGAAATGCTTTCTCATGCTGGACCAAATTGGGTGTGGATGGATATGTGACTATAATCCTTCCAACACTTGATTTGGGAAATGCATGTGGTATAATCAGTGACCATACTTCATCTCTTCTCATGAGCAATTGACCAAGGAATTGGCTATTGATCAAGATTTGAGAGATTGAATTCTAAGAAATTGGAATTTGATCAATTAAGATTGCCAAGGAGATCAATGAATGCATTGATTGAGGAAGAGATGAGAATGAACTGGATCTGGAGGATTGCAATATCTCTTGATCCCAATGATCATTTTATTTTTTAGTTCTTACATTTTATTTTCTTGCCATTTTACTTCTCTGCACTTTATTGCTTTCTTTACTTTCATGCAATTTACATTTCCTTGCTGCTTATCACTCCAATATGATTCGTCTAACTAGAATAATCAATTAACCATTGATTGCTTAATCCGTTAATCTCTATGGGATTCGACCTCACTCTTTTGTGAGTTTTACTTGACGACAATTCGGTACACTTGCCGAAGGGGAATTTGTTGAAAGACAAATTTTCCATGCATCAGCAATGTATAATATTCCATATTTTACTTGATATTTGGTGGCCCAAACTGGCGTCTAAACGCCAGCCAGAGACCTTTTTCTGGCGTATAATACCAGAACTAGCACCAGAACTGGAGTTAAATGCCCAAACTGGCATCCAAGCTGGCCTTTAACTCTAGAAATGGCTTATTCACGTGTAAAGCTCAATGCTCAGCCCAAGCATACACCAAGTGGGCCCTGGAAGTGGATTTCTACACTATCTGCACTTAGTTACTTATTTTCTATAATCCCTAGTAACTAGTTTTAGTATAAATAGCACTTTTTACTATTGTATTCGCATCTAGCTTATGCCATTTTTCACATTTGGAGGCTGGCCATTCGGCCATGCCTAAACCTCTTTCTCTTATGTATTTTCAACGGTGGAGTTTCTACACCTCTTAGATTAAGGTGCGGAGCTCTGCTATTCTTCATGAATTAATGCAAGTACTATTATTTCTCTTTCGATTCACACTTACTTCTTCTCCAAGATATACTCTCGTACTTAATTCAGTTAAGTCAGAATGAAGGGGTGACCCGTGACAATCACCCACTATCTTCGTTACTCGCTTAGCCAAGATCCGCGTGCCTGACAACCACAAGCGGTCTACATGATGCTCAACGTAGTCATTAGACGACAGCCAGAGTATATTCTCTTGGGTCTCTGATCTACGGACCGAGTCCGGGAGATTAGAACCTTTGTGGTATAGGCTAGAACCAATTGGCAGCATTCTTGATATCCGGAAAGTCTAAACCTTGTCTGTGGCATTCCGAGTAGGATCTGGGAAGGGATGACTGTGACGAGCTTCAAAACTCGCGAATGTTGGGCACAGTGACAGTGTGCAAAAGGATAGAGAGATCCTATTCCAACGCTAGTGAGAACCGACAGATGATTAGCCGTGCGGTAGCTTGATAAACCACTATTTTATGGTTTATCTTGTGTTTTATTGAGTGGTTTCATCAAGTCTTCACCCACTTATTCATACTAATTGCATGATTTTACATTTTCCTTCCTAGTATTGTTTTATGATTGAAAACTTGCTTCCTAAAGAAATTTAATTTATGTATTTTAATTCTCCTTTATACCATTCAATGCCGTGATCTGTATGTTAAGTGTTTCAGGCTTCATAGGGCAGGAAAGGCTTAGAGAATGGAGAGGAAGCTTGCAAAAATGGAAGGAACAAAAGAAACTAAGGAGATGACCAGTGAACACTGACGCGTGCGCATGGCTCACGCGAGCGCGTGGAATGGAGAAAATTGCAGTGACGCGTGCGCATGCCTGACCCGTACGTGTGAATTGGAGTCTGCACAAATGACGCGAACGCGTGGACGACGCGTACGCGTGACAAGGAAAATCGCTGAATGATGCGAACGCGTAGACGACGCGTACGTGACCTGCGCGATCTGCAAAATTAACAGAAAATGATGGGGGCGATTTCAGGCCGCGTTTTTACCCAGTTTTCGGCCCAGAAACACATAATAAAGCCGGGGAACATGCAGAGACTCAACACACAACTTTACACCTCTTTATCCAATTCTAGATATATTGATACATTCTCATTAGGATAGTTTCTAGGTTTTTAGATTTCAAATCTAGAGTGAATTACTCTTCCTCTAGGTTCTCTTTTCACATTCCCAGTTTATTACTTTTGCTTTTGGATATTGAAGAGTCATTACCTCCATTGAAGATACTATTCTAGTTTGTTTCCTTACTTACTCTTTTATTTATTCCATATTCTTAATTCTTGTTTAAAGTAGTAATTGGATTATTTTCATGAATTGTTAGTGCGAAGGATTACTTTTATTATTAATTAATTTTGAATCCCTATTTTATTTAATTTATCATGTCTTCTTCTATTATTTTTATGAGCGTTATATTCATGTCAATGGAGTAGACTCCATACTTGACATGGGGGTTGATTAAAAGGAGACACTTGAGTTGGAAGGCTTAAGTGCTGTTTAAACTGGAAATTGTTGGCTAGTTCTGTATTTACTAACGCTAGACCTTTCCAAGGGAGAGGACTAGGATTTGCGAATAAGAGTTAGCTCAATCACTTGACTTTCCTTTATTTAGTAAGGGTTAACTAAGTGAAAACAACAACCTTTTTAATACTACACTTAGGAGATCCCAACAAGGATAGAACTTCCAATTAACCATTCCCCCAGTCAAGACTTTTTATCTAGAATATTAATAATCATTCTTAGTTTTTGTTGCTTTAATTTACAATTATTTAATTGCTCATTATTCAACTCTCAAAACTCTTGAAAATTCCTAATTAATAAAATAGCATCCTTTCTCTCAACTCGTTGGGAGACGACCTGGGACTCATACTCCCAGTATTTTTCTATTCTAAATTTTTGTGACACTCTTCTAAATTGGTGAGGTGGATTTTAGCTGGTTAAGAGCTATACTTGCAACGCTGTTCTATTATATTATAATCTCTTAATTGGCCTAACTTCTACCGCGCACCAATTTTTGGCACTATTGCCAGGGAGTTACAATTATGTGCTAAATTATTAATTAGTGTACATATTTTTATTTGCATATTTTATTTTTATTTTTACCATGAGCTATATGTTTCTTTCATTGAATGACGCGTTCACTGCCTGATCCGAGCTTAGCCGCATTTGATCCTGAAATTGAAAGAACTATTTCATGTATTAGGCGAGCTCGATGTCGGTTAGCCTCTGAGGGTGGTGAAGTGATTGTTATCGATTCACCAGTCTCATCTGAAGGCGAATCTGAACTGCCATCTGAGAGCGAAACAAGCTCCTTTACTACTGATTCAGTTAATTCACGTGCAGGTAGAATGGCAGCACCTAGGAGGATTTCTCTCCAGGAAGCTGGAGCCCCAGATTTTACAATGCAGCCGTATCAAGTGCTTCATCCAACTCTGGCTGCAGATTTTAAACTGAAGACAGCACTAATCAACTTGATGCCCAAGTTTCATGGCTTACCTGCTCAGGAGCCCATCAAGCACCTCAGGGATTTTCAGACAGCCTGTTCTACTGTTAGGCGTCAGGGTGCGAATGAAACTTCTATTTTGTTAACTGCCTTCCCGTTTTTTCTTGAGGGAAAGGCGAGGGAGTGGTACTACTCCCAACCTGAAGAGACTGTTACTAACTGGGATACGCTCAGGAGAGAATTTCTTGAAAAATACTTTCCAGCTAAAGTTACGGATAGATTGAGAAAAGAGATCTCATACATTGTTCAAGGTGAATCAGAAACTCTCTATGAGTACTGGGAGCGTTTTAAAAACCTTCTGGACGCATGCCCCCATCACATGATTGACAGGCTAGTGTTGATCAGCTATTTCCCTCAAGGCATGAAGCCTCGGGATAAGACTACACTAGATGGTGCTAGTAATGGTTCTCTGAAAAAGTACAAGACCGCAGATGAAGCATGGCAACTGATCAGTGACTTAGCTGAGGCTACTAGGAATCACAGGCACAGGAGCACCCACTCAAAAGCTGTTGCAGAAGTTTCCTCTAGCACTGAGACTTCTGCTCTTACACAGAGTATATGTGAAATGACCAACCTACTGAAGTAATTACAGTTGAATCAACAACAACAAGCTCAGCCTTTCCCACCACAGCAAAGCCAACAGTTAGTTCCCCAAAGAGTATGTGGCATATGTGCTGATTATAGTCATTATACGGATGAATGTCCGCAGCTCCAACAAGAAGATAATACTGTGGCAGCAACTCATAACTTTTATGACCGCCCGAATCAAGGATATAATCAACAAGGCGGCAACCACAACCAAGGTGGGAACTATAACCAAGGATGGCAGGAAAACTCCAACCAAGGTTGGAGGGAAAATTCCAACCATGGCTGGAGAGACAACTATAATAGAGGAGGCAGAGACAACAATGGAAACCAGAGGTGGAATAACAACAACAGACAGCAGAATCAGAACCAACCTTACAGAGTTCCTCACTTAAGACAATCACAAGGACACCAGCAAAACCAACAACAAGTACCTTAGATCACTTATCCTACTTCCTCATCAAATGACGAGATGCTTCGTTCTCTTGCACAAGGACAACAAGACATGCAGACTACACTTAACTCCACTCTAAATGGTTTGAATGGCACTTTACAAGCTCTCGCAGCCCGGATAGATTCATTACCCACTTCCACTAACCAACCTTTAAGCTCCAGTGGAATTCCTTCTCAACCCTTACCTAACCCCAAGGGTGGCATCAACGCTATCACTTTGAGGTCCGGAACCACACTGCCAGAGAGGAATCAGGAGGAGCCAAACCCAATAGAACACGCACCAATTGAAGACTCAGTGGAAGTAGAAGATGCTGAAATGGAAGATGCTGAAGAGGAAGATGAAGTGCAAGACAAGGTTGAAGAAGAAGTAGCTCAGCAAAGGAATGATGCACCAAAGGATGCAGAAGCTGCAAATGGCGCCATCCCTATCCCATTCCCACACCTTGCAAGGAAATTCAGAAAGCAAATAGAACTTGATCCCAAAATGGTAGAAATTTTCAAAAAGGTTGAGGTAACTGTTCCCCTTTTTGATGTTATTCAGCAAATACCTAAATATGCAAAGTTTCTGAAAGATTTATGCATTCATAAAGAGAAAATTAATGAATTAGAAACTATCCCTTTAGGTAGTTCTATATTTGCTTTAATGGGAGGTATACCTGAAAAATGTAGTGATCCAGGTCCATGCATGGTTAACTATACCATTGGAGGTGTAATATTTTCTTATTGCATGTGTGACTTAGGAGCATGTGTTAGTATAATGTCGTTGTCTATATATGATACTCTAAGGCTCCCTCCCTTAAAAAGGTCGGCAGCTCATTTTGTGTTAGCAGATAAAAGCATTATTACAGTAGTTGGAATTGTTGAAGATGTATTAGTGAGCATTAAAGGGCTCACATTTTCTATTGACTTTTATATCCTGGAAATGCCCCCTAATGACTCAGGAAGACCATCATCAATCTTGCTTGGAAGACCATTCCTGAAAACCTCGAAGTTCAAGCTGGATGCATTATCAGGAACTTACTCCTTTGAGATAAATGGTAGAACAATAAGTTTCAGTTTAAATGAAGCTATGAAGCACCCTCCGGAAGATCATTCTATCTTCCAGTGCGACATCATTGATGAAACTATAGCTGAAGTTCACCAAGAAGAATTAGAAGAGAAGAACATGGAGCAAGGTCCAAGTGTGGGGACACCCTCTGAACATAATGAAGACACCTTACCATTACCAATAGCCCCGGATGATCCAGAACCTAGCCATGAGCAGAAATTGGAATTGAAACCCCTCCCTCCACACCTCAAGTATGCTTACCTTGAGGATAATCAGAAGTTCCCAGTCATCATTGCAAGGGAACTCACTTCTCAACAGGAGGAGCAACTGCTTAGTGTGCTGAAAAAGCACAAGAAAGAAATTGGAAGGAGCTTGGCGGATATAGTAGGCATCAGCCCTCAAGTTTGTAAGTACAGAATATATTTAGAAGAGGAATCAAAACCTGTCCGTCAACCCCAAAGAAGATTGAATCCAACCATCTTAGAAGTTTTCAAGAAAGAAGTGACCAGGCTACTTGAAGTAGATATCATTTACCCCATCTCAGACAGTGAATGGGTCAGTCCAGTACAAGTGGTGCCCAAGAAGTCTGAAGTCAAAATAGTGAAGAATGAACATGGAGAGCTCCTGACAACTAGAGTACAGAATTCATGGAGGGTTTGCATTGACTATAGGCGTCTCAACCAAGCTACTCACAAGGATCATTACCCCTTGCCATTTATTGATCAAATGCTCGATCGCCTGTCAGGTAAATCCCATTATTGCTTTTTAGATGGTTATTGGTGCACGAAATTGTGATCTCTGGTAATGGCTCCAAAAACTTGGTACTCTACTCTCAATTCATAATTTGTCGATACAACTAACCAGCAAGTGTACTGGGTCATCCAAGTAATAAACCTTACGTGAGTAAGGGTCGATCCCACGGAGATTGTTGGTATGAAGTAAGCTATGGTCACCTTGTAAATCTCAGTCAGGCGGATATAAAATAGTTATGGAGGTTTCGAAAATAAATAATAAACTAAGGATAGAAATACTTATGTAAATCATTGGTGAGAATTTCAGATAAGCGCATAGAGATGCTTTCGTTCCTCTGAACCTCTACTTTCCTGCTGCCTTCATCCAATCAATCCTACTCCTTTCCATGGCTGGCTTTATGCAAGGGCATCACCGTTGTCAATGGTTACTTCCCCTCCTCTTGTGAAAATGGTCCAAATGCTCTGTCACAGCACGGCTAATCATCTGAGGTTCCCGATCATGCTGGAATAGGATTCACCCTCCTTTTGCGTCTGTCACTACGCCCAGCAATCGTGAGTTTGAAGCTCGTCACAGTCATTCAATCCCAGAATCTTACTCGGAATACCACAGACAAGGTTTAGACTTTCCGGATTCTCATGAATGCCGCCATCAATCTAGCTTACACCACGAAGATTCTGATTAAGAGATCCAAGAGACACTCATTCAATCTAAGGTAGAACGGAAGTGGTTGTCAGGCACGCGTTCATAGGTAATGATGATGATTGTCACGTTCATCATATTCAGGTTAAAGTGTGAATGAATATCTTAGAAGCGGAATAAGTTGAATTGAATAGAAAAACAGTAGTACTTTGCATTAATCTTTGAGGAACAGTAGAGCTCCACACCTTAATCTATGGAGTGTAGAAACTCTACTGTTAAAGATACATAAGTGAAAGGTCCAGGTATGGCCGAATGGCCAGCTCCCAAAACGTGATCAAAGGATCATAAGATAATCCAAAGATGATCAAAAGATGTCTAATACAATAGTAAAAAGTCCTATTTATAATAAACTAGCTACTAGGGTTTACGGAAGTAAGTAATTGATGCATAAATCCACTTCCGGGGCCCACTTGGAGTGTGCTTGGGCTGAGCTTGAAGTCTACACATGGAGAGGTCATTCTTGGAGTTGAACGCCAGCTTTTGTGCCAGTTTGGGCGTTGAACTCCACTTTGCAACTTGTTTCTGGCGCTGGACGCCAGAATTAGGCAGAGAGCTGGCGTTGAACGCCAGTTTGCGTCATCTAAACTTGAGTAAAGTATGGACTATTATATATTTCTGGAAATCCCTGGATGTCTACTTTCCAACGCAATTGGAAGCGCGCCATTTTGAGTTCTGTAGCTCCAGAAAATTCATTTTGAGTGCAGGGAGGTCAGAATCCAACAGCATCAGCAGTCCTTCTTCAACCTCTGAATCTGATTTTTGCTCAAGTCCCTCAATTTCAGCCAGAAAATACCTGAAATCACAGAAAAACACACAAACTCATAGTAAAGTCCAGAAATTTGAATTTAATATAAAAACTAATGAAAACATCCCTAAAAGTAACCAGATTCTACTAAAAACATACTAAAAACAATGCCAAAAAGCGTATAAATTATCCGCTCATCACAACACCAAACTTAAATTGTTACTTGTCCCCAAGCAACTGAAAATCAAATAGGATAAAAAGAAGAGAATATACTATAAATTCCAAACTATCAATGAAACATAGCTCCAATTAAATGAGCGGGACTTATAGCTTTTTGCCTCTTGAATAGTTTTGGCATCTCACTTTATCCATTGAAGTTCAGAATGATTGTCATCTATAGGAACTCAGAGTTCAGATAGTGTTATTGATTCTCCTAGTTCAGTATGATGATTCTTGAACACAGCTACTTTATGAGTCTTGGCCGTGGCCCTAAGCACTTTGTTTTCCAGTATTACCACCGGATACATAAATGCCACAGACACATAATTGGGTGAACCTTTTCAGATTGTGACTCAGCTTTGCTAAAGTCCCCAATTAGAGGTATCCAGGGTTCTTAAGCACACTCTTTTTTTGCTTTGGACCTTGACTTTAACCGCTCAGTCTCAAGTTTTCACTTGACACCTTCACGCCACAAGCACATGGTTAGGGACAGCTTGGTTTAGCCGTTTAGGCCAGGATTTTATTCTTTTAGGCCCTCCTATCCACTGATGCTCAAAGCCTTGGGATCTTTTTTATTGCCCTTGCCTTTTGGTTTTAAGGGTTACTGGCTTTTTGCTCTTGCCTCTTGGTTTTAAGAGCTTTTGGCTTTTTCTGCTTGCTTTTTCTTTTTCTTTCTATTTTTTTTCGCTATTTTTTTTTTCTGTAAGCTTTGTTCTTTGCTACTTTTTCTTGCTTCAAGAATCATTTTTATGATTTTTTAGATTATCAAATAACATGTCTCCTTGTCGTCATTCTTTCAAGAGCCAACATATTTAACATTCATGAACAACAACTTCAAAAGACATATGCACTGTTCAAGCATACATTCAGAAAACAAGAAGCATTGTCACCACATCAATATAATTAAACTAAGTTCAAGGATAAGTTCGAAACTCATGTACTTCTTGTTCTTTTGAATTAAAACAGTTTTCATTTAAGAGGGGTGATGGATTCATAGGACATTCATAACTTTAAGACATAGTTACTAACTACTAATGATCATGTAATAAGACACAAACATAGATAAGCACTTAACATAGAAAATGAAAAATAGAAAGTGAGAACAAGGAATGAGTCCACCTTAGTGATGGTGGCGTTTTCTTCTTGAGGAACCAATGATGTCCTTGAGCTCTTCTATGTCTCTTCCTTGTCTTTGTTGCTCCTCCCTCATTGCTTTTTGATCTTCTCTTATTTCATGAAGGATGATGGAGTGCTCTTGATGTTCCACCCTTAGTTGTCCCATGTTGGAACTTAATTCTCCTAGGGAGGTGTTGATTTGCTCCCAATAGTTTTGTGGAGGAAAGTGCATCCCTTGAGGTATCTCAGGGGTTTCTTGATGATGAGCTTCTTCATGTGCCTGTTGAGATCCATGAATGTGCTCTCTTGTTTGCTCCATCCTTTTCTTAGTGATGGGCTTGTGAGATGAATCTTTCCATCTCCCATGGCTCAGAGGTGGAAGCAATTGTCTTCCCTTTCCTCTTTCTTGAGGTGCCATTAATGGTTATGGAAAAACAAAAAAGCTATGTTTTTACCACACCAAACTTAGAATGTTGCTCGCCCTCGAGCAAGAGAAGAAAGAATAGATGAAGAAGAAGAAGAAAGTATGGAGAGGAGGGGGGAGGTGTGTTTCTGCCAAGAAGAGAAAAGAGGGTTGTGTTGTGTGAAAATGAGGAAGAATGGAGGGTTATGTATAGGGAAGGGAGGGGGGGTAAGGTTTTGGCCATATAGGGTGGGTTTGGGTGGGAAATTGATTTTGAATTTTGAAGGTAAGTGGAGTTTATGAGGTAGGTTTATGGGGAAGAGTGGATGGATGTGAGTGGTGAAGTGGTGATAGGGAAGAGAAATTGAGGTGATTGGTGAAGGGTTTTGGGGAAGAGTGTTTATGTGATTGTGTGAAAGAGGGGTGAGAAGAAGTAAGTGGAGGTAGTGGAGATCCTGTGGGGTCCACAGATCCTGAGGTGTTCAAGGATTTACAACCTTGCACCAAATTGGGCATGCAAAATGCCCTTGCACACAACTCTGGGCGTTCAGCGCCAGATTGGTGCTTGTTCTGGGCGTTGAACGCCCATTTGTTGCCCATTTCTGGCGTTGAACGCCAGAACCATGCTTGTTCTGGGCGTTCAGCGCCAGCTCTTCTCCAGGGTGCATTTCTGGCGTTCAAACGCCCAGATGCTGCCCATTTCTGGTGATCAGCGCCAGAACCATGCTCTGTTCTGGTGTTGAACGCCCAAAACATGCTTCTTACTGGCGTTTAAACACCAGTAAGGTCTTCCTCCTGGGTGTGATTTTTCTTCTGCTGTTTTTTATTCCGTTTTCAATTTTTATATTTATTTTGTGACTCCACATGATCATGAACCTAATAAAACATGAAAGAACAAGAAAAATAAAAATTAGATAAATAAAAATTGGGTTGCCTCCCAACAAGCGCTTCTTTAATGTCAATAGCTTGACAGTGGGCTCTCATGGAGCCTCACAGATATTCAGAGCATTGTTGAGACTTCCCAACACCAAACTTAGAGTTTGGATATGGGAGTTCAACACCAAACTTAGAGTTTGGTTGTGGCCTCCCAACACCAAACTTAGAGTTTGACTGTGGGGGCTCTGGTTGACTCTGTTTTAAGAGAAGCTTTTTTTATGCTTCCTCTCCATGGATGCAGAGAGAGATCCTTCAGTTGTAAACACAAGGTTGTCCTCATTTATTTGAAGGATCAATTCTCCTCTGTCCACATCAATCATAGCTCTTGCTGTGGCTAGGAAAGGTCTTCCTAGGATGATGGATTCATCCTCATCCTTCCCAGTATCTAGGACTATGAAATCAGTAGGGATGTAAAGGCCTTCAACCTTTACTAACACGTCCTCTACTTGTCCATAAGCATGTTTTCTTGAATTGTCTGCCATCTCTAATGAGATTTTAGCAGCTTGCACCCCAAAGATTCCCAGTTTCTCTATTACAGAGAGGGGCATGAGGTTTATTCCTGAACCAAGGTCACACAGAGCCTTAAAGATCATGGTGCCTATGGTACAAGGTATTATGAACTTTTCAGGATCCTGTTTCTTCTGAGGCAATCTCAGTTGATCCAGATCACTTAGTTCATTGGTGAACAAGGGAGGTTCATCTTCCCAAGTCTCAATACCAAATAATTTGGCATTCAGCTTCATGATTGCACCAAGAAACTTGGCAGCTTGCTCTTCAGTAACATCCTCATTCTCTTCAGAAGAGGAATACTCATCAGAGCTCATGAATGGCATAAGGAGGTTCAATGGAATCTCTATGGTCTCTAGATGAGGCTCAGATTCCTTTGGTTCCTCAGAGGGAAACTCCTTATTGATCACTGGACGTCCCAGGAGGTCTTCCTCCTTGGGATTCACGTCCTCTCCCTCCCTTACAGGTTCGGCCATGGTAATTAATTCAATGGCCTGCACTCTCCTTTTGGATTTTCTTCTGTGTTGCTTGGGAGAGTACTAGGAGGGATTTCAGTGATCCTTTTACTTAGCTGGCCCACTTGTGCCTCCAAATTTCTAATGGATGACCTTGTTTCATTCATGAAACTCACAGTGGCCTTAGATAGATCAGAGACTAAGTTTGCTAAATTAGAGGTATTTTGTTCAGAGTTCTCTGTCTATTGCTGAGTGGATGATGGAAAAGGTTTACTATTGTTAAACCTGTTTCTTCCACCATTATTAAAGCCTTGTTGAGGCTTTTGTTGATCCTTCCATGAGAGATTTGGGTGATTTCTCCATGATGGATTATATGTGTTTCCATATGGTTCACCCATATAATTTACCTCTGCTATTGCAGGGTTTTCAGGATCATCAGCTTCTTCTTCAGAAGATGCCTCTTGAGTACTGTTGGATGCAGCTTGCATTCTGTTCAGACTCTAAGAAATCATATTGACTTGCTGAGGCAATATTTTGTTCTGAGCCAATATGGCATTCAGAGTATCAATTTCAAGAACTCCATTCTTCATTGGCGTCTTATTATTCACAAGATTCCTCTCAGAAGTGTACATGAAACTGGTTATTAGCAACCATGTCAATGAGTTCTTGAGCTTCTGCAGGCGTTTTCTTTAGGTGAATGGATCCACCTGCAGAAGTATCCAATGACATCTTTGATAGCTCAGATAAACCATCATAGAATATATCCAGGATGGTCCATTCTGAAAGCATGTCAGAAGGACACTTTTTGGTCAGCTGCTTGTATCTTTCCCAAGCTTCATAGAGGGATTCACCTTCTTTCTGTCTGAAGGTTTGAACATCCACTCTAAGCTTGCTCAGCTTTTAAGGAGGAAAGAACTTGGCTAAGAAAGCCGTGACCAGCTTATCCCAAGAGTTCAGGCTGTCTTTGGGTTGAGAGTCCAACCACACTCTAGCTCTGTCTCTTACAGCAAAAGGGAAAAGCATGAGCCTGTAGACTTCAGGGTCTACTCCATTAGTCTTAACAGTATCACAGATCTCAAGAATTCAGTTAAGAACTGAAAAGGATCTTCAGATGGAAGTCCATGAAATTTGCAGTTCTGCTGCATCAGAGAAACTAGCTGAGGTTTCAGCTCAAAGTTGTTTGCTCCAATGGCAGGAATGGAGATGCTTCTTCCATGTAAATTGGAATTAGGTGCAGTAAAGTCACCAAGCATTCTCCTTACATTATTATTATTTTTGGCTGCCATCTCCTCTTCCTGTTCAAAAATTTCTGTAAGGTTATCTCTGGATTGTTGTATTTTAGCTTCTCTTAGTTTTCTTTTCAGAGTCCTTTCAGGTTCTGGATCTGCTTCAACAAGAATATTCTTATCTTTGCTCCTGCTCATATGAAAAAGAGGGACAGAAAAATAATAATAATAATAGGGATCCTTTTTACCACAGTATAGAGGTCCCTGTGTGAATAGAAGAAAAAAAAGAAGAAGAAATTCGAACACAGATGGAAGAGGGGGTTCGAATTTGGGTGAGATGAAGTGTTAGTAGATGAATAAATAAATAGAAGGAGATAAGGGAGAAGAATTTTCGAAAATTATTTTGAAAAAGGGTTAGTGATTTTCGAAAATAGTTTTTGAAAAAGGTTAGTAGTTTTCGAAAATCAAAAATTAAAATAATTAGTTAATTAAAAAGAATTTTTGAAAAAGGGGGAAGATATTTTCGAAAATTAGAGAGAGAGAGTTAGTTAGGTAGTTTTGAAAAACATAAGAAACAAACAAAAAGTTAGTTAGTTAGTTGAAACAAATTTTGAAAAAATAAGAAGTTAGGAAGTTAGAGAAGATATTTTAAAATCAAATTTTGAAAAAGATAAGATAAAAAGATATTTTTGAAAAGATATGATTGAAATTAGTTTTGAAAAAAATTTAATTTTTTAAAAATCACAATTAATGACTTGATTCACAAGAAATCACAAGATATGATTCTAGAACTCAAAGTTTGAATCTTTCTTAACAAGTAAGTAGCAAACTTGAAATTTTTGAATCAAAACATTAATTGTTATTGTTATTTTCGAAAATTTGATATAAAAATAAGAAAAATATTTTTGAAAAATATTTTTTTTAAATTTTCGAAAATAACTAAGAAAAATAAAAAAGATTTGATTTTTGAAAAAGATGAGATTTTTAAATTGAAAATTTGATTTGACTCATAAAAATAACTAGATTTTTAAAATTTTTGAAAAAGTCAAATCTAATTTTCGAATTTTTAAGAGAGAAAAAGGGAAAGATATTTTTTTTATTTTTGAATTTTTAATTATGAGAGAGTGAAACATGAAAAATGATGCAATGCATGAAAATTTTGGATCAAAACAATGAATGCATGCAAGAATGCTATGAATGTCAAGATGAACACCAAGAACACCTTGAATGTCATGATGAACATCAAGACTTATTTTTGAACATTTTTATATGCAAAGAAAACATGCAAGACACCAAACTTAGAAATCTTTCATGTTTAGACACTATGAATGCAAAAATGCACATGAAAAACAAGAAAAGATGCAAAACAAGAAAACATCAAGATCAAACAAGAAGACTTACCAAGAACAACTTGAAGATCATGAAGAACACCATGAATGCATGAATTTTTCGAAAAATGCAAGATGAATATGCAATTGACACCAAACTTTCAACTTGACTCAAGACTCAAACAAGAAACATGAAATATTTTTTATTTTTATGATTTTTTGATTTTTTTGTATTTTCTTTTAATTTTTTTTTCGAAAATCATTTTGAAAAAAAAAATAAGGATTCCAAAATTTTTAATATGAATTCCAGGAATCTTATGCTCTTTAGACTAAAGCTCCAATCAAAGGGTCAGGCATGGCTTAATAGCCAGCCAAGCTTTAGTATGTAACTCAGACATGACACGCCTAACATGCCCTACAGCCAGCCAGGCTTCAACATGCTTCAACAGTAGTACTTTGCATTAATCTTTGAGGAACAGCAGAGCTCCACACCTTAATCTATGGAGTGTAGAAACTCTACCGTTAAAGATATATAAGTGAAAGGTCCAGGCATGGCCGAATGGCCAGCCCCCAAAACGTGATCAAAGGATCATAAGATAATCCAAAGATGATCAAAAGATGTCTAATACATTAGTAAAAAGTCCTATTTATAATAAACTAGCTACTAGGGTTTATAGAAGTAAGTAATTGATGCATAAATCTACTTCCGGGGCCCACTTGGTGTGTGCTTGGGCTGAGCTTAAAGTCTACATGTGGAGAGGTCATTCTTGGAGTTGAACGCCAGCTTTTGTGCCAGTTTGGGCGTTGAACTCCACTTTGCAACTTGTTTCTGGCGCTGGACGCCAGAATTGGGCAGAGAGCTGGCGTTGAACGCCAGTTTGTGTCATCTAAACTTGGACAAAGTATGGACTATTATATATTGCTGGAAAGACCTGGATGTCTACTTTCCAACGCAATTGGAAGCGTGCCATTTTGAGTTCTGTAGCTCCAGAAAATCCATTTTGAGTGTAGGGAGGTCAGAATCCAACAGCATCAGCAGTCCTTCTTCAACCTCTGAATCTGATTTTTGCTCAAGTCCCTCAATTTCAGCCAGAAAATACCTGAAATCACAGAAAAACACACAAACTCATAGTAAAGTCCAGAAATGTGAATTTAATATAAAAACTAATGAAAACATCCCTAAAAGTAACCAGATTCTACTAAAAACATACTAAAAATAATGCCAAAAAGCGTATAAATTATCCGCTCATCAGTTATACAGGCTACTTTTAAATTCATATAGCTCCTGAGGATCAGGAGAAGACTACTTTTGCATGCCCCTTTGGAACGTATGCTTATAAAAGAATGCCTTTTGGCTTATGTAATGCACCTGCTACTTTCCAAAGATGCATGATGAGTATCTTTTCAGATCTTATTGAGAACTGTATGGAAGTATTTATGGATGATTTTAGCGTATATGGTGATTCGTTTGACTTTGCTTGGATAGTTTAGCTAGAGTATTAGACAGGTGTGTCAGTTCAAACTTTGTATTGAATTTTGATAAATGTCACTTTATAGTAAGACAAGGGATTGTTCTAGGACATGTTGTCTCTAAAACTGGTATTTCAGTAGATCCAGCAAAGGTAGATGTCATTTCTAGTTTACCTTACCCCTCCTCCGTGAAGGAAGTCCGTTCGTTCCTAGGCCATGCAGGTTTTTACAGGAGATTCATTAAGGACTTCAGTAAGGTAGCATTACCTTTATCCAGATTGCTACAGGAAGATATTGAGTCCGAGTTTAGTGAAGATTGCATGAAAGCGTTTGATAAGCTGAAAATCGCCCTGACTCAAGCTCCAATTGTGAGAGGATCAGACTGGAGCCAGCAATTTAAAATTATGTGTGATGCCTCCAACCATGCAGTAGGAGCGGCAATGGCCTAGTGATGAGCGAATAATTTATACGCTTTTTGGCATTGTTTTTACTTAGTTTTTAGTATGATTTAGTTGGTTTTTAGTATATTTCTATTAGTTTTTAATTAAAAATCACATTTCTAGACTTTACTATGAGTTTGTGTGTTTTTCTGTGATTTCAGATATTTTCTGGCTGAAATTGAGGGAGCTTAGCAAAAATCTGATTCAGGCTGAAAAAGGACTGATGATGCTGTTGGATTCTGACCTCCCTGCACTCAAAGTGGATTTTCTGGAGCTACAAAAATCCAAATGGCGCGCTCTCAATTGCGTTGGAACGTAGACATCCAGGGCTTTCCATCAATATATAATAGTCCATACTTTACTCAAGGATAGATGATGTAAACTGGCGTTCAAAGCCAGTTCCATGTTGCAGTCTGGCGTCCAGCGCCAGAAACAAGTTACAAGTTGGAGTTCAACGCCAGAAACAGGTTACAACCTGGCGTTGAACGCCCAAAACAGCCCAGGCACGTGAGAAGCTTAAGTCTCAGCCCCAGCACACACCAAGTGGGCCCCAGAAGTAGATTTCTGCACTATCTATCATAGTTTACTCATTTTCTGTAAACCTAGGTTGCTAGTTTAGTATTTAAACAACTTTTAGAGATTTATTTGGTATCTCATGACATTTTAGATCTGAAATTTGTACCTTTTGACGGCATGAGTCTCTAAACTCCATTGTTGGGGGTGATGAGCTCTACTGTGTCTCGATGAATTAATACAAGTATTTCTGTTTTCCATTCAAACATGCGTGTTCCTATCTAAGATATCCATTCGCACTTCAATATGAATGTGATGAACGTGACAATCATCATCATTCCTCCACGAACGTGTGCCTGACAACCACTTACGTTCCACCGTAGAATGAATGAATATCTCTTAGATCTCTTAATCAGAATCTTCGTGGTATAAGATAGATTGATGGCAGCATTCAAGAGAATCCGGAAAGTCTAAACCTTGTCTGTGGTATTCCGAGTAGGATTCAGGGATTGAATGACTGTGACGAGCTTCAAACTCGTGAGTGCTGGGCGTAGTGACAGACGCAAAAGGATAGTAAATCCTATTCCGGTACGATTGAAAACCTGCAGATGATTAGCCGTGCGGTGACAGCGCATCTGGACCCTTTTCACTGGAAGGATGGATGGTAGCCATTGACAACGGTGATCTACCAACACACAGCTTGCCATAGGAGAACGTGCGTGCGTGAATCAGAAAACAGAGGAAAGCAAAATTTCAGAAGACAAAGCATCTCCAAAACTCCAACATATTCTCCATCATTGCATACAAGTATAATTTGTGTTCTGCCCTTTTATTCCTTGCAATCAAATTTGATAAGTGAATTATTTTATTATTTTCCTGACTAAGAGTTACAAGATAACCATAGATTGCTTCAAGCCAACAATCTCCGTGGGATCGACCCTTACTCACGTAAGGTATTACTTGGATGACCCAGTGCACTTGCTGGTTAGTGGTACGAGTTGTAAAAAGTGTGATTTACAATTCGTGCACCAAGTTTTTGGCGCCGTTGCCGGAGATTGTTTGAGTTTGGACAACTGACGGTTTATTTTCTTGCTTAGATTAAGAAATATTTTTCTTTTTGGTTTAGAGTCTTCTAATATTGTTTTTGGTTAAAATTTTAGAATCCTTATTTTTTTTCTTGTTTGATCTTTAGTTTTTCTTGTTTTGTGATTTTTCTTGTTTTTCTTGTGCCTTTTCAAAACATTAGTTTTCAAAAAAAATAAATTTTTCATTCTTAGTTATTTAAAAATACTTCTTCAAAACAAGTGTTACATTTATAACTCAGTTGGCTAGAGCGTTAGTCTGTGTTCTTGGCAATTGGGTCAGAATCTTTTATATTCTTTTCAAAATCTTCTTTTTCAAAAATAATTTTTCTATCAAATCTTGTGCCAAACTTTAAGTTTGGTGTTTTCTTGTTGATTTTTCTTTGTTTTTCGAAAATTTTATTTTGGTTTACTAAAAAATTTAAGTTTGGTGTTCTTTCTTCATGTTCTTGTGTTCTTGTGAGTCTTCAAAGTGTTCTTGAGTTTTCCTTGTGTCTTGATCTTAAAATTTTTAAGTTTGGTGTTCCTTGGTATTTTCCCTCCAAAATTTTCGAAAACAAGGATAATTAGATCTAAAAATTTTAAATCTTGTGCTATCTTATTGTTTTTCTCTTTCCTCTTTAAATTCAAAAATATCTTTTCTCTCTATTTTAAAACAAATTTTCGAAATTTATTTTTAAAATTCAGATTTTTATTTCAAAATTTAAAATCTTTTTCAAATCATATCTTTTTCAAAACTCCCTAACCATTTTTTTCTTTTTTTTTTCTTTTTCCTCTCTCCATTTTTTGAAAATCTTCACCCATTTTTATTTATTTTATTTTAAATTATTTTATTTTTGAAATAAATAATAATTAAATAAATAAAAATAATTTTTTTTATTTTACATCATCTCCCTTTCTCCATCATGGATCTAAGTGGAAATGAACAGTCCAGAAGGACTCTGGGGTCATATGCTAACCCCTCTACTGCTTCATATGGGAGTAGTATCAATATACCCTCCATTGGAGTCAGTAACTTTGAGTTTAATCCTCAGCTCATTATCATGGTGCAGCAAAGTTGCCAGTATTCCGGTCTTCCACAGGAAGAACCTACAGAGTTTCTGGCACATTTTTTACAAATTGCTGACACAGTACATGATAAGGAAGTAGATCAAGATGTCTACAGATTATTACTGTTTCCATTTGCTGTAAAAGACCAAGCCAAGAGGTGGTTAAATAACCAACCTAAGGCTAGCATAAATACATGGAAACAGCTGACAGAGAAATTCCTGAATCAATACTTTCCTCCAAAACAGATGACACAGCTAAGGCTGGACATCCAAGGCTTTAAACAAGGAGATAATGAACCTCTTTATGATACCTGGGAGAGATACAGAGAGATGCTAAGAAAATGCCCCTCTGAGATGTTTTCAGAGTGGGTTCAGCTAGACATCTTCTATTATAGGCTTACAGAAAGAGCTCAGATGTCTCTAGACTACTCAGCTGGTGGATCTATCCACATGAGAAAGACAATTGAAGAAGCTTAAGAGCTCATTGATACAGTTGCCAGAAATCATCATCTGTACTTAAGCAGTGAACCTTCCATGAAAGAAGAGGCTAAAATAGTGACCACTGAACTCAGTCCTGCTGAACAAGCTACTGAATTCAATCAGCAATTGGATTTTCTAACAAAACAGAATTCAAGGAGAGACTACAAGAGACAAGGATGGCTAATATAAATATGGAAGAACAATTAAAGCAAACATGGTGCTGATTTTTCTTGTCTATCAAAAAATCTCAATATTTGAATCAAGGATTCACACAGTAAGACTTATCTGATCTTTTAAATTTTTGAAATGTTCTAATTTTTAGTTGCGAATAAATTCCGAATTTTTTTCAGATATTTATTCCAAAAGCAGCAGCTGTCAAAACAAATAACAAAAGAATGCCAAGTAGTTCAATTAAGAGGTGGAAAAACATTAAATACCCCACCTCAAGGTAGCAGGAAGCCAAGAAATGAGCAAACTACCCAAATTCCATCTGAGAATAGTAAGAGCCCAGAGAAAAATAATTCTGGCGCTAAAACGCCAGAAATTGGGTGGAAGGCTGGCGCTGAACGCCCAAACCATGCTCAAGATTGGCGTTCAACGCCAGAAACAAGCAAGGAACTGGCGTTGAACGCCCAAAGGAAGCACAGTTCTGGCGTTCAGACGCCAGGAACAGATGAGGAGTTAGCGTCTAACGCCACTCCAGCTTCCAACCCTGGCTTTCAAATGCCAGTGAGGGATCAGACACCTGCAAGTGCTGATAATAAATCCCTCAAGAAGGCTTCTCAACCTACCTCTGTAGGAAATAAACCTGCAGCAACTAAGGTTGAGGAATACAAAGCCAAGATGCCTTATCCTCAAAAACTCCACAAAGAAGAGCAGGATAAGCAATTTGCCCGCTTTGCAGACTATCTCAGGACTCTTGAAATAAAGATTCCGTTTGCAGAGGCACTTGAGCAAATACCCTCTTATGCCAAGTTCATGAAAGATATCTTGAGTCATAAGAAGGATTGGAGAGAAACTGAAAGGGTTTTCCTCATTGAAGAATGCAGTGCAGTCATTCTGAAAAGCTTCCCAGAAAATCTTAAAGATCCCAGGAGCTTTATGATACCATGCATATTAGAGGGTAACTGCACCAAGACAGCTCTATGTGATCTTGGAGCAAGCATCAACCTAATCCCTGCATCCACTATCAGAAAGCTTGGCTTGACTGAAGAGGTCAAACCAACCCGGATCTATCTTCAACTTGCTGATGGCTCCATTAAATACCCATCAGGCATAATTGAGGACATGATTGTCAAGGTTGGGCCATTTGCCTTCCCTACTGACTTTGTAGTGCTGGAAATGGAGGAGCACAAGAGTGCAACTCTCATTCTAGGAAGACCATTCCTAGCAACTGGACGAACCCTCATTGACGTCCAAAAAGGGGAGATAACCCTGAGAGTCAATGAGGATGAGTTTAAGTTGAATGTTGTCAAAGCTATGCAACATCCAGACACATCAGACGACTGCTTGGGCGTTGATATTATTGACTCCCTGGTGGAAGAGGTCCATATGACTGAGAGTCTCGAATCAGAGCTAAAGGACATCTTTAAAGATGTTCAGCCTGATCTGGAGGAACCAGAGGAAATAAAAGAACCTCTAAAAACTCCTCAGGAAGAGGAGAAACCTCCTAAACCCGAGCTCAAACCACTACCACCATCCCTGAAATATGCATTTATGGGAGAAGGTGACACTTTTCCTGTAATCATAAGCTCTGCTTTAGGGCCACAGGAAGAGAAAGCACTAATTCAGGTGCTAAGGACACACAAGACAGCTCTTGGGTGGTCCATAAGTGATCTCAAGGGCATTAGCCCAGCCAGATGCATGCACAAGATCCTATTGGAGGATGATGCTAAGCCAGTGGTTCAACGACAGAGGCGGCTAAATCCCGCCATGAAGGAGGTGGTGCAGAAAGAGGTCACTAAGTTACTAGAGGCTGGGATTATCTATCCTATTTCTGATAGCCCCTGGGTGAGCCCTGTCCATGTTGTCCCTAAGAAGGGAGGAATGACAGTGGTTCATAATGAAAAGAATGAACTGGTTCCTACAAGAACAGTTACAGGGTAGCGTATGTGTATTGACTACAGAAGGCTCAATACGGCCACCAGGAAGGATCATTTTCCTTTACCATTCATGGACCAGATGCTAGAGAGACTAGCAGGTCATGAATATTACTACTTTTTGGATGGCTATTCTGGTTACAACCAAATTGCAGTAGATCCTCAGGACCAAGAAAAAACAGCATTCACATGTCCTTCTGGAGTGTTTGCCTACAGAAGGATGCCTTTTGGTCTGTGTAATGCACCTGCAACCTTTCAAAGGTGCATGCTCTCTATCTTCTCTGATATGGTAGAGAAGTTTCTGGAAGTCTTCATGGATGACTTTTCAGTATTTGGAGACTCATTCAGCTCCTGCCTTAACCATTTAGCACTTGTTCTGAAAAGATGCCAAGAGACCAAGCTAGTTTTAAACTGGGAAAAATGTCACTTTATGGTGACTGAAGGGATTGTCCTTGGGCATAAAATTTCAAACAAGGGAATAGAGGTGGATCAAGCTAAAGTTGAAGTAATTGAAAAATTACCACCACCTGCCAATGTTAAGGCAATCAGAAGCTTTCTGGGACATGCAGGATTCTATAGGAGGTTTATAAAGGATTTTTCAAAAATTACAAAACCTCTGAGTAATCTGCTAGCTGTTGACACGCCATTTGTGTTTGACACAAAGTGTCTGCAGGCGTTTAAGACCCTGAAAGCTAAGCTGGTCACAGCACCAGTTATTTCTGCACCAGACTGGACATTACCATTCGAACTAATGTGTGATACCAGTGACCATACCATTGGTGCAGTATTGGGACAGAGGCATAACAAGCTTCTGCATGTCATTTATTATGCTAGCAGTATTTTAAATGATGCCCAGAAAAATTACACAACCACAGAAAAAGAATTACTTGCAGTGGTTTATGCCATTGACAAGTTTAGATCCTACTTTGTAGGATCCAAAGTGATTGTGTACACTGACCATGCTGCTCTTAAATATCTACTCACAAAGCAGGATTCAAAGCCCAGGCTCATAAGATGGGTGTTGCTTCTGCAAGAGTTTGATATAGAAATAAGAGACAGAAAAGGGACAGAGAATCAAGTAGCTGATCACCTGTCCCGGATAGAACCAGTAGCAGGAGCATCCCTCCCTCCTACTGAGATCTCTGAAACCTTTCCAGATGAGCAATTGTTTGCTATTCAGGAAGCTCTGTGGTTTGAAGACATTGCAAACTATAAGACACAAGGTTCTCCTTCTGTAACCATGGAGAGGAAGCATGAAAAGCTTCTCTCACTGCAGAGTCAACCAAAGCCCCCACAGTCAAACTCTAAGTTTGGTGTTGGGAGGCCACAACCAAACTCTAAGTTTGGTGTTGGGAGGTCCCAACCTTGCTCTGATTATCTGTGAGGCTCCATGAGAGCTCACTGTCAAGCTATTGACATTAAAGAAGCGCTTGTTGGGAGGCAACCCAATGTTATTTAATTATATCTATTTATTTTCCATTGCTATTTTATGTTTTCTTTAGGTTGATGATCATGTGAAGTCACAAAAATAAATGGAAAATCAAAAACAGAATGAAAAACAGCATGAAAAACAGCACACCCCGGAGGAAGATCATTCTGGCGTTTAACCGCCAGAAACAAGCATCAGTCTGGCGTTAAACGCCAGAAACAGGCTACATTTGGGCGTTTAACGCCATAAACAGGCAGCAGTCTGGCGTTAAATGCCAGGATTGCACAGTAAGGGTATTTTGTACGCCTAATTGGAGCAGGGATGCTAAATCCTTGACCCCACTGGATCTGTAGACCCCACAGGATCCCCACCTACCTCACCATTCAAATTCAAACCATTTTCCTCCCAAACCCATCCATTCACACACTTCCATCTCCTCCATCTTCTCCACTTCTTTCTTCTTTTGCTCGAGGACGAGCAAACCTTTTAAGTTTGGTGTGGTAGAGCAATTGACTGCAGATCAAAGAGCTATGAGGAAAGAGCAACAAAGGCAAGGAAGAGACATAGAGGAGCTCAAGAGCACCATTGGTTCTTCAAGAAGAGGAAGACGCCACCCTCATTAAGGTGGACCCATTCCTTAATCTCCTTGTTCTTATTTCCCTGTTTTTCGTTTACTATGCTTCATGTTTAATTATGTTTGTGTCTTTACTATATGATCACTAGTATCTAAGTGTCTATGTCTTAAAGATATGAATGTCCTATGAATCCATCACCTTTCTTAAATGAAAATTGTTTTCTGAAAAAGAAAAAGAAGTACATGAATTTCGAATTTTAAAATAGTTTAATTATTTTGATGTGGTGGCAATACTTTTCGTTTTCTGAATGAATGCTTGAACAGTGCATATGTCTTTTGAATTTGTTGCTTATGAATGTTAAAATTGTTGGCTCTTGAAAGAATGATGAAAAAGGAGAAATGTTATTTGATAATCTGAAAAATCATAAAAATGATTCTTGAAGCAAGAAAAATCAGTGAAGAACAAAGCTTGCAGAAAAAAAATGCGAAAAAAAAAAGAGAGCAAGAAAAAGAAAAAGCAAGCAGAAAAAGCCAAAAGCTCTTTAAACCAAAAGGCAAGAGCAAAAAGCCAATAGCCCTTAAAACCAAAAGGCAAGGGTAATAAAAAGGATCCAAGGCTTTGAGCATTAGTGGATAGGAGGGCCTAAAGGAATAAAATCCTGGCCTTAGCGGCTAAACCAAGCTGTCCCTAACCATGTGCTTGTGGCGTGAAGGTGTCAAGTGAAAACTTGAGACTGAGCGGTTAAAGTCGAGGTCCAAAGCAAAAAAACAGAGTGTGCTTAAGAACCCTGGACACCTCTAATTGGAGACTTTAGCAAAGCTGAGTCACAATCTGAAAAGGTTCACCCAGTTATGTGTCTGTGGCATTTATGTATCCGGTGGTAATACTGGAAAACAAAGTGCTTAGGGCCACGGCCAAGACTCATAAAGTAGTTGTGTTCAAGAATCAACATACCGAACTAGGAGAATCAATAACACTATCTGAATTCTGAGTTCCTATAGATACCAATCATTCTGAACTTCAAAGGATAAAGTGAGATGCCAAAACTGTTCAGAAGCAAAAAGCTAATAGCCCCGCTCATCTAATTAAGACTGATCTTCATAGATGTTTTTGGAATTTATTGTATATTCTCTTCTTTTTATCCTACTTTATTTTTAGTTGCTTGGGGACAAGCAACAATTTAAGTTTGGTGTTGGGATGAGCGGATAATTTATACGCTTTTTGGCATTGTTTTTACTTAGTTTTTAGTATAATTTAGTTGGTTTTTAGTATATTTTTATTAGTTTTTAATTAAAAAACACATTTCTAGACTTTACTATGAGTTTGTGTGTTTTTCTGTGATTTTAGGTATTTCTGGCTGAAATTGAGGGAGCTGAGCAAAAATCTGATTCAGGCTGAAAAAGGACTGCTGATGTTGTTGGATTCTGACCTCCCTGCACTCAAAATAGATTTTCTGGAGCTACAGAATTCCAAATGGCGCGCTCTCAATTGTGTTGGAAAGTAGACATCTAGGGCTTTCCAGCATTATATAATAGTCCATACTTTGCTCAAGGATAGATGACGTAAACTAGCGTTCAACGCCAGTTCCATGTTGCAGTCTGGCGTCCAGCACCAGAAACAAGTTACAAGTTGGAGTTCAATGCCAGAAACAGGTTACAACCTGGCGTTGAATGCCCAAAACAGCCCAGGCATGTGAGAAGCTTAAGTCTCAGTCCCAGCACACACCAAGTGGGCCCCAGAAGTGGATTTCTGCACTATCTATCATAGTTTACTTATTTTCTGTAAATCTAGGTTACTAGTTTAGTATTTAAACAACTTTTAGAGATTTATTTGGTATCTCATGACATTTTAGATCTGAACTTTGTACCTTTTGACGGCATGAGTCTCTAAACTCCATTGTTGGGGGTGAGGAGCTCTGCTGTGTCTCGATGAATTAATGCAATTATTTCTGTTTTTCATTCAAACATGCATGTTCCTATCTAAGATATCCATTCGCACTTCAATATGAATGTGATGAACGTGACAATCATCATCATTCCTCCACGAACGTGTGCCTGACAACCACTTACGTTCCACCGTAGAATGAATGAATATCTCTTAGATCTCTTAATCAGAATTTTCGTGGTATAAGCTAGATTGATGGCAGCATTCAAGAGAATCCGGAAAGTCTAAACCTTGTCTGTGGTATTCCGAGTAGGATTCAGGGATTGAATGACTGTGACGAGCTTCAAACTCGTGAGTGCTGGGCGTAGTGACAGACGCAAAAGGATAGTAAATCCTATTCCGGTACGATTGAGAACCTGCAGATGATTAGCCGTGCGGTGACAGCGCATCTGGACCCTTTTCACTGGAAGGATGGATGGTAGCCATTGACAACGGTGATCCACCAACACACAGCTTGCCATAGGAGGACGTGCGTGCGTGAATCAGAAAACAGAAGAAAGCAGAATTTCAGAAGACAAAGCATCTCCAAAACTCCAACATATTCTCCATCATTGCATACAAGTATAATTTGTGTTCTGCCCTTTTATTCCTTGCAATCAAATTTGATAAGTGAATTATTTTATTGTTTTCCTGACTAAGAGTTACAAGATAACCATAGATTGCTTCAAGCCAACAATCTCCGTAGGATCGACCCTTACTCACGTAAGGTATTACTTGGACGACCCAGTGCACTTGCTGGTTAGTAGTACGAGTTGTAAAAAGTGTGATTTACAATTCGTGCACCACCTAGCGTGAAGGTAAGGATCCTTTCGTAATTGCTTATGCATCTAAAACCTTAGATGCTGCTCAGTCTAATTACACTACTACTGAAAAAGAGCTTCTTGCTATTGTTTTTGCTCTGGATAAATTCCGATCCTATTTACTTGGTACTAAAGTGGTAGTGTACTCAGACCATGCAGCTCTAAAATATTTATTAGCTAAAAAGGAGTCCAAACCAAGGTTAATACATTGGATACTGCTGCTGCAAGAATTTGATTTAGAAATTAAGGATAGGAGTGGTAACCAGAATTTAGTGGCAGACCACTTGAGTCGCCTTGAGCACATTAAGGATGACTCCACCCCTATAAATGATGCTTTCCCATTTGATAGCTTACATGCAGTATCTGAAGTAGTTCTTTGGTATGCACCGGTAGCTAATTATCTAGTTAGCCATACTTTCCCTCCCAATTTTACTAAACATCAAAGGGACAAGCTGAAAAGCAAGTCTAAATATTATATATGGAATGACCCATATTTATGGAGATGTGGTGCTGACCAGGTAATTAGGAGGTGTGTACCTCAATCAGAATTTCAGTCTATTTTAGAGGCATGCCACTCTTCTGAGAGTGGAGGACATTTTGGCCCTCAAAGAACAGCTAGAAAAATCTTAGACTGTAGATTCTGGTGGCCTACTCTTTTTAAAAATTGCTGCTGAATTTTGTAAATCTTGTTCCCTATGCTAAAGAATTAGTAATATATTCAAGAGGGATGAGATGCCTCAACAGATTATGCTTTTCTGTGAAATTTTTTATGTTTGGGGCATTGACTTTATGGGTCCATTTCCAAACTCTAATTGTTACCTTTATATACTATTAGCTGTTGATTACGTTTCTAAATGGGTGGAAGCAATTCCTACCCGTACTGATGATGCTAACACTGTTATTTCCTTTGTTAGAAATCATATTATCTGTCGCTTTGGATCACCACGAGCAATCGTGAGCGATCAAGGCACTCACTTTTGTAACAGGAGACTAACAGGATTACTGAAAAAGCATGGGATAGTTCACAAAGTAGCAATAGCTTATCATCCCCAGACCAATAGACAAGTAGAAGTGTCTAACAGAGAAATCAAACGCATCCTAGAGAAGATAGCAAGGCCTCATAGGAAAGACTGGAGTGCCAGACTACAAGATACACTCTGGGCATATAGAACAGCATACAAGACACCCATTGGGATGAGCCCCTTCCGCTTGGTATACGGAAAGGCTTGCCACCTTCCAGTAGAGGTAGAACACAAGGCTTTCTGGGCTATAAGGGAATGCAATATGAATTTTGAAGAATCTGGTGCTGAAAGAAAACTGCAACTAGCAGAATTAGAGAATCTTCGCCCAGAAGCATATGACAATTCCAGGCGATACAGAGAGAAGATGAAGGTTGTCCATGACAAGCACGTAAAAAGGAGAGAGTTCAGACCAGGGGAGTTAGTTCTTCTTTATAACTCCAGACTGAGGCTTATGCCAGGCAAACTAAGATCAAGATGGGAAGGTCCCTATAGAGTAGAAAAGGCAGAGCCATACGGAGTTTTTCACCTGCGTCATCCTTCTAGCTCCAAATTCCTAAAGGTCAATGGACATCGCCTGAAGCTTTATCATGGAGAGAAGATAAAGGATCACAAAGAACTAGAGATTTTCTTCTTGGAAGACCCACCAACAGAAGCAGAATGAGCCTGAAGACCGTCCAACTTAAGGATGTAAAAGCAAAATGCTAAGTGGGAGACAACCCACCATGGTATGATCGTTCAGTTTCAGTCTTAGTTTTATTTTACTTTATTCTATTTTTATTTTTGTTAATGACTCTTCTCATGATTTCTGCATATAGCTGCATATAGCCTGCATTTGCATTTTGCATACTGCATAAAAAAAAGAGAGTGCATACGACGCGCAAGCGTCACTGACGCGTCCGCGTCATAGGTGCTCTTGACACGAGAAGAAAAGAAGCAGAGAGTCACGCGAAAGCATGGCTGGAGGTGTGCCTTAGGCACAAACATGCCCACACGAATGCGTCGCTGACGCGTCCGCGTCATTTTTCAAAAATAGCTTCCCACGCGTGCGCGTCACCCATGCGCACGTGTGACCCTGCGAACTCAACGTAAATATGTATATGGCAGCGAGTTATGGTGGAGTAGGGCTGGAATGGTGCTGGAAGCACAAGCCCTACCATGCGAACGCGTGCCCCACGCGTCTGCGTCATTTTTCAAAATATGGCCATTCACGCAATCGCGTCACCTACGCGCTCGCGTCACCCATATTTTTGGCAAAATACGTATAAAACAGAGAGTTGTGCGTACGCGAGGCTGCACTCGCGCCAATAGCACAAATCAGGTCACGCGATCACGTGAGCCACGCGTCCGCATCACCTGACTTTATCAGCCACCACGCGATCGCGTGACCTACGCGTCCGCATCACATGCGACGTACAGCTCATCCAGATCAGCGCCTAATATCTTATCTTTTCTTCCCCAAATCTAAATCTTTTTTTTCCCTTCTTATTTCTTTGTTCTCTCTTCTTCCTTCTTTATTCTTTCTCACTCTTTACTTTCTCCTCCCTTATTTTTCACATCTTTTATCAAGGTTCTTTTCTTTCTTTCCTTACTTTTTACTCTTCTTTTATTATTTTTATTTATGTTTTCTTCTTCTTTTTCTGTTCACTTTCATTATCTATATTTTCTTTTTCTTTCTTTTTCTTTTCTTTTTATTCCTTTAATTGGTGTTAGAAATTTAATTGGGTGATTATTTTCTTTTACATTTTGCTTGTGAGTTATTGTGAAATTGTTTGACAATTAATATTACTTCTTAAAGGGTTGCTTGCATGTCCAATTTAATACTTTCAATAACATATTCACCATGCATACTATGTGTTTGTGAAAAAGCCCGTATGGTATTGTGCATTATTTTTTTATATTTCTCTATTCTACTACTCTAATGCCTATTTTTCACAAAATCCCTTTTCACATTTTATTGATTAAATATAATTGTTAATACAAACAGATTGTTAGTTTGAAAGAGTTGATAATCTAACTTGGACATTTAATGCTTGATCTATGCTACTCATGCCTTTGCCAGCATGCCAATAAACATCTTGCATTAAATAGCCATCAAATGCACTTGCTATATTTCCATTGATGAACTTTTCACATGTAGTCATGACCATGTGCCAACGACATTCTTCTTTACCGTGTATTGATTATCACATATACCATTGATGAGCGGATAATTTATACGCTTTTTGGCATTGTTTTTAGTATGTTTTTAGTAGGATCTACTCACTTTTAGGGATGTTTTCATTAGTTTTTATGTTAAATTTACATTTCTGGACTTTACTATGAGTTTGTGTGTTTTTCTGTGATTTCAGGTATTTTCTGGCTGAAATTGAGGGACTTGAGCAGAAATCAGATTCAGAGGTTGAAAAAGGACTGCTGATGCTGTTGGATTCTGACCTCCCTGCCCTCAAAGTGCATTTTCTGGAGTTACAGAACTCGAAATGGCGCGCTTCCAATTGCGTTGGAAAGTAGACATCCAGAGCTTTCCAGAAATATATAATAGTCCATACTTTGGCCAAGAATAGATGACGTAAACTGGCGTTCAACGCCAGCTTTCTACCCAAATCTGGCGTCCAGCGCCAGAAAAGGATCCAAAACCAGAGTTGAACGCCCAAACTGGCACAAATACTGGCGTTCAACTCCACAAATGGCCTCTGCACGTGCAACACTCAGGCTCAGCCCAAACACACACCAAGTGGGCCCAGGAAGTGGATTTATGCATCAATTACTTACTCATGTAAACCCTAGTAGCTAGTTTATTATAAATAGGACCTTTTACTATTGTATTAGGTATCTTTGATCAGTTGTATGCTATCTTAGATCACGTTTGAGGGCTGGCCATCTCGGCCATGCCTGGACCCTTCACTTATGTATTTTCAACGGTAGAGTTTCTACACTCCATAGATTAAGGTGTGGAGCTCTGCTGTTCCTCAAAGATTAATGCAAAGTACTACTGTTTTCTATTCAATTCATCTTATTTCGCTTCTAAGATATCCATTCGCACCCAAGAACGTGATGAAGGTGATGATTATGTGTGACGCTCATCACCATCTCCCCTATGAACACGTGCCTGACAAACACTTCCGTTCTACATGAAATAAGCTAGAATAAATATCTCTTAGATCTCTTAACCGGAATCTTCGTGGCGTAAGCTAGAATGATGGCGGCATTCAAGAGAATCCGGAAAGTCTAAATCTTGTCTGTGGTATTCCGAGTAGGATTCAATGATTGAATGACTGTGACGAGCTTCAAACTCGCGATTGTTGGGCGTTAGTGACAGACGCAAAAGGAGGGTGAATCCTATTCCAGCATGATCGAGAACCGACAGATGAATAGCCGTGCCGTGACAGGGTGCGTGAGCATATTATTCACTGAGAGGAGGGGATGTAGCCACTGACAACGGTGATGCCCTTGCATAAAGCCAGCCATGGAAAGGAGTAAGACTGATTGGATGAAGATAGCAGGAAAGCAGAGGTTCAGAGGAACGAAAGCATCTCTATTCGCTTATCTGAAACTCTCACCAATGATTTACATAAGTATTTCTATCCCTATTCTATTAATTATTATTCGAAAACACCATAATTATTTTATATCCGCCTGACTGAGATTTACAAGGTGACCATAGCTTGCTTCATACCAACAATCTCCGTGGGATTCGACCCTTACTCACGTAAGGTATTACTTGGACGACCTAGTGCACTTGCTGGTTAGTTGTATCGAAGTTGTGAACCATGGTATTGGCATCATATTTTTGGCGCCATTACCAGGGAAAGAAAGAGCCATGAATTTTGCATAATTAAAGTGTAATCACGATTACGCGTACCAAGTTGCTCACGTTGCCAGGGATTGTTCGAGCCTGGACATCACAATTTCGTGCACCAACCATCCTCTTCCTTGCTCAAACCCTTAGCTTCACATATTACTTTCTTTTTCCTTTTTCAGGATGGCCACCAAGAAAGGTAAAGAGAAAGCTACTCCCAAACCACCAGCAAGGAAAGGAACCAAAAGAGCACTAGTGGCAGAGCCATCTTCAACAGCAGTAAAGCCCTCAACAAAACAAATCAAGAGGATCATCAAGGTCGATGAAAAAGAGAAAGCTTTTCCAACAAAGGACACTGCGCGATTCACTAACCGCTACTGTGAGTAGATGTTCCCCATCCTGGCTGAGAGAAACTATAACAATGAGCACCTTCTCATCCTCCCGACCAACATTGTTGAATTTGTTGAGCCGTGAATTAAACGAAGACAATGGGGATTCCTACAGAGACAGTCACGGCAGGTTAATCTTTCAAGGGTAGTTGAATTCTACTCCAATTTTCACATGCCAACCATGCAGTCTGTCTATGTCCGTCAGAAGCAAGTTCCCATAATAGAAGAGGCCATTCAACGAGCTTTAGATCTTCCCCCTGCGCCAGAAGGATTGGACGCATTCCAAGAAGCCTCATTCAAACGCCAGACATACCAATTTGACTGGGACACCGTTCTCAGAATTATAGCACAACCTGGCAACAGATGGATCTATAGATACCATCGATCTCGACCTAAGAGCATATTGGCTTCATCACTCACCTAGGAGGCTCGAGTTTGGGCACAGATTATGTCCCATTTACATCTTTCCGAGCACTCACGAGTCCTCCTTCACTGCAGACATGGCTGTTCTACTCCGGTGTATCCTTACAGACCAGCACCTCAATTTACCAAGACACATTCGGTATGCTATGGGACACATACAGATTGCGGGCAACCTACATTTTCCCGCCTTGGTTTCAGATCTAGTCTCAGCAGTCGGAATCTCCTACAGAGCTGGAGACACCAAGGCCATGATTCCACGGGATGATCAAGTCGTCCCTAATGGGAAATATATCAGACCTCCAGCAGCCACTACTAGCTGGCCTGCAGAACCGGCCGAAAATATTCCTACCCCTTCCACATCACAAGCACCTTCAACAAACTAACTGCTCCATCAGATAATTGAGAGATTAGACCGGCTTGACCGGAAAGAAAAGCAAAGAGAGCGCCGTAACAAGCGCCGATTCACATACCTCAAGGAGCTGCTTGTTGGTAACCACCCACCTCAAGATGACCCAGACACCCCGGACTCCACTTCATTTACCAGCACAGGGAGCCATGACGGTCCCGATTGTGGAGATGCTGCTACCAGCCCCCCTTTGTTCCTGACTAATGGCACTGAGGACAATGCCAAGCTTTAAGTGGTGGGAGGTCGGTCAGTACCTGACTTCCGGAGGTAATTTCTCTTTCTTAGCACCAATAGAATAGGATATCTATTTAATTTTTCTTTTGTTAGGATAGGATAAAATTATATAGTAATGGGTTATTTGCATGCATGTTCTAATTAGTTAAAAATCAATAAGCTTCTTTTTAAGACCCTATTTTTGAAAATTTTCACTAATTTAAAACTCTTGTGTTAAACTTGTTTGAAAGTTGTATTTGGAACATAGTTAAAAGCTAGAACACATAACCTGTGAGATTTGAGCCTAATGACATGGTTACATTATTTAACCATAAAATTTTATTCTTGTGTATTTGCTTCTCTATGATTGTGATCTATATTTTGTTCCATCCTATATGTCCAATGTTTAATGTGTTATATGCATACATATGATTGAGGCCATTATTTTATTAACTCACTTACCCCAAATAGCCTACCCTTCCATTTACCTTTGTTAGCCACTTTGAGCCTTTTAACCCCATTTATTCTATATTTTACCATATTACTAGCCTTAAGCAGAAAAACAAGTAATACCCCAAATTGAATCTTTGGTTAGCTTAAGATAGAAATTGTGTATCAATTAAGTATGGGAAATTGTGGGAACATTGGTTAACAAGGGAATGTGTTATGTTTTTAATTTGATAAAATGTTAGGAATTTGGGTACCTACTCATGTGAAACTAGAAAAATTATAAAATCCATGTACATTGATGAGTTATGTTTATTTAAAAAAATCCAAAAATATTCAAATAAATAAGTGATTAGATAAATGAATAAGGGGACAAAATTACCCCAATGCTAAGTTAAGTTTAATGAAAAATCAATGCATGTGTGATACAAGTTAAGAGAAAAGTTGATGCATGAGTATGTAATACAAAAGTGGGAAAAATTTTGGGTAGCTAAGGATGATTTAAGAAGAAAATAGAGTATGTATGTTAGGTGATAGCTTAGGATAATCAAGGATTCAATTTATAGCTCACTCAGTTATATATATATACCCTCACCTTTACCTTGGCCACATTACAACCTTGAAAAGACCTCATGATGTTTGCATTCGTACATTAAATACTTGTTTGATTGGTTAGGTGAAGAACAAGGTTAGAAAGCATGATTAGAGAAGAATAGAGTGATTACCCTATACACTAGAGAGACTAGAGTGCACATACACTATCAGTGAGGGTTCAATACTTAATTCTATGTTCCCTGCTTTCATGAGCTGTCTTCCTACAAGTTTACTTGTTTTTACTGTACAATTTAAATTAGTGAAATTTGAGTTATTTTTGTCTTGAAGAACTTGTTTATTTTGACTAAGTAGACAAAATCATTTTATCATATAATTGCATTCATATATATAGGTTGCATTGCATTGCATGAGTCTTACTTTTCCCTACTCATTTGAATTATCTCCTTAAGCTAAGCATGAGGACATGCTAATGTTTAAGTGTGGGGAGGTTGATAAACCACTATTTTATGGTTTATCTTGTGTTTTATTGAGTGGTTTCATCAAGTCTTCACCCACTTATTCATACTAATTGCATGATTTTACATTTTCCTTCCTAGTATTGTTTTATGGTTGAAAACTTGCTTCCTAAAGAACTTTAATTTATGTATTTTAATTCTCCTTTATACCATTTGATGCCGTGATCTGTGTGTTAAGTGTTTCAGGCTTCATAGTGCAGGAATGGCTTAGAGAATGGAGAGGAAGCTTGCAAAAATGGAAGGAATACAAGAAACTAAGGAGATGACTAGCGAACACTGACGTGCGCGCATGGCTCACGCGAGCGAGCAGAATGGAGAAAATTGCAGCGATGCTTGCGTGTGCCTGACGCGTACGCGTGAATTGGAGTCTTCACAAATGACGCGAACGCGTGGACGACGCGTATGCGTGACAAGAAAAATCGCTGAATTACGCGAACGCGTGGACGACGCGTACGCATGACTTGCGCGATCTGCAGAATTAATAGAAAACGCTGGGGGCAATTTCGGGCCGCGTTTTGACCCAGTTTTCGGCCCAGAAACACAAAATAAAACCAGGGAACATGTAGAGACTCAACACACAACTTTACACCTCTTTACCCAATTCTAGATACATTGATACATTCTCATTAGGATAGTTTTTAGGTTTTTAGATTTGAAACCTAGAGTGAATTACTCTTCCTCTAGGTTCTCTTTTCACATTCCCAGTTTATCGCTTTTGCTTTTGGATATTGAAGAGTCATTACCTCCGTTGAAGATACTATTCTAGTTTTTTTTCTTACTTACTCTTTTATTTATTCTATATTCTTAATTCTTGTTTAAAGTAGTAATTGGATTATTTTCATGAATTGTTAGTGCGAAGGTTTACTTTTATTTTTAATTAATTTTGAATCCCTATTTTATTTAATTTATCATGTCTTCTTCTATTATTTTTATGAGCGTTATATTCATGTCAATGGAGTAGACTCCATACTTGACATGGGGGTTGATTAAAAGGAGACACTTGAGTTGGAAGGCTTAAGTGCTGTTTAAACTGGAAATTGTTGGCTAGTTTTGTATTTACTAACGCTAGATCTTCCCAAGGAAGAGGACTAGGATTTGCGAATAAGAGTTAGCTCAATCACTTGACTTTCCTTTATTTAGTAAGGGTTAACTAAGTGAAAACAACAACCTTTTTAATACTACACTTAAGAGATCCCAACAAGGATATAACTTCCAATTAACCATTCCCCCAGTCAAGGCTTTTTATCTAGAATATTAATAATCATTCTTAGTTTTTGTTGCTTTAATTTACAATTATTTAATTGCTCCTTATTCAACTCTCAAAACTCTTGAAAATTCCTAATTAATAAAATAACATCCTTTCTCGCAACTCGTTGGGAGACGACCTGGGACTCATACTCCCAGTATTTTTCTATTCTAAATTTTTGTGACACTCTTCTAAATTGGTGAGGCGGATTTTAGCTGGTTAAGAGCTATACTTGCAACGCTGTTCTATTATATTATAATCTCTTAATTGGCCTAACTTCTGCCGCGCACCATAGCTGTACCTGGTATTTTTCATCCAAGATGAAAAATCCAATAGTTGATTAGCCGTGCAGAAATTGTACCTGGTATTTTTAATCCGAGAGGATCATACAGCTTACCATGGAAGGGAGCACGCATGCTTAGGAAGAAGACAATAGGAAAGCAGAGGTTCAGAAGCAACAAAGCATCTCCAAACGCTTATCTGAAATTCCCACCAATGAATTACATAAGTATCTTATTTTATTTTATGTTTTACTTATCTTTTAATTATCAAAACTCATAACCAATCGAATCCGCCTGACTAAGATTTACAAGATGACCATAGCTTGCTTCAAGCCGACAATCTCCGTGGGATCGACCCTTACTCACGTAAGGTATTACTTGGACAACCCAGTGCACTTGCTGGTTAGTTGTGCGGAGTTGTGAAAAGTGTGATCATAATTTCGTGCACCAAGAATCAAACACGGATTGAAGATAGAACAGTAATACTTTATTAATTCATAAAACTCAGCAGGAGCTCCTCCCCTCAACCTAGGAGGTTTAGAGACTCATACTGATAGAAAATACAATGTGTAATTCGAAAATATGTTGTGTTTCTCCTTAGAATGTAAAATTTCTCAAATAAATACTAAACTAATGAGTAAGGATTACATAGGAAGGGTAAAACAGTCTTTTAGTGCTAAAATCCACTTCTGGGTCCCACTTGGTGCATGTTTGGGCTGAGCTTGATTGAGATCCACATGCTAGGAGGCCTCTAAGACATTGAACAATGGCTAGGGGGTCCTTTTTGGGCATTGGACGCTGGTCTCTTCTCCTTTGGCCGTTGGACGCCAGAATAGCATAGGAAGCTAGCGTTGAACGCCAGTTTTAGGCCTTTAATTCTGAAGCAAAGTATGAACTATTATATATTTCTGGAAAGCTCTAGATATTAGCTTTCCATAGCCGTTGAGAACACTCCATTTGTATGTTTGTAGTTCCAAAAAAGCTCTTTCGAGTGAAAGGAGGTCAAATCCTAACAGCATCTGGAGTGCTTTCTCCACCTCTAAATCAGACTTTTGCTCCAGGTCCTCAATTTCAGCCAGAAAATACCTAAAATTGCATAAAAATGCACAAACTCAAAGTAGAATCCAAAAATGTAAATTTTGCACTAAAACCTATGAAAATATAATAAAACTTAAACAAAACATACTAAAAACTATATGAAAATGATGGCAAAAAGCGTATAAAATATCCGCTCATCGGTGGTGCGTGCTTCTAGGTACCCTGACCATTAGATTGCCATGTCAATTAAAGCTGGTTTTTGAAGGGCTGACCGGCTGAGATTTTGAAGATGCTTTGTTGATAATCGTTTGATCTTTCTTCGCGTGTATTAACTATGTTGTGATCCTTGCCTTAATTTTACACATTGTAGATTCCTGTGTGACTCCTTGGTTTGTCATAGAATGACTAAAAAAGGTGAGTGCTAATCTTTTCCTTTGTGCTTTTTGCTTTAGTTCTTTGTGTTTGAAAAATGGAAGAAAGTAAAGTAGTGATTGATGAAAGTGACCCGCATAACTGGGTTGATCCGAGAGTGAAAAGTTGTGTTTCTCAATTTGATGATGAGGAGTCCGTCAAAATGTTAGGTTTGGATATATGAATTTAAATCCTCTAAATTTTGAATTTTACTTTAGAGAGTAAAGTATGATCTCTCACCATTTATTTCATAGGTGGGACTAAGAGTAAATATGAGAGAGAAACTATTCAAGGGTAGAAGATCACACTTTACCCTCTAAAGTAAAAATTCAAAATTTAGAGGATCCAAATTCCGGATATATGGGCTAGGAAGGGGAGTCAACTTCGAATAGAGCTATTACCTTGTACAAAGGATGATCGTGTTTGTGAGCGTTCGTGTGATTGGTCTTACTTTTACATGTATAGTTGCATATTTACAAAGTTAGGAGTTAGACTTCCTTTTACGGATTATGAGTGTGGTGTGTTGTATGGTGCGAAATTTAGAATATCCACAACTGAACCGGCAAGTGCACCGAGTTGTACCAAGTAATACCTCAGGTTAGTGAGGGTTGATCCCATGAGGATTGATAGACTGAGCAACAATGGTCGAATAATTGGCTTAATTAGGCAGGAAGAAAATGGTGTGTTGAAGTTCAAAGCATTAAACAATAATTCAAAGAGAATAAGAAACGCAAATAGTAGGTTTAGTGTGAAATCAATGAGAGAAAACAGTTAAGGTATCGGAGATGTTTACTTTTTCGGATTAAGTTTTCTTACCAACTATTTTAATCATGCAAGATTCATTTCATGGCAAACTGTAATTGACTAAACCCTAATGTCTTAGTGATTTGTCTCCTCTAACCTTCATTAACCGCCAATGTTTTGGTCACTTAATTCCAATTAGAGAGTTAAGTTCAATTCTAGTTTATGGCCACAAAAATCTTAATTACCCAAAGCTAAGAGGATTATATGTCGCGTATCCTAATTAGTTCAAGTAATTAGCAATTTAGGAGGAATTTACTTTCAAGCTGTTGTTCAGGTGAGAGACCTTTTCCAAGGATCACAAGAACGCATATAAAATAAGGATCATACTTTCATTCCACCCAGATTCATAAAATGAAGAACGAAAGTAATCATTGAAACTGAATCAATACATTAATTAAAATAGAAAAGTAATAATCTTAATCCATAGAAATAAACAGAGCTCCTAACTTTAATCGAGGAGGTTTAGTGGCTCATGACTTATAGAGAAAACAAGGGGTTCTGAAAAGTGTGAAAGTGCGGAAGAGAGAGAAGTTCCCCTTCCGGGAGAAGTGAGCCCCCCAAGAGCTAAATCTTTTCCCTTTTATATCCAACCTAATTTTGATTTGAAACTAAAATAAAATAATAAATTCTAAACCTAAAAGATTTTGTTTGTAAATAAAAATTACAAAAAAAAAAAAGATAAGATAACAATTAAAAGTAAAGTTGGCTTTCCAACGTCGTTAGAACCGTGTCAATTGGACTTTTGTAACTCAAGTTATGCTCGTTGGAGTGCGGAAGGTCAGGGTTGACAGCATCATCCACTTTTTTCCCTTTTTTGCACAAAATTCTGCCAAATTGCTCCAAACTTCACCTGAAATAATCAAAACACTAAAACAACTCAAAGTAGCATTCAAAGAGGATTTTAACACTAAAATACTATAAAACTTAATAATTCTAACTTAAAATAAGTAGAAAATAAGAGAAAATAGGGTAAAGATACTCACACATCACAACACCAAACTTAAACAATTGCTTGTCCTTAAGCAACTGAAAATAATATAGGACTGAGAAGAGAAAATGCTTAAGACTTGAGTGTCCATTTAAGCTCATGTCCAATTACTGAGTGGGGCTAATGACACTCTAACTCTGAATAGGTTCGGCATCTCACTATCATTTGACGCTCAGAAGTGTTGATATCTCTCAGAACTAGAACCCGAATGATATTATAGATTCTCTTCTTTAGGCTCTGATTGATTCTTGATCACAACTTTTTCTTTTATTTTCTTTTGGTGCTTTGCACCTTGAGCCTAGCCGTAACTTTAAGTGTTTTGTCTTCAAACTTAACTTGATACAACAACACCACAAGCACTTAACTGGGGAACTCTTTGAGTTCTAATTTTTCTTTTTATTTCTCCCAGACAGTGGTGTTCAGAGCCTTTGGCATACTCTATAGTTACATTTGGTCACGACTCTTAGTACTCTGTCTCAAGGGTTACTTGACACATTCACACCACATGCATATGGTTTAGGAAAAACCACTCTTTTTGAGCTTTTGATCAAATTTGACCCTCCTAATCATTGATGCACAAAGCCTTGGACCTTCCTTTTTATTTTTCTTATATTTTTTTTTTGCTGTTTGTTTTGCTTCAAGGATCAATGCGTTACTTATTTCAAAGAATCCATAATACTTCTCTAAGTTCTTGTACCTCAAGAACTAACACTATTAACTTCAAGATCAAATATGCATTGTTCAATTCATACATTCAAAATCAAAGATAATACCACCACATCAGAGTAATCAGAACAACTCATAATATATAACTCATGCCTCATGTATTTTACTACTTCTTTTCTTTTTCTTTTGATTTTTTAGGCTCAGTGAGCAATACATGAGATATCTTTCAAAATAAGTATAAAATATCAAAATAAATAACTAAACTAGAAAGCAATAAAAGACTACTAATGATCATGCAAAGGACTTAAAGTAAATAACAGAAAATAGGAATTAATAAAATAAGAATGGAAAAGGGAAATAGAATGAAAGGAAGCTAAACCACCTCAGTCATCTTGGTGGCCATCTCCCTCCTCAGGCTGTGCTCCTCTGTGAAGATGATTCACCTCCCTTTGGTGCCATTGATGATAATATAAACAAAGGGCTCGCTCTGCAACACCAAACTTAAATGTTTGCTTGTCCCTAAGCAAAGAAAAAATGAAAACGGGGAGGGACATAAAAAGCACACGGATGAGTAAAAACAACCATAATATGCAAAGGAAGATAAGAGTGATACAAGGAAAAAACTGAATGCGAGGGCTCGGCGCTAAACGCCCAAGTCCACGTTTAGTGCCAAGTAAACGGAAATCTTTCACCAAATTGTGCCATCTTGGGCGCTTAGCGCCTGAGTATTCAAGCCAATTCCTCTCCAGAGTGTTCTGTTTTCCCTTCTGATTCCTCTTGTTCCTGTTCCAAACACTTTTTATGACCACAAACATAAATAAACCAAGAAAAACTATGAATAAATATTATAATTAAATAAAAATAAAAATGAACACAAAATCAAAGGATACTAAGGATTGGGTTGCCTCCCAATAAGCACTTCTTTAACGTCATTAGCTTGACACTTGATTGTCGAATTTTCTTCCTCTTCTTCCAGTTGATTAAAAGAAATAACTTCAAAGGAAGAGAGGAGAAAATTAGTGCCCCCAGACTTGAATTCCTCCTAAGAAGTTTTCTTTTATTGTTATTAGCTTGATTCACCTTACTTGTTGGGGTAGGGGTTGGATTGTTTTTTGCTGACCTTCTCTATTTCATGGATATTGTCTTTTGTTTCTTGATCATAATTTCCTTTTCAGTGCTTTTCTTGATTGCCTTCACCTCTCTGATTTCAAGACTTTGGTGTTGTGTGATGGGTGGAATGTACCCTTCATCAAGAACTTCTTGAATTGGTAGTTCAATGAACTCATCCTTTATGCCACTCTCTGCTTCATTGGAGTATAAATTTCCATAACTGTTTTTCTCCCTTACAACCTCCTTCTTCATTAGAATTTCACTTGATACATGGGCCTCTTGATCTTGCTCTTACACTTCTAACTCCTCCCTTGTCGCCTCAAGTTGACCTTCATTGTTCGTGCTCAGTACTATTCCACTCTTCAAGCTCACGGTCTTTCTCTCAGCAAGAGATTGTGTCATCTTAATCATTTGCACTTCTAGATTTCTTGTTCTGGACTCTTGAATGAAGATGTTGACATCTTGAGAGAATTGTTCTATGATTAGCTCTAGAGATGAAGGTTTAGAAGGATTTTGTGGATATGTGGATGCTGTGGTGAGAGTGAATTAGGAGGTATGAAAGGAGTTTTATGGGTTATGAAATAGATTTTGTGAATTTTAATAGAGTTGTGCTAAGGCAAGCTCATGTGGTGAAGATTTTTTATATGAGTAAGCAGGGGGGTGAGTTTGGAAATTTTTGCAAAATTTTATCTATTGTTTGCTATAGTTTTTGGTAGAAAAGATCAAAAGACGATGGTTCTTGGTACGAATAAGGAGGTGACGGGTCCTGATATGAACAAAAAGATAATGGTTCTTGATATGGATAGAGAGGTGGTGGTTCTTGGTGTGAATATAGAGAGAGTGGTTCTTGATAGATAGGATATGAGATATTGAAGTCTCTTTACTCTTGACCTTGCCAACCAAAATCCGAGTATTTCCTCCATCCACAAGAATATGAACACTTCTTGGGTGTGAGTAGTAACCCATGTGATTTCTCTCCATTATTTTTTCTCAACACTAAACACCAAACAAAATTAAATGCATCATGTGATAAATAGAAAAGCAAAGAAAAAAGAACAGAAAGAATTTTATATTTTTTTAAAAAAATAAAATAAAAAATAAAGATAATAAAAAAACAAAAATAAAATAACATATAAAGAAAAACAAAAATAAAAAAAATAAAATAAGGAAAATAAACTGTATAATTAGAAAAATAAAACAATTAATAAGCAAAAAGGATTATAAAATTCGAACTCAATAAATAAAATAACTAGGAAGAATAAGAACAGACACACACATAACAACGGCGTATCACTCATCAGCCTCGTCTCCGCGCCTCTGCTAGCAACTGTGCCTCGTCTCCCCGCCGCCAGTCGTTGTTCGCTACCTCTGTCTCCTCTGTCTGTGTTGAAGATACCATATTAGTTCCGTCGTGGTTCGCTTCTGCTTCTACGTGTCATGCCTCTTCTATTTCTGGTTCTCTTCTTCTGGCCTTGTTTGACTCCGCCTCTTGCTTCAATGGTGTTTTGTGTTGCATTTTATTTTATTTTATTTTTTAGTTATTGTACATGAATCTGTTTGTTTTCTCTTTTAGTGATCTTTATTTTTATTAATCTTTTAGAATTATAAATTAATCTTCAAATTTGGGACAACTCATAGTTGAAATTGCGAGAAAGTGTATTGGGAGATCCTTCGCTGAATTAGGGTTTAAGGGGGGTTTTCAAGTTTGGGACAACTCATGATCAAAAGTGTATTTTCCAGGTTGGATTGGGTTGTTTAATTAAAAATTACAAGGTATGTACATTAACAAGGCTGCGTAAAATACAGTGACCAACTCAGTAGCATTCTCGTCGGAGATGTGCTCAGAAACACACTTATCAAATTTTAAGTTTTTTTAAGAATTATTTTGTCAATAACAAAAATCAGATACTATTTTATTAGCGCCAAAATTTTTTGGTACCAATTTAATAATTACCTCTAAAAAGAAATGATAAGCATTAAAATCTAAAAATAAATATTATATATATATATATATATATATATATATATATATAAAAGGATGAAATATTTCTTTAACTTAAAGTTGGTGTCAGCCCCGTCCTCGCAAACGTACAGCTTGGTTTGGTAAAGCTTTTTGAAGAAGTTCTTGTGCTTTTTAAAAGTTCAAGTTTTTTTTTTGTGTTTGGTAAATCCAAAAGACCATGTGCTTGTACTTACAGCTTTTAAAATATTAGGATACTTTTGAAAGTACCTAAGATAGAATTTTTCAAAGTCAACTTGTATTTTTTAAAATTTAAAAGTATAATATAACATCATATGTTAACTAATTTTCAAATTTAATGTTTATATTTATGTCTATTATAGTATTTTTAAATTTTTAAAAGTTATTTTACCAAACGCAATTGTTGTTGCTTGTGTTTATTGAAAGTTATTTTTAATTTAATTTACTAAATATAAATTCTATAATTTTTAAAAACCATCTTTTAAAAATTAACTTTTATAAACTATTTTTGAAAAATAAAAGCTTTACCAAACTAAGGCTTAGGCCCAGTTTGGGTAACCAACTTAATTAAGCTCCTTTTGATAAAATAACTGAAACAATAAATGACTCTGTTAAAAGTAACTTATAAATAAGTTATTTTGTGTTTGGATTTTTAACTCTAGAAGTACTTATTTTATAGAAATGTGATGAAAAGTAGAAGTATTATGAGAGAAGTCATTTTTTTAACTTCTCTATAAGCTCCAAAATAGCTTCTTAGAAAGTTACAATTTGGTTTTGAAAATTGCACCAGACATTAATACTACTACTTTTCATAAGTCAAAAGTTAAAAAAAGTTACTTCTAAAGTTTCCCAAACGGGCCCTTAGTTTGGTAAAGCTTTTATTTTTCAAAAGTAGCTTATAAAAGTTAATTTTTAAAAGTTGTAACATTTATGTTTAGTAAATCAAATTAAAAATAGCTTTTAATAAACACAAACAACATTAATTGCATTTGATAAAATAGCTTTTAAAATTTAAAAATACTATAATAAATATAAATGTAAGCATTCAATTTAAAAATTAATTAATATATAAAGTTATATTAGATTTTTAAAAACACAATCCAACTTTAAAAAGTTCTATTGTAAGTACTTTTAATAGTACTCCAATCTTTTAAAAACTGCTGCACATAGATCGGATAATATCCGCATATCTGCGGTAATTATCCGTATCCAATCCAAATTTTGCGGATATTATCCGATCTGCAGAACCATCGGATCGGATCAAATCCGATCCGCACTATGGTAGGATCGGATTGCGGATTCAGCAGTGATATCCGCGGATCCGATCCGCAAATCCGCATATCTGCACATCACATATAAATAGCATAGTTTAAGAAAGTAAACCTTAATGTGATATGAATTTTAATGTGTTATTTTATGAATTTTATGATATTTTGTTTTTAATTTTTTATGTTGTACTTTAACTTAGAATAATTAAACTTAAATCTTGTGTTATTATTTTGTTTTTGTTATTCAAAAGAACTATTATTGATAATATTTTAAGAATAAATAGGCTTAATCAGATAAAAAATGAATTTTTTGGATATTTTTTTGTAAAAACAGCCCAATAAAATCTTAAAATAATTTTTTTTAAATTATGCAGATATATCCGATATCCGATATCCGATCCACAAGTATGCAGATCGGATCGAATCCAACTTAAAAAAATACAGATATCGTATTTTATCCGATCCGATAATTACAGTGCAGATCAAAAAAAATTTTAGGATATATCCGATCCGATTCGATATGTGTGCAGCCTTAAAAACTGCAAACACAAAGCATAGTCTTTTACTCAACCAAAAACTTTGTCAAACCAAGCCTAAGCCATACTCAGCTAGCTTCGTTCTTCCACGGCAGACGTAAAAGCTAAAAGCCGTAATCCCAGTATACACCTCTCGCTTTCTCTCAGACTCTCGGTCGCATGCTCACATCTGTTATTGAAACAGTTATTTTATTTCCCCTTAGTTTTGAATCTTTCTTCTTTTATACTCTCAGCTTGAGTTCGTTGTGCCTGCTAGCTACGCTTCCACAGGAAGCTTCATTTCTCCATTGTTTTGTGGCTTTTCCAACTTCGATGGCTTCTGCAAAGCGATTCATCTAGAATTCCTACGGGTACAATTTCGAATTCATTATAATTCTTACTCTTCTCTTCGCACTCATTCTTGTGTAGTTCTGTATTCGAATTTTATTGAAGGATGTGACAATTATGCAAAAAGGTTCTCGCAATGAAAATGCTTTATTTATTTATTTAGTGACTAAGAAAAAGAGAAAATAAAATGGAAGGTTGAATGTTCTTAATTCTGCATTCAGTTTCTGATCTTTCCGAAGTAAATTATTTGCTTCTTTTTTTTTTTTTTTGTCTTGTTTATGCTGCAGGAGCTGTCGAGTGATAGATACACTTTCTTAGTTGAACATAAGCATTTGATTAAGATTTTACCCACTCTTTGCATATTTAGGGTTTTGAAATCTTAGTAGACTCGTGGGGTTTTTCTCTGCCTGTTTTGATTGTTTAGTTTCGTTTTGTTCAGGCGTTAGCCCCTTTTTATACAAAAAGAGAAGCAGATATGGATAATTCCCAAGGCCAGCCGCTCCCTCCAGGGGTTAATTCTTGGCCTAACTATTCATCGAACGTGCCTCAAAAAGTTATTTCGCAACCTGTTCCAGGAACTCAGTACCATTCAAGCTATTCTGGACCACAGTATCAGTTTCCTCTCAATGTTCCAGTTACATCTGATAATAACTTCCAAGAAGGATCCCTCCCCCAATATGGTGTTGTCACCGGTCAAGTCCTTACCTCAGAGGTCCCTCCTTTGGCCAAACAAAATAAGTTTTCAAACCCTGTTGCTGGAGGATATCAGATTGTTGAGATTGCTCCTTCATTAGTATCACAAGAATCCGGGTTTGCACAGAAAGTTGGTGATGTCATGGTAGATGTCTCTAATGTGTCTGCCACATGCTCCAATGTACAAATACAATTAAGCAGTGCCAGTGACATAGATGCTACTGCTCAGGATGCTATCTTACGAGAACAAGTATGTATCTCGACTCTTGTATTCAATTTTTCTTGTATTCTTCACATTTTTATTTAGTTGTTCTCAGTATTTTGGATTTTATCTTTGCTGTTAGGAAATTGCAACCCAAAATATCATAAGGAGCCAAAGGTATGGACTGTTTTCTCTTGAGTGATATACTTTCTTGATTCTGAAATATGTATTACTTGTTAAATACTCTGTTCTGTTCAAAATAAATGTTTTAAAACAAAAAACACACAGACTGACTAAGGAAAACAAACAAAAAAAATCTTCGTAATAATAGAATACTTATTCTAAAAGAGAGAAAGAGTATTTTAGGAATCTAAAATCACAAAGTTAAATATATTTATTATGTTGATGTAGAGAGGGAAAAATTGAGACTTCACCTGCCAAAGATAATTTGGACATATTCTCAGAACGCCGTGATCCCAATGCTTTGAAGGTGCGTGATAAACACATGATTTGAAATAATTTTATCCCTTTCAATATAATGAAATGAGTTCCATTTTTCGATTCATTAATTTTGTACTTTCCTTTTTACTAAACAGGAACATCTACTGAAGATGGCCACAGAGCACAGGGCTGAAATAGCTGTTAAGCGTGGGAAAGCTTCACATCCAGAAGAAGGTCTGTAGTTTAGTTACTTTAACCAAATATCATCTTATAACCTTTTTTTGTCTTGTACATTTTCTCATGCTCAATGATATATGTTGTTACGTTAATGGTTGATGTCGTTGGTGGAGTGATTATATTACTCTATTCTTACCTTTTCCATTCTCTTTAACTTGCTTTCTTTGTATATTGCTGTCTATTGTTGATTTGTTTCAGCATTTGTGACTGATGATACTGAAGGTTATGAGACTTTTATTTTCTTTTGTGGTGATTTTTGGATATGTTTACTCGCTATGGATGCCTTTTCGTTTGCAGTTTATTTACTGACTCTGCCATTTTGAATAGTCATATGATTTTAATATACTTGTCTATCAAATAAAGATGACAGTAAGGCTTTCTTGATACATATGTTGCAAAATCCGAGAAGGCTGTTTGGAGCGCTTTCACTTGTATACTTCTGTATTATTGGTGTAGTTTGGAGACAATTATGTAGTTTATTGTTGCTTGTTGGCTTCGTCCTTGTGGTATTAGTTGTTTACTGTATGTAGAGTCTAGAGAGGTTTTGTTTCTGAGAAATACTGATTCTTGTGAACTTCTTACTTCAGGCAAAAGGAAAACAAAGATTGCTAGTTAATGGATAAAAAATATGTTCTGATGAGATAAAAAGGGCAAACAAAAACCCAATTGAAAGAACTTTATGAGAAAGTTGCTTGGGTACTTTACACCTAGTGGTGGTATATATACGGGGAATAAATACATGTCATACTCTCATAACGGTTTCTATTCCGTAATTGTCTAATGTTGCCAATGGCACACATATTTATCATATAGCAGTTAGTTACTCGAATCGTATTTACCAGTTTTTCTCAAGATGAAGTTTACTAAGCGTTAAGCTTGTTATAAGCAAGCACTTAATAAGAAAAAGATGGAAAGAGATCTGCAAAAAAGATGGCTTGCAATAAAACTCATGGATGTTGGAGATGTCAGATTGGATACACCATAGAATTGAAGTGCTTAATAACAAGCACAAACTAGGTGAAGCAACTATGTATGACAGTGGCAGCATTGCTTGTATACTTGTATAGGCATCCAGTTGCACTAGATATATTTATTAGATATTAGACACATGTTTTCAGGAAAAAGGTAATTAAGAACTAGCTGTTGATTCTAATGTTCACCATGCTACATGTACTAGTGGCATGGTAGTTATACAATAGTCACAGGCATTATTTCATAAATGGTCCACAATGGGTTTGTCCGTTTGTCTAACCAATTAATCCGTCTGTCCTTGATCCTTGATTAGTCATGGGTTTGATTCTTTGATTTTCCTACTTATTTGTATGTGCTTGTTGATTCATGGGGCTTGCCCTGATCTTGGATTGGAGTGACTTTTTCTCGTCATCCTCTTTTTTATTAACATTTACCGATGATCCAAAATATCCTAACACTACACCGCAACTGTTCTAAAATTTTATTATATCTATGACGAACCCATATGCTTTCGTTGAAATCAATTTGGCTTTACTTTTATCAGGTAATTCAGAAATAGGTAATGGATATGGTGTACCTGGTGGAGGTGCCTATTATGATGCTCCCAAGCTTAATGCAACTGCAGGTATCATACATTTAATTTCGGAATTAGTTGAGTCATGCTGCATCACCCATTCACCCTTAGTTGGTTCTTGAATTCTGGAGCAGGTTATTCTGAATTAAAAGCTGATGGAGGTTCTGAGCAGAAACATGCAGCTAGAGAATTGCCTGAATACCTCAAGCAGAAGTTGAGAGCTAGGGGTATTCTTAAAGATGATACACATACTGAAGATAATGTAAGAATATTGATTTCATTTTATCTTTGTTACGATGAAACATTGCCCCTTCTCTTTTTTTAACTTGTTTCCATGGATTTCTGTTTTCGTTTTTTGTTTTGTTTCTTTTTGTTTCTCTCCTTTTTTTTTTGTTTGGGGCCATTATAGTAAAGTTTATTTTGCTGCAATCGTAATTTAGAATTCAATTTTCACTAATGTTCTTGGGTATTTTATGGTACATTATTTTCTGTCTGTTACTCTGTTCTGACAGACTGCCTGTTCTCAAATTTCAGAAAGTTACATCAGCTAAACCCATGGAGAATGAAAAGTTGCCCCCTGGATGGGTATGTATCATGCATAAGTTACTATAAATGTATACCTTTCATATAAATTTCTGCATATGATTTTTAACGTGGTTGATCTCCTTATTTTCATGGGACTTCCATAAATGAGATCCGGGATTTGATATGAGAAGAAAAAATTGGAATGATTCTTAGGTGATCATATCTAATGCATATTAGTAATCACTATAAGTTATATGTTCAGAAAATATTAGAAGAGTTAGCAATTCATAAGGGCTGCGAAAATCCTGGTACTTAGTATATGAATTACAGAACAATATAGCCAATATACCTATCTTATGTTTGAAAGATGGCTAGTTAGATGCCTTTCACTCTGATAATGTAATAACCTTTGTTTATAGATAGAGAAGTTCATGACTAGGTGTCTGGGTCTAAAGATATATAATTAATCACTTTCATTCTAAGCTCAAATGATTAGCAGACTTCCATCACTTATTTTTTTGTTCAGATCTGAATCACTTATTTTCATTTAGGTTTATATTTTCCATCGATTTCTAACTATTATTTAATACTACATTTTCCTTGTAGGTGGAGGCAAAAGATCCAGGAAGTGGTGCATGTTATTATTATAATGAAACCACTGGGAAGAGTCAATGGGAAAAACCCCATGAAGCAGCATTAAGTTTGCAATCGTCATCATCTTTACGTCTTCCAGAGAATTGGATAGAGGCATTGGATGAAACATCAGGTTCAGCAAAATATCACTTATTTGTGTTTGATCTTTCTATGGTTTTTACTATTATGTATTTCTAACTTCAAAAGGAGTTTGTGCCATGTAGTTGTTGGCAAGGAAGAAGTCTGACAAATGTTATATTTTTTTAGTAGTTTTGTTAGAGTTCATGCCTCCAAGATTTGTCAAAGCTTTTGGTTGCTTTTTTATTTTTTATTTTATTTTTTATATAGGACATTCTACAATAGTTATCATTATAAATCTCTGCTCCAGATTTGAGTGCCAATGCATTAATGTTGCAATTGCCTATGCCACTGTGAGCTGTTTGGTGAAGGACACAACAGCTGCAAATAAACACCATGCTTTAGCAACTTTTACTCCTTAGCACTTTAAAAACATCAAAAGTTAGTTAGGAAAAGATGCATGACAGATGTAGCATCCTTTCAATTCCTAATGCATTCTTGCTAGAATAGAATCTCATTCTTCCTTGATAGTTGATAAACCTTTTGGCAGTATATGTTCTGTCTAAGGTTAAGTGCTTTATTTGGACAGCGGTACTTGACAATATTAAGACCAATGATATATTGCCTAGCCACATAAGGCTTGATTTAGTTGTCTTATTCACCATTCATCATTAGAAGCCATTTAAAAAGTCACGTGTGTGTGTTATTTATGTTTGGTCCCATTTTATGAATCATAAAAGTCATTACATTTAATTCCTCCTTTATGTTGAAGGCCATAGGTATTACTACAATACAAAAACTCATGTCTCACAATGGGAGCGCCCTAATTCAAAACTGGAAGCTATGTCATATCACTCAGACTTGCACGCTGATGGCGGGGATGGCCAATCATCTAATTTTCCAAAATGCATGGCATGCGGTGGTTGGGGAGTTGGCCTTGTGCAGTCATGGGGTTACTGCAAACACTGCACTAGGTATAGCAATTACTCTTGCTTGTTTACGGCTTTATTTTCGGGATTTCTTCAAAGAATGCTTTTGCTGTTGAAATGTATACCTTATTACCTTGCTATGGCTTAATGATTTTGTTTTTAACTTTGTTTATTCTGAATATACATAGATTTACATTAGCCGTTGTATCTTAAAACAAGTAGAATGTGATATCACACATTTATATCAATATTGTGACCCGGTTTTGTATGGGGTCTCAACTTCTTATCTTGCAACGGGGTTATTCAGTGATAGCAATAAATGATTTTTCTCTAATGCTTTCTTGTTTTGGCCTTTTCTTGAAATGAACAAATGCAGAGTTCTGAATCTTCCACAATGTCAGTATCTGAATAATCAGCAAAGTAGTGCTGCGCACCCCAGTGAAACTTCTGATCATAAGGCTAGCAAACAGAGGTATATTTTATCTTTGTAAACATCCATAGTGCTGCCTCTCACAACTGAATTTGTTGTTTCTGTACCTGTTACATGATATCACTCAGATTGTCTCTTTGTCTACGTTGTAGTCTCTATTGAAAATTTTATGTGCTTGGATTTTAATCTGGTGTGAGAAGTATACGTTTTATTCTATAGTTCTCTTATGTCTGGGAAAATAGTGTGTAGAATAACAATTGTGGAATCTGCATTCCTGTTGAAAAGAGTTGGTGAAGATGAAGAAGCAGTTATCTTTTGAAGAGAAGCGCATAATGTCTGTTAAGTTCTCATCAGAGACAGAGGATAATGCAGATAACCAACTGCAGTCTGTGAAATGAAAATTGGACTGCAGTTACTCTGTATCTAAGTAATTTGAACTATTGGTTGAACTGCTATGCCACAAAATGATGAAAATCGAGTTATTTATTATTTCTTTATTTTTGTTTAAGATATGGCTTTGGATTTTATTATGGGTTTTCACAAAGCCATAATGGATATATCGATCTCAATTTCCCTCCAGGTCCAGTTGGAAACCTCCTTTTGATAAAGGAGGTAAAAAAGGGGGCAAGAAGCGTGCCTATGCAGAGGATGATGAGTTAGATCCCATGGATCCAAGCTCCTATTCGGATGCTCCTCGTGGTGGATGGTATGCTTTCCTTTTGAAATAAAAAAAAAAAATTAATCCCTTTTAAAATCCTGTTGCTGTTTGAATGGTTGTTTTATTGTTTATAAACTTTGTTTTTAGTTAGAAAAGCATGATTGATGAATTTGATTTTAATTTATGATCAATTTCAGGGTTGTTGGTTTGAAAGGTGTGCAGCCACGAGCAGCTGACACAACAGCAACTGTATGTACCTTCTTATTTGCTTCCTTTTCCTCCAAGCTCTTTTGCTCCTTGCTTCTTCTTTAGTTGCTTTTCTTATCTGTTCATTTGATATCTATTCAATTTTAGGCATTTTCAATAAAAAAGGTTTTCTTGAACCTGGTATCCTTGGATGTCTTAATACTCTAAACACCATTTTGTTTATTGGTCTGTTATTTTAAAGCTGGCCAAACTTATGGATTGTGGGTAAAATATTATGCCTAGAATTGGTGGATGAGGTGGTTGCATTTGATAAACAAAACTACCTCAAGTGTTGATATCAAGTGGAAGTGTTGCTCAGTGATGCCTGCATGAAGGAACAGAGGAAATGCATAGTGAAAGATACATACCAATCATAATTGTGATTGTAATTATAGGTTCAGCTTTGTTTGTGACCTTGGCCAAGACGCAAATTCAATTACAAATGTCTTTCGTGGTTTATTTCAGGGTCCTCTCTTTCAACAACGACCTTATCCATCTCCTGGAGCTGTTTTACGGAAGAATGCTGAAATTGCTTCCCAGAAAAAGAAACCAGCTTCTCATTTTACTCCCATATCCAAGAGGGGTGATGGGAGTGATGGGCTTGGTGATGCAGACTAAGACTCTCTTATCGACATTTGCTTTGTGCCAAGTGTATCAGCATCAGATCTGTTTCTCTAACAACTGAATTATCTAATGATGCCTTTCATTTGGCATAACCAGCTGTGTTTCCGTGCTATGCGCTTTTATTGCATATATCAAGGAAACTGGCATCAATGCTTTTGGCAAATGACTGCAGAAGCTATCTTTACAGTGCAAAATTGGAGTCAATATACTTGAAGTAGTATGACAAGTGAAGGTGAAACTTGCAGTTGAGCTTGACAGCAGTTGCCGGCAGAAACTACAGAACCTTAAATGATTTTTGCATCAAGGAAAGTTTCCGCAGAACCTGAGGATTAGAAAAGAACGGAAGTTCTGTCCGTTCCTGCATTTTGTACGCTTGTTTTTTCATGCAGAGCTTTTACAGTTGGGCCACTGTGCAATAACTGTAATCAATTTTAATTGTGGATTTGGAGGATTTTATTATGCCAGAAGAGTTTGTTTCTTTTTGGCATTTTTGAAATATATGTATACCCATGTATATGGATTGTAATTATTTGGTGGTGGTTTGTCTTGATTTAGTTTTCTAATCTAGGAGCAAAATCTCCCACATCACAATACGAAAAAGCATGTTATAAACTCTCCCTAGCTGCTGTTCCCTGTTATATCCGTTCCAGATTATTCCTCAAGCAACCTTAAAAATATACACGAAATGTCCCCACAGTACCGTATTATTAATCTAGTATTCCAAAGACGTTAATGATTATGAGTATAGGGGAAATTTGAGGGAGAAATATTTATGGAGTAAAAGTTAATCAGGTAAAAACTTATCCACTGTTGTTGAATTACTGTTAAACTCTAAGAAATAAAATTTACGAAGAGGTTCTGGTATGGCACTGTACGGAGCGGGACGTGATGTTTCAGTTTGTTTTGACCATGAAGATATAAATTAAAAGAGAAAGTATAGGGAGCCAATGGAATATTTGTACAATGTGTACAATGAAGGTTTAGGGATGTCTGATTCAGTATTAGAGATATAACCATTAGTGTTACCTTTTCCCATCAGCTGAAATTTTTGGGATGTATCATGACATGTTATCAGAGCTCTAGATCCGAAAAGCCAAGAGTTCGATCCTTGGTGAGCTCTAGATCCGAAAAGCCAAGAGTTCGATTCTTGGTGAACCCCAAGGAATAAGATTTACGAAAGACCTGGGTTTCCGCAGGTGTAAAATTTAGTTTAGCTGAGATGAAGGCGAGCTAAGCTGATTTATTGCTAGGCTTTTTCCTGTTTTTCCTTTTTGGTTATCATTTCCTGGCTTAGTTTGATTGTTCTATGAAGAAAGGATCCAAATTAGGCTGACGAAAATTGTTTTTATTAAGTGGCCTAATTTTTTAGAATGAGTTTAAGTAATAATTCCTGTAAAAAAGAAATAGTAATAATTTGTTATGTGAAATTATTATATATTTTATGTTGTTATGTGAAATTATTATATATTTTATGATAAATTAAGAGTAATGAATCCAAAAATTTTAAATTGTGAGAGTAAATATGTAATATATAAAAATAATAAAAAAAATTGTATAAATATATTAAAATATATAAAAATAAATAATATGGAAATATTAAATATTAAATAATTATTTATTTATTTATTATCAATATTGATATATTAATAAGTAATAATGTAGTTATTAAGTTAACTTTTTATAAATTAAATAATAATAATAATAATAATAATAATAATAATAATAATAATAATAAAAAAGTTGAGTAAAAAAAAACTCAAGGATATATATAAACTTTAACTAAATAAATTCATTAATTTATAATGGTATAGTAATGTTTTGTTTTTTGTTAAATCGACTTAATATTTATTTTTATCTTATACTTTTAGATATAAATTAGAGTTTAATTTTGATGTATTGATGGTAAAATATTTTATACAATTATTTAATTGTCAGTTAGTTTGGATGATCATTCATATAATCAACGTAAAAAATAGTTATTTTTTATGACATGATATTACGTAATTAGATGCACATGTAAATTTATTTGTATCAAAATTTAATTTTAAAAATGAATATATATATATATATATATATATAAAATAAAAAAATTAGCTAATTTGTACTTTAAAAAAATATATTAAGAGAACAATAACAAAATATTTTTAAAATTTTTAATATATTTAATATATTAAAAATTAAAAAAAATAATCTTTCAATAATTTTTTGTCAAACCTTCCTTTTTTTTGGTGTTTTTAAAAGTACCCTTATGGCATAGGTTAGCAAAATTTTTAAAATATTTTGACAAAAAATTTAATAAATAATTTTTTAATATGAAAATAAATACAATTTTTCAGTGAGGATATATATATATATATATATTTAAAATATTAGTAGGAACACATATCCCAGTTTTTAAGGTAAATTCATCATGTGAATTAAGTTAACAATATTAGTTAAAACTATGTAAAATAAGCCTTTCTAGAATAAAAAATATTGTGTGTTATATTACTTTAGCTTATAGGAGCATAAAACTTAAGAAATAAAAATCCACAAAATAACAAAGTTTGAGAAAATTAAATAAAGGATGAATATTATAATATATATAACAGAATTTATATTAATATAGTTTATTTCAATTTCGAAATACACAATACCATAATATTGGTTATAGAGAAAAAGAAAGACTTAGAGGTCCTCACCACGCTATTAAATATAAGAATTTGTTTAACATTGATTTGTTTAATGTTTCGCAACCAAGGCTAATTTGGTCTTTTCCCAGTCACTAGCGGACAAATTAATATCAGGCTAAGTATCTATCTATTAATATATAATAGGAGAGTAGTAGTAGGTTAATTGTTTGACACGTGCAGCTGTTTACATTCGACAAGTGGTATATCTCATTAAGTGACATATGGCACTAAATTTCTACTGCCTATTTTGTGAGTAAACAACTAGTATATAACCCGTGCGGACCATTTGATGATTCAAACATAAAATCTGATATTTACTTTTTTCATAATAATCATTTTTCTTATTTCAAACTGATAAAATAATTTAGTGTAAGCAACGGATATACCAAAAATTTCTTTATTCCATCAGGAGACATATAATTATTGGATGAAGTCATCAAGTAATTAAAAAAATATATTTATATATGAAATAAAGTTTACACAATAAAATTTTAAACTAATTTAAGTTAATAAATTAAATTCTACGATGTGTTTTATTTAAATTTTGTGTTTTTTATTTTAAATCCACAAAATGCACAAGTTGATTGTTTTGTTAACAAAAAATCATATGGTTGTTACGTGATATTTGACAATTAATTAATTAACATCGAATAATTTAATATTTTATTTTATTATTTGTTTTTAAATCTTACAAAATAAAATTGATTAGATTACGTAAGCACAAAAAAATATACTAAAACATTACGATATAACAAATTATATAATTGGAGACTAAATTAAATTAATAAAACTAATATCCTCTCCATTAGTAATTAATATTAAATTTAAGAGCAAGACTTTTAAGGTGCACCAACCAATGAGAAAGAGTCATTTAAAGTCTACCAACCAATCAGAAGACATTTAGGTGCAATTAAAAAAACAGTATGTTTCTTTCCCAAAAAAGAGTATGAGTAATTCAAATTCTCAATGCCAAAACCATTTTTGCCCCAAAATAAGCTAAACCCGATTTATCTAAACTTGGTGTGCTGCAGCTACTGTTTGGTATCCAGTTCAACAGTGAAAAGAGGAGGGCTAAAGTATTAATCAATTATCATAGTAAGTATTTCACATATTAAAAATCTCAGACCTTGGCTAAGTTTAATTGTAAATTGCAATGTGCTCTCCTTATTCAGTTAACCAACGCTTGTTTAAATGACAATGTATTTGTTGTGTGATAAGGTGAGTATTAAAGTGCTGATTAACACATGTTGGCGCTGAAAAATTTTCATCCTTTGGATATTACTTCTAAAGTGCCCAGCCTAAAGCTTCATCCAGCATGAACAGACCAAGAAAATGGAGCATCTATATTGAAAGCTCTTTCTGCAGTTATGCTTTCAACCCAAGGGTATTCTATTATATGCTTTGTGATTTAGTTTATTGTAGTAGACAATGTTGTACCATATGGTTATCTATTCTTCATTTTGATATTAGAAAAACTTTTTTGTTTGTTAATTGATGCCTTTGCCTGGGATATTTCTCTCAAACAATTTTGAACTTTAGTTTCAAAAGAACCATACTTTGCAATTAATGGTTACTTCTTTCGTAACTGCAGAATGCTTTGTGGTGTGTAAATGATGTGGTATATTTATATGCTTACATTGTTTTATATTCTGTCTATAAGAAACAAAGAATATTATGGCATGTATTTATTCTAGAAATGTGTTTCTTCATCTGATTTCAGATATAAATTTAAAACCAATTATGAAGATTGGGTCAAATCCATCAAACCCGAATTAGGCCATGATGTTTTTGAGTGTGTTATTGGTGTTATTGCTGCTATTAATAGCTTAATGCTACTCATAATAATATAAAAACCTTGTATAAAGTCTGGACTGAGATGCGAGCTGCATTTCAAAGTCTACTAAATGTACTATAAAATGTGTATTTATTCTTTATTTATATCCATTGTGCTCTGTATTTAGTGTTATCAATATTGAAGGTTATAGTGATGTTAATGTTAATTCTATCATAGGAGACAGAAAATAAAATAATGTAGTAAGCAGTTCTTGTTATTTAATTTTTTGAATAAGTGGAATGACTTGTCATGGAATTTCATTATTTATGCCAAAATTACTTAGATCACTGATTTTTACAACGAAATGACCAAAAAATTTTGGCAAGTCTACTTTCCATCCCATCCAATTAAACACATCCTGATTTTGGTTAGTTGTCCATCAAGATGATGGAATACTCGTTATTCCTTCTGTAGCAAACTGTCCATTTAAGCTTAATACAAAGTAAGGGTTGTCTTCTGAGTTTCATGTCAGAACTTCTGCATTGTCGAGCATTGCTAGCGTGTCTGGATGTTGTCAAGTAATTTAATATTTTTAGGTGCTAGAGGTGATATTGTTCCTTTTCTCAGTTACATTCGTTCTGAAACGTTGCTTGAGCTGCTTGCTAACTTTTATACTGTTTGTTGCAGGTTACAGTTCCATTAGGTTCTCATAATGGTGGTTGTGTTTCTGTTTCATTCATCTCATTCCATAGGGCTGATAAATTTCTACTTGATACGGTGTTGGATATGTATTGCACTCTTCAAGAGCAAGTTAGTGTTGCCTCCTATTCTTTGCCATTACTAGATACCAATGGCAACATTGAAACTTCTGAGCTTCTAGAGGAGAAGGTTTGTTCTATCTTGCTACTTTAAGAGCAGCAGCTTGCATTATATGTGCAAGGTGGATAATATGACATAAGCTGATAAAAGGCGTATTCTTCAGGGAAATGCAGCCTTTAAAGGAAGCCAGTGGAATAAGGCACTCAATTACTACACTAAGGCTATCAAACTGAATGGCATGAATGCGACTTACTACTGTAACCGAGCGGTTGCTTACTTAAAGTTAGCCTGGTATGAGGTTTCTCCTAGTTGCCGATTGGTATTTTGTCCATTTCTTTCTTTAAACGGTTTCACATGAAATTATGCAGTTTTCAGCAAGCATAAGAAGACTGCAATAATGCAATTTTGATTGATAAGAATGTGAGAAGATAAGCATGTTACAGTAGCATTTTTTATAAATCTTGTTTTCTAATATGTGATTTGTAATTGGTTTCTAAACTTTGATAACCTATTTAAAGTGTTACAGTACCCTCTAATATGTTGAGAACTGCCGGTAACATCCTGTTACCTAATGCACATCTGTCTTTTGCAATTGCCAGAGAAGTTCAAATGGACTTGATTTCATTGCTTATATTCTTTTTCTTGATAATGATCATAATGTTCATTTCCATATTTCGATAGTTTCCTGGGATCTTTGAGGTTATGAAATTGCTTGTATTCTTTTTCTTGTTAATGCACGTTTGTTGGGCTGTGCGTTAACAATCTTAATATTTATACATCTATAAAAAGTATCCGTTTTGTCAAGTGTAGCTCATTTTATATTTTCTGCAGAATGTGAAGGCGTATCTAAGATGTGGAGCTGCTAAAGAATCACTACTACGCTACCAGGTAAATTCTGTTATATCAAATTAAGATTTAAGTGATACATGCCTGAGTTAGTTACTTAAATATCATAAATGTGTCTAAAGGTTGCATAATTAAATAGTCTACACTGGAGCAAAAGGAGTACCTATTTGATGCGATGATTTCGCTTCGGCAAAATTAACACGGAGTTAAGCAACTTTCTTGTTGTAAGATGCCCTCTTCAACAAATATTCCTAAAAACTTCTTTGAATACGACATTGTCTGTCTCTGTTCGGTTATTAGCATCATGGCACAATAGTATCTTCAGTCCTTGCCTATTTGTTACTCTAGATGCTGCGACATAAAGCTGGCCGTGAGTAAAAACAGGCTTTTTGAGTAATAAACTAACCTTTGACAATGATTGTCCTTGGCTCTTATTTATAGTCATTGCGTAAGACACCATTATAAGAAACTGTCTTCGTTGGAACTTGAATGGAATTCGATGATCTGATGGGCTTAGAGTCTTCCTAGGAATAAACACCTTATGACCTTTGTTCTTCCCAACCTTGCTACATGCTTCAATGATGTGTTTTCCAAGCCTAGTGACAACCAAGTGGGTACCATTGCACAATCCTGCATAATGGTCTATATTCCTCAGTAACATTATAGGGGTTCGAACCTTTAATTTCAACTCATGATTTGGAACTCCTGAACATCTGATTGTGTTTAGGAATTCTGGTGTGTGTATGGATGCCAATAAGTCATTGTTGGATTCTGTTGGGCATGCCTTGTCTGAGCTGTAATATGTTTGTGCTTCAGTAGGGTTTAAGCTCATCATGTAGTTGTTTATCTCATCAACTATTTTCAATGTTGGTGCTAGTATTGCTCTATCTTCAATATGTTCATCAATATTTTTCAATAGTTCTGGATATGTTACTGATGAGCGGATAATTTATACGCTTTTTGGCATTGTTTTTACATAGTTTTCAGTATGATTTAGTTAGTTTTTAGTATATTTTTATTAGTTTTTAAATAAAAATCATATTTCTGGACTTTACTATGAGTTTGTGTGTTTTTCTGTAATTTTAGGTATTTTCTGGCTGAAATTGAGGGACTTGAGCAAAAATCAGATTCAAAGGTTGAAGAAGGACTGCAGATGCTGTTGGATTCTGACCTCCTTGCACTCAAAGTGGATTTTCTGGAGCTACAGAACTCCAAATGGCGCACTCTCAATTGCGTTGGAAAGTAGACATCCAGGGCTTTCCAGAAATATATAATAGTCCATACTTTGACCGAGTTTAGACGATACAAACTGGCATTCAACGCCAGTTCCATGCTGCATTCTGGAGTTAAACGCCAGAAACAGGTTGCAAAGTGGAGTTAAACGCCAGAAACAGGTTACAAACTGGCGTTCAACTCCAAAAGAAGCCTCTACACGTGTAAAGTCAATGCTCAGCCCAAGCACACACCAAGTGGGCCCCGGAAGTAGATTTCTGCATCATTTACTTATTTTTGTAAACCCTAGTAACTAGTTTAGCATAAATAGGACTTTTTAATATTGTATTTAGATCTTTGGATATCTTTGGATTGTCTTTTGATCCTTTGATCACGTTTGGGGGCTGGCCATTCGGCCATGCCTGAACCTTCATCACTTACGTATTTTCAACGGTAGAGTTTCTACACACCATAGATTAAGGTGTGGAGCTCTGCTGTTCCTCATGAATTAATACAAAGTACTATCGTTTTTCTATTCAATTTAAGCTTATTCCGATTCTAAGATATTCATTTGCACCTCAATATGAATGTGATGATTGTGACAGTCATCATCATTCCCAACTATGAACGCGTGCCTGACAACCACTTCCGTTCTACCTTAGATTGAATGAGTATCTCTGGGATTCCTTAATCAGAATCTTCGTGGTATAAGTTAGAATCCATGGACGGCCATTCTTGAGATCCAGAAAGTCTAAACCTTGTCTGTGGTATTCCGAGTAGGATCTGGGAAGGGATGGCTGCGACGAGCTTCAAACTCGCGAGTGTTGGGCGTAGTGACAGACGCAAAAGGATCAATGGATCCTATTCCAGTATGATCGAGAACCGACAGATGATTAGCCATGCAGTGACAGTGCATTGGACCATTTTCACTGAGAGGACAGAATGTAGCCATTGACAACGGTGATGCATAACATACAGCTTGCCATAGAGAGGAGTATGAATGATTGGTTGAAGACAATAGGAAAGCAGAGGTTCAGGAGGAACGAACGCATCTCTATACGCTTATCTGAAATTCTCACCAATGAATTACATAAGTATCACTATCTTTATTTTATGCTTATCTTTTAATTATTAAATCTCTATAATCAATTGAATCCGCCTGACTGAGATTTACAAGATGACCATAGCTTGCTTCAAGCCGACAATCTCCGTGGGATCGACCCTTACTCACGTAAGGTTATTACTTGGACGACCCAGTGCACTTGCTGGTTAGTTGTGCGAAGTTGTGACAAAGAACTAAGATTATGAACGTGCGTATTGAGTTTTTAGCGCCGTTACCAAGGAATGGAACCATCACGATTTCTGCGCACCAAGTTTTTGGCGCCGTTGCCGGGGATTGTTTGAGTTTGGACAACTGACAGTTCATCTTGTTGCTCAGATTAGGTAACTTTATTTTAATTTTAACCTTTTTGTTTTTATTATTCTTATTTTCAAAAAAAATAAAAAAAATATTTTCTTCTTTTTCATTTTTCCCAATTAATTCTCGAAAAATACAAAAAATTTTTAAAATCATAAAATCAAAAATATTTTTCTGTTTCTTGTTTGAGTCTAGAGTCAAGTTTTAAGTTTGGTGTCAATTGCATCTTTTTAATTTTCTAAAAATTATTTTCGAAAAATTCATGCATTGCATTCTTCATGATCTTCAAGTTGTTCTTGGCCAGTCTTCTTGTTTGATCTTCATATTTTCTTGTTTTGTGTCTTTTGTTATTTTTCATATGCATTCTTGAATTCTTAGTGTCTAAAAATTAAAAATCTTTAAGTTTGGTGTCTTGCATGTTTTCCTTTCTTGAAAATCTTTCAAAAATAAGTTCTTGGTGTTCATCTTGACATTTAAAGTGTTCTTGGTGTTCATCTTGACATTCATAGTGTTCTTGCATGCATCACATGTTTTGATCCAAAATTTTCATGCATTATGTCTTTTTTGTGTTTTTCTCTTTCATCATTAAAAATTCAAAAATAAAAAAATATCTTTCCCTTATTTCACTCATAATTCTCAAAAATTTGATTTGATTTAGTCAAAAGTTTTAAAAATTTAGTTGTTTTTATGAGTCAAATCAAATTTTCAATTTGAAAATCCTATCTTTTTCAAAATCTTTTTCAAAAATCAAATCTTTTTCAAATCCTACCTTCAATTTTCGAAAATTCCTTCCCTCTTTTTCAAAATTTCATTTTAATTAACTAATTGTTTTAATTTTAATTTAATTTTAATTATTAATTTTCGAATTTTAAATTTAATTTTAAAATATTTTTATTTTATTTTGTTTAATTTTCGAATTCCCCTCTCTCTCATCTCCTTCTATTTATTTATTCATCTACAAATACTTCTTTTCATCTCATATCTCTGCTCCTATCCTCACCCTTGTGTTTGGATTATCCATTCTTCCTCACTCTTATTCCCTTTCTTCTTCTACTAACAATAAGGAACCTCTTTACTGTAACGTAGAGGATTCCTCTTCTTTTCTTGTTCTCTTTTCTTTCATATGAGCAGGGACAAGGAAAAGGGCATTCTTGTTGAAGCTGATCCAGAACCTGAAAAGACTCTGAAGAGAAAACTAAGAGAAGCTAAAATACAACAATCCAAAGACAACCTTACAGGAATTTTTGAACAGGAAGAGGAGATGGCAGCCGAAAATAATAATAATGCAAGGAGGATGCTTGGTGACTTCACTGCACCTAATTCCAATTTACATGGAAGAAGCATCTCAATTCCTGCCATTAGAGCAAACAACTTTGAGCTGAAACCTCAATTAGTTTCTCTGATGCAGCAGAACTGCAAGTTTCATGGACTTCCATCTGAAGATCCTTTTCAGTTCTTAACTGAATTCTTGTAGATCTGTGATACTGTTAAGACCAATGGGGTTGATCCCGAGGTCTACAGGCTTATGCTTTTCCCGTTTGCTGTAAGAGACAGAGCTAGAGTATGGTTGGACTCTCAACCTAAGGATAGCCTGAACTCTTGGGATAAGCTGGTCACGGCTTTCTTAGCCAAGTTCTTCCCTCCTCAAAAGCTTAGTAAGCTTAGAGTGTATGTTCAAACCTTCAGACAGAAAGATGGAGAATCCCTCTATGAAGCTTGGGAGAGGTACAAGCAACTGACCAAAAAGTGTCCTTCTGACATGCTTTCAGAATGGACCATTCTGGATATATTCTATGATGGTCTGTCTGAGTTATCAAAGATGTCACTGGACCATACTGTAGGTGGATCCATTCACCTAAAGAAAACGCCTGCAGAAGCTCAAGAACTCATTGACATGGTTGCTAATAACCAGTTCATGTACACTTCTGAAAGGAATCCTGTGAATAATGGGACACCTATTAAGAAGGGAGTTCTTGAAATTGACACTCTGAATGGTATATTGGCTCAGAATAAAATATTGACTCAGCAAGTCAATATGATTTCTCAGAGTCTGAATGGAATGCAAGCTGCATCCAATAGTACTCAAGAGGTATTTTCTGAAGAAGAAGCTTATGATCCTGAGAACCCTGCAATAGCAGAGGTAAATTATATGGGTGAACCTTATGGAAACACCTATAACCCCTCATGGAGAAATCACCCAAATTTCTCATGGAAGGATCAACAAAAGCCTCAACAAGGTTTTACTAATGGTGGAAGAAACAGGTTTAACAATAGTAAACCTTTTCCATCATCCACTCAGCAATAGACAGAGAATTCTGAGCAGAATCCATCTAGCTTGGCAAATATAGTCTCTAATCTATCCAAGGCCACTCTAAGTTTCATGAATGAAATAAAGTCCTCCATTAGAAATCTGGAGGCACAAGTGGGCCAGCTGAGTAAAAGAGTCACTGAAACTCCTCTTAGTACTCTCCCAAGCAATACAGAAGAAAATCCAAAGAGAGAGTGCAAGGCCATTGATTTGACCATCATGGCCGAACCCAGAGAGGAGGAGGAGGACATGAATCCTAGTGAGGAAGACCTCCTGGGACGTCCAGTGACCAATAAGGAGTTTCCCTTTTGAGGAACCAAAGGAATCTGAGGCTCATCTAGAGACCATGGAGATTCCATTAAACTTCCTTCTGCCCTTCATGAGCTCTGATGAGTATTCTTCCTCTGAAGAGGATGAAGACATTACTGAAGAGAAAGTTGCTAAGTACCTTGGTGCAATCATGAAGCTGAATGCCAAATTATTTGGTAATGAGAATTGGGAAGATGAACCTCCCTTGCTCACCAATGAACTAAATACATTGGATATGCAGAAATTACCTCAAAAGAAACAGGATCCTGATAAATTCCTAATTCCCTACAAAATAGGCACCATGACCTTTGAGAAGGCTCTGTGTGACCTGGGGTCAGGAATAAACTTAATGCCACTCTCTGTAATGGAGAAACTTGGGATCTTTGAGGTGCAAGCTGCCAGAATCTCATTAGAGATGGCAGTCAACTCAAGAAAACAGGCTTATGGACAAGTAGAGGACGTGTTAGTAAAGGTTGAAGGCCTTTACATCCCTGCTGATTTCATAATCCTAGAAACTGGGAAGGAAGATGATGAATCCATCATCCTTGGAAGACTCTTCCTAGCCACAACAAGAGCTGTGATTGATGTGGACAGAAGAGAATTGGTCCTTCAATTGAATGAGGACAACCTTGTGTTTAAGACTCAAGGATCTCCTTCTATAACCATGGAGAGGAAGCATGAAAAGCTTCTCTCACTGTAGAGTCAACCAAAGCCCCACAGTCAAACTCTAAGTTTGGTGTTGGGAGGCCACAACCAAACACTAAGTTTGGTGTTGAACCCTCATATTCAAACTCTAAGTTTGGTGTTGGGAAGTTCCAACCTTGCTCTGATTATCTGTGAGGCTCCATGAGAGCTCACAGTCAAGCTATTGACATTAAAAAAGCGCTTGTTGGGAGGCAACCCAATGTTATTTAATCATATCTATTTTATTTTCTTTTTGTTATTTCGTGTTTTATTAGGTTGATGATCATGTGAAGTCACAAAAACTACTGAAAAATCAAAAAACAGAATGAAAAATAGCATTGAAAACAGCACACCCTAGAGGAGAGCAGTCTGGCTTTTAAACGCCAGAAACAAGCATCTGTCTGGCGTTTAACGCCAGAAACAAGACCAAGCTGGCGTTTAACGCTAGAAACAGGCTACATTTGGGCATTTAACGCCAGAAAAGGCAGCAGTCTGGCGTTAAATGCTAGGATTGCACAGCAAGGGCGTTTTACACGCCTAATTGGAGCAGGGATGTTAAGTCCTTGACCCCACTTGATCTGTGGACCCCACAGGATCCCCACCTACCTTCTTCTCTCCTTTTCACACCTTTTTTATAACTCTCTTCCCCAAATACCCTTCACCAATCACCTCAATCACTCTTTTTCATCACTTCTTCAACACTCACATCCATCCTCTCTTCCCCATAAACCCCACCTACCTTCAAATTTCAAACTAATTTCCCTCCCAAACCCAACCCTAATGGCCGAACCCTACACCCCCTCACTCCTATATAAACCCCTCATTCCTTCTTCATTTCCACACAACACAACCCTCTCTTCTTCTCCTTCGCCGAATACATCTTCTTCCCCCATCTCCTCCATTTTCTTCTTCTACTAATTTCTTTCTTCTTTTGCTCGAGGACGAGCAAACATTTTAAGTTTGGTGTGGTAAAAGCATAGCTTTTTGTTTTTCCATAACCATTTATGGCACCTAAGGCCAAATCCCTGAGATGCCTCAGGGGATGCACTTTCCTCCACAAAACTATTAGGAGCAAATCAACACTTCCCTAGGAGAATTAAGTTCCAACATGGGACAACTAAGGGTGGAGCACCAAGAGCACTCCATCATCCTCCATGAAATTAGAGAAGATCAAAGAGCTATGAGGGAGGAGCAACAAACACAAGGAAGAGACATAGAGGAGCTCAAGAGCACCATTGGTTCTTCAAGAAGAGGAAGACGCCACCCTCACTAAGGTGGACTCATTCCTTAATCTCCTTGTTCTTATTTGTCTGTTTTTCGTTTATTATGCTTCATGTTTATCTATGTTTGTGTCTTTACTATATGATCATTAGTGTCTGAGTGTCTATGCCTTAAAGTTATGAATATGAATCCATCACCTTTCTTAAATGAAAAATGTTTTAATTACAAAAGAACAAGAAGTACATGGTTTTGAATTCATCCTTGGAACTAGTTTAATTATTTTGATGTGGTGACAATACTTTTTATTTTCTGAATGAATGCTTGAACAGTGCATATGTCTTTTGAAGTTGATGTTTATGAATGTTAAATATGTTGGCTCTTGAAAGAATGATGAAAAGGAGAAATGTTATTTGATGATCTGAAAAATCATAAAAATGATTCTTGAAGTAAGAAAAAGCAGTGAATACAAAAGCTTGCAGAAAAAAAAGAGAGAAAAGAAAAAAATGGCGAAAAAAAAGGAAAAAGAAAAAGAAAAAGTAAGCAGAAAAAGCCAAAAGCTCTTTAAACCAAAAGGCAAGAGCAAAAAGCCAATAGCCCTTAAAACCAAAAGGCAAGGGTAAATAAAAAGGATCCAAGGCTTTGAGCATCAGTGGATAGGAGGGCCTAAAGGAATAAAATCCTGGCCTAAGCGGCTAAACTAAGCTGTCCCTAACCATGTGCTTGTGGTGTGAAGGTATCAAGTGAAAACTTGAGACTGAGCGGTTAAAGTCAAGGTCCAAAGCAAAAAGAAGAGTGTGCTTAAGAACCCTGGACACCTCTAATTGGGGACTTTAGCAAAGCTGAGTCACAATCTGAAAAGGTTCACCCAATTATGTGTCTGTGGCATTTATGTATCCGGTGGTAATACTGGAAAACAAAGTGCTTAGGGCCACGGCCAAGACTCATAAAGTAGATGTGTTCAAGAATCAACATACTGACGTAGGAGAATCAATAACACTATCTGAACTCTGAGTTCCTATAGATGCCAATCATTCTGAACCTCAATGGATAAAGTGAGATGCCAAAACTATTCAAGAGGCAAAAAGCTACAAGTCCAGCTCATCTGATTGGAGCTAAGTTTCATTGATATTTTGGAATTTATAGTATATTCTCTTCTATTTATCCTATTTGATTTTCAGTTGCTTGGGGACAAGCAACAATTTAAGTTTGGTGTTGTGATGAGCGGATAATTTATACGCTTTTTGGCATTGTTTTTACATAGTTTTCAGTATGATTTAGTTAGTTTTTAGTATATTTTTATTAGTTTTTAAATAAATACGATATTTCTGGACTTTACTATGAGTTTGTGCATTTTTCTGTGATTTTAGGTATTTTCTGGCTGAAATTGAGGGACTTGAGCAAAAATCAGATTCAGAGGTTGAAGAAGGACTGCAGATGCTGCTGGATTCTGACCTCCCTGCACTCAAAGTGGATTTTCTGGAGCTACAGAACTCTAAATGGCGCGCTCTTAATTGCGTTGGAAAGTAGACATCCAGGGCTTTCCAGCAATATATAATAGTCCATACTTTGACCCAGTTTAGACGACGCAAACTGGCGTTCAACGCCAGTTCCATGCTGCATTCTGGAGTTAAACGCCAGAAACAGGTTGCAAAGTGGAGTTAAACGCCAGAAACAGGTTACAAACTGGCGTTCAACTCCAAAAGAAGCCTCTACACGTGTAAAGCTCAATGCTCAGCCCAAGCACACACCAAGTGGGCCCCGGAAGTGGATTTCTGCATCATTTACTCATTTCTGTAAACCCTAGTAACTAGTTTAGCATAAATAGGACTTTTTACTATTGTATTTAGATCTTTGGATATCTTTGGATTGTCTTTTGATCCTTTGATCACGTTTGGGGGCTGGCCATTCGGCCATGCCTGAACCTTCATCACTTACGTATTTTCAACGGTAGAGTTTCTACACACCATAGATTAAGATGTGGAGCTCTGCTGTTCCTCATGAATTAATACAAAGTACTATCGTTTTTCTATTCAATTCAAGCTTATTCCGATTCTAAGATATTCATTCGCACCTCAATATGAATGTGATGATCGTGACAGTCATCATCATTCCCAACTATGAACGCGTGCCTGACAACCACTTCCGTTCTACCTTAGATTGAATGAGTATCTCTGGGATTCCTTAATCAGAATCTTCGTGGTATAAGTTAGAATCCATGGAAGGCCATTCTTGAGATCTGGAAAGTCTAAACCTTGTCTGTGGTATTCCGAGTAGGATCTGGGAAGGGATGGCTGCGACGAGCTTCAAACTCGCGAGTGCTGGGCGTAGTGACAGACGCAAAAGGATCAATGGATCCTATTCCAGTATGATCGAGAACCGACAGATGATTAGACATGCAGTGACAGTGCATTGGACCATTTTCACTGAGAGGACAGCATGTAGCCATTGACAACGGTGATGCCTAACATACAGCTTGCCATAGAGAGGAGTATGAATGATTGGATGAAGACAATAGGAAAGCAGAGGTTCAGGAGGAACGAACGCATCTCTATACGCTTATCTGAAATTCTCACCAATGAATTACATAAGTATCACTATCTTTATTTTATGTTTATCTTTTAATTTTTAAATCTCTATAATCAATTGAATCCGTCTGACTGAGATTTACAAGGTGACCATAGCTTGCTTCAAGCCGAAATCTCCATGGGATCGACCCTTACTCACGTAAGGTTATTACTTGGACGACCCAGTGCACTTGCTGGTTAGTTGTGACAAAGAACTAAGATTATGAACGTGGGTATTGAGTTTTTAGCGCCGTTACCAAGGAATGGAACCGTCACGATTTTCGCACACCAGTTACCTTATAGATCGCCTCTATTGGGTCATCCCAATTCTTAACCAGGATGTCTTCTGGGATTTCAATCCTCTCACCACAATCCCTTGGTGTTCCGTGGCTACCATCACCAATACCTAGTATCCAGTCAGCAAACTCTTTTAACTCAGATGAGTTTGTGTGGGAGTCACCTGCTTTCAATCGCATGTTTTTGGTCAATGACAACAGCTTGCAACTATCCCATATGTACGATGAGTTTATAGTGGCGTTAACAATTTCTTGTCTAGTCCCTTTAGGAATTACTGGGAGAATCTGTTGAAAGTCACCGCCGAAGACCACTGTCTTCCCTCCAAAAGGCTTATCAAGGCTGTCTGGATTGCTGAATCTTAATATATCACGCATTGTCCTGTCAAGTGCTTCAATACAAAATCTATTCACCATAGGAGCCTCATCCCAAATAATTAGCTTAGTCTTTATTAACAAATCAGCTAATGCGTTGCCCTGTTTTATAGTGCATGTTGAGAATTCATCTAAATTGAGTGGGATTGTAAATCGTGAGTGTGCTGTCCGTCCACCAGGTAGTAAAAGAGATGCAATCCCACTTGATGCAACAGTTAGTACAACTTGTGATCTTGATCTCAGTGCAGATGCTAATTTCTTCCAAAAAAAAATTTTTTCTGTTCCACCGTAACCATACAAAAAGAATACGCCCCCTTTGCCACTTTGAACTGCTTGTATGACTTCCTCATACACAACTCTTTGCTCGTCAGTTAGTTGTTGCATGTAAGAAGCATGATCTAAAGCTAGCTGTCTTCTATCATATCGGAGCTCATCACAAATTAACCTGTTCATCCCATCAACATACACTTGATTATTAAGTTGACTCATATCGGAATTGGCATCGGTGGAAAATCCCTAAGACTCTTGTTGTAGCTGTTTAGAATTTTCTCAATTTCTATTAGTGTCAACTCCTTCAACTCATCTTCAGTAAGGACTAAATCTATGGTAAGCCAGAAAAAATTAACATGATCAAATAAGTGGTTGATCTATTAGAAATATCCTAATTTGTCATAACTCAACAGCATACCGACAATTTATTTTCTTGTTATACTAAAATCAAATACGCATTCTTCCCCTACATATAGTGGCGGAACCAAGGTGGGCAGTGTAGGCCACAGTCTCCCCCTTTATATTTTTTAATTACATAAAAATATTCAGTTATTAATTATTTATTTTTAGGTTTTTGAGTTTGTTAAACATATTTTTGTTATAAATTTGTATAATAATTATATAGAGTATACTAATTTTTTTATTAATGATTGAATATTTATTACTAAAAATATATTATTTTAATTTTGTTAACTATTATAATAAGATTAAGTACTTCTCTTCATTTTATGTCCACAATAATATTTTTTTAAATTAGAATTTGACTAAATAATTTATTTTATTATAAATTAGCGAAGATACATATTTTTTGTCTGTCAATGCTTTGAAAACATAATACAGTATCTACAATTTTTATTATTATAATTTTAGAAAGTGCTTTTAGAATAAGTTAATTATAAAAAAAAAAAACAAAACTAAAAAATGTTGTAGATTTAGCATGAGTTTTAAGAACTTGCCATCCCTAATTATAAAATTCTAGTTCCGTAACTGCCTATATAAAATATTGACACAAATTCATGTGTTTTAGTTTATTATGATGTATTATGGCATATATTTTAACCACTTAAAAGAAGACATAAAATCTACATATACTTGTCAAAAATGCAAGTTATTTGAAAAAGCTAAATCATAGATCATGCCTAGCTGACATATTTAAAAATATGAAGCACCATTTCAATTGAGATATTTGAATTAACTAATATAGTGGCAATACTGACAATTGTAATATTATAAAAAAAACTTCATTGGTGCATTTAAACCATAAAAATCTTTCTAATGATAATGTAACGAAATGACTTTTCTCATGCAAAAAATACTACATATATGGCTTTAGTTAACATCTTCGTCATCTAATTATCCCAACATATGGACATCATGTGATGCTTTGTTTTAGCCTATTATACAAATTGTTAATTTTTTTCTCCCTGTAAATGTATTAAATCAATGGTCTACTTGTCATAACTTATTATGCCAATGTGACATAGCCAAGTTAACCAAAATATTCACGTATTTAAAAAACTGTCCCACAGTGAGTATAATATGCATAATTGGAGTAAAATAAATTTCATGCTACCTGAATTGTCCAGAAGTGTTCGTTCCCTATGAAGTATGTCATCACATAATAGAGTCCATGTCTTTTGCCAAACATGTTCTGGTGTATCCATCGAATTTGAAAACAAAAGTGTCGCAAAGAGTTTTCTCAAATATGTTCCTGAACCCCAATGGCTGGCTTCTTCAATTGCCTCAATATATTCCTTGTCATCTTCTAAAAGGCCATGTGCATAACAGGCATCTTTGAAAGTAGCATAGACCACATCATCTATAGTCCTGATATCCTCAAAAGAAGTTGGTCCCTTGACGAAATTGAGTAGAAGCCTTAAGTAATATCTTTCACCTGATCCTGGAGGCACATAGAAAATTCTTCCAATCACAAAATGTGTTTTTCGGGGCAACCACACTCTTTCTTTTGCCTTCCATACAAACTTAGTGGGGAGCTCTGCATACGTCAGTGTTCTTGCTTCTGTATAATCCTTGTTTGCTTGAAACCATCCTAGAAACATGGATTCCCTCATAGATGTTTCTCTCAGCACATCATCAAGGTTTTATGGTCTTTAAATACCACGTTCTGTTCGTTGGGTAAGTGAAACCCTAGTCTTACCACTGATGGATCTCTATAATGTATGTTATAACCAAAGATCCTCCAGGCGGCCTCACAGGGAGATATGTACCTGCAATCATAGTACATGCTGACTTCGTCGTGTTCGTCCAGGTTAGCATTCTCTGTGGCACTCTTGTAGAACGAAGCTGTTACACGATCATGGCCTTTATTAACGTACTTGAACAAATACTTAATTGATCTTGATTGGTTACACCACTCAACATTTATGTGAGCCCCATATCTCATCAATAGTAGCCTGTTATGTGGAACCACATATCGATTATCAAGTCAACTCCAGACTTGTTTATAGTCCTTCCATCTTCCCTACGTCTATAGACTAGATACCCATCATCATCGACAGTTGAGCACTCAACGAAAGCGATGTATGCACTTACCATTCTCCATACATGGTGAATCTTTCCTAGCCATCCCACATGGACCGTGCATCATGTGCTTCTCCACATCTTCATAGTATTCAGGATCTAGCTCCTTATCCGGTATCTCAGTGGAGATGATTTTATCAATGTCCTCAGCAGTTGGATACTTGTCATCTTTGTGTAAGAACAATAGTATATGTGCATGTGGTAGTCCTCTCTTTTGAAATTCGATGGTGTATACAACTGCGCGAATAATAATTTATCCATCAGATACACACAATTACATCTCGGGGCTCGAACAAAGAAACATGTAATTATTTGTTTTTCAATTTGTATAATTAAATACCTTGTAATTTCGAATATCAACATTACCTGCACAAACTTTGCCAAAAATTTTGTTTGCTCGGATGTTTTTAATCAATATATCCAGTTTAGCCTTGAATGCTCTGCAAACTATATCAGGTCTATCTTCTGCATTTAATTCTCTATTCTTAAGGAAGTCTTCCACCTCAGGCCACTTAGGATTGCATGTGAATGTAATAAAGAGGTCTGGGTAACCCACCGCCTTACAAATTTCCATTGCATCCTGATAGTTTTGAATCATGTACCTTGGCCCTCTTGTAAATGATGAAGGCAATACAATACGTTTGCCGCGCGATGACGGTGTTGTTTCCCCACTCAAAACTACTTCCTTTATTCCTTTGTACATCTCACATATGAATTTCTCCTGTTCAAGCCTTATATAGTTTAACCGAGAGGATTCGATCATCGAATACCCATCAACCAAAAATTGCTGGAAGAGTCGCCTTGAATATAACAACGGAGAACCATCAAATAACCTTTCTTGTATTCTAAATGCAAAGAATTCTCTCATTAACACCTCCTGGCGCCCCTTCCCACCATTTTGATAACGTTTATTGAGAGGTATATTGGTGTGGAATTTATAATCCACAAACTAACTGGCAAGTGCACCGGGTCGTACCAAGTAATACCTCAGGTGAGTGAGGGTCGATCCCACGAGGATTGATAGACTAAGCAACAATGGTTGATTAATTTACTTAGTTAGACAAACAAAAAAGAGTGTTTTGGTATTCAAAATCATTAAACAAAAGACAGACAATTAAATAAGTAGGGAATAAAATATGG